>NC_134206.1:239840781-240465781 GCF_965140235.1 Caretta caretta
GACTGCTATAACATGAAATATACGGCAGAATGCAGCTAAAACAGAGCAGGAGACATAAAATTCTCCCCCATGGAGCTCAGTCACAAATTTAATTAAATACATTATTTTTTTAACGAGCATCATCAGCATGGAAGCATGTCCTCTGGAATGGTGGCTGAAGCATGAGGGGGCATACGAATGTTTTGCATATCTGGCAAGTAAATACCTTGCAATGCCGGCTACAAAAGTGACACAGAAACTGCTGTTCTCACTTTCAGATGACATTGTAAATAAGAAGCTGGCAGCATTATGTCCCGTAAATGTAAACAAACTTGTTTTTCTTAGGATTGGCTGGACAAGAAGTAGGACTGAGTGGACTTGTAGGCTCTAAAGTTTTGCATTGTTTTGTTTTTTGAGAGCAGTTATGAAACAAAAAAAATCTACATTTGCAAGTTGCACTTTCACGACAAAGATTGCACTTCAGTACTTGTATGGGGTGAATTGAAAAAATACTATTTATCATTTTTACAGTGCAAATATTTGTAATAAAAATAATATAAACTGAGCAGTGTACACTTTGTATTCTGTGTTGTAATTGAAATCAATATATTTGAAAATGTAGAAAAACATCCAAAAATATTTATTAAATTTCAATTGGTATTCTGTTGTTTACCAGCGTGATTAAAAGTGCGATAAATTTTTTAATTGAGATTAATATTTTTGAGTTAGTCACGTGAGTTAACTGTGATTAATCCAGAGCCCTAATAGTTTCCCTTTCCTCATCTACCTAGCAGCTTGCATCTCCTTCACATTTCTTTTCAAAATCCACCTTTTTAAGCAATTTATCCCTTTTTTCCCTTCTCCTTATTAGTAATTTCCAGACCCTTATCCTCCTGAAGGCTTGCCCTTGTATGTTTTTTGTTTTCTGTGTGACAGTGAAACAAATTTTTTAATCTGTTTGTGAATTATGATGTAAATGTGCTGCACTACATAAATGTTTTGTAACAATAATGAGCAGCAGTTGGTTTTAAATAGCTTTCATCATTTTCTGGGAAGCAATACCTGAACAGCAACTGCAGCCAGAGAATTTTCCAGGGTGCAGTGGGAAGACTGGCTGGAACATCTTTCTCAGTGTTGGTAATCAGACTAGGATTACAGTACATTAATATTCATCAGTTTTCAGAATGCTATTTCTATGCTAGAGAGAGAAAAGGCTAGTTTCTGTAGGTGTTTACAACTGAAATGCAGCCTGACTCTTCCTAAACTCCCACTGATGATGATTAAAAAGAAACGAAAGGATGACTGTTGTTTTGCTATCTCTGTGTTCATCTGCTCCACTGAAGAGTAAATCTTGCTTTTTCTCCTGGTGAACAGGCACATTTATAGAGGTGAGAGTTCTGTACAGCAAGAAGAGTGAGGGTGCTGCTGTTCGACATAGGCTAGCTGCCACTCTTGTGAACCCTCTGTTAGAAAAGGGAGTTGCATTTGTGTGTGGGTGGGTGCGGCTTGGTGTCTGAGGTGTGCAGAAGGTATGGAAGGGTAAGTGAGGCTGCGGGACCAGGGGCATGAGATGAAGAGGGTTTCTTGGAGGATAGAATTCCAGTGCTTCTGTTCACCAAGGCATTGCTATCTGAAGGGTTCTTTCAGCGCTGCTGGTGTGCCTGAGAATGACAGCAGTGCCAGGGATACCTTCCTTAAAAAAATCAATTGACAAGACACCTCTCAACATAACCACAGTTACCCCCGTCATACAGTCCTCCTTCAGACTCCCACAGAGCCCTTCACATGGGAACCTGCTTTTATATCCGTTAGTACTTCCCAAAGATCTCTGAGAGACAACAGGATGATTAAGATGGCCACAACCTTTTAATCTCTTCTCCTGTGACAATGTAGAGGATTTATGCAGGTGGAAATTATATGGGTATTATCTTCAGGATGTATCAATATCCTATTGTGCTGCTACTTCTTACAACCTGTATTATTTCATCATTAACCATGTAAAATTTATAATGATTTTCCTGGACAGATGGTCTTGCAGGAAGATTACACTCTCTCTCTAAAGGGACATGATCATCATATAAGTTGTGTGAGAGAGATGGGGGAGGGCAGGAGAAAGTGATGGGGGAGAGGGCGTGCTTTAGGGATCCTACAAAGATTTGACTGCCTTCCTTTATAGTAACACATTCAACTAAGTTGACTCTTGTAAAAACAAGGTTTATAAAACTTGAGACCGATAGAAATGTTTCCACAAATCTGTTTTTTTAAAACAAACATTTTTTTAAACCATGAAGTGAATAAACAAATAAACCTGCTCCCTGCAGTGTCTGAAATTGAAACCCAAACATGGGAATGTTGAGAACTGGAAAGTGAAACTGACTTCATGTTCATGCTGGGAGAAATGGGAAAAATAAACAGGGAAATAGTGAAAAATAAACCCTTTAAAAATCATTCTTAGGCTATAGAGTTGTTAGTAACATAAAATTTGTGTTAAAGCATAAAAGTGACAATGCACCTTTCATTGCCCTTCTATCACTTTCCTTTCGTTGGCTTTGAAAGAAAAAATACAATTTCCCCCCATAGTTCCTGGTGATACTTTCTGTCAGTCATTCAGTAACGCTCTTGCAATGTGAAAGCTGCAGCAGCCCTTTGAAATGATACTTTTGTAGAACATAATCTTTCTGCAGCCTGTTGACATCACCTTCACATGAAACAAACCATGTGTGTGTGATGGTTTCTAGCTGTTTCTGCTCTGTTCATCACTTTTTGAAAGTTCTTACATTTTAATGTGTTCTTTATCCCTTTGACTTTTTGAGACCAACATTTCTATTGGTCTCAAGTTTTATAAACCTTGTTTTTACAAGAGTCAACTTAAGTTGAATGTGTTACTTTAAAGGAAGGCAGTCAAACCTTTGTAGGATCCCTAAAGCATGGCCCCCCTCCCACTCACTCTGTTTCTCACTCACCCCTACTACCTACATGATGATCCCTTTAGAAAGAGAATGTGTGTAATCTTCCTGCAAGACCATCTGTCCAGGAAAATCATTATAAAATTTACATGGTTAATGATGAAATAATACAGGTTGTAAGAAGTGGCACAATAGGATATTGATACATTATGGCAAATATGGTTGCAGATGTCAGTTGGGAAAACACTCATTTATAGTATTTCTGGAGGTTACTTTGCATTGTGTAGTGTAGTGGAATAGGCCTGTTCTGTGAAACTTTTAAAACTTTCTCCTATAAGGGGGGGGGGGGCACAAAAAACCTTTTTGGATGTATCAAATATAAATAGTGTAGAACTAACCATAGAAATATATTTGAAGTAATTGTTTATATTTTCCCTTATTGTGTAACCCATGCTAGCCTACTTTGGCACCATGTCCCCCTCTAGTGGATAGGCCACATATAGAATTTTCAATCTGCTGCAGCTAGTAGACCTAGTCATTCAGTTCAAGAAGCAGAGACCCACCTAGTCTGACCTCTTGTATAATCTACTGGAGAAAGGCCTAAGAACTAATAGCTGGAAGGTGAAGCCGGGCAGGTTCTAATTAAGCACAGTTTTTAACAGTGATGGTGATTTAACCATTGGAAAAAATGACAAACATTATTGGGATAAATACAGGGGTATCTTGGTGAAATTTAATGGCTTTTGATATGCAGGAAGTCAGACTAGGTGGTCTAATAGTCCTTTCTGGCCTTCTGCGCACAAAAAGAATGAATGTGAATATCTCTGAGGTGTAAATTGCCACATTAATTTCAGTGTGTACTAACTCAGATACGAAAGATACTTTAAATACCAGCATTAACTATTACACTGCTCGTCAAAACAGGTAAGAAAAGAGAAATATCACATTGTGAAGTTTTACGCGGGCTACTGACCCCTCATTTTGGGTGGGGCCTTTAAAAATACAGGGCAGAATGTAAAGGTAAGTGTGGTTGTTTTCATTTTCTTTAAGTGGGGGGAGTTCAGATTTCCAAAGTTGGAGGAACACACGTATATCTTCTGTATTTTACTTAGCGGTCTCTGTGTCTCCTTTGCTTTTCAGATTTTCTAAAATTGCAAAGAAATATGCTTCATGTACATAGTCATTTCCATGAATTCAAAATTATTTTTCAAGCTAATTCATAGGAATCTAAAATAGTAACAAAGCATGCCACCCCTAAACATCAGTTGTCATTTGTGAAAGGGTCAAGAAAGGTTTTGTCTAAACTGCCAGGAGAAAACTACAAAAAACCCAAAGAAAAACAAAAAACATTTAGGTATCTAGTAGGGTCTGTTGCTCAAGCGATAGTTTTTTGTTTAATAACATAGTTTACTTTGCATGAACATAGGAAGCAAAATGACCCCAGTTTGGAGTTCAGCTCATCCCAAATCTGACCTTCCCGAAACTTTGCACAAGATGCCACTCCCTGTAGATTTCCCCTCAGCACCTGTGTGAGGGGAAGGAAAAGTTGAGCAGAAGATAACTAGTTGTTCACTGGGATCCATGTGATATCCCTGATTTTTTTTCCATTTAGGAGCAGTCATATTAAGGCAACTAAGATTAAAAAAAACCCTGATGTTTGTAGTTCTCCTTAGAATGTATATTTAAGCCCATTCAACTGCACACAGTGCTGCTGATCTTTGCTTTCTTGATCACTTCACAGGTTTTTTGAGAGTAGCAGTAGACTGAAATGTGTAAGAAACTAGTCAGTTATTGCTGCTTAGAACTATATGGACAGGCATTAGTGAAAAAGACCAGATTCTTAAAAATTTGATATGGCAGCAAGGGCACTGGATAAGCTCAGATGACAGTTTCCTGTTCACCATAGGTGAGTGGGTAATGTTTCAGGACATGGCCATGCCAATATGGTAGGATGTCATGTCTTACAATATAAGGATGGCTCGGCTTGGTCAGTATTTGGATGAGAGCCAAGCCAAGGAAAACCCAGGTTGCTTCCGGAAGTGATATTGAGCAGTTAATTAGAAGCCATTCTTGCCCCTTTATACAGAATCGGTACCGACAGCATGGTCATGGGTATTCTGTGCGCTTTGGAGGCAGCTTGCTTTCAAATACCTCTTTGGACTTTTTTTTGGGGGGGGGGGGAAGGGGAAGAGTAAGTGTTATCACAAATTCCCTGGATAAATTCTGGCTTGAAAAATTTCCTTTTGTCTACATAAATTCCCCTGTAGTTTCAGTTGCATAAATATCACTCTAATCGCGAATATCACCTTTTGTGAAATGCTTTGAGATCTACGGATGAAAAGTTCTGTATAATAACTGGGTGATGAGGATTTGCTGTATAGTGTGAAATAGCTGTACTTCAATGGTGTAGAAGAACTGATTCCTGTATGTATGGCTTGCATACTATGTTGGGATGAATGGATATGAAAAAGTGGCGCAAATGGAAGATGTTAACAGTATGGTAATAGTGACAATTCTTCCTTAATCAGATCATCTTTTTTTTAAAGAAGCTTTTTGAACAGCTTCACAACTTACGTTTACATTTTTGTGTGTAAAAAGAAAAGGAGTATTAGTGGCACCTTAGAGACTAACAAATTTATTTGAGCATAAGCTTTCGTGAGCTACAGCTCACTTCATCAGATGCATGTAGTGGAAAATACAGTGGGGAGATTTTATATACACAAAACATGAAACAATGGGTGTTGCCATACACACTGTAACATGAGTGATCAGGTAAGGTGAGCTATTACCAGCAGGAGAGCGGAGGGGAAGGGGGGGAAACCTTTTGTAGTGATAATCAAGGTGGGCCATTTCCAGCAATTGACAAGAACATCTGAGGAAAAGTTCGGGGGCAACGGGGGGGGGGGGGAATAAACATGGGAAAATAGTTTTACTTTGTGTAATGACACATCCACTCCCAGTCTTTATTCAAGCCTAAGTTAATTGTATCCAGTTTGCAAAATAATTCCAATTAAGCAGTCTCTCGTTGGAGACTGTTTTTGAAGTTTTTTTGTTGAAGAATTGCCACTTTTCAGTCTCTTTGGTCACTCGATTACAGGCCTAAGTGTTCTCCGACTGGTTTTTGAATGTTATAATTCTTGACGTCTGATTTGTGTCCATTTATTCTTTTACGTAGAGAGACTGTCCCGTTCGGCCAATGTACATGGCAGAGGGGCACTGCTGGCACATGATGGCATATATCACATTGGTAGAGGTACAGATGAATGAGCCTCTGATAGTGTGGCTGATGTGATTAGGCCCTATGATGGTGTCCCCTGAATAGATATGTGGGCACAGTTGGCAATGGGCTTTGTTGCAAGGATAGGTTCCTGGGTTAGTAGTTTTGTTGTGTGGTGTGTGGTTGCTGGTGAGTATTTGCTTCAGGTTGGGGGGGCTGACTGTAAGCAAGGACTGGCCTGGCTCCCAAGATCTGTGAGAGTGATGGGTCGTCCTTCAGGATAGGTTGTAGATCCTTGATGATGCGTTGGAGAGGTTTTAGTTGGGGGCTGAAGGTGATGGCTAGTGGCGTTCTGTTATTTTCTTTGTTGGGCCTGTCCTGTAGTAGGTAACTTCTGGGTACTCTTCTGGCTCTGTCAATCTGTTTCTTCACTTCAGCAGGTGGGTATAGTAGTTGTAAGAACGCTTGATAGAGATCTTGTAGGTGTTTGCCTCTGTCTGAGGGGTTGGAGCAAATGCGGTTGTATTGTAGAGCTTGGCTGTAGACAAAGGAGTGTGTGGTGTGGTCTCCAAGGAGAGACTGCTGAATTGGAATTAATTTGCAAACTGGATATAATTAATTTAGGCTTGAATAACGACTGGGAATGGATGTGTCATTACACAAAGTAAACCTATTTCTCCATGTTTATTTCCCCCACCCCCCGACTGTTCCTCACACATTCTTGTCACCTGCTGGAAATGGCCCACCTTGATTATCACTACAAAAGGTTCCCCCTGCCCTCCCCCCCCCTCCCCCGCTCTTCTGCTGTTAATAGCTCACCTTACCTGATCACTCTTGTTACAGTGTGTATGGTAACACCCATTGTTTCACGTTCTCTGTGTATATAAAATCTCCCCACTGTATTTTCCACTGAATGCATCCAGTGAAGTGAGCTCAAGAAAGCTTTTATGCTCAGATAAATTGGTTAGTCTCTAAGATGCCACAAGTACTCCTTTTCTTTTTGCGGATACAGACTAACACGGCTGCTGCTCTGAAACCTGTCATTTTTGTCTGTGTTAATCTTAAGAGGAGGAGTTAGAATTTGGTTCACTGCCATAAGGAATAATGGGAAAAATGTATTTCATGTGCTCATATTGGCTAGCTCCCATGTGTGAGGAATTTAGGGTTAGCTTCTGGAATTGATATTCATGGAGAATGAAGCATGTGCTGTGTGACCTTCTTCTAACCAAACAGGAAGAAGTCTCTAGTGCTTTACTGATGATGCATTCGTATCCGCCAATTAGAGGGAGCTGTTGAATGGTGTTTTATAGTGACACTGGGACTGATTATTTGAATGTCCTCAACTTCAGTTGTAAAAATGGCTCAATCCTGCTCCAATGGGAGTTGAGGGAATTCCACACCTTGGAGAATGAATTCCTGTATGCAAGAAGTATATTTGCCAGAGTGTGATAGAAGTAGATACATGCAGAATATGAATGAATCTCTGCCTTAGCCCCTTTGATGTGAGATGAAAGGAGACGTGCTTATTACAATGACAGAATGATTTGTGAGAATGTGTTTATAAAAATAAAAACAACTTTGTTCTTCCTCCAATTTAAATCCAGATAGCTCTAAGGGTTTATCTTTGTGCCAGTTTTACCTCTTGAGCAAATTTTTTTCCCTATAATTAAGAAGACTTTAGATTTTTCTAATCAATTCAAAATCCAATCTGAACTACCCACATAACTTCCCTCCCCTACAAACATTATCTTTTTTTTTTTTTTTTTTTTTTTTTTGCACAGTCATTTATTCATTAATTGCTTCTATGTCCAGGGCTGTAAACAGTGACATTATATTAGTGAGTAAGAGCTCCTACACCCAGTGATGAAATCTGTATTTCTTCTGCCTTTTGCTTTTTTTGTTGGCCTCTTAATGCAAAAGCGAAAAATCCATCACAATTATCAGAGCAAAACAGTTTTGTGAGAGTGAGGATACGAATATGTAACATTTTCTTCATAAAAATTTCCTTAATTTCTGCCACTGTCTTCACTGAACTTAAGCTAATTGTGATTTCTGTGTAGGAAGCTACTGAGATAATCAATTACAGCTGGAGAGGAAACAGCAAAATGAATTCTTTTGGCACTGTGGTTTATTTTAGGCAGTCAAGCGTGGACTCTGTGCCTTAACCCTTGTACACATAGGCTACTCTATGATTTCATGTTTTTGGCTGTGTCCTTCATTTTGCCCAAGATTCTATCCCTATCCACAAGTGACTTGCTTTTTTATTTGGGAGTGAGCAGGATGTAAGGGTCGCCCTAGGATTGCTATCTGTGCTGTTTGGTACGTTGCTTGTATAGGGCTCGTTCTTGGTCCATTTGAAGTCAGTGGCAAAACTCCCATTGATTTAAATGGTGGTAAATTAAGCCCACAGTGATGTCTTTTGATCCATCCCCTTTCTTGCTAGCTGCAGCCCAAAATTTTAGTAAAGGTACTTAGCTCATATACAGAACTTTTTTCATTAGTAGATGTCAAAGTACTTTACAAAAGAGGTCAGTGTCATCCAATTTTACAGATAAAAAACTGAGGCACAGATAGGTGAAGTGACAGCAACAGAATTTAGGTCTCCTGAGTCCCAGTCCAGTGCTCTAGCCACTAGGCAACACTGCCTCACTAAGTTCCAACAGCCCAAATAAATGAAATCACGCTTTGCTTGAGAAGGGTCTCCTGTTTAGTAAGTCTCTAGTCACCTATCTGCTGCTGTTGCTTCAAAAACCCTATGAAGCTTACCCCTAAAAGAGACTGTGGATGATGCTTGATGGTGACAGATAACGACAATATCCCAGACAAACAGTGTTGAAGTATTTTATTGTATTATTGTATTGTATCTTATTATATTAAGTTTAAGTATTTTAGGAGTTCATTATATTAAAATGCAAATGTTGATATACTATTGAGGGAGTATATGTAATTCTATGAGGGAGGGAGACCACAGCCCTCTAAAAAATAAGAACAATTGGAGGTGGTTAGGCAAGTTCACTCAGATTGTAATCCCTCCAGAAAGCTACTGCCACCTGGAGAGTGGCTCGCATATATTGATTCATACTGGATTCTCCAGGCACCAACAAACAAACAAAGGATTTTCGGTTAATAGCCATATTTAAAATGGACTCCGGGCCTTTTTTCTGACCCAACCAACAGACTGGACCTCTTGTTCTGGGGGGCCCTAATGATTAGAGAAGGGTTGGAAGATCTTTGGCCCACTGAGGCTCCATAAGACTTGAGTGCTGGTTCTGAGCTGAAGCCGTGCTGAAAATGACAGCACTAAAAAAAACCCTGTGTGAGGTGTGAAGGACTAATCACCATGCAGAGCCCTTGTTAGAGTGAGGGGTTGATCTCTGGTAAACTTATTAGTAAGTGTGTAGGTTCTTTTGTTGTTTTTAATACGTTTTCTCTTTAATGCTTTTATGTTAAGAATAAACGTGCTTGCTTAGAAAGGGCTGTTTGGTAACTTAACTCTGGCAAGGGTGCTGTGTACCATCTCGGAGAAGAGAAGCAGGCCTTCCTAGGCAGTCTGTCTTTTGGGGAATTCACAGTGTAGGCAGGAAACTTTTCAGCCTGCTGGTCTTAAGGGAAAGAGACTTGTGTCTTCTTCATCCAAGAGAAATGACGGCTCAGGAGCCTAGAGTGAGCGCCCTTGCTGGACTAAAGAGGGGGAATACAGGTGCAGTTGCCCTGAACTGTGATGGTAGTAATGAATCCTCTTACTCTGATAATATTTTAACATACAACTCCGTAAAGGCAGGATTTCAGATAGTCAACTCTAGATTGACCTATTCTTCCTCCTGAATATTTCTGTGCCGTTTGTGGTACTGCTGAACCTATCTGCAATTTGGTTATGATTCCTGTTTGTTTTTAAATAAGTCAATTGAAAACTTGCCTTTGGGAACCCACCAGTGGGGATGGGGAGGGGCGGGGAACCTCTTATGAAGACTAAAAATTGGTGTTTCTTATTGGAAAGAATCCCAAGTACAAGGAACCTAGGACACATTAAAAAAAAATGGGAAGAAGGAATGCAACAACAAACATTACAAGACCTGTAATAATTGATGGACTCATAAGTTCCCATAGGGTCCAGCCTTCAAGCACTAAGCGAGGGGTGAAAGTTAGACTCTCCCTGCAACAAATGTAGTATGAAATAGTGGACATGTGGAAAGTAAGCAGAGAGGAATGTGTGGGGAAGAGGCTAAACTGGTTTGGTGTTTTGAATACCTGATTTGGGGAAGGTGAATCATCCTGAGGAAAGTACCTGGAAAAATTGGTGCAATGGAATACCAAGTAATGCCAAAGGAAGTTCCAGCTGTCCTTCACATTTGCTCCCTCTCCCCCTTCCTCAGTTTACCTTTTATTGTCTTATTGCTTTAGGTCAGGTGACTTGGGCCATGTCTACACTACCACTTATGTTGGCAAAACTTATGTCGCTCTGGGGTGTGAAAAAAATACACCCCTGAACGACGTAAGTTTTGACAACATAAGCGTCAAAGTGTGCACAGCACTATGTCCAGTCATATGTTGTTCCTTGACTTTAGCAAAGCTTTTGACACGGTCTCCCACAGTATTCTTGTCAGCAAGTTAAAGAAGTATGGGCTGGATGAATGGACTATAAGTGGATAGAAAGCGGGCTAGATTGTTGGGCTCAACGGGTAGTGATCAATGGCTCCGTGTCTAGTTGGCAGCCGGTATCAAGTGGAGTGCCCCAGGGGTCGGTCCTGGGGCCGGTTTTGTTCAATATCTTCATAAATGATCTGGAGGATGGTGTGGATTGCACCCTCAGCAAGTTTGCAGATGACACTAAACTGGGAGGAGTGGCAGATACGCTGGAAGGTAGGGATAGGATACAGAGGGACCTAGACAAATTGGAGGATTGGGCCAAAAGAAACCTGATGAGGTTCAACAAGGACAAGTGCAGAGTCCTGCACTTAGGACGGAAGAATCCAATGCACCGCTACAGACTAGGGACCGAATGGCTCAGCAGCAGTTCTGCAGAAAAGGACCTGGGGTTACAGTGGACGAGAAGTTGGATATGAGTCAGCAGTGTGCCCTTGTTGCCAAGAAGGCCAATGGCATTTTGGGATGTATAAGTAGGGGCATTGATTCGATTCGACATTGGTGAGGCCTCATCTGGAGTAGTGTGTCCAGTTTTGGGCCCCACACTACAAGAAGGATGTGGAAAAATTGGAGAGAGTCCAGCGAAGGGCAACAAAAATGATTAGGGGACTGGAACACATGAGTTATGATGAGAGGCTGAGGGAACTGGGGATGTTTAGTCTTCAGAAGAGAAGAATGAGGGGGGATTTGATAGCTGCTTTCAACTACCTGAAAGGGGGTTCCAAAGAGGATGGCTCTAGACTGTTCTCAGTGGTAGCAGATGACAGAACAAGGAGTAATGGTCTCAAGTTGCAGTGGGGGAGATTTAGGTTGGATATTAGGAAAAACTTTTTCACTAGGAGGGTGGTGAAACACTGGAATGCGTTACCTAGGGAGGTGGTAGAATCTCCTTCCTTAGAAGTTTTTAAGGTCAGGCTTGACAAAGCCCTGGCTGGGATGATTTAGTTTGGGATTGGTCCTGCTTTGAGCAGGGGGTTGGACTAGATGACCTCCTGAGGTCCCTTCCAACCCGATATTCTATGATACGATGCCTCTGTCTGGCCTCCTGCCTCACCATCTGCCTACAGAAATTGTAGAATGGAGAGAGGAGCAAATGTGGCAGCAGCTGACCTGGCAGCATTCATTTTTCATAGGAAATGAAGAGGTGAAATGGCTGTTTTCTTTTTTGCCTTGTGCACTCTCTACTACTAGCAATTGCACCCAGGTGCCCACACACACTGTGCTATAGAAGACGATGTATAGGGAGCATAGAACTGCTACAAGTTATTCACAAAATTATTTGAGGCAGCACAAATGTTGCCATCAGTTATATACAACCACTCATTGCTCTAAGTGAAGGGACTGTGTTCTAGTTTTACACTTCCACACTCTGCAAAATCATCTTTGAGCAGACACACAATGGAACATCTCAGCCTAAAAGGGGAATATTTGGGAAGGTTGTGATCATATGAAGGCAAGGATTAGAATGGATATTTTTGCAGTCATAATGATAGCTGTTATAACTACTTTGGATAGTCTCAGCCTGGGGCCCTGATTCTGCAAAGGGAGCCCCACTGAAGTTAATGGAGCTCCAGAAAGGACTGAGACAAACCACATTTGCAGCATCAAATCTTTATCAGGTTTAAATCCAGTGTTGTCAAAAGCAAAAAAATAAAAAAATTGTAAAGTACATTACACCTCTTTGTAGAGTAAATTCAGTTGAAGAATTGATTGGACCTACTGAACAGTGACGTTAGAATATGTACTGTAATTGTAAAGCTGAATCTTCTCTTTATGTTCTTTCTACTCTCCAGTAAGTCATCTTTTTGGGCAACAACCTTCAAGCACTTCTGGGATAGAAACATCAGCCACTTGAGCTGAATCAAACAGTGGCAGAAATGGTGAATCTGTGCCTAAATAGTATGTGTCTAATCAAACTGAAGTTTTGAACACAAGCACATGGGAGTTGCTTAATTGGTCACTGGTGAGTTAAGTTTGAGTGTGGCCTCTTGTTTTTATGAAGGCTGAAACCTTTAAACAAGCATTAAATGCCAAGGGTCAAAGGGTTGTAGACTCCCTGCTTTTGCCATTAAAGTGACTGATTAGTTTAAAAGGGGAGTTGTCCAGACTACCAGCTAATCCTAGGAAATCCTGACTCTTTTTTGTGTGTGGTTCTCTTCCCCCCCCACCTCCACCCTTCCCCCCCCCCCCCCAGGTTTCTAAACTAAATAAATCCCCTGGGAAACCAAACTTGAAAGAAAAGACAGAGCTATAGTGGTTGGTACATTGCACTAAACAGCAAGAATCTGCCTTTTTAATATGAGAGGGCTTTCTTTAATACCCTGTAGCTTATGCTTCATAGTCTGAGAATACAAGCTGTGGGGCTCTGATAACAGAACCACTGACTGGCTGCTGTCAAGTTGAGGGTGATTAAAAGTGCCAGGTCTCTCTCTCTCTCCAAAGCCTTTTATGTAACTGTCAGGAAAATGTTTTTCACTTTTTTTTTTCTTCAAAAAGGGGGCTTTTTCATGTATGTGCGTGTGTGTAAACAAATTTCATCTCCAGTCTCTCTCTGAATATCCTTTGTAAGAAAAACAGCATGAAAGTGACCCTCTAGGTGTGGCATCTGTTATCAGTTTAATTCTAATATATCCTCCTCTGAGGCTAAGATCCTGCACTTGTTTCTAGATTTCAGAGTAGCAGCCGTGTTAGTCTGTATCCGCAAAAAGAAAAGGAGTACTTGTGGCACCTTAGAGACTAACAAATTTATTTGAGCATAAGCATAAGCTACAGCTCACTTCATCAGATGCATTCAGTGGACTCTTAGGTTTCTTCCATCTGTGACATATGTGGTAAAACTGCAGCAATCTGTTCCTTTTTGAAGCTGCTGATGCTGCAGTTTCATGCAAGTGAATGTGTGGAGAGCTGCCGTGCAGTTTGCTACTCTTCTCTGTTTAAAGTGCCGTCTTGCCAGCTAACCATTTAACCTTCCTGATTTGTGTTCACAAAGGGATTTTTACTGGAGAGGTTGTTTGGTTGACAACTCACAAAAGTCAATCACTGTGTTTTTAATACTCAAGGTGTCTTCAAATATCAGTAGGCATTTTAGCGCCCTATCCCTACAACCCGATCAGGGTGGGCAGAGCTTTCTGTTGGGAGTTCCATTGAAGTCAATGCTGCTCCACACCATTTCCTGGGTGGTCCTGTGCAGGTTGCAAGATTTGGGGTCTTAACTGTACAGAAAGCTTGGAATACTAGATTTCACATCGGTGTAAAGCATTCATTGTATTCCTGGCAAGTCACAAGATACCTGCCCTTAAAATCACCTGATTTGTGGAAAAACAGCATCACTTGCCCCATAACCTCAGCCGTGCAGAACACAATGCCATCCACAGCCTCATAAATAACTGACATCATAATCCAAAAGGTTGACAAAGGAGGTGCTGTCATCATCATGAATAGGTCGGAATATGAACAAGAGGCTGCTAGGCAGCTCTCCAACAACACTTTTTCTACAAGCCACTACCCTCTGATCCCACTGAGGGTTACCAAAAGAAACTACACCATCTGCTCAAGAAACTCCCTGAAAAAGCACAAGAACTAGGGGTGTGTCTGTGCGGATTTGAACCCTGACGAGGGGTATTCTGTCTGCTACCCAAGATCCTGGACGCCCCTGGCATTGGCACCCTGACAGCAGGATTGTCTGGCTATGTAGACTCCCTCCTCAGGCCCTACGTTACCAGCATTCCCAGCTATCTTCGAGACACCACTGACTTCCTGAGGAAACTAAAATCTATTGGTGATGTCATAAATATAAAGGGAAGGGTAAACCCCTTCGAAATCCCTCCTGGCCAGGGGAAAGCTCCTCTCACCAGTAAAGGGTTAAGAAGCTAAAGGTAACCTCGCTGGCACCTGACCAAAATGACTAATGAGGAGACAAGATACTTTCAAAAGCTGGGAGGAGGGAGAGAAACAAAGGGTCTGTGTGTCTGTCTATATGCTGGTTTCTGCTGGGGATAGACCAGGAATGGAGTCTTAGAACTTTTAGTAAGTAATCTAGCTAGGTATGTATTAGATTATGATTTCTTTAAATGGCTGAGAAAAGAATTGTGCTGAATAGAATAACTATTTCTGTCTGTGTATCTTTTTTGTAACTTAAGGTTTTGCCTAGAGGGGTTCTCTATGTTTTTGAATCTAATTACCCTGTAAGATATCTACCATCCTGATTTTACAGGGGGAATTTCTTTATTTCTATTTACTTCTATTTTTATTAAAAGTCTTCTTGTAAGAAACTGAATGCTTTTTCATTGTTCTCAGATCCAAGGGTTTGGGTCTGTGGTCACCTATGCAAATTGGTGAGGCTTTTTATCCAACATTTCCCAGGAAAGGGGGGGTGCAAGTGTTGGGAGGATTGTTCATTGTTCTTAAGATCCAAGGGTCTGGGTCTGTAGTCACCTAAGCAAATTGGTGAGGCTTTTTACCAAACCTTGTTCAGGAAGTGGGGTGCAAGGTTTTGGGAAGTATTTTGGGGGGAAAGACGCGTCCAAACAGCTCTTCCCCAGTAACCAGTATTAGCTTGGTGGTGGTAGCGGCCAATCCAAGGACAAAGGATGGAATATTTTGTACCTTGGGGAAGTTTTGACCTAAGCTGGTAAAGATAAGCTTAGGAGATTTTTCATGCAGGTCCCCACATCTGTACCCTAGAGTTCAGAGTGGGGAGGAACCTTGACAGGTGATCTTCCTGAAAACCCCATCCTAGCCACTATGGATGTAGAAGCCCTCTACACCAACATTCCACACAGAGATGGACTACAAGTCGTTAGGAATAGTATCCCCGATAATGTCATGGCAAACCTGGTGGCTGAACTTTGTGACTTTGTCCTCACCCATAACTATTTCACATTTGGGGACAACATATACCTTCAAATCAGCGGCGCTGCTATGGGTACCCGCATGGCCCCACAGTATGCCAACATTTTTATGGCTGACTTAGAACAACGCTTCCTCAGCTCTCGTCCCCTAATGCCCCTACTCTACGTGCGCTATATTGATGTCATCTTCATCATCTGGACCCATGGCAAAGAAGCCCTTGAGGAATTCCACCATGATTTCAACAATTTCCATCCCACCATCAACCTCAGCCTAGACCAGTCCACGCAAGAGATCCACTTCCTGGACACTACTGTGCTAATAAGCGATGGTCACATAAACACCACTCTATACCGGAAACCTACTGACCGCTATGCTTACTTACATGCCTCCAGCTTTCATCCAGACCACACCACACACTCCATTGTCTACAGCCAAGCTCGAAGATACAACCGCATTTGCTCCAACCCCTCAGACAGAGACAAACACCTACAAGATCTCTATCAAGCATTCTTACAACTACAATACCCACCTGCTGAATGAAGAAACAGATTGACAGAGCCAGAAGAGTACCCAGAAGTTACCTACTACAGGACAGGCCCAACAAAGAAAATAACAGAACGCCACTAGCCATCACCTTCAGCCCCCAACTAAAACCTCTCCAACGCATCATCAAGGATCTACAACCTATCCTGAAGGACGACCCATCACTCTCACAGATCTTGGGAGCCAGGCCAGTCCTTGCTTACAGTCAGCCCTCCAACCTGAAGCAAATACCAGCAACCACACACCACACAACAAAACTACTAACCCAGGAACCTATCCTTGCAACAAAGCCCATTGCCAACTGTGCCCACATATCTATTCAGGGGACACCATCATAGGGCCTAATCACATCAGCCACACTATCAGAGGCTCGTTCACCTGTATCTCTACCAATGTGATATATGCCATCATGTGCCAGCAGTGCCCCTCTGCCATGTACATTGGCCAAACCGGACAGTCTCTCTACATAAAAGAATAAATGGACACAAATCAGACGTCAAGAATTATAACATTCAAAAACCAGTCAGAGAACACTTCAGTCTCTTTGGTCACTCGATTACAGATCTAAAAGTGGCAATTCTTCAACAAAAAAAACTTCAAAAACAGACTCCAACGAGAGACTGCTGAATTGGAATTAATTTGCAAACTGGATACAATTAACTTAGGCTTGAATAAAGACTGGGAGTGGATGTGTCATTACACAAAGTAAAACTATTTCCTCATGTTTATACTCTTCTCCCCCCCCCCCCCCGCCCCCAGCTGTTCCTCAGACGTTCTTGTCAATTGCTGGAAATGGCCCACCTTGATTATCACTACAAAAGCTTCCTCCCCCCGACTGCCGCTCTCCTGCTGGTAATAGCTCATCTTAAGTCATCACTCTCCTTACAGTGTGTATGGTAACACCCATTGTTTCATGTTCTCTGTAAATATAAATCTCCGCACTGTATTTTCCACTGAATGCATCCAATGAAGTGAGCTGTAGCTCACGAAAGCTTATGCTCAAATAAATTGGTTAGTCTCTAAGGTGCCACAAGTCCTCCTTTTCTTTTTGCGGATACAGACTAACATGGCTGCTACTCTGAAACCTGATTTCTCATGACCATCATGAATACTTTTTTCACCTCAATTCTGACATAGCAGCTGCTACCTTGAGAATTGCTTGAGATAGAAACAATTGCTTTAATAGAATCCTGAGAGCTGTGAACTCCAATGGTCAAATGATGCAATATGCTTACGTTCAATCTAAGAACTAATAGGAAAAAAAGTTGGTACAGTTGTCACAGTTGGGTGGATGGTGGGGGAGGAACAAGATAGTAATCAGCGCAATGTGGTGTGTTTTTAAGGGCTGATATCTTATGATCTCAGGGCTGATTATGCTTTTTTAATAGACCAGTACAAATGCTTTTAGGATGAGTAAATCCCAGGAATGGAGGTCTGGAAGGGACCTCGAGAGGTCATCTAGTTCAGCTCCCTTTGCTGAGGCAGGACCTAGTATAACTAGACCATCCGTTACAGGTGTGTGTTCAACCTGTTCTTAAAAACCTCCAATGACAGGAATTCCGCCACCTCCCTTGCAAGCCTGTTCCAGTCTCAACTATCTTTATAGTTAGAAATTTCCCCCCTATTATCTAATCTAAATCTTCCTTGCTGCAGATTAAGCCAATTACTTCTTGTCCTATCATAAGTGGACATGGAGAACAATTGATCAATGTCCTCTTTTAACAGCCCTTAACATATTTGAAGGCTATCAGGTCCGACCCCTCCCCATATCAGTCTCAAAACTAAACACACCTAGTTTTTAACCTTTTCTTATAGGTCAGGTTTTCAAAATCTTTTATCCTTTTTGTTGCTCTCCTCTTGACTCTTTAATAAGGATATGGACAAATGGAAGTGTGGCACCCAGATTTTGACACAGTACTCCAGCTGGGGCTTCACCAGCGCTGCGTAGAGCAGTACAGTTACCTCCCATGTCTTACATAGGTCACTCCTGTTAAAACACCCAAGTATGTTAGGTTTTTTCATAACTGGATCACACTGTTGGCTCCTATTCAATTTGTGATCCATTGTAACTCCCAGATCTTTTTCTGCAACGCTACCACCTAGCCAGTTATTCCCCATTTTGTAGATGTATGTTCAATTTAGCTTCCCTAAACAGAGTACTTTGCACTTGTCTTTTTATTGAATTTCATCATGTTCATTTCAGAGCAATTGTCCAGCTTATCAAGGACATTTTGAATGCTAATCCTGTCCTGTAAAGTGCATGTAACTGCTCCCAGATTGACGTTCTCTGCAAATGTTATAAGCATACTCTCCATTCCATTGTTCAAGATGAACCCCTGCGGGACCACACTAGATACAGTTTGAGAGTGAACCATTGATAACTACTCTTCCAGATAGTATGTGCTGGCTTTGCGCATTGAGCATGTTTTCCTTTACTGGCTTGTCACAGAGGTTTTGAAAGCCTACTGCTTATTTACAAGTAAAGTAGGTCTTCTGTAGTTCAAGCGGGAAGACAGTTGTGCCTTGGTTTTGAAGATCACAAATTCAGGACCCACTGATGTCCTTGATATCTGCATCCACTATTTGTTACACAAGTTGAGAGCCTTAACTAGCGAATGCAAAGAAGTAGTGGTAATATGAAATGCTGATTGTTGTTAAGAAATCAGAAAGTCTCTTTGTTTACATAATGGCTATAAACCTTTGAAAACAAAATACAGTAGGGACCAGGTAACTTTGTTTGGATGTACAATAATAACTTTGTCATGTGAAATATTGATGTATTGCAAATCACCTTGATTATGAATGCCTCAACTTACATGCAATAAACTCACTGCTCATGAATCATTAATATCACTGCACCTAATTAACACACAAATTATATTATTACAAGAATACTGATTTAACCAGGAAAATCGTTTTGTTTAGTGTACAGTACATTGAGGATGACATGCAGCTGAAGACTTACTTGTGTACTATTTTTGCCTCATATCCTACTCTTATTCTTTTCTTCACTCACTCAATTTTCTTAGGTACCTTTTGGATTCCAAGTTTCATCTTCCACTGTTTTCAGAGGCAAAATCCACCTCAATCAGTTGCTTAATACTTTGCACTTGTATTGCACCTGTCATCCAAAACACTTTAAAAGTATTAATACCTACTTCTTACATAGTGTTTTTCATCAGTAGATCTCAAAGTGCTTTACAAAGGAGGTAAGTATTAACTGAGCATCAACATACCTCGTGGGGAAGGCTGGTTTTACACCTATTATAGAGCCAAGTAATGAGAGGTACAAACAGCCTTAATCAAGTCAGTTAACCTATGTGGTGAATCAAGTCAGTTAACCTATGTGGTACAGGTAGAAATAGAATCAGCACTCTTGAATTCCAAGTTCTTTGCCCTAATCAGTAGATCCCTTTGGTCAAATTACTCTCTGTTAGGTAGGTGTAAATCCAAGGCGAATCAAAGTAAATAGAACTACTTTAGATTTACAGTGGTATAGCTGGGATCAGATTTTGGATCATTCCATGTGAGCATTTGAGTTTACAAACCAAACTGCTCTGAATGGCATGTATTTTCCAAAAATTGGCACAGGGTAAGAATATTCATAGGCTACCCTCCTTACAAGGTCTTCTTCAGTCCCCTCCACTTCACCCGAAATGCTGCGGGATTATATGGTAGATGCCCTTCGACTTGGGAGAAAAAAGGTTATAGAAATCACAAGCTGTTAAAAATCTGCTAGTGGGTAATGGTCAGTGATGGCTGAATAATTTCAAACCAAAGAAAACATTGGCTTAGCAGTGAATTGAACAAAGATTTCTCTGTTGCCGTAAGTTTTGTCTAGAACTGTAGAATCATTGGCAGTGCAAGGGAATCTCTAGCAGGTCTCCTCATGGCAGGATTGATCCATTTTTTTTTCTGTTATAGGAGTAGATACCTTGCATTAATCATTTTAATTCATACTTATATCCTTGACTTTGCCCACCATTATTAAAGGGACCTTGTCAGCCTAATCTTCCCTCAAAATAAAAGTCCCATGAGCCATTTCTCTTCATTTTTGAAGCTGTATGTTGGGTTTCAAAATACTCAAGTCCCTCCACCCCAACTTGAAAGCTAGAAGGGAAGGATGGTGTTTTCACACTGAAATAGCAGCTTGCAATGTTTGAGTTCAGAATGTAGATTCTGGGATTGGTGCTGTATAGACACAGTGCATGCGGAGTGACTGCTTGTATGTGTGTGCCCCACTCTGTATGGTCGGGACTGAAGTCATGAGTGAGAGCTATTCTTTTAGTAGAGTTTTGACAGTTTGATTGTGGGGGTTTTGTTTTTATTTTTTTCTTCTGTAGTTTGGAGATTAAAGGGAAGGTATCATTCATCAGAAATCAGTCTCTTCCCTCATGTGACTCAAGTAACTTTTTATGATGGGGAGCGGAGAGGAATCTGAGACTGTCCTTTAATTGGTATACAATTCAGAATTATTTTACTGTCTCAGGCAGGTTTTCTTAACATATGAAAAATCATGTCGCTCATATGGAGTGAAGTGAATGGAGAAGGGGAAAGTGGGCAAGTGCTATATAAGGGTGTCCTTTCCGCATCCAAAAGAAAATTTTCTATCTAAATTTCCACCATTAAAATGTTCACTGTTGGGACAGATTCTTTCCTAGTCTGTGTCCTGCTGCACAGGGTAACTGTGTGTAGGTTTGATTTTGTTTGCTAGTGCTTCTCTTTGTGTGTGTGTGTGTGTGTGTGTGTGTGTGGAGGAAATCTCTTTTTTAAAAAAGATAGTGTCAACATAGATATGATGTTACCCTACTCTGATATAGAAATAAATTAGCCAGTTCAGGGCAACGCCAGCGTTTTATAATTGAATTCACACACAGTATTTTTTTTTTATTTTTAATTCATAACATTGTGTCTATCTGCTGCTCTGGGCTCATGCACAGTGTTGATCAAAATACAATCAGTGAATGGAATAACATTACTTAATAACAAAAACAAATACACAACCTTCCCCCTCCCTCCCCCTCCCCCCCCCCCCGCCACACACACACACAGATACAGGCAGAAAGCACCCTTCATGCTCTTTCCTTTGAAGAATATGACTCCATGAATTGGCTTCCACCTTTGTTTTAGACGTTGCTGTGGTGATGAATAGGCTTCTGAGAGAGAGAGAGAGAGAGAGCGCGAGAGAGTGAGTGTGTGTGTGTGTCTGTCCTGTTTCTCCTATATAAAACGGTAGTTCTGATCACATAGCTTTTAATCTGAATGGCAGTTCGCACTCTGGCAATGGTTAAGTCTCTCGATAAAGCATTTAGAAAACAGAATTAGTGATTTAGTGGAATTAGTTATTGACATGATCTTAATCTGCTGTTTATTTGCTTTTGACACCAGCTAGCAGGGAACTGGGCACTCACAAAGCTTTAGATTTTTTCCATTGCATAGAACATGAGTTACAGAATAGCAGATGGTATTCTTTATAGCTTGTTTGTACCATAGACACTAATTTTCCATCATTACTTGAACTTTGGGAAGGAAAATGGATAGTGAAAGGAACTGATAAAGGTGTCTTTAAAGGGAAAGGCAAACATCATATTTTTTTTTTAAATGAAGCTTGCTTAACATTTCAAAGTATAAATTTGTTATATTGGGAGTTAAATTCAGGAAATGGATCTGTTTACTTTTAAATTCCACGTGCCAACAAATATTACAAATCAGTGTTTATGTAATACACAAAAAACACACAAGTATATTCTAAACTTAAAATATGGAAATCTGCTGTAGAAGTTGCATTATCAATGCAGATAAACCAGAGACAGAAACGTATATTGCATGGATCTTACACATTTCAAAGTATTTTCAGAATGCTAGAGAGTTATGTTAACGGTGCAAGTTTTTTGCTGATACAAATATAGTTCCAAGGTACAATTGCTTGAAGTCCAAGAAAAAATATAAATTCTGAATAGTTACTCTCCTCTTAGAAAACTGCTTGTGCTGTTTTTAAATGTTTGAGCATTGCTCCTGGGTAAGATCTTTTCAGATGTGATGCTTAGGTTGTTTTTTTTTTTTAAATACATTTTTTTTCATAGGGCAAGAAAAGATAAATAGTACTTTTGCTGTATAAACAACATGACCATGAATCTCCATACCTCTGGAGCAAAATGCAGACACCACTTCAAAGTCCTAGACTTTTCCCACAAGAAAACCCAATAAAATTAAACCATCATATCTAAAGAGATTGTACCCCAATAGCAAAGGTCAAATATGAAAAGGCATTAGATAGTCCATGGTGGCAGCCACCTGGAACTTTTCTTCATGAGAGCTCCCACTGTTCTTACCATCAGTAGAGTTGCACCAGTGATACCAGTACGAAGCATTTCAGGAAAAAGACAGTGCCTATGCTGCAAGGAATGATGGTTGAGTGGTTAGGGTATTATTCTAAGACTTGGGAGGTTCAAGTTCTTTTTCTACTGCAGAATTTCTGTGTGATCTTAAGCAAGTCACTTAACATCTCTGTGCCTCGGGCTCCCTTCTGAAACTTGAGGCTAATAGTACTTCTTTACCATGCAGGGGTATTCGGAGGATAAATAGTTTACAGATTGTGAGTCACTCGGATACTAGGATCCTGGGGACCATATCATACTTATGAGAGGGAGAGACATTTGCCTAAGTTAGATAGAAGGTTGCTGCAGTAACAGGACCTTCGAGGGAGGGGTTGATGAAAAGTAAGAAAAATAGGCATTCTAGAGAGGATCTCAGAGAGCTCTTCACCTCACACCTGTGCCAGCTCCCTCTGGTTTTTTAGGAAACAATGCAGTATGTGTATAGAATGGGACTTAAAAAAAAAAAATTGCTACGGTATTTGGATCCCTTACTTATTGGAACTATTTCAAGGGTTAACTTTAACCAGTGTTGAATGCATTTGTTTATTTGAAGTTCATCGCTTTGAACTATATTTCACGATGAACTAGATCACTTTTAAAGTGTGTTGTGATTGGCAATAGCGGTTCACAGTCACGTTATAAATTGCGCCCACATGCTAATGGCCCTTTAGCGCTACAGGTTTGACTGTCAAGACCCCTGGTTACACTACAGGTGTGTCCTGGTACTGTTAAAATATGATTCCATTTTTGTACGGCAAAGGAAACCCAGTTGTGCTTGAGCATGGCTCAAGGATGCTCTTACTGTCTCATTCTTGGTAAAAAATGTAGTTTTTGCTTTAATGGTGTCAGAAGACAGCTGTGCTAAATCAGTTTCTCCCAATATGGTTGTATTCATATTACGGTACCTGGGTTGTAGTAGCAACTGATGACACAAAGCAAAGGTGCTTTCTACTTGTCTTTCATCCTGGCCCTTAAGTGATCCCACATTACCAGCTCTTTAAATTTGTGTGGCTGTGGTATCATAAATCAGATTAATATTCTTCAGAGACTAAGCTAAAGGAGTAAAATTGAGTTACTTAAATCAGGATGCTAGAAGAGATGTGGCTTCTTTTCTGCCCCAAGACACACAAGCCATTTCTTGTTTTCAGAACAGTCAGGGGAATTAAATGTTTCTGCAGAGGCCACTTTACAATTTTATTTGAGGCAACCTTTGATTAAAACAAATGGCCAAACGCGCACACAACCCACAATGACCGCACTAAGTGCCTTGCACAAATACTTTTATGTAAAAGGGTTAGAATCATCAATAATTAACTTGTTAGATGGTGTAATAGATTTTAGAAAGAAAATTGTGTCCAAGCCTGTTGAAAGTCAATTGTGGGTCAGTCCAGCTGACAAAGTGATACTATGCCCAAGGCCTTGGTAGGAGGGCTGTGTATGTGCTGTGGTGTATGTGTGCCAAAAATCATATGATCCTTTTGATAGGAGAGCTTCGTACAACAGTCAGATTTTAGGCAGGGAGAGCAAAAATAATTAACTTTCAGAATTTCACTTCAAAAAATGTAGCTACTTTTGAAAATGCAAACATGCTCCCTTCTGTACAAAATTCTTCACATATTGATAATGAGATAGAAAGCCCTTTTATTTCTAGGTTGATAGGTCAGTTCCTGACCAGGGGCCCAATCCTATCTAGAGCACTGCAGGTGCAAGCCTCTTCCAGCGCAGATCTCCCTGAGGGGCCCAGCCCGGCAGCGAAAGGAAAATATTCTGTGGTCTGTACGACCTGTGACAGAGTGCTGAGCGCTAACTGATGTCCCAGCACTCTGGTCACTTAAGCTCTAATTATTTCCCCCCAGAGAAGACTTTACTGAGGAATTAGAGTACTTAATTACCTAATCTGACTGTGGAGTGGGGGCATGAAGGAGTTAATTGTCCCATTAGCTGAGAGGGGTAGTTAAAAAGCACTGGAAGGAAGTGCAGAGTGGGAAATGCTAACAGAACTGAGGGAAAACGGGTCTTAGGAGGGTGAGTGCTCTCTGGGAGAACAGGCTGACATCTGAAGAAAGTTGTAGATAGAGTTGCATGGTGTTGCATGGATTATGATGGTCGTGGTACTATTAATAAATCACGTCGAGGTATTCACAAACGAGGTGTGCGAGACTGTGGGATCACATGACATGAGCGTAGCATACCCTGTTAGATGATCTTGTCCACTCTAGGAAAATCAGTACCTCGTTTTTAAGCAATGAGTTAAAAAAAAGGGAAAAAAAAAGGGAGGGGGGTGTTCTCAAGCTGCTTTTTTCATTTGGTGGTTTTGTAATAAAAACCTGCGCAGGTTTCCAAGACAAGGGGGTAAAATTACCTGAGCCATGTCTCCACTAACATTTCCAATCTAAGGGTCAGCTGCACCATTGCTGAAAGATGGATACTAATTTTCATAGTGGAGCTGCATCCCAGGGCTGTCAATTTGGCACCTCTCATGAACACTAAATCCACTGGAGACAAAAAGAAACATTGCAAGGAAGAAATTAGCTGACTTTGTGCACTGCTGTATTTTATGCCAGGTGAACTAGTGCAATCAAATCAGTATTTTAAATTGAAGTGTCTGTAATTTGCACATTTTAGAGGGTTTTTTTAATTACATAAAGAGCAACAACTCTCAGCTTACATATATTGGCATGTATTTTTGCTGTGTACCTGGCAAAAACTCAGCTGAATTTTTATAAGATCCATATTAATATGCTCCCATTTAGAGGGGTGAAATCATGCACTGAGTGTCCAATATTGATTGATTGGCTTGTGTGTCCAGAACTAATGGCCATCAGAGAGAAATTGATATATTTTTAAAAAATAGTATTTTACTTGCGAGTAGTTAATAAGAGATTTTTGTAGTTGGTTTGTATTGTTTCACAGCTGACTCTGGTTTGAAGCTGTTTCAATCAAAATATTTTAATGGGGTTAAAATACAGTTGTTAAAAATCCGGCATACATTTTAATGTCCACTTAAGATCTGGATTATAAATACCGAATCTGTAAATTAGTTGCAGATGCAGGGTAATTTTTCACTACTACACAACCTAATTTATTAAGGAATAAGTGTGTGCTGGTTTAGCAGATGGGTGTTGAACTGTTCTTCCTTAACTAGCAGGGTAGGAATGGGTAGGATTTCAGGAATAGGTCCTAAATGAACTCTCTAATTTTTAAGGAGCAGCTTTACATCCAAACCTTCTTGTTTGAAAGAAGGCGACACTTCACTATGTGCATGGATCTTCTAGCATGGGAGAGAGGGGGGCATGTGGGAAGGATCCTCATGGCACCATCAAAGGCACAAAAATTTCCTCCTCCAAGTTAGGAGTTGATTGTGTGGTAGAATTTCCATATTAGGAGGTTGAGAGAATGTGCAGTTGTGGCCTAGTTAGAAGTTCTTTACTTTTGAAAAATCAATATGAAGAGACACTATGCCAAAGTCACTCAGTGGGGGTGCTGTCAAACACCCATTTGAAGAGAGAGAGTCTCTGTCTGTCTGTGTCTCTCTCTAACAAACAGGGTTATGAACGAAACACTGGACATCTTGTCTGATCTATGTTCCTTTTGGACACTCATTGATTTAGCTGTGTAGAGATGACGTGCATTTGTCACTTTTGGAAATCCTTTCTCAGTCCACGTGTGGAGTGACAGGATAGTGGTAAAAACTGTTTTCCTTATCAAGCAAGGCTAATGCTCCATCAGAGCTGTATGCCGGAGCAGTTTAAATATTGTCTCTTAGGCAGAGTAAATGGTTTAATTTTGGACAGTTGAATCAAAATAGCAACATGCCTGTAAAAAGGGAGTCAACAAAATCAATAATAAAGTATGTGCATGTGCTCCAGTGCACACCCTTGTAATCTATTCTGTTGAGAGATTTTCATCCAGCTCTTCCTTTGAGCTTCCCAGAGCATCCTGTCTGCTTTGTCTCCCTTGGTTAGATTCTATGCTCCTTAGGACAAGGATTTATACAGTGCCAAGCACGTTGTCATACTTAAGAAATAACATTGACTACAAAGTCTGGAAGATCCTTATAGACTAAATTAATGTGTTCATGTAATATGTTGTGTACTCAGAAAATGCTTTACTAATTAGCAATAGCTAAAACTGTTAAAATGTCCCAAAACACATCACAAACATTATTAAGGTTAAAAATATTATATGCAACTTTTATATTTAAATATAGTTTATTTTAAAATGTGAATTGTCTTAGGTTTTGAAACTGGGATTTTAAAAAACATCCTTTAGGCAGCATTGCGTAACTTGTGGAGAAGGGGGTGGGGAAAGAGTCAGGATTCCGGGAGTCTAGGTCCATCTCTGCTGCTACTGATTCGTTGCATGCACCTGCACTCTGAGACAACTTCTCATTTTACCAAACTTAGAGGGTTGTTGAGATGGAATTAATTATGGTTTTTGAAATTCACTTTGATCCTACAATAAATTATTGGCTTTTGCAATACACAGTACAGTGTTAGCAATTATCATAATTATATATTAAACCAATTTAAAAATGACCTGTTTCTGGTTCCCAGTATTTTCATAAGTCATTGATGTAAGTTCACCTTTAGGTTGAACGGGGTTAATTTTTTCCTCCAATGGATTTAAAAAGAAAAATTAACTTATATCCACGTAAATGAGGGGAAATTCCAATGATTACCTACGCCCATCATGACGTTTTACAAAAGGGACACATGATAGTTGAACTACAACCAGTCTGAAGTTCAAGAAACTGCTCCTTTAAAGACCCGTTGGATGCTTGATATGTGAAAGTCTAAAATTATGGATTTCATTTCTAATACAACATAATACAATGTGCTTTAGAGGAATAGTGTGATGTCTTGCTCCTGGAGATACAAAAAACTGTGAACCAATAACATGCAGTCTGCTTTAATTGAAGAGTCGTGTAATTTCTGTTAATTACAGAAATTCTTGGAGGTGAGTTTAAACCTGAATTGTAGTGGTCTTTTGAATAAAAGTGTAATAGGCAGCAAATGATTTTGATGTAGTCTGTCAACAATTAGTACCATTTCTTAGTTCAGATTCTGATGGGGTCATTAGGGTATTATATTAACTCAGTTTGTATTATAACTTTTATAGCAGAATCTTAAACTTTTTGCCATCATTTTGGGAGAGGAAAATTCCTTCAGTGCTATATTTATTTTGAAATCCTGCATAGCAGGTTGGTCTCTGTTATACATAAATGCTTAGTCCGTATTCATAACCTTCAGGATTTTTTAAAAGCAGTGTCATAAAGGGCTTCTTCGGCCACTTATTTAAAAAACAAACAATTTTTCCAGAAATAATTAAGATAAAATGATGGACTCATTATGCTCTTCCCCTATGATAATGTTTCTGTACAAGTCTGCTTATGTGTAACATTTAGGAAAATATCAGCTAACCCCATCTTCCAAAAAACTACCTCCCCCATAGCCAAGGAATGAGATTGATGTGCTTATTACTTGTTTTTTCCATCTTTTCTTGACTAGAATCTTAAAAGTGTTTTGCTGTGTCTTTGGTGGGTGTCTGTTTGGTCGATTGACAATCGATGTGGAATTTCCTGCAACATTCTCTGCTGAACCTATGACACCTTGCTGGGTGAAATGTCACTGTTCTTAAATATTTGTGCACATACTGCACTCAGTGCCTTTTATAAATACAGTACTATGGAAACACTCTTGTGTAGGTGCAGCCCTAGCTGTTTTGCTGGCCAGGGTGGAAAACCTCCCCAACCAACAGCCAACACGAGGAAGTAATGGGGGGGGGGGGGAAGCAGAGTGGCACAGTGTTTTGGAACCTCCTTGAAGTTGGCACCCAAAGCAACTGCCCTGCTTGTTTGCCCTAGAACTGGCCCTTGGGATATAGTGTCATACCATGTAATATTCAATGCAGATGTCTAAATTTCAGCCGGCTAAAGGTAATGTATACATTTGTATTTTCAGTGATTTTGTTTATTTCATTGTAAAAAGTGAATTGAATATGGATGGGCCATGCAAATATCTGAAGGTAAAGAGAACAACTGATGTGGTACCATGAGAAAGGTTAAGCTGGGCAACTGGAACTGGAGTCTTTTCATGTGGTACTTGTTGGTGAACCCCCACTGCCGTGGGGATGAGAGGAGAGACCATTACAGATCGTCACTCTGTTGAAATCATCAAGTCTGCTAAATTTTATTAACTGTTGTAGCCGGTGAGTTTGCCATGTGCTATTGTAACATCAACAGACCCCGGTCATCGGTGGGCAGGATCGAACGAGGGACCTCTGGAGCTTAGTGCATGAGCCTCTACCGCATGAGCTACAAGCCAGCTGTTCGATAGCTAACGCTGTAGAGCAGACTCATTTAACTCTCTCTAAGTGGTCTCGGTGCCACTAGATGGGACAGACACCACATCGAGAAGGTCATAGTTGTCAGAGTATGTGCATTTAATAAATATAGGCCCAGGTCCTTGGCCCCCATCCAGCTGCTTGCTCTGTCCAGGCAGTGTAAAGTAGCTGGATAGCTGCCTTATAAGGCGCCTAGGGATGCTCTTGAAATAGAGACTCTTCAGTTAGCATAGAGCCAGCATAGCTGGCTGGGCAATATGGGTCATGGCCGTATCATGTCATACTCCTGTACCCCCCAGCCAGTAGAATGGTCACTATTTCTGCTGATGTAACTTAGAGCAGCTGAAGGGAAGCTGTAAATTTAGGTCAAAGACCAAATCTGCACCCTGAATTCTGTGCCAAGTGTAGCTCCAGCTGGAGTCAGGGGTCTGGTCCATAACATTGAAGAACTGTTTGATGCAGAGATTTTGGTTCTTGCTGACTCTGGATTTGTCAGTCAGCTGATGCCCATTTGGGTTCATAGTAGCCATTTCTCAGCCATCATCTGCTTCAGTGCTTGCTAACACATTGAACAAGAGCATGGGTCTTATGGTAACCATGTAGAATGGATACCATGTAATACAGTGCTACTTCTGTATGTTATTTTATATGGTTAGCCAGATAGATAGTTCCAAAATCTTTTTTAGGGAAAAGGGAGCTCTGGTACATCAGGAATGGTGTGCAACTGTCCTTAGAAAGAAAGAAAGATTGCTAGTAATTAAAAGCCCTAGTCTAGCTAAGCATGTGCTTAACTTTAATTGCCTTGATCCAGCAAAATCTTTAAGGATGTGCTTAACTTGGTGCACATGTGCAGTAGTCCCGCTGACTTGAGTAGGGCTACTCAATTATAGGGGTGATAAGGTACTTTGCGGGATTCTATTCATTTTGGATCTGATCCATCTAAGGATTGTGTAGTTAAACTAGGAATTGATGAAAGAAGGGGAAATCCAGCAAGTGACTTGTTTTGAATTGTGAACTACGTTCTTAACAGATATGGAAATGTGGAGTTAATGCATCAGAGGGAAGGGGAAGTTCAGGGTAATGGCATAGATGTGACCAAGAAGTACAGATTCCAGATATACAATGCTTGCAAGTATCCTAGCTAGATTGTTTTAAAAATACGAAGTCTATCAACTCTCATGCTTCAGTTGTTCCTGCTGATTGTCTGCAGGAGTTAGGAAGGCATTTTTTCCCCTCCCTGTGATAAAATCTTAGAACTCAGTTGGCCACATAATGTGTTAGAGGATTGAGCATTTCTGGCTCTCTGTGTCAGTAAGTATTGGTCACTGACAAAAGGAGGATACAAGAGTAAATAGACTAGTCTCCAGTCTGACACATCCTACATTGCTATCAGAATATATATTATTGTAGTTTATGCTGTTCTAGGACTATTCAGTTCTCTATTCTCAGTGTAATGTTTTGAAAGTATTCCGCATTTTCTTCAGGTAGTGTATACTAATTGGTTTCTGCTTTAAGGAAAAAAACCCGAGGTATATTTATAGCTAATATTGTCATTTTAGTTATAGTATAAAAAGGTTATGATTTTTCTTGTATGTGAGCACTTAAAGTAATCTCTCTGTTTAAATGCTAGTCTCTTGTTTAATGGAGCAAATTAGTTGAAAAGGGGAGAAATATACCTCAATGCAGACATTGGATCTGGCTTGAATATTGTTTGCTGGAAAAAAACCAAAAACCACTGTCATGTGCAAAGGGCACAGTCAACTTAAAAATCACCTTTCTGTCTGAAAATGTTTGACCTACTATTGTTGCAGGAAATTCCTAAAATTTCTATAAATGATAGTGGTTATTGAGAAATTTTCTCCCTTTCATTTTTTCATCTCTGTGCACTTCACAATTCTGTTTGTATAAGCAAATTCACTGTTTTCCTCTGTGTAGTTAGTTGCTCAGTTTCCCCTCTTTGTAGGAAGAAAACATTTGGTTGTTAAACTGCTTATACTAGCAGGGAGATTCAGGGGCAAGTGCAGTGCCTGAAACTAATTTTTAACTTTTAAAACAAAAGAATGACTAGTTTTCAAATCAATACATTTGGTCCTTTTAAGCCATAGCAGATTATGAATAACTAGCTGGAAGAGATCTAAAAATTTTTAATCAGTTGAGTGTTTTTAACAGATAATAACCTGGACTATGCTTACCGCAGCAATTTTCAGGAGAAGTAAAAAGCTCTTGAATCCATTTAAACAGCCTTTGAGACCTTCAATTCCTCTAGCTTGAACTCTTTATATTGCAATTGTACTAGTTGGGAATTTGACAAGTAAAAGTCTGAAAGCTCGGGCCAGGAACAATCTAATGTAAAGACAAATTTTAAAAATGAACTCTGTGTATATTAGGATTCTCTTTTCCCTTGTAATTCTGACACAGATCAGTGACCATTTTCACGAATAAGGTACCTAAAACTTGGAAAGGACATTTTTGGCTAATAGCGCTAGCTGTGGTGTCCTGGTGAAATTCTGACTTCGGGTAATTGCATTCTGTCTAAACTCCTATTGTCTCAAATGGATACAGTACCATTCACTTCTTACCCTAAGCTGCTGTGTAACGTTGCTGGTGCTATTACAATGGCTAATGGCATCACACAAAGTGTGGGTATTATTCAGAGGTGGATAAAGTGAAATGAACCCTGTGCACCATATAGACAGTAACTCTATAAATGGTGTACAATTCTGTAAATCTCTTGATGCTTGAAAGAGAGACTCTGTATGACTCTTTTGGCAGGGATACTTGGGAGAGGTTGAGGCCTTACTGTGTTTTCATACAATGTGTGTGTGGGGTGTGTGTGTAAATCAACTGTCCTCCAAAAAGCATAGGTTGAGATTTTCAAAGCTGAGTGAGAAATTTAGCCCATACAATTTCCATTCAGGTCTATTGGAGCTGTGTGGCTAAATCCTCCTGTCAGCTTTGAAAATCTCAATCTTATTCTCTCTTTATCTTTTAGTGTTTTACTCAGATAAAATGTGTAAAGTGTTTTGAGTGAGGAATGAAAACTGATTTGTGTTTCTTTAGACAGTAATCAATTGCCGTGGTATAGTTTAACAGTAAACTTGGTGCTGGGCACATGGCTTTTGAAAAGACTGTACTCAGTGTCTGGATATTTGCATTGTGGCATGGGGGAAAAACATTCTTTGCATTCCAAATATTCAATGACTTCTCTTAATTCTAAATCATTCTCACTGAGGTAAGCTTGCACGGCTAATCTGCCTATCTGTGTTCATTTCCGATTTTTCAGTTATATACATTATACATTTTTTTTAAACACTGCACACTGCTGTAACTGAATATGGACTGCTCAGAAGCAAAGTAAATGTTTACTTATTAAGCAAGTAAAGGAAATCTTGGTTACCGCCCTTGAAAAACTAAGTGAGGAATTTCATGCAATCTGTAAACTCAGACAGGGGTTCCCACCCTATTTTTTTGACATGAGGTTGTGTCATCTAGACTAAGAGTGCGGTTTTGAACATCAGTTAGAAGATTTTACATTAAAAATTTGTTTTCTTTTAATAGATCTGAGATTGAGCTCTGATCACTAATTTATTTGCTGTGTTAAGACTTCTTAACTAATTATTGAAATAATTGCAGATCAAAGTATGTAGCTGTCATTTTTCTTTTTGATTTGAGAGAGAGAGAGAGACTGAGTGTGTGTGTGCTGGTTAGCATTAGAATGTTGACTTTGTACCCTATTGACCGTAGAGTTTATTAGCAATACCCTCGTGTTGTAAAAGAAGCATTTTGTTTTCGTAAGAGTTTAAAGCATTAATAGTGCCAATACCTTTTAAAACTGCAGAATCTGATTACTCTGAGCTGATGAAAGCATGATTATCACAGGAATTTTCAAGCTGGAGAAGTAACCCCAACAAAATCTAATCTACCATGCTTATGCATTTATATTTGTTTATTGACCAAATACAGGTTGAACTTGGCTGTGAATTCACATACTTCATCCTCATCCTGCCAATTTCCTGTATCAATGTTTGGATTTAGTCCCCAAAAGAGTGGAATACATAGCCTCTAATATCTGTCATCATATAGTAAAGATTAGAAGCAAAGCATAGATTTCCAGGGAGACACTGATATACATGAATGGAAGCAGTTTTTTTAAAAAAAAAACAAACAAAAAAAAAAACCTCTTGCATAGATAAAATGTGTTAGCTTCAGTTGGTGTTTGCCTAAATCATGCTTTCTAGAAGATTTATTTATGGTCAATTTGTAATACTTGTTCTGAGGGTATGAGCTATGTACACATATTTCTATAGTGCCTTCTGTTCAGGGATCTCCTAGCCATTTAAAATCAAGCTTCATATATCTGTGTGAGGAAAATGAGTTAATATTCCCAGTTTGCAGATTGGGGAAAGAATGTGAGACATCACTTGTTCAGTGGGGCTCATGGAGAATATATCAGAGGAGACTAGAACAGGGGTGGGCAAACTTTTTGGCCCGAGGGCCACATCAGGGTGCAAAACTGTATGGAAGGCCAGGTAGGGAAGGCTGTGCCTCCCTAAACAGCCTGGTCCCACCCCTAACCGCCCCCCGGGACTCCACTCTCTATCTAACCCCCCCACTCCCCATCCCTGACTGCCTCCCCCCGAACCTCTGCCCTATCCAACTGCCCCCTGTTCCCCATCCCCTGACTGCCCCCTCCCGGGACCCGCCCACCCCAACCGCCCCACCAGGGACCCCACCCCCTATCCAAATGCTCCCTGACTGCCCCCCCAAAACCCCCTGCCCCTTATCCAGCCCCCTTACCATGCCACTCGGAGCAGCATGTCTGAGAGCCTTGCTGGAGCCAGACGTGCTGCCCTGCATGAGCGCGCAGCCCCACTACCCAGAGCTGCAGGGGAGGGGGGGACAGTAGGGGAGGGGCCAGGGGCTAGCCTCCCTGGCCAGGAGCTCAGGGGCTGGGCAGGATGGTCCGTGGGCTGTAGTTTGCCCACCTCTGGACTAGAACCTAGATTTTTATTTATTTATTTTTGTCCTAATCCTGTTCAACTGCTGGACAGGCTCCCACTATGTGCGTACCTACATATCTGTATGCTTGAGGGGCAGGATCGTAGCGACCAAGATTTTCAAACATGGGTAGTGACTTTGAGTGCCCAACTTGAGATACCTGAAAGGAGCCTGATTTTCAGAAAGTGCTGAGCCACTCAACCTCTGAAAATCAGGCTTTATTAAGTTGTCCCAAGTTGGGAACACGAAAGCTGAAACATTCAGAATCACTTGTCAAGTTTGAAAATCTTGCCCAATATCCTATATATTTCATCCTTCAATATGTAAGACACTACTCTACGCTTTCATAGGAACCATTATACTGTGTCACACATAGTGAACCAAATACCACACGTGTTGTTCTTTCACATCTATTTGGGGACTTCTGTGTGTCATCTAAAGCAAATTTAAATATCCATGGCTCACTTGATCTAGAAATGTATAGCATTTTTCTTGCTTCTTTTCTATGCTAGCCTAACAGAACATTCATATTGAAGTTCTGCTTTCCCACTGATTTCTGTAGCTATCATTAACTGCTCAGTAAAGACCAGTATTGGAAACCAAGTAACTCATCAGTAGCCAATAAAGGACACACTTGACTTAGGAAAAAAAATCAAAGGGAAAATATTCTACAGTGTTAGATTTGCAAAAAGAAAAGGAGTACTTGTGGCACCTTAGAGACTAACCAATTTATTTGAGCATGAGCTTTCGTGAGCTACAGCTCAGCTCACGAAAGCTCATGCTCAAATAAATTGGTTAGTCTCTAAGGTGCCACAAGTACTCCTTTTCTTTTTGCGAATACAGACGAACATGGCTGTTACTCTGAAACCAGTGTTAGATTTACAATCCTGCCTCGTTTTTTAAGCAAGCCATAGTTTGTTCGGCCTCAATGAAGGGGACCCGGAGAGAAGTTATATTCATTGAAGAGAAGTGTGACATAATTGGATGCAGCCTCCTGGTTGGAGAGGTACCATAGTAAGCAGGTGAGAAGGCCACTCTGACTGTTCCATAGGTCATTAGTGTCCATCAGAATGGGCTTGTAGCAGAGGTTCTGTCTCTTGTCCCCGCCCAGCATCTATGAAAGGTCCCCTCTCCAGCTGTGTCAGCTGTGGGTGGCTTTTCTTGCTCTCAGCTGTCTGTGAACATCTTTCCTTTCATCACAAAGTGAGATGCTACAACTAGTGCAAATGACAAATAAAGATCTGTACCTTGAAGTGTGAGTTTGCTGCACAAGCTCTGTGCATTTCCCATTGCAGCCGGAGAGGGGAGAGTGAACAGCTAGGACCAGGGAGGAGCATATGGCTCGTCTGAGGGAGCATGCAGCTGTGGAAGAGCATGAGACCCAGAGGCGATGGCAGGGGGTCAGTATGCTTTTGTAAAGGAACCCCCAACCGTAGAGCACAGAGCAAGGTGCCGCTCCTGCCAGGCATGTACACTACTGCTGAGATGCTACTCTATGGTTTGTTCTCTGAAATAAGTTCAGTTGCCAGTGGAAGTCTTGTAGGCAGTGTTGTTGTAGCTGTGTTGATCCCAGGATATTAGAGAGACAAGGTGGGTGAGGTAATATCTTTTATTGGACCAACTTCTGTTGGTGAGAGAGACAAGAAGAGCTCCGTGAGGCTCGAAAGCTTCTCTCTCTCATCAACAGAAGTTGGTCCAATAAAAGTTATTACCTCACCCACCTTGCCTCTCTAGTGGAAGTCTTGAAATCTCAGTCCAAGAGCAGTGAGGAAGCTGCCTGTGCACTAGTATGCCTAAGTGGTTGGGCCTGGGTGGAATAAAGGTGTCCCAGAGATGTGGCTAGGGGAGAGGACCGTGTTAGGACACTTTCCATCCCCAAAATGAGTCACCTTGCAAGTACTCCCTCCACTGGGGCATCTCCTGCTCTAAGCTGGTATTGATAAATAGTTGTGGCCAGTCTAGGGAAATTCCTGAGGAGCTGTGCATGTATTTTCCTTCTCCTGTGTCCATGGCAATGGCAACAGTGACCTTCAGGTCAGGAATTTCCTGGTGTTTAATTGCTGCATTAAAGAGCCTTGTTGACTTTGCCTGAGGCCCTTAACCCAGCCAGTCATTAGTGTCCAGGAAATGCTCTCTCTGTCAGTCATTATAATTTCTCTTAATTTGAGCTGAGACAACCTTATTAGTGTGTCCTCAATTAAACAGAAGAACAACATAGATTTGAGCCCCAAATAATTTAGAACACATTTCGAATTAGTTAATCTCATCCAAACAGTGTACCAGAAAGTTACCACCTTGCCAAAACAATACATCGGTAACTTATTTGTTAGGAGCCAGGCCCCGTTGTCAGAGGCCACATGCAACAGAAAAATGAGTCAGAATAGCGGGCAGCAGCCCAAGGATCAGCTGATGGTTGATGGCTGCCTGCCTACTTGGCTGTCATGGAGTCGGAAGTGGGAGGAAGACAATTGCCTATCCCATGGGGACCAAATGGATGTATCTGTCCCAGGAGTAGGGACAACAATTTAGTGGATCCAGATAATTAAGACTAAAATTTGCCTTAATTCTCGGTAGTCATTAGTGATTCTCCTGTAACTTTTTAGTCATTTGAGTTCATTATATTACTTAGAAGATTTGTAAGCACCTTCTCCAGCAATGTAACAAACCAAAGTCCAAGGTAAACTATGACACCCTTTTGATTCTATTCCTGGCATATAGTGAGATAACGAAACTCCTTGTGGAATGTACGAAATGCTTTGTACTCTGATCTTCTAGTTCCCACCCATTTATAATCATGGCATTTTTGCCCGTAGTCATTTGTAGCTAAGATTTTAGAAGGGTTGAACAGTTATTCCTTTAGGCTTGTCTGTTGGACTGAGCTTGGATGAGCACTATTCCGTATAAGAAGCCTTTATAATTTATAGTTAGGGTTTTTATTTTGATCAAGCTACCGACCATCATTTTCTGTTTACGCCATTAGACTGAAGGAAGACTGTGTGCTGCTGAAGAAAACAACCACCTGGATCAGGACTGAAAATAAGGTTTGAGGAAAAAATGCTTGTTGTGGTTTCAGAGATAATTTGTCTTTTGTCAGTCTTTCAGAACTCATTAATAGCTGTCTAAGCTATGTCTGTATTACTGAGGTAAATTAGTGTATTAGCCTTGTTTAAGTGACCATGCTAATTTAAAAAAAAAAAGTCTTCTTTTGTTAAATACCAGTCAGTGAATTTTGACTTTTTGTGGCTTTGCAATGCATTTATGAACTAGTCTTCTTATGACTTTGTTTCGTATTCAACATATTCAGATACCACAAGCAAACAAATGTCCGTCAACATAAGGTTGTAAATTGGTATTTGACCTTCAGAATTAGTTATGCAACTAGTGGATTTGACCACATGTTCAGCAAGAACTATATGTATTTGGTCAAATTCTTTTAAAAGTTCTGTGAATGCTAATGTTGTGGAATACTGGCCAGTCATGCTGAAGCCCTAGTATTTGCAAAACATTTTACAAATGATTTTTTTCACTATTCAGCCAGCTCCAATAATAAATACTGTAGCTCTGTTTCAGTGCATTTCTGCTTAAGCTGTTCATTCAAAGCCTGATTTGAACGATACAGGAGGCAAGTGAATAGTATATGTTTGTATCGTAGTCGGCTATATGTGGCACTTCCTGTTTTAATAGTCCGTGGGACATGGGAGAACCTTTTACTGTAAAATGACTCATCTTGTTCAGGAATATATATATATTTTTTTAATGTGACATTTAGAGAACATTTTCAGATTTGGATTCTGGGCCAGCATAAAATGTCATGGAGTGACACACTATGATGAATCTGAGTTCTCGATGAAAACAGCAATGACAATGTTAATATAAAATGTGCAAAACATCTAGCAAATCCATGGTTTCAGCTTGAAATTGAGTGGACAAAAAATATATTTTTCTGATTAAATTCTGCGAGTGGGCGTTAATGATTTTCAAAATGCTGAAAGAATCTGTTCTGTAGCCTTTTTGTTCTTGGCATCTCCAGCTGTATTACAACAGCTCAAATTCTGTTTCACTTCTGTGCTCTAAGATTTTACCCTACAACATTTCGACTAAATGGTTTCAAATTCTTTCAGTATTCTACAATAGAAAATAAAATTGTTAATTCACAAACAGAATAATTTATTTTTTTGATAGATTTAAAAAATATTAAAATCACTGAGGATAATATGGATATTTTTAAAATGCCTCAAGGTCAATAAAACTATGATCTGTGCAAATGACTGTCTTTCTTATTTGTATTTAAAAACTCCATACCAAAGAATTCCCAGACACTGCACTGAGTGCCCTGGATTACGCATGCGTTTCATAGTACAGATACTGAGAATGTGCCAGAGAGTTGTGAGCAGAGTTAAAAGGGCTGAGTTAAATGTGACCTGAAGGAGAATGGGGAAAAATAGGTATGCTGCTTTTTAACAAGGTGGTGGGGGTTACAGAAGCTTTTTTATATAATGAAGGCTTGAGGAAACGGATTTAAAGAAAAAAAAAAACTGGTTTGCTTTTTAACCTAGTTAGCAACTCAGTCATCAGTTGTCTTCTCATGAAGAACAGGGTAGGCCAAACCTGAATCAGCACACCTTTTATTCTAAGGAATCATCTTAGGTTTTCAAGAATGGTCTGTGGTTAAAGCACTGGACAGGTGCATGTCAGATCTGGGTTGAGTTCCCAGCTATGTTACCGATTTTCTGTCTGACCTTAGGCATGTCACTTTTGCCTCTGAGACTCATATTTCCCCCAGACTTATTTCCCTTTGTCACAGTGGTGATCTGTTTTAAAATTTATTAATAGTGAGAGGCCCTCAGGTAGTAGTGTTGGGAATTGTGTAAATGCCCTGGTAGAATTTAAAGAATCAAATAAAAAAGCACCATACTCTTTTCCCCCCCCACCACCCCACCACAGACTTTGCAGGTAGGAAAAATCTTCAGATTCCCAAAGTTTCTAGCATTTTCTTTAAAGGTTAACTTACTACTACTGTGTTTCAGGGAGCACTATATTCTCAACCATTTTTGCATATTAATGGCGTTGTGTGTGGGACATAATTACAAAAATAATCAGACTGGCTATTCATTTCCATGATTAACTGAGGAGACAACACAGATAAAACTGGTAATTATATTTATTTAGCTGAAATCTATGGGGGAGGGGGGAATTGATGACATAAGTGTGGGGAGGAAGTAGTAGTCACCATTTTCAACTACTTTAAGCACACACAGGTGAGCAAGCCTACTATTTCAGGCAGCTGTCCAAACACCATGAGTTGGTTTAGCAACTGTAGTATTTAACATTTTGGTACCTGGACTGTCACAGGCTGTTAAAAGCCCAGATTTGATGCATCTGTTTTTTAAACGTATTTTCAAAGCCTTTGTCATTCTTTGTGTTAAGCAAATACTGTTGAAAAGCTCTAGGTAATAGGTATATAGTTTATAAAGATGGATACAAATGAGGCTCTTATTTCTATATATATTTTTTTAAAACCAGAATCCTTCTGTAGTAACAGATCTATGTGAATGTGCAATGGAAGAAGAATATTTTGTGATTAGAAATACTTTTTCTAATGAAGTTGTTGGAAACAATGAAGGGAGTGTGCATATGTTGGCGACTCTGCCATTTTGACAAAATGGCAAATTCCAAAACCTTTGCGTTAGTGGCTGAAAAAGGGCATGATTCTAGACCGAAGTCCTAAATAGATTTTTATAAAGCAAGCAGTCAGTCAAATTACAGTGCAGAGAATCCTGTGTGATGATGACACAAAGATGGATTACAAGCTATCAGGAATAGTATCCATGATAAAGTCACAGCAAACCTGGTGGCTGAACTTTGTGACTTTTGTCCTCACCCACAACTATTTCACATTTGGGCACAATGTATACCTTCAAATCAGCGGCACTGCTATGGGTACCCGTATGGCCCCACAGTATGCCAACATTTTTATGGCTGACTTAGAACAACGCTTCCTCAGCTCTCGTCCCCTAATGCCCCTACTCTACTTGCGCTATACTGATGACATCTTCATCATCTGGACCCATGGAAAAGAAGCCCTTGAGGAATTCCACCATGATTTCAACAATTTCCATCCCACCATCAACCTCAGCCTAGACCAATCCACACAAGCGGTCCATTTCCTGGACATTACTGTGCTAATAAGCGATGGTCACATAAACACCATTCTATACCGGAAATCTACTGACCGCTAAGCTTACCTACATGCCTCCAGCTTCCATCCAGGACACCCCACACGATCCATTGTCTACAGCCAAGCTCGAAGATATAACAGCATTTGCTCCAATCCCTCAGACAGAGACAAACGCCTACAAGATATCTATCAGGCATTCTTAAAACTACAATACCCACCTGCTGAAGTGAAAAAACAGATTGACAAAGCCAGAAGAGTACCCAGAAGTCTCCTACTATAGGACAGGCCCAACAAAGAAAATAACAGAACGCCACTAGCTGTCACCTTCAGCCCCCAACTAAAATCTCTCCAGCGCATCATCAAAGATTTATGACCTATCCTGAAAAATGATCCCTCACTCTCACAGATCTTGGGAGACAGACCAGTCCTCACTTACAGACAGCCCCACGACCTGAAGAAATACTCTCCAGCAACCACACAACAAAAACACCAACCCAGGAACCTATCCTTGCAAGAAAGCCCGATGCAAACTCTGTCCACATATTTATTCAAGTGATACCATCATAGGACCTAATCACACTAACCACGCCATCAGGGGCTTGTTCACCCACACATCTACCAATGTGATCTATGCCATCATGTGCCAGCAATGCCCCTCTGCCATGTACATTGGCCAAACCGGACAGTCTCTACGCAAAAGAATAAATGGACACAAATCTGACATCAGGAATCATAACATTCAAAAACAGGTAGGAGAACACTTCAACCTCTCTGGCCACTCAGTAAAAGACTTGAGGGTGGTAATTCTGCAACAGAAAAGCTTCAAAAACAGACTCCAGTGAGAAACTGCTGAGCTTGAATTAATATGCAAACTAGATACCATTAACTTGGGTTTGAATAGAGACTGGGAGTGGCTGGGTCATTACACATATTGAATCTATTTTCCCATGTTAAGTATCCTCAGACCTTCTTGTCAACTGTCAATCAAGATGGCCCATTTAATCACTACAAAAGTTTTTTTTTTTTTCTCCTGCTGATAATAGCTCATCTTAATCAGCTGCTTAGTTTGTATGGCAACTTCCACTTTCTCTCTCTCTGTGTGTGTGTGTGTATGTATGTATATAAAGATATATACTCTTCTTACTATATGTTCCATTCAATGCATCCAATGAAGTGGGCTGTAGCCCACGAAAGCTTATGCTCTAATAAATTTGTTAGTCTGTAAGGTCCCACAAGTACTCCTGTTCTTTTTGCGGATACAGACTAACACGGCTGCTACTCTGAAACGTGTGTGATGAACTGTTAGTGGAGTTTTGCTCAGTGCTTAATTTGCACCATGGCTGAGCCTCTGCACCTCTAGGATTAGCAGTTCAAAGCCCCGACACCTAATTGCTTGAGCCCCATCACCTCTTTCATTACAAATTAAGCACTAGTTTTGCTATATCAGGACTCCACGATGGCTAAAGTCCTCACTTCTTTTTCCCAGAATTGCCTCCTTTTCCACCTCAAAGTGGAATATTACAACCAAGCTTCAATCTGAGACCATGTTGAGTATGTAGGGTTGGCAGTTAAGTGGGGAAAAAACATCTTTTTGATTATTAATTTTGCACATCTGTCATGAAAACCATTGAGATACAGAACATGGACTCCCAAAAGGCTGTATTTTCAGTCACTTTCTAAAGTGGAACCACATTAGAAATCTGAGATATTAAGCACAGTAGGATCTGGAAATACAAGATAAAGGTGACAGACAACCTTTTACTCTGCCATTGGATTTAGTTGCTTATTTTCTCAAATTTAACCCCTTCACACATTACATCTTTTAAAAAAATGTTCAGGAGTAGGAAGGGCTGAGAGGAAAGTAAAAAGGCTGAGGGTGAACATAGGATGGGGAGCTGCTTGTGGGGGCAGCTGGCTGAGAACTTGTATGATCCAAGGATTACGTTGGAATAAAAGTGAAGAAGTCCTTCATATATACAGCTATTTCTGACGTACCGGCAAAGTGTTGCATTCGGCTTGAAGATAGGGTTTTTGCATTGTCTGGCTTGTTGCAATGTTTTAATGTGTTTTTCTCAGTTTGGGCGTGGGTGCAATCCAGAACAGTGAGGGGTTGTCATCACTTGCCCTGGAACCCTGGGTGCTTCACAGTGCTTTGCTGATGTAGCTCCCAACCTGGGATGCTCCCAACCAGCCTAACAGCAGGCCGATCACACCTTGAGTGACTGTGTGCTTAGACAGCCCTAGTTCAGCAGCTCTGACCCCAGCAGCCTGTCTGTAGCCCTGCTTTGGCTTCCACCATTGGTTACAACCATTCACGATCCCAAATTTTCCCAAAACTATGTGATCTGTAAAGTCCAGCCCTCTCCTGGAAAGTTCAGAGAAATAATAAGGTTAGTTTGTTCCTCTTAAGACACAAAACACACCAGCTTGCCACATTAACTGGAGTTAACATTCACTTTAATTTAAACATAGCACCCTTGGTACATGTTAATAGTGTAAAAGTTTTAAAAAAGAAGATAGGATATAAAGTGAGCTCAAACATAAGAGAGAAAGTTAGAAATGGTTACAAACAAATAAAAGTGAAAATGTCCATCCAAAAGTCTAAAACTTAATCTAGCAAGGTATAATCTTTGCCCTTTATAATCTTTGCCCTGTTTCTGCCCTGTATTGAGTTTCCAGCAACTTCAGCCCCCACTTGATGGGGAACCCATCTTTCTCAGCTTGCAAGAGCTCTGTTCCCTTATGTCTGTCTACTGATGGATGCCAAAGATGGCTTTTGTCTTTGCTTATATCTTCCAAAGTTCAGTAACTTTGTTTCAAGAGGCAGGATGGCTTAATGCTGTTTTTCTCTACCTGTGGCTTCCTATACCCTGTGTATAAATGGGGCTTCCATTGATTTCATTCCACCATGCTTTTAATTTATATAGAACAGTGGTTTTCAAGCTTTTTTTCATTTGTGGACTCCTAAAAAATTTCAAATGGAGGTGTGGACCCCTTTGGAAGTCTGACATAGTCTATGGACCCCCAGGAGTTCACGGACCACAGGTTGAAAACCAGTGACTTAGGAGACAAGTAAAGAGCTGCCTTCTCTCCTGTCAGGAAGGGAACCTGTTTCTCCCTATTTGGCCACAGACTTTAAGATATACTATCATTAAATATCCATATTTCCTCATAAAGTGTTAATACGTATATTTCACAATGACATTAATCACCAGTGCATTATTAGCTCTCAGAAAAGACCTGACTATACACTTTTATAACACAGTAATATTATATACAATCAATTGATTCGATTCCGTATCACTTGAGGTCCAACCCCACACAGTTAGTCTTTATAGACCAATAAACCTTTTGAAATTGATTCTTCTAAGGATTACCCCTCAAAGTAAAGTTTATTCAAGCTGTGAAGAAGGCAACATGGAGTCTGGTGGTGACGGAAGCTCCATGCTCTTTCTTCACCCACTTGTGTTTGCTGTAATGCCAATTATTCTGTTTCCTGCCATCTCCTCCCGCTGCTATCTTGATGGTCCTGTTTACTGCTTATGTGTAAATTCTGGTAAACACATATTCCTTTGTTTAGGACAGTCCTGTTTAACAGCTCCCCCGACATACCTGGTTTACACACACTTCAGTCATAATTCCAGCATATATTTATAACTCTTTGTACCCATCACGTACATATATCATACAAGAATATTAGTGACCAGGGAGTTACTAGTTTTCAACTGATACCTCAAGGCATATTTTGAACAACGATTATTACAGTAGTGTGTCTGGTGTGAATAAAGGGGTGCTTAGTATGACAAATGTATTTACAGGATAGTGGTATAACTCCCCATCAAGATCAGGGCTCCCTGGTGCTAGGTGCTGTACAAACATAGAATAAAAGATGGCATCCACTTGACAGAGTTTACAAACTAATTAGATAAGGCAGACCGACAGACAAAGATAGATGACATACAAGCAAAATGTAATTGTGTTACCTTGGAGTAGCAACTGATGATGTACCATCCTTCAAGAAGTTAAAATCTTTAAACCAGAACAAGGACAATGATAAAGAAAAATGCAATCAAAATGTTTGCGGATACAGAGACAGAAAGCTTAGTGCTACTTATTCCACTTGTGCTGGGAGCACTGGCAAAATATTCTTGGTGTTACTTTGCACATTAATGGAAATAAACAATATGCTACTGCTGGCCCCTCAGGGATTTTGAGGGATGTTTTCTCCTAACCAGTCTAACACATACCTTCAGACTGAGAGCACATGAACTGAGTCCTGGGAAGGCTTTATCTGTGAGAGAAGCAGTGAAATAAGAATATGCCTCCTGTGATCAAGGATGCACTTAATGCAACTGCTCAGAGCACAGGAGGGGCAAAATAAACCAGGTGACAATGGTTTAGAAAGATGATGGAATGTAACAGCTAATGTCAAGGAAGTCTTACTCGCCCTGCTGTCTAGGCACACAGGATCAGATCCAAAGCCCACAATGTACCTTTTTGTGTTTTGTTTTTAAATATTTGCAAATAGTAGATGATAGTTTTCTTACATTTCAACCGTACAAGTAACTGTAATACATTTCCCTCCTGTTGTGTAATTCAGTGAACATGACTTATTTTGATCAAGTGCTAATTGTAGTCAGACCAAATGAATATAACTGTATATTTTCTATGAACACACACACACACCTTTGTGTGTATGTGTGTGTGTGTCATAATACACTTTCAAATATTAATTCCTCATTTTCAAACTCAATCTACCCCTTCTAATGTTTCCTGTGTATGTCACTGAAAAAACACTAACAGATGCCAATTACATTACCACAAGCTTTTATTGCCAATTCCTTTTCATATCATTAACTAACCAGTAATTTAAATACAATAAGTCCCTATGTTTGGTTAATATTACATGATGTCATACTTTTGCCAGGCCCCTCTTTCTATTAAGATGGTGTCAATGTGTTTTTCAGAGCTTAGAACGCCTTAGAAATTTGGCACTGAAACCTGCTTACCAGATCTTTTTTGTTCCAACTCACGTGTGTTCTTTGTTACTGTAAGGTTTTTCCTTAGAACTGCTTGCTTGGGTTTATTCTCTTTTAGGAAAAAAAAATTACAGCCTTAAATTGTGGAACTACTTTGAAAAGTAGTTATGTGGAAGAGGCATTGTGAGGTTCCATGTTTGTATCCTGATGGTTCCAGATCAGGCATGCTCAGTTTCCATGTAACTGCAGACTCCGCCTAGGCATCTGAGAGTCAAGGCGTACTTTTTGCTTTGGGGATCAATCACAAATCATAAAGCTTCTGCTGACATAATCGTGCTCTCGTGACACCTTTACATCCCATTACTTTGCATTGGGTTGCACAGCTGTAACTGATTTGATTGTACAAGTAAATGGAAATGAGAAAGCAGTTCTGTTTATACAAGAGAGAACAGAATTGTAGCTGTGTTGGCAGGGCTCTGCTAACAGGTAAATATGTAGTATAGTCTTATTTGTGTCGCTAAAATCAGCATCTGCTCTTGAGTATCACCAGGGAGCTGATCTGAATGTGGTGGTGATTTTATAGATCAGTTTATCAGAGTAGAACTGCTGCCTGCACTTTTAGAGCATTGTGGTTTCCTTGGAGAAACACCCATAAACAATGAAAGAGACTTAAAAACTCATTTGTGAGGAAAAGACATACAAGAAAGATTGTTCAAGCTTTAAACCCAACAACTATAAAGTTTCCCTTTAACCAACAGCACTGACTACTATAGTGTTCTGCAACTGGCTCAAGGGCCACACATCCTCTGTTGGCACGTGGGGCTGCTTTTGTCACAGTGGTGAAATATCTTCTGTCTTCAAGCAATGAAACTTCCTGCTGGCTAGAGTCTGTTAGGGTTTTCAGAGGCTTTTTTGACAAGTTAAAACTAAATAAGCAACCCCCCCCCCACAACTCCTCTCTGTATCTTCTGTGCCCATTACATTTGTTTTGTAATCAAGAGTTTCTTTGCTTTGGATTCAGCTGTGGCCAAAATTGCTAAAGGATGCTAAAATTGGAGGGTGGAACTGTACCATAAATAATTGACCTTGAGATATAAGAGAAGTAGGAACTGTAGGGAATGATTTTATTGCAGTAGTGTCCAGTGGATTAGGGCCCCATTGTTTTGGCGCTGTAAAAACACAATTGTGCCCATAGAGAGTTTGAGACTGTGTATTAATAAATGTGAAGTTGTACTTGCAAGGTGTGAAATACTAAGCAGGAATTGTAAATATTCAGCTGCATTCATTGATTTTAAATGAGCTGATTTAAATTTTGTCTCCTCAATACAGGCCTAATAAATTGTTACTATTTAAAGGTGACAGAGCTCTATAGTTTCCCCAGGAAAAGGACTGAAATTAGAAAGACTGATAGGAAATTTCTATCAGAGAGTCTCTAATTTATGTAGTGTTCACAATGTGAACTGCTTGAGAACCACTAACTAGCTTGCTATTTCTAGATGAAAGATTGCTTCTATTCAGTCCCTTCCCTGTCTGCCTTCTTGACATGTTACAGGAGTGACATATTCATAGTAATAAAGAATAGAATATATTGACATGTGTAAACATGTCTTGCTCTTACAGTGATATTTACCTGACCTTACGGAAACTGGTTAGTTCTGTAGTTTTATCATGAAAAGAGAGCCCCATTCCATGCAAAAGAGTTTCTCTGAATTTCACAAAGTCACACAAGCTTGGCATGGCTGGTGCATTATCCTACATGTAAGCTGTGAACACTCTCTCAGATAAAAGTAGGATTATACAGATTGAGGAATGTATTGCTCCTCTGGAATATAACAATGTACTATTTTAGGGTAAACAAATGTTCATTTTCTTATACATGTTCTAGAGAGTCCTAATCTTTATGAAAAAATTAGTTTCTTTGTTAAAATTTTCTTTTTAACAGATCTTTCAAAAGAAAGATTTCATTCATTTCTACGGTTTGTAACATATTTTACTTTTTTGAGTTCCTTTTAAAAAATCCCAGGTATTTTTGTTTTCCCTTTAGAAAAGAGATTAGAGATGAAAACCTATTATGCAGGACTGAATGTAAAATTGTATTGATAGTATTAGGAGTTTCCATAATTGTATTATCTAAATCGGGGGGGAAGGAATCATAGAATATCAGGGTTGGAAGGGACCCCAGAAGGTCATCTAGTCCAACCCCCTGCTCGAAGCAGGACCAATTCCCAGTTATATCATCCCAGCCAGGGCTTTGTCAAGCCTGACCTTAAAAACCTCTAAGGAAGGAGATTCTACCACCTCCCTAGGTAACGCATTCCAGTGTTTCACCACCCTCATAGTGAAAAAGTTTTTCCTAATATCCAATCTAAACCTCCCCCACTGCAACTTGAGACCATTACTCCTCGTTCTGTCATCTGCTACCATTGAGAACAGTCTAGAGCCATCCTCTTTGGAACCCCCTTTCAGGTAGTTGAAAGCAGCTATCAAATCCCCCCTCATTCTTCTCTTCTGCAGACTAAACAATCCCAGCTCCCTCAGCCTCTCCTCATAAGTCATGTGTTCTAGACCCCTAATCATTTTTGTTGCCCTTCGCTGGACTCTCTCCAATTTATCCACATCCTTCTTGTAGTGTGGGGCCCAAAACTGGACACAGTACTCCAGATGAGGCCTCACCAATGTCGAATAGAGGGGAACGATCACGTCCCTCGATCTGCTGGCAATGCCCCTACTTATACATCCCAAAATGCCATGGGCCTTCTTGGCAACAAGGGCACACTGCTGACTCATATCCAACTTCTCATCCACTGTCACCCCTAGGTCCTTTTCCGCAGAACTGCTGCCTAGCCATTCGGCCCCTAGTCTGTAGCGGTGCATTGGATTCTTCCTTCATAAGTGCAGGACCCTGCACTTTATCCTTATTGAACCTCATCAGATTTCTTTTGGCCCAATCCTCCAATTTGTCTAGGTCCTTCTGTATCCTATCCCTCCCCTCCAGCGTATCTACCACTCCTCCCAGTTTAGTATCATCCGCAAATTTGCTGAGAGTGCAATCTACACCATCCTCCAGATCATTTATGAAGATATTGAACAAAACCGGCCCCAGGACCGACCCCTGGGGCACTCCACTTGACACCAGCTGCCAACTAGACATGGAGCCATTGATCACTACCCGTTGAGCCCGACAATCTAGCCAGCTTTCTACCCACCTTATAGTGCATTCATCCAGCCCATACTTCCTTAACTTGCTGACAAGAATACTGTGGGAGACCGTGTCAAAAGCTTTGCTAAAGTCAAGAAACAATACATCCACTGCTTTCCCTTCATCCACAGAACCAGTAATCTCATCATAGAAGGTGATTAGATTAGTCAGGCATGACCTTCCCTTGGTGAATCCATGCTGGCTGTTCCTGATCACTTTCCTCTCATGCAAGTGCTTCAGGATTGATTCTTTGAGGACCTGCTCCATGATTTTTCCGGGGACTGAGGTGAGGCTGACTGGCCTGTAGTTCCCAGGATCTTCCTCCTTCCCTTTTTTAAAGATGGGCACTACATTAGCCTTTTTCCAGTCATCCGGGACTTCCCCCGTTCGCCACGAGTTTTCAAAGATAATGGCCAATGGCTCTGCAATCACAGCCGCCAATTCCTTCAGCACTCTCGGATGCAACTCGTCCGGCCCCATGGACTTGTGCACGTCCAGCTTTTCTAAATAGTCCCTAACCACCTCTATCTCCACAGAGGGCTGGCCATCTCTTCCCCATTTTGTGATGCCCAGCGCAGCAGTCTGGGAGCTGACCTTGTTAGTGAAGACAGAGGCAAAAAAAGTATTGAGTACATTAGCTTTTTCCACATCCTCTGTCACTAGGTTGCCTCCCTCATTCATTAAGGGACCCACACTTTCCTTGGCTTTCTTCTTGTTGCCAACATACCTGAAGAAACCCTTCTTGTTACTCTTGACATCTCTTGCTAGCTGCAGCTCCAGGTGCGATTTGGCCCTCCTGATATCGTTCCTACATGCCCGAGCAATATTTTTATACTCTTCCCTGGTCATATGTCCAATCTTCCACTTCTTGTAAGCTTCTTTATGTTTAAGATCCGCTAGGATTTCACCGTTAAGCCAAGCTGGTCGCCTGCCATATTTACTATTCTTTCGACTCATCGGGATGGTTTGTCCCTGTAACCTCAACAGGAATTCCTTGAAATACAGCCAGCTCTCCTGGACTCCTTTCCCCTTCATGTTAGTCCCCCAGGGGATCCTGGCCATCCGTTCCCTGAGGGAGTCGAAGTCTGCTTTCCTGAAGTCCAGGGTCCGTATCCTGCTGCTTACCTTTCTTCCCTGCGTCAGGATCCTGAACTCAACCAACTCATGGTCACTGCCTCCCAGATTCCCATCCACTTTTGCTTCCCCCACTAATTCTACCCGGTTTGTGAGCAGCAGGTCAAGAAAAGCTCCCCCCTAGTTGGCTCCTCTAGCACTTGCACCAGGAAATTGTCCCCTACGCTTTCCAAAAACTTCCTGGATTGTCTATGCACCGCTGTATTGCTCTCCCAGCAGATATCAGGAAAATTAAAGTCACCCATGAGAATCAGGGCATGCGATCTAGTAGCTTCCGTGAGCTGCCGGAAGAAAGCCTCATCTACCTCATCCCCCTGGTCGGTGGTCTATAGCAGACTCCCACCACTACATCACTCTTGTTGCACACACTTCTAAACTTAATCCAGAGACACTCAGGTTTTTCTACAGTTTCGTACCGGAGCTCTGAGCAGTCATACTGCTCCCTTACATACAGTGCTACTCCCCCACCTTTTCTGCCCTGCCTGTCCTTCCTGAACAGTTTATAACCATCCATGACAGTACTCCAGTCATGTGAGTTATCCCACCAAGTCTCTGTTATTCCAATCACGTCATAGTTCCTTGATATCACCAGGACCTCCAGTTCTCCCTGCTTGTTTCCAAGGCTTTGTGCATTCGTATATAAGCACTTGAGATAACCTGTTGATCGCCCCTCATTCCCAGTATGAGGCAGGAGCCCTCCCCTCACAGACATTCCTGCCTGTGCTTCCTCCCGGTATCCCGCTTTCCCACTTACCTCAGGGCTTTGGTCTCCTTCCCCCGGTGAACCTAGTTTAAAGCCCTCCTCACTAGGTTAGCCAGCCTGCTGGCAAAGATGCTCTTCCCTCTCTTCGTAAGATGGAGCCCGTCTCTGCCCAGCACTCCTCCTTCATGGAACACCATCCCATGGTCAAAGAATCCAAAGCCTTCTCTTCGACACCACCTGCGTAGCCATTCGTTGACTTTGACGATTCGACGGTCCCTACCCAGGCCTTTTGCTTCCACGGGGAGGATGGACGAGAACACCACTTACACCTCCAACTCCTTTATCCTTCTTCCCAGAGCCACGTAGTCCGCAGTGATCCGCTCAAGGTCATTCTTGGCAGTATCATTGGTGCCCAGGTGGAGAAGCAGGAAGGGGTAGCGATCCGAGGGCTTGATGAGTCTCGGCAGTCTCTCCGTCACATCGCGAATCTTAGCCCCTGGCAAGCAGCAGACTTCTCGGTTTTCCCGGTCAGGGCGGCAGATAGATGACTCGGTCCCCCGGAGGAGAGAGTCCCCAACCACCACCACCCGCCTTCTCCTCTTGGGAGTGGTGGTCGTGGAACCCCCAACCTCAGGACATCGCATCTCATGCCTTCCAACCAGCGGAGTCTCCTTCTGCTTTCTCGCCCCAGACATGTCATCTGGTCCACTGTCCGCAACGGGACCTGTGGAGAGAACATGAAAGCGGTTAGTTACCTGTGTCTGTGTTACTGGAACCCGGACATTCCGCTTACCTCTTCTGGAGGTCACATGTTACCAAGCTTCTTCACTGGCCTCTTGGCTCCTCTGTGCAACCTGCTCTATATCTTTAGAGCTTTGTGCCCCTAGAAGCATATCCTGAGTTTTGTCCAGAAAATCCTCAGTTTCTCTTATGCAACGCAGGGTTATCTGTTGCTCCAGACCTTCAATCTTCTCTTCCAATATGGAGACCAGCTTGCACTTTGTATGTTCCTCTATAGAATCATAGGACTGGAAGGGAGCTTGAGAGGTCTTCTAGTCCAGTCCCCTGCACTTAAGTATTATATTAAGTATTAAGTATTAAGACTGAGTATTATAGATGAGGGGTTCTCAACCTTTTTCTTTCTGAGGCTTTCCCAATATGCTATAAAAACTCCATGGCCCACCTGTGCCGCCACAACTGTTTTTCTGCATATAAAAGCTGGAGCCAGTGTTAGGAGCAGCGTGCAGGGCAATTGCCCAAGGTCCCATGCCCTAGGGAGCCCCGCGAAAGTAAGGTGCTCAGGCTTCGGCTTCAGCCCTGGGTGGTGGGGCTCAGGGTCCCAGGCATCAGCCCTTTGTTGCGGGGCTTCGGCTTTCTGCCCTGGGCCCAAGTGAGTCTAATGCCAGCCCTGCTTGGTGGACCCCCTGAAACATGTTCACAGCCCCCCAGGGGGCCCCTGGCACTGAAAACCAGATGCCTGGTTGAGAACTGCTGATCTAGACCATCCCTGACAGGTGTTTGTCTAACCTGCTCTTAAAAACCTGCAGTGATGGAGATTCCACAACCTCCCTAGGCAATTTATTCCAGAGCATAACTACCCTGACAGGAAGTTTTTCCTAATGTCCAACCTAAACCTCCCTTGCTGCAATTTAAGCCCATTGCTTCTTGTCCTATCCTTAAGAGGTTAACGAGAGCAATTTTTCTCCCTTCTCCTTATAAGAACCTTTTACGCACTTGATGACTGTTATCATGGCCCCTGTCAGTCTTCTCTTCTCCAGACTAAACAAAGCCAATTTTTTCAATCTTCCCTCATAGGTCATGTTTCTAGGCCTTTAATTATTTTTGTTGCTCTCCTCTGGACTTTCACCAATTTGTCCACACCTTTCCTGAAATGTGGTGCCCAGAACGGGGCACAATACTCCAGTTGAGGCCTTATCAGCTTGGAGTAGAGCGAAAGAATTACTTCTTGTGTCTTGCTTACAACATTCCTGCTAATACAACCCAGAATATTTGCTTTTATTGCAACAGCGTTACACCGTTGACTCATATTTAGCTTGTGATCTACTATGTCCCCCAGATCCTTTCCGGAGTACTCCTTCCTAGGCAGTCATTTCCCATTTTGTTTGTGTGCAATTGATTGATCTTTCCTAAGTGGAGAACTTTGCATTTGTCTTTATTGAATTTCACCCTATTTACTTCAGACCATTTTTCCAGTTTGTCCAGAGCATTTTTAATTTTAATCCTATCCTCCAAAGCAATTGCAACCCCTCACAGCTTGGTATCGTACACAAACTTGTACATTATGTAAATTGTTATGCCATTATTTAAATAATTGATGAAGATATTGAACAGGACTGAGCCCTGCAGCACCCCACTTGATATACCCTTCCAGCTTGACCGTGCTGTCACTCTCAAGGTTGCTACCGCTGGCAGAAGTGAACTGATTATTGATTTTTCTGGTGTAGACCTAGCTTGAGCAGCAAAGTATGCTTTTCTCATCCTAGGCCCTGTCTTCCCTGGGTTTGTATGTTAGCACCTTAGGGCCTGCTTGTAATTCTAGACTGACTGACCATTTTAAAGCATGCTTGTTCTTGCCTGGGTGGGTGACATTGAATTGTGGTATGACAAGGTTAAAGCATGCCTTAGCCCATGGGCTCTGGGTACAGTTCCTTAGCATGGTTTTAACACTTCAAGGTCCAATCTAAATAGGCAAAGCTAATTCATTTTATATTACACTTGGCACACTATCAGTGCACAGCACTTAAACATTTGTTGTGTATATGGAGCCTTAAACATATGTATATTTTATGTGTTCCTAAGTATTAAATGTTCATTCTCTGGTGTAGTGTGTACTAGGAAACTGACTTTGTTTGTAGTTCAGTCAGCTGTTCTGCTGCTATTGAAGCACAAAAGACCCCAATTCAGGAAAACACTTGAGCATACGCTTCAGTGCTATCCTGAATGGAGAGATTTTCCTGTCCTGGGGCCTGCCCTAGTCATACTGAATTAGTGAACCAACTGGACCTCATTGGCTTAGAGCCCTGATTTGAGGAGTCACTGGTGAGTCATTTAGAGCTAGTGAAACAAACCACCTGCGATTGTTCCAAACCAAAGAGAGCATGGTATGCAGTCAGCAACCATAGGAGCTTTGCTGGCAAAGGCAGTTATCAGAAGAGCAAAGCTGGTAGCCCTGCCCGTGACAGCCCACTGTTTTTATATTAATGACCTCCATCCAAGCTGGTACTCGAATGAGGTTCAATTGACATGAACCTCTGAAAAGCATAGGCTATGTTACCATGGTCAGTAAATGGCTGAAGAGATTTTTGTGTATAGCTGTGGGGAGTGGCATTGGATCTGCAAGGAGGCTACATTGTTTTGCGATATGCCTTGATGATGATGGTAGTGGTGGGGGGAAGTGTTAAAGTCATGCTACGGGATACAAACATTGCTAACCATAGTGAATTACTGTAGAGACCAGGGCAGCATGTGTGTGGAAAGAATTTTGTTTCACATCATTCTAATTTGAAACTCTTTTAAAATCTTCTGCTTGCTAGATTCTCTTGGCTGGCATAATGCAGTTTTCTTTATTCGAGGCCATTGGAAAAAAATATTCACTGCGAAGGGCACAAAATACCACGTGAAAAAATAAAGGTATAATCAGGGATCAAGAAATCCCTGTAACGTTAGCCACCTTAATACCTTGCTTGTGGTGTTTGACTTTCATTCCAGAACAATGCAATAACAATATAGTTAATAGTTTTTCATGCCAGTGAATACAAGATATCTACAGAACTGTAAGTCACAATGATACATAGTCCTATATCAGTTTTACTCTAAACTAGTTACATTACTGAACTGCATAATTGTTGTCCTTCTTGAAACCATGGATTAGTTTTGTTACTCTTATCCTTATGGACCATAAATAAGGCACTGTCTGCCTAGGGTGATAACTATTCTACTAAAATGCTTTTGCTACAGAAGGCTTTTTGTTGTCAAAAGAACATTAATCTAGCTTCCCGTAAGTTGTATTGCACTTTTCTTCAGAAATAAATGAACATTTTTTAAAAGTGCTTTTGGAATTCAAATCCTAAACATTAAAAATCAGAAACGACCAAAATGTTTGGTGTACCTCATAGCTGAACTGACAGGATGGCTGGCCAAAATTTTCAAAATGACTAGTGATTTATGTGTCTTAATTTTGGTGTGGCCAATTTGAGACCTGTTATTTCTCACAGGGCAGGTACTTACTTGTTTCTGAAAATCAGGCCTTTTTAGGAGCCCAACTTGAGACACTTCAAAGACCTGAGGACCCTTCAAACCAGTAGTGACTCTTGAAAGTGTAGGCTACTCTGTGTACAATAACAATTTGAACCATGGGTCACTGCACCTGGTGAGATTGCAATGGTGCTGCTGTGGTTGCATTTTTTTCCCTGCAGCCACACTTATGCTGTATTGCACCATTGCATTCACGATTGTGTGTTGTAATTGATGTCTCTTTGCATGTCCAGGAATGGGTCCTGCCTGACATAGCTTTTTCTGGAACTCAGATTTGTCAACTATTTCTCTCACTTTGGGTCCTGTTTGCCTGCCATCTCTGCCCCCCTCCCCCAAATCTGTGTGGGGTTGTCTGCCGCAGCGGCCACTTCAGTAAAAATGAATCGATGATAAGATAACTGTAGTGGTGCCCAGTCCAACCCTTGGAATTTACTAAAAGTAAGAATTTCAGTTCAGTTTCCAATTCCAGCACCCATTGTGGGATGGTAGCAAGTAGACTGTTTGCACACTGGGGCTATTATGTCAGCAATGCTCACCCATGCTAGCATGGCAACAGCGGAGCCTGGCATGGTGAAGGGCTGCATATGTGGCAGCTAGTAAGCTTAAAGTAAGCTTTATCCAAATGGTTGTGTGGTCACCTGTGTGCTGTTGGCAGCATTTTTAGGTGTGGATGAGAGGTGCATTACAGATGTGCAAAGGGCTAGCACACACGATTTCACTCCTGTAGACAAGGCCTTGGCTGTGATTCCAGCTTGTGGAAAATTCCAGTTTAATGATTTATTCCAAAGATGCTGACATCTTCCTGATAACTTCTCATTTTGAGGCTCAGCAAGGAGGCTGATTATGCTGTTAATCTCTTGCTAGGCCACATAAGTGCAATGTTTCAGAATAACAGCCGTGTTAATCTGTGTGAGCTGTAGCTCACGAAAGCTTATGCTCAAATAAATTGGTTAGTCTCTAAGGTGCCATAAGTGCAAAGTATACCTGTTTAGCAAAGACATTCTTTTTTTTTTTTAAAGCAAAAATGTTTATCCTTTTACTGCTCTAGCTCACCTAAAATTCACCCTTAGTCCTGTGTATTATTTAAAAGTGCATTTCTCCCCCCACCCTCCCCCATATACTTTACAACTCCTATTTATAAATGCTGGCAAGTATGTTATAAAACTGGAGGCTAATGTTTTATTTTCACACTTCACAATAGATGACCTTGGAATCTAGCTTTCCTTTGGAATGGACAATAAATAATTAAACTTTTTCCCTTTATACTTGTTGCAGTAACCTGGGTGAACCTAGGCAGTTGTTTACTCATTCAAGATGGTTAACCTCTAATTGATTCCCTCCCCAGAGAGTCTCTGCTTTTCTTTTATTTAAAAAAATATTTATATAATACACACATTCTTTCTTTGTATTGCACAGCATGTGCTGTGTGTAGTTTAAAAGACAAATATCCATTAAATCTAGCAGCAAACTACAAAACAAACACAAGTCTCAATTCTGAATTGCAAATTGAATTTTAAGAAAGTCTACTACTGAGTTCTGCGGTTTTCCTCTGCCTTCTCTGAAAATGTATAATCTACTTACCATGTAGGCTTCTAATTTAGTCTCTTGACTAACGTAAGTATAGGAACTGAGGAATTTGTTCCTTCCACCTGTGACAGGGTCAGGCTGGATGGCTACAGGAGAGTAATAGAAGACAGATGTATTAGCCGCAGGTTACGTAGGTCCCTTTTCCCTGGGTAAAGTAACAGGGAAAGTTCCAGAACAATCAGGAACCTTCTGGAGACAATTAGGACAGACAGGCTGATTAGAACACCTGCAGCCAATCAAGAAGCTGCTCGAATCAATTAAGGCAGGCTAATCAGGGCACCTGGGTTTAAAAAGGAGCTCACTTCAGTTTGTGGTGCACATGTAAGGAGCTGGGAGCAAGAGGCGCTAGGAGCTGAGAGTGAGAACGCGGACTGTTGGAGGACTGAGGAGTACAAGCATTATCAGACACCAGGAGGAAGGTCCTATGGTGAGGATAAAAAAGGTGTTGGGAGGAGGCCATGGGGAAGTAGCCCAGGGCGTTGTAGTTGTCACACAGCTGTTCCAGGAGGCACTCTAGACAACTGCATTCCACCGGGCCCTGGGCTGGAACCCAGAGTAGAGGTCAGGCCCGGGTTCCCCCCAAACCTCCCAACTCCTGGTCAGACACAGGAGGAGTTGACCTGCACTGTGGGTTCACGAAAACGGCCAAACTGCGGGCTGCCGTGAAGCTCCAACGCAAGCAAATCCACCAATAAGCTCAAGACCCACCAAGGTAGAGGAACTTTGTCACACACCTCCGACTAAAAAGGTCTGTTTTGTAGGTATGGCAGATATACTAGAACAGTGGCTCTCAACCTGGAGTCTGGGGCCCCTTGGGGGGGGGGGTCATGAGCAGGTTTCCGGGGGTCTGCCAAGCAGGGTTGGCATTAGACTTGCTGGGGCCCAGGGCAGAAAGCCAAAGCACTGCTGCATGGGGCTGAAGCCCAGGGCCCCGAGCCTGGCCACCTGGGTCTGAAGCTGAAACCTGAGCAACTTGGCTTCATGAGGCCCCCTGTGCCATGGGGTCCCTGGCAGTTGCCCTGCTTGCTGCCCCCTAATGCTGGTCCTCATTTTTATATGCAGAAAAACAGTTGTGGCACAAGTGGGTCATGGAGTTTTTCTAGCATGTTGGGGGGATGGGGGGATCAGAAAAAGAACCCCAGCACTAGAAGAACAGGGGAAGGGAGAAAAGAATGAACTCTCTGAACCTTGCCCATTAAGGAAGACTAATCTGGGAGTGAGCATCATCTCTCCAGAATCTCCCATTACGCTGTAGATGTTTTAAAAGAGACACAACTAATATTGTGGGAGATGTAGAATAGTCTGTAAATGTTAATGTTCAAGTAACGTGAAGTGGGATTTACTGAATAGTGACAGCATACTGGGGTGAAATAAATTATTTACCATGGCATTTAGAGACAAATCTGACTGATGGCAAAAATGGCCAGCTGACCAAACTGGTGTGTTCACGTTATTATACATGCAGTATTTTTCCTCTGAGATTTATCTTGGTGTGCCTGGGTGCTCAGATACATTAGTATCTGAACTCTTCAATAGGTAAAAATAAAAGGGTGAGCAACAGTTGTTAGGTTTCGTGATTGGTCGTCATTGCATGATGGGGAGGAAACAAGCATTGGAAAATTAAATAATAGTTTTCCCTTTAGGGAGGGATATGATCAGGTCCTCAAGATGCTCTTGTTCAGAATAAGTGCATTGCAGTGCTGGTGGTGTGTGTCTTTGGTGCCTCATTATATACATTAATGTTAAAACAATTTAACTTTGGTAAAACCCTTTACATCTATGGATAAAATAAGTTTTTTGAAAAGTACAGAATGTTACTAAAATACATAAGGCAGTAGGGTCCTTTGGAAGAAACCCCAGTAGTTAGACCTTGACCAAGAAGGAATGACTTGCAGTGCAGCCTGCTGTAGCATTCTGTCTGTTTATCTTAGGGTTTTCTATACCTCCCACCACTATATTGGTTAAGCATATTCTTTGATAAAGGGATTTACTCATTTGTTTTTATTTATTCCAATGTACCCCACTGTACTATGCTTGCTTGAGCATATTTTTTGTTAAGCATGCTATGTAAAGATTTTTATTAACATTAGTGCATAGAATGCACCCAAACCAGCACTGCTTCACATTTGTTCCCCCTTTATTCTTAGACTTGTGAATAAATGAATTCTGCTTTGCCAATAGATTCATAGGTTCCAAAATCAGAAGGGGCAATTGTGATCATCTACTCTGCCCTCCCATGTAACACAGGCCATTGAACTTCTCCAAAATAATTCCTAGAGCCGATCTTTTAGAAAATATCCAATCTTGATTTTGAAGTTGTCGGTGAAGGAGAAATCCACCACAACCCTTGGTACGTTGTTCCAATGGTTAATTACCCTCACTGTCAAAAATTTGCACTGTGTTTCCAGTCTGAATTTATTTAGCTTCAACTTCCAGGCATTGAATTGTGTTATACCTTTCTCCGCTAAACTGAAGAGCCCCTTATTAAATATTTGTCCCCCATGTAGATACTTACAGATGGTAATCAAGTTACCCCATGACCTTCTCTTTGTTAAGCTAAGTAGACTGAGCTCTGGAACTAGAAGACAAGTTTTTTAATCCTTTAATCATTCTTGGGGCTTTTCTCGGAACCCTCTCCAATTTATCAACATCCTTCCTGAATTGTGGGCACCAGAACTGGACACAGTATTCCAGGAGGAGTCACATGAGTGCCAAATACAGAGGTAAAATAACCTCTTGAGCAGGAATCGAGATTCCCCTCTTTATGCATCCCAGGATCACATTAGCTCTTTTTGCTTGTTGCTTTTGGCCACAGCATCACACTGGGAGCTCATGTTCAGCTCATTATCCACCATGACCCCTGGATCTTTTTCAGAGTCATGTGCTTTTCAGATAGAGTACTGCAGCAGCATTCCCATGTGTGCACTGAAGAGAGCTGCTCATTAATTAATTATTTTAAATTTTTGACTTGATCCTTAGTCCTTTTTGCTGTTACTTGCTGACTGAATTGTTCCTCTTGAGGCAGCCTCTCCAATGGATGAGAGAGAAGAAGTGAGATTCGTGGCAGATCGGTTTTCCACATCATTTCCCTCTTTCTACTAATTCACTTTTCCTCTTTCCTACTTTGTCTCTTCTCCCTGTGTTCATCTCTTCTTCTAGTTGTCTTTCTCCTTCTTGCTTCCATGTCTTTCTGTCCATCCCTTGTTTCTCTCCTCTTTGCTTATCAAGACCCAGCGATGTGTGGGTATATATGCAGTGTGGAAGGTGCTCAACTGGTTGTAGTGCCCTCTTCAGGTAAAGTAAGCTTGGCCCCTGTATTCTACTCACTGCGGCTTTAGAGGAAGCCTCACTTCTAGCTCTGAAGAGTGCATCACCCAGAGAGGTGATAACCCGTCTGTGCTGGCCTCTGGGACTTCTTGCGTGCACCGGTGTCTACATTACTTTCCCTTGTCTATCCCACCCTCCTGTGTGCTCACTATTGAAGTGTTATTACTAGTGACGGAGAGGGTGGACTCTTCTAATGCATATGGGTCAAATGATCCACTCTTATTATTTATGCCGGCTGTGGGAGTGAGGAGCTGAGATGGTTTAGGAAGAGAAACCTGATGAACCCTTCTTTGTTGGGAGAAAATTCTTCTCAGCAGGGTTCTTCTTTTGTGGCTCAGCTTTTCTATCATTTAACATAAGAGGACCCTGCTCCCTATCTGTCGCCCTACAGATGCTCCCTTTTTTAGGGCTTCAACTTCAACGAGTAATCATAAGGATGGTGTCTTTTTAAAGCCCTGCTACTGCAAGGCAGATTCTTACTGTTGGGGGGATCTCTCTAGATTCCAGCCATTTCATTCAGAGCTGGATAGGGGCCATTTGCTCATGTGTGTGGCTGGAACTAATTCCTAAGTACTATTTGGCCATTTGCAATATGGACCAACAGATTTTATCATGACTGCAGCCAGAAAGAGATGTAACCTGAATTCAATCCTATGAGGGCTGAAAAATAAGGCAGCCCAGCCAATGTTATGTAGAACTGCATTATGAGATGTTATACCTGTCTTCCAGAAGCTTCTAAATTTCTAGCAAACCAAGCCCGGCTAATTGTTAACACTTCCTTCTCTTTAACATCAAATTAAAATTGACTCTACCCACTAGCCAGGCCCCTTGACTCTATCACCAGGGCTTCAGCCACTCCCTTTCCCTTCTAGGAAAATCTGTAACTTTCTCATTATTGTCTTGATAAGCATAACAAGAATGTTGGTGTTCTCATTGCTTCACTTTACCATTTTATAATAGACATATTTTTGTTCATAGATTATTTAGAGCCTAATATTTCCAATATTAAAAATAACTTTACCTGTTACATTCATGTTAAACATGAGTGACAGAAATTCAGAAAGTGGGAAATAGGAGGGAAATTGATTTTTCACAGTCCTGATTTGTAGGAGGACAAAATGGCAGAAAAAACAAGAATAGATGAAGGGGAAAACTCTCTGGGGTTACAAGGATGAGGAAGGCAAAAGTTTGCATGCACTTGTGAGAAATATCCCCCCCCTCCCCCGTTACAGACAAATGTAAAATACAAGCCCCATACTTAAGGCTTTCAAAATACCTTTTCATCCAGTCATGTCCCTACTTTTGGCCTGATTCCTACACTCCTTTGTCCAACCAGACCTTCACTTGCAGCCCAAAGCTAGGGTCTTCATCACGGTTCATAACAAAGTACCCTAAAATACACTGTTCTTTTTGAAAGTTCCTGAAACACCTCTCATGCCTTGAAAATCTTCCAAGGTATTGTGGAACCTCTTCCTTCAGCAAAAAGTAAGAACATGCAAACCTGTGAGCATGTTTCCTTCATCCTGAGCAGTGCTCTGTCCTGGGAAAAATTTTTTGACTACCATTTTTTGACTGTACCAACCAATTTAGATCTAAGCCAGTAGTGTGAGTCAACTTGACAGGAAGAGAGATTTCTTCCATTCCTTGTGTGTGCATGAAGGGTTTATGGAAAATTACTTGTGGTCAGTTTGGCACCAGCTTTATATCTTTGGTGGCTTGTTTTCTGTTTTCTCTCTGTCTTCTCCTCGAGAGTCACTAAATCACAGCAAGTAGAATATTGGGAGAATGCTGAACAGGAGTAGTATCATGTTTGGGAAATGTAAATTACATGACATTATATTTTATTTATTCCAAGCACAAGGTGTACAGCATATCTCCTCTTTTAAAAAGCAAGTCACTATAATGAACTGCTGTATAGTTACAGTAGGTCTAATTTAAAGTGGTTAGAAAGCTGAAATTAATTATTGGTTTACCAGACAAAGGGAATGTAATCTACAGTAATTGGGTTACTCCCGTGCATTTGATATAATGCAACATAATACACTTTATGAAGAAAATATATAGTAAATAGCAGCACAGGGAGCATACCACAGGTGTGAATTTGGTTGACACACTGGGGTAGGGTTCTAATTAATGGTGCATCTCCAAAGCCTAGTTCTGACCTATTTTAAAACATGAGGATTAGACCATCATCAGATGTCGGTTTTATAGCTCCGTTGAACTTATTACAAAAAAAAAAAAAAAAATTGCCTCCATGGCTGAACAGCAGAGTAAAAGAGGCAGTTAGAGACAAAAAGGCATCCTTTAAATATCAGTCTTCACTGCAGATGTGAGGGAGATTCCCACACCCGAGCCATTATTTTTAGGTGTCAAAGCTGAAGTCCCAGACTGAGGTGACAGTGGAGGAGGTTTTGGAACAAATTGATAATTTAAACAGTAATAAGTCACCAAGACCAGATGGCATTCATTCAAGAGTTCTGAAGGAACTCAAATATGAAATTGCAATATCTGTTAACTGTGGTATGTAACCTATCGGCTTCATACCACCATGGGAAATAACAAAAAACGTATTCGGTGGAGTTTAGCTCTCCAAGATTTTGATTTCGACATCCAACACCTCTCAGGAGCTTCTAACAAAGTGGCTGATGCACTCTCCCGTGAAAGTTTCCCGGAATCAACTGGTTAAAATCGTCCTTGAGATGTGGAAAATATTGTTAGTCTTTATGTACTTGGTAGTATATTTAGAGGTGCATGTGTCTTATTAACTCTGTTTTTCCTAGAGCTCCAGGAAGAAATCCCAGCCAGCGTTTCACCCTAGCTGAGATTTGGGGGGGCGTGTCATAAATATAAAGGAAAGGGTAAACCCCTTTAAAATCCATCCTGGCCAGAGGAAAAATCCTCTCACCTGTAAAGAGTTAAGAAGCTAAAGGTAACTTTGCTGGCACCTGACCAAAATGACCAATGAGGAGACAAGATGCTTTCAAAAGCTGGGAGGAGGGAGAGAAACAAGGGGTCTGTGTCTGTCTGTATGATGCTTTTGCCGGGGATAGACCAGGAATGGAGTCTTAGAACTTTAGTAAGTAATCTAGCTAGGTATGTGTTAGATTATGATTTCTTTAAATGGCTGAGAAAAGAACTGTGCTGAATAGAATGACTATTCCTGTCTGTGTGTCCTTTTTGTAACTTAAGGTTTTGCCTAAAGGGATTCTCTGTTTTGAATCTAATTACTCTGTAAGGTATCTACCATCCTGATTTTACAGAGGTGATTTCTTTACTTCTATTAAAAGTCTTCTTGTAAGAAAACTGAATGCTTTTCCATTGTTCTCAGATCCAAGGGTTTGGGTCTGTGGTCACCTATGCAAATTGGTGAGGATTTTTACCAAACCTTCCCCAGGAAGTGGGGTGCAAGGGTTGGAAGGATTCTGGGGGGAAAGACGTGTCCAAACTACGTTTCCCAGTAAACCCAGTTAGAGTTTGGTGGTGGCAGTGGAGATCCAGGGACAAAGGATAAAATTAATTTGTACCTTGGGGAAGTTTTAACCTAAGCTGGTGAAAGTAAGCTTAGGAGGTTTTCATGCAGGTCCCCACATCTGTACCCTAGAGTTCAGAGTTGGGGAGGAACTTAAATCAGCCTCTGTACCAGATGATGAGAATATTGCTACCGCAACACTGATTTTTAAAAAAGGTTTCAGAGGCAATCCTGGCAATTACAGGCCAGTCAGTCTAACTTCAGTACCATGAATATTGGTTGAAACTGTAGTAAAAAACAGAATTATAAGATGTATAGATGAGCACAATATGTTTGGGAAGAGTCAACACAGCTTTTGTAAAGGCAAATCATGCCTCAACAATCTGTTAGAATTCTTTGAGGGAGTCAACAAATATGTGGATAAAGGTGATACAGTTGATATAGTGTAAGTGGACTTTCGGAAAGCTTTTGACAAGGTCCCACTGTAATGGCTGCAGTAGTAAATAGCAGGGTCCCCCAAGGATCTGTATCAGGAACTCTGCTGCTCAACATAATCACAAGTGAGCTGGAGAAGGGGATGAGGTGGCAAATTTTGCAGGTGATTCAAAATTACTCAACGTAGTTAAATCCAAAGCTGACTGTGAAGAGTTACAAAGGCAGATGAAATTCAGTGTTGATAAGTGAAAAGTAAAGCACATTGGAAAACATAACTATACATAGAAATAGATTGGGTGCAAAATTAACTGTTACCCGCAAGATGGAGATCTTGGAGTCAGTGTGGATAGTTCTCTGAAAACATCAGCTGAATGTGCAGCAGCAGTCAAAAAAGCAAACAATGTTAGGAACCATTAGAAAAGAGAGAGATAATAAGACCGAAAATATTGCGATGTCACTATATAAATCTATGGTACGTCCACACCTTGAATACTGTGTACAGATGTATTAGAATTGGAAAAAGTACAAAAAAGGGGAAGAAAAGTGATTAGGGGTATGAAACAGCTTCCATATAAAGAAAGATTTAAAAGGCTAGGACCATTCAGCTTAGAAACAAGACAACTAAGGGGGGATATGAGAGAGGTCTATAAAACATGAATGATGTGGAGAAAGTGAATAGGGAAGTATTACCCCTTTGCATAACACGAGAACCATTCCATGAATTAATAGGCATCAGGTTGAACACAAACATAAGGACACAAACATAAACTTCTTCACACAATATAGAGTCAGCCTGCGGAACTGATTGCCAGGGGATGCTGTGAAGGCCAACAGTACAACGTAGGTTCAAAAAAGAATTAGATAAGTTTATGGAGGATAGCTCCATCGATGGCCATTAGCCACAAGGGTTAGAGATGCAACCCCATGCTGTGAGTGTCCCTAAACCTCTGACTGCCAGAAGCGAGGGCTGGATGGTGGGATGGATCCCTTGATAATTGCCCTGTTCTGTTAATTCCCTCTGAAGCATCTGGCACTGGCCACTGTTGGACAGTGGGACACCGAGCTAGATGGACCCCTGGTCTGACCCAATACAGCCATTCTTATGTTCTTATGAGCTGTGAAAATTGATACTCGCTGAGGATCTGTCCAAAAGTTCTTCGGAATCAAGGTGCTGTTGTCTCATCTAGCCAGGACAGAAATGAATTACGGCATGGTATTGTAAACTGCTTTATAACATGGCTCATTCCTGTCTACACACATCAGGGAAATCATGTTAGAACTTTGCCTTTGGCCTGGTCCACACTGTGTGGGGGATGGGGGGATTGAACTAAGTTGTGCAACTTCAGCTACGTGAATAACGTAGCTGAAGTCGACATACTTAGACCTACTCACCGTGATGTTTTCACTGCGGTGAGTTGACTGTTGCCGCTCCCCCATTGACTCTGCCTGTCCTTCTTGCGGCAATGGAGTACAGGAGTTGATGGTGTTATACCAATAAAATAAAAGCCAGCAGGATCTTATTAAAGGGGAAAAGGCAAAATGCCACGTTTATTGTGAATACAGAAAGAATCCTAGTAAGCAGTTAGTTATAGCAATAACATTCCATTCAATTTCATATTTATTCACACATTCATTCATACACACACAGGTTCTGCAAGGTTATCATAGTTACCAGCCTTAGAGTTGCTCATGCCAAGCCACTGGCCAGGTGGCCTTGTCAGATGCACACCTGATGCTCCTGGAAGTTGGTTTGCAGAATCAGACTCCAAAGTTCTCACTTTCTAGAGTCCATTTTTATAGGAATTTATTCCTATGCCAGTCTATGGGAATTACTTCATCATGCTGTTGCTGAATCAATCAGCAGATGGCACATTTCTGACGGCTCCGTGCTGCCAGATGTTATCTTGTTATTTGGTTCTCCCATTCTTCAGGCTGTTGGGTGGATTCCAGTCTGCCCTACTGGGGTCCTCTGGTTATTTCCACTTGACGACGCCTTCAGCCGATAGACACTGGATTCTTAGGCTGGCACCTCCCTGATTATTCAGTTATTATCCACACCAAGCATCCATCCACATACATCCTCTATCTCTATTTTAATCACAATTGTTAACAAAGCAAGATGAATACAACAAAAGGGTGGGAAGTCTCTGGGTGCTGTTTCTGTTGTTAGAGTATTGCTTTGAGTCTCTCTCTCTGTGAGTAGTTGTTACAAAAAATTGCTTTGAGAACAGACTGTCTTAGAATGTACTAAAACAATTAGCAGCTTGCAAGTTTCACACAGAGAGGGAGAGAAACAGTACCAAAAACCAAGAGACCTCTTAATTAGTAATACCCTGGAACTTAAACTATGGGGAATCAAAATCATTTGTGATTTTAATACAGAACTTCTTTAATATGATCCAACAATGGGAGAGCGCTCGGGGGTTGATTTATCATGTCTAGACTAGATGCGATAAATTGACACCTGCTGGATCAATCGCTGCCCACCGATCCGGTGGGTAGTGTAAACATACTTTTTGCATACCGTTTGTCATGATTCTGGCTAACTTGATTTGAACTATGTTGTAAGCAGATGCCTCCCTGGAAATGCCATGAAGTGGATGGCGGCTGCTGTTGTTTTATTTGTATTGTGGTAACACCTAAGAAGACCAATCGTGGAACAGGACCATGCTGCGCTACATACTGTATTATCATTTTAATTAATGATTAAAAGATGGGTGTAAAATCAGTCATTCTTAGACTTTCTGATCACACCAAAACTAACTGAGATACAGGCAGAGTGGAATCAAGATGCAGCTTGTGCAAGTGTGGATGGACCAGGTGGCCACATGCAACAAAATGCAATATATATTTTTTAACTAATGTGGAATCATGCACCAGAGAAGAAAAAGAAGCATCATTACAAGCTGAGGAACAGCTGTCTGAAAAGCAAAATATTAAAACCTTGAGAGAAGTAAACTAAACAAGAGACCTGCTGCTCACAAAGCAGTTGGGGCCCACAGGAAAAGCTGCCAGGATTCATCAAGATTGTAGGGAGTCTGAACACCTCTTGGAATTTCCACATTCCAAATGGAGATTTGTGCTGGGCATGCCTTGGGTTGTGCTAGGAACCTGAAAAAGCGCACAGCTTCTGGGGGAGGGGAGAGTTCTGTCACTAAGCTCTGTGAAAACAATGCCAGAAAATGAAATCAATCATTCCAGTGTTGTGTTCTGTTAGTTGAGGGTTTTAAGGGCCAGTTTCTGAGAGCCTACCTTAAAGGAGCCTGATTTCTAGAGGTTGAGTGCTCAGCGCTTTCTCAAAATCAGGCCTGTTTAAGCTGTCTTAATGTGGGCACCCGAGAATTGATGGGACCCCAAATCATTAGTCACTTTTGAAAATCTTGGTCAAAGGTAAGTATTCCTCACTTTAGCCTTATGTCTTGTATTTGGAGTGCATTTATGGGTCCCTGCAGTTTAGGAAGACTGGGGTGGGGAATAGCAGTGGTCAGTTGATTTAAAAAAAAAAAAAAAAGTGTTGTATGGATGCAAGGCATTTGAATTCAATAAACACAAATTAATGGGAAACACTCCCTTCCCCTGCTGTAAAAACCTCTTAGGACATGCAGAAATACTTAAGGACAACAAATCAGTGCAAGAATTGCAGCGTATGTGAGTAGAAACTGAGGTCATCTTGTCAAGTGTAGCTGCTGTCAACAACACATTTCTCCTGGCAACAGCGGAAGACACTTTCCCCTGCTTTGTTTGCACATTGATTATTTGCACCTGTAACTTCCAAGGAATGGAGTTCCAGCAGTGGAAGTTGTAGAGCAGACAAAGCTCATGCCCAGGAGAGTAGTCCTGCACCAGAGGAGGGGATGAGCTAGGTGGCCAAAAATGGCTTCTCCACTTCTAATTTCTGTGATATTTGGCTTGTCTGAACTGATTCATTTTTTTCTTTCTGTGAGAGGAAGCAACCATGTGTATCTCTGCTCAGTCTCACCTGAGTCATTGGCAGCAGCTGCGATTATCTACTCTTTGAAGCACTGAATCATAACTCTGAATCAAACTAAAGCATGCAAATTTTATAGACAAATAGTTTTACTGCCTTTGTTGTTCCGGACTCCAACCATGTCTGGACTCTTTAATAAAGGAAATGATGGCGGTTTTCTTGGCCTGCTGGTCTAGATACTTATTGTGCCCAACCCCTCTGAGTAAGGAGTACTTGTGGCACTGTAGAGACTAACAAATTTATTTGAGCATAGGTGCCACAAGTCCTCCTTTTCTTTTTGCGAATACAGACTAACACGGCTGCTACTCTGAAACCTGAATAAGAAGGTAAATGACCCTGTTATTCATGGCTCCAAATGATTCAGTAAACTCTCCATTCATCCCTCATACTATAACCTCCTAATTAATTGATTCTGAGCCACTGGTTTCCTACAGAGTTCAGGAGATAATTGTCTCCATTTGTCACCACGTGTCTGAAGGACGGGCACATTTAAAATCTCGTTGCTGGGGTGAGGTAATTCTTCAGTGAGAACACTGTACAGTAAGTGCCTCTTGAACACCTTAGCACACTCTTGGTGCTGATTGGTTGTCCAGGGCTGGAACAGCTGCTACTTCAGGGAAAGCTGGTTGATTTGTGTGTGACTAACCACTGCTCTGATCTTATTGATCCTGCGGCCATTGCAGAGAAACTCAGCGCTGCTGGAGAGAATAAGTGTATGCAGGTGTCCTTTCAAGAAGATAGTTTCAGAGGCTAGGTGCCAAGCTATTACTGATTTTTTTTTTAATGGGTGTCAAGCATCAGCTATCCTCTGTGCCTTTACATTTGTATAAAAATGAACAAGCAGAAAAAAACAAAACCTTCAGGTGGATAGAAATAATTTGTTAGGCCTTAATTGTGAGATGAATGTAATATAGGGGCTTGTTTTCATTGCAGTGTTAAGTTTAGGTGGGGCTGGAGTGTTGCCCCTAACTTCACTGTCATGCGCATACACACACATCTGTCTAGCTCAGGGGTGGGCAAACTACGGCGGCCTGCAGGATTGCCACGCCGTGGGCTCTGCACCGCTCCTGGAAGCAGCTGGCACCACGTCTCTGCAGTCCCTGGGCCAATGGGAGCTTTGGGGGAAGTACCCTCAGGCAAGGGCAGCACGCGGAGCCCACTGACCTTGCCCTTGGGCTGCAGGGATGTGGTGCTGGCTGCTTCTGGGAGACGCGCAGGGCCAGGGCAGGCAGGGAGCCTGCCCTAGCCCCACACCGCGCCGCTGCTACCCCAGAGCCGCTCCAGGTAAGTGGGGCCAGGCCGGAGCCCAGACGTCGAACCCCTCTTGCACCCCGCACCCCAATCCCCTGCCACACCCCTCCTGCACCACAACCCCCTCCTGCACCGAGCCCCCTGCCACACCTCTCCTGCACTGAGTGCACTCTGCAACCCAACCCCCTGTCCTGAGCCCCCTTGTACACCCCGCACCCCTCCTGTGCCCCAACCCCTTGCCCTGAGCCCCTTCCTGCACACCACACCCCTTCCCACACTCCTCACTCCCTCCCGCACCCAAACCGCACATTCATGGCCATGCATGCAATTCCCCTCCCCCCCCCCCCCCCCAGATGTGGCCCTCGGGCCCAAAAGTTTGCCCACCCTGGTCTCGCTTGATTATGATAGTGCTTTAAATTTACTTGAGCTAGCTGGACCATCGGAGGGTGTGGGTTGAAGCTTGAAGGCCCCTGACACTTGAGCTAGTAATGCAGTGGGGATGCAGCTACCACTCACGTTAGCACAGCTGGTCAGCTGCTGATCAAATTCACACTGTGGTGCTGCTGTGTTGTTTCGCATTCTCCCTTGCGCTCATGACTGAAGTGAAGACAAGCCCATAGATCCAAATAGAAGAACACGATCCCTACGTGAATAGTTTCTGAACTGTGGGATGCTAAAAGTTGGCTGAGAGACACCGACAGGTCTCAGTTGTTCACTAGAGTTTCTGCTTTTATGAAGAAACAAAAAAGAAACCCAGTCTCTAGTGATTTTGATGGTGAAGAAAACCTTCAAAATGTGACTGAAATGTAGCCAATGCAGTGATGTCTACCTGAGTTGGCTGAAGTGTCCTATTCATTTCAGTGAGTGCTCATTCACATCCTAGTCATGATAGTTTCAATATCAGCATGAACTATTTCACTGCTCACCAAAGCATGTAAGAAAGGAGTGGATAAGCTTCTTATAACTTTAACTTCACATATGGGAGAGGGCCTATCATCAATATGCATAACTAAAGGAAAGGCGGAGGGAAAAAAAATAAAGCAGGGAAACCCCCCCTCCCCACCAATATAAGGAAGGAGAAGAGGTTACATAAAGTTGAAAAAGCAAGAGGACAGGGTTTAGAAAAACACTGAGATAATGAAAGACAATATAAAGATAGCGAAAAAAATTGCAGTTACTCTGACTTGTGCGGCAGGCTCCTTGGAGGGTGGGGAATTAGGGTTGACATCTGATTAGTTTGGACTGTTTAGCTGGGAAAACATTTGAGAGGGCTCACTTGGGACCTCCTCCTTTAAACCTATTGTAGTGCTGATAGGGATGATAAGTTTATGAAAGAAGCAAGGGGCTGGAATTTTGCTGGATACGTAAGCACATCTGGTCCCTGTGAAGATGGATTGAGGAACAGGATATTTTTATAACCCCATTTTTAACACTGATTGGGTGAAACTTATAGTTATGTTTTTATTTTTAGATAAGTGATATTTCCTGAACAGCTAAGTGTCTGCACCGCAGCATCTGTTCAATGTTTCTGCAGCTATTTGTTTTGCTAAATGCACACATGGACCTGCTGCACACTAGTTTTTGGAAATGTTGGGCTATTCAGAGAAGATGATTCCATAGAGGGTAACAAATGTATTTTAGGTCTCCAGTTTAGCTAGATTTAAAACGTTACCTAGAGAAGAATGTCCTCTAAATTCCCTTTTAATCCAGTGCTGCTTTATCAAGTTATAACTAAGGTGTCTGTCTGGACCTAACCAAAACTGATTTAATCTTTTCTGCATCCCCCCTTTTCCAAAACATCTTACCTAAAAGGAACATGCCAAGTAGGGTGACCAGATAGTAAGTGTGAAAAATCGGGATGGGGTTGGGGGGGGGGTAATTGGCACCTATATAAGAAAAAGCCCCAAGTATTGGGACTGTCCCTATAAAATTGGGACATCTGGTCACCCTAATGCCAAGCACTGAGTGTGGAAGGATGGTTAAGTTACTGAACTGCAACTTAAGAGATGTGGATTCAGCTCCTAACTGCCACAGACTGCCTTTGTGACCTTGAGCAAGTCAGTTAATTTCTGTGTGCCTCACTACCCATCTGTAAAATGGGGATACTGCTTCCATTCTCTTGTTCTTTGTCTGTCTTCTCTATTTCGGCCCCAGTTCAAGAAAGCGCATTCTTAAAGTGCTTTTGTGAGTTGGGGTCTTGGACTGTAAGCAGTTTGGGATAGCGACTATCTCTTACTATGTGTATGTACTGTGCCTAGCACAATGGGGCCACAACTTGTGGTTGGGGCTACTGTAATGTCAACAATAATAATAATAATAACACGGCTGTTACTCTGAAACCTAACAATAATAATATAGGCAGTTAGGACCAAAATTGAGATTTTTGAAAATATAAAGTTTTCATAAAGCCTAATGTTCAGCAATGTTTCCGTAATATCTTTAAAATAGGAATTAGAACTTTTTAAAAATAATTTAAAAAAAAACATTCCTGTGCACTGCTTATGAGGCAACGATTGGTACATATTGTTAGTGCCTGGGAATACGCAAATGAAAGTGACTATAAGCAAAAGTGAAACTAGCCCATCATGTCCAGGCTGCGTGAAAATAAACAATAATGAGGTGGAAGCCAAAAGTAGGCAGTATAAATGGTGAAAAGCGAATATAATTTTAAAAAATGCTTTTGTTTCAAAAATCAGAAATTGTTAGTACCACAGATAAAGAATTTTGTGTTTTTAACCTGAGAGTTTTTTAACATAGCTTTTATGTTTACTTTTTTGTGTGTATCTATCAGAGATGCCAGCATGGATTTGGGGTCAAAGTTTGTTAGTCACCTGCCTGTCCAATGGCATCAAGTTCAGTGTAGCCAATCCCAAGTACTCAAAAATCATGAGTCAGGTCCCAAAAATTCTCTTAAAATTATTATATTTAAAAATAAATGTTGTGCTCTTTTTATTGGCCTCCTGGTTTCTGAGTCTCCAGGGTACAGCTGGGTCACAATTTTTCTCTGAAACCATGAGGGTTGGAGCTTGCTTTATTTTAAAAAAATGAAATGTAATTACATCAGGCGCTTGGGCTATTAGAAAAAATGTGGAATATTGCAAAATTCATAAGATCATGAGTTGGCAACACTGCAAATGGCTCATAAAAGTGCAAAATATAGTTTGTTCTTAACTTTTAATAAGCTAGTAAAAATGGACCATTTAAAAACCCAACTTTCAGTCCTTGCTGCTGCCTCTTACTATGTACATGGCTCTGCAGTCTATACAAAGACTTTCTAAATGAAAACAGCCCATCCTAGGAGGAGGAGATGAAGCAAGGATAAAAAGATTAGCAGAAAAAATAGTGCTCATGTTTTTTCAGGATTTCATAACTATTTAAATACTTATTTGAAATGCTGCTGGGTGAATGCTGGCATTAATCCAATGTTCTTTTATTGGCATACGTGAACAAATTATCAAGGGCTCAGGTTTTTTTTTTTAACGCTATAAAAACATGACCTTTGAATGGCAATTGTGTGTGGGGCAAATATTTCTTTATTTGAAACAGTGTATGAGTTTAATTTTTATCTAATGTGCCTGGTTGGGAAAGGAAAACTCTCCTCCTTGGACTTCACCCTGAAATTCTAGACAATTAAGGGTTAAGTGTTATAGAGGTGGTGACCACCCATAAATATATTTTCAGGATCTTTAAAACTCATATCTGTCGGTGTCTACAGTTGGGTATCCAAAAATGAAAAGCACACAAAATTCGGTGTGCCACAGGACTCTTTGCCGCTTTTGCAGATCCAGACTAACACGGCTACCCCTCTGATACTTGGGTTTGAATAGAGACTGGGAGTGGCTGGGTCATTACACATATTGAATCTATTTCCCTGTGTTAAGTATCCTCACACTTTCTTGTCAACTGTTTAAATGGGCCATCTTGATTATCACTACAAAAGTTTTTTTTCCTCCTGCTGATAATAGCTCATCTTAATTAATTAGCCTCTTACAGGTTGTATGCAACTTCCACCTTCTCTGTATGCGTGTATATATATGTGTGTGTATCTTCTTACTATATGTTCCATTCTATGCATCTAATGAAGTGGGCTGTAGCCCACGAAAGCTTATGCTCTGATACATTTGTTAGTCTCTAAGGTGCCACAAGTCCTCCTGTTCTTTTTAAATACAGCCAACCTTGACCAGTTGGAGGATTCTTCTCTTAGAGAAGACAACTGAAAGCTCTGCATGGATGTAGGGAGTCCACACAAATCTGAGTGCCGGATCAGGGTCTAAATCAGATATGCAGTTCATGAAATGAAAAATACTATATGTATTCTACAAAGCTTCCCCACCAATAACTAAGTTTCAAACTAGAATTTATATTTTTCCTCACTATATTATTAATGAGGAAAAACTCTGAATACGTTTAAAGGATCAAATCATATTTCCTTTACTATTGCCTTCAGTGAGAGATTTATGGGAGTACAGGTGAGCAGGATTTAGTATGTAAGGTTGCTGTTTTAAAATAACAAGTGTAAAGAGATATACAAGGATTTGAAGCCATGAAACCCATCTAAACCATTTATGTAACTCCTTACTGTTCGATCTCCCTGATCATGATTGGTTTCAGAGGAACAGCCGTGTTAGTCTGTATTCGCAAAAAGAAAAGGAGTACTTGTGGCACCTTAGAGACTAACCAATTTATTTGAGCATGAGCTTTCGTGAGCCACAGCTGAGCTGTGGCTCACGAAAGCTTATGCTCAAATAAATTGGTTAGTCTCTAAGGTGCCACAAGTACTCCTTTTCTTTCTGATCATGATTCTCTGTTTGTAGCCATCAGTAATACATCATTCCAATATTGCAACTATGATGTTAGTGTCCCAATTTTTTTCATATCCTTGTCCTTTTGATTGTCCCTTCCAACCCTGGTATTCTATGATACTATTCTATTCTATTCTATGATAATCAGTGTATATAAGCAGTGTAATCATAGGCTCACTGAAGGTTAATCGGTATATTCATGTTTAATTTTTAAGGTAATACTTATTGAATTGCAGTTGTCTAGTACTAATATGGCTGCATATTAATCTTTAGCATGTGTACACTATACTTGCAAAAAAGTCAATGGTCACTGAAAATCTTGACCAAAGTCCAGTTCTTGATTCAATGTAGGTACTACTTGAGTTCCCTGATTTCCGAACATGCTGAGCATTTAGTAGCTTGTGCCCAAGGTCTGTCCTTTTACTACGTATTATCATACGTCTGCCTTTTAACTTCAGGAGTGGTGAAGGTGTCCCTGAAGTTTTTGCTGTTTCCAAATGAAACTACTCAGAATTCAAACAAGCAGGTAAAAGCCACGTGATCTAGAAAGAACTGGGTCTCAATTGTGATGATTTCATTATACCGTTTAAGTCAACATGCCACATTGTTCATTGCATATTGCTATAGTGCACCACCCTGATTGGGAGGCAGGAAAGACTTTTAAATTACCAGTGTCCTGGTGGTGTTTTGTGTGTGTGTGTGTTAGTTCTCGGGAATGTTGCTACATGCTGAATTTATGGGCCCTATGCTATCATTCTGATTACGTGAAGCTATGTCAGGAATAGTCTGGGGTTCCTTTACTAAGAATTTGCTTTAGCAAACTATTTGTTATTGGAATACAGCAAGTCAGCATGAGCAATAACTATCAAAGTACAGAGACTTTCTGGGAGTGAGTGAGCAGCTGGAAGCAACTGAGTGCTGAGGCCGTGTCTACACTACCAACCTCTGATGGTGTAGCTATGTCAGTCAGGGGTAGGAAGAGGTGTAATTTCTGACCAACACAGCTGTGCTGGCAGAAGCCTCTAGTGTAGAGACAATTATACCAGTGAAACTGGACTTTTGCCAGTATGCTCTAGAACTTTAGAGTTACAAACATCAGAGTTATGCACTGACCAGTCAACCACACAACTGATTTGGAACTGGAAGTACACACTCAGGCAGTAGCAGCAGGGAGAGAGAGAGAGAGAGAGAGAGGCAAATATTATACTGTGTTAAACATAAACTACTACAAAAATAAAGGGAAAGCAGCATTTTTCTTCTGCGTAGTAGTTTCAAAGTTGCATTAAGTCGATGTTCAGTTGTCAGTTTTTGAAAGAACCACCATAACCTTTTGTTCAGAGTTGCAAACATTTCAGAAAAACAACAAGTAGTCGGGTGGCACCTTAAAGACTAACAGATTTATTGGGGCATAAGCTTTTGTGGGTAAAACTCATTTCTTCAGATGCATGGAGTGAAAATTACAGATGCCGGCATTATTATACTGACACATGAAGAGAAGGGAGTTACCTCACAAGTGGAGAACCAGTGCTGACAGGGCCAATACAATCAGGGTGGATGTAGTTCACTCCCAATAATAGATGAAGAGGTGTCAATTCCAGGAGAGGCAAAGTTGCTTTGTAGTGAGCCAGCCACTCCCACTCCCCCCTATTCAAGCCCAAATTAATGGTGTTAAATTTGCAAATGAATTTTAGTTCTGCAGTTTCTCTTTGAAGTCTGTTTCTGAAGTTTTTTTGTTCAAGTATAGCCACTTTTAAGTCTGTTATAGAATGTCCAGGAAGATTGAAGTGTTCTCGTACCGGTTTTTGTATGTTACCATTCCTGATGTCTGATTTGTGTCCATTTATCCTTTTATGGAGAGACTGTCTGGTTTTGCCAATGTACATGGCAAAGGGTCATTGCTGGCACATGATGACATATATAACATTAGTAGATGTGCAGGTGAATGAGTCCCTGATGGTGTGGCTGATGTGGTTGGGTCCTCTGATGGTATCACTAGAGTAGATATGGGGACAGGGTAGGCAATGAGGTTTGATGCAGGCAATGTTCCCTCTAATTTTTGACAGGCCGTGTGCACAAAAAATTTCTTCTGTGCAAATTGTTGTGCTTCCGTGCAAATTTTTGTGCGCATGGTGTTTCGCTATGTGTGCGAGGTTTAGGATCTGTGTGTGTGCGCTCACCTTAGAAGGAACAGTGGTTACAGGGATTGGTTCCTGGGTTAATGTTTCTGTGGTGTGGTGTGTAGTTGCTGGTGAGTATTTGCTTCAGGTTGGGGGGCTGTCTGTAAGCGAGGACTGGCCTGCCTCCCAAAGTCAGACCTTCAGAAACAGATTTCAAAGAGAAAATTTTTTGCAAGAAAATGCAGGTTTGTTGAAATTGGAACTATTCCACAAAAATTGGATTTTGATTAAATGTTTTATTTTTGATGATATTTGAAATGAAATGAGAAGTTTCCTGTTGATTCAAATTGAGACTTTCACTTCATTTTGCATTGCAAACGCCAAAACAAAATAGAAAAATTAATTTTGAATTTCCTCATGAGAAGAAAAAATCATTCTTTTAAAAATTTTAATACAGAAAAGCTTCTTTTGGTTTGTAAATCACCTTAACAGTTGAAGTCACAAGGACTTTTTCCGATTGTCTAACAATATTTTATGTTTAATGCTTTATTTGCATGTCACTTGGTCCAGGTGAAACCGAGGATAAGCAGCATTTTCTAATCAGTCAGGTTTAATATTAAACAAGGGTACTGGTATCATAGAATCATAGAATTCATAGAATACTTAGAATCATAGAATACCGGGGTTGGAAGGGACCTCAGGAGGTCATCTAGTCCAACCCCCTGCTCAAAGCAGGACCAATCCCCAATTTTTGCCCCAGATCCCAAATGGCCCCCTCAAGGATTGAACTCACAACCCTGGGTTTAGCAGGCCAATGCTCAAACCACTGAGCTATCCCTCCCCCCGAATAAAGCTCATCTCCATTTATTTGTTTGCATTCTTTGCCAACGAATAAATAAATGGAGATGAGCTACCATAACCTTGTTTAATATTTTTTCAATATAACCTTTAAAGTAGAAAGATTTTATGGCTGATGTGAAATGTCATTCTGAACTTGCCTTCTCAGGTCAGCCTTGCTGGGAGGTGCCTTTGTAACCTTTTGGTTTTGTTTCCTCCTAGTTACACAGGGCATTTCCTGTTGAATCAAGCTTCAGATAAACATGTCTTTGTAGCTTATGGGGAAATGAAATTATACGTCTTGTATCAAAATTCTGAGCATTAGCTCCTTTATTGCAGGTGAAGATTGGGACTCTCCTGTCTCGCATGGTTTGGTGTTTGTGCTTAGTGCCAGTACAGGGGATCTGGGTTCCATTCCCAATTCTCATATATGACCTGGTTCCTAGGGGGATGGAGGGAAGAATGTATAGAGAACGTGCCCCCAGCGTTTAGTGGCTAGTGGTCTGCACTGCCATGTTTGAGATCAGATGCAATCCCTAATATTGGTTTAGAAATTGCTTGTCATAGGTAACTAGCATGCTATATTAATGGATTCAGCCAGGTGGGTAAAAATCAATGCTTTTAAACAGAATCACATTTTTTTTATTTAAGTCAAAGTTTCCTGCTTCCTGATTTTAAATCATGATTTCAATTGCTTTGATTTAAATTAGTTCACCCTAGATTCAGCTCTGTATCTTGACTGAATAGTGTTGCCAAGTCATGCTACAATGGTTGACTTTGCAGGTCAAGTCTGGGTATACAGTTAAAACAGTTTGGTCCTGTCAATTCTACAAAAAAACAAACCAGGATTAAACTGTGATAGGAAACTGCTTCTATCCAGAAACAGGACAATGAGATTCCCTTCTGCAGTAGTTATAGTGTCGGTGGAGTAATGATAGCAAGTCATTTTAGAGTATAGAAGAGATTATTTTGCTTTTAGTTTAAAGAATGAAAGTGCTGTTTTGTTTAAAAAGGAATCCTTTTGCAGCATCTGAAATGTCTCATTTTAAGGAAGCTTATTACATTAAAAAGTCTGTTTTATAACCAGAAAATGTAAATATATGAAGCTTAAAAATGCTAAGATACTGCAAAATTGGGAATCTCATCTTAAATGGCTGGTTGTGATGAAGCTAAGTGGAGGGGCTAAAGGAAATGGTCTCAAAGAAAGGAAGAAAAGCTGGCTGCCTGATTAGCAAACTTCCTCTAATTTGAGTTTTAGTTTTTAACTTTTGAACAGGGGAAGGCAAATTATGGCCCAGGGCCTGCATCCGTCCCTTCAGACGTTTAAATCTGGCCCTCGAGCTCCCGCCAGGGAGCAGAGTCCAGGGCTTGTCCCACTCCAGCTGGGTAGCAGGGTCAGGGGCTTGCCCTGCTCTGCGTGACTCCTTGAAGCAGCGGCATATCCCCTCTTCAGCTCCTACCCATAGGGGCAGCCATGGGGCTCTGCACGCTACCCTGCCACAAGCGCTGCCTCTGCAGCTCCCATTGGACAGGAACCATGGCCAATGGGATCTTCAGGGGTGGCGTCTGTGGACAGGGCAGCGTGTAGAGCCGCCTGGCTGTGCCTCTGCATAGGAGCCAGAGGGGGGACATGCTGCTGCTTCCAGGAGCTGTGGTAAGCGCCACTTGGAGCCTGCACCCCTGATCCCCCTCCTGCCCCCTGAACCCTTCAGTCCCAACCCAGAGCACCCTCCCGCACCCCCAACCTCTCATCCTCCGCCCCACCTCAGAGCCTGCACCACAACCCCCTGAATCCCTTCCCACACCCTGAACTCCTAATTTCTGGCCCCACTCTGGAGCCCACACTCCAACCCCCAATTTTGTGAGCATTCATGGCCTGCCATACAATTTTCATACCCAGATGTGGCTCTCAGGCCAAAAAGTTTCCCCATCCCTGGTGCAGACAATGCATTTGTTGTGTTGATCCTGAAAGTCCTCCAGAAGCTATCCCTTAATACCCCTATACTTGTGATAGTCACCGCTCCAGTCATCATTTTGAATTTCACTGCCCAGGGGTCAGAGAAACCACCTCTTCCCCACCCTTGAAAACTCCAGTGTGTTTTTGAAATGACTTCTCCTGTTTGCAAACTTTGGTGAGCGCTCCTGTTAGCTCACCTTTGTTTTGTGCATCCGACTGTGCTAGCTGCATGCACACACAGAACTACTAGATGTGCTCCCGCCTGGAGCAGACAAGAAGTTGTGGATCTCCTGGGCCTCTGGAAAGAGGAGGCTGTGCAAGCAGAGTTGCAGAACGGCCATGGAAATATTGACATCTATATGCAGATTGTGCAGGGGATGCTGCAACAGGGATGAACAGCAGTGCTGCATGAAAGCAAGGGAGAGTGCCAAAAGGTGCTGCCCTGCAGCTCTGCCACGTTTACAGTAAGCTGCATGCTATATTTGGCAGTGACCCCAGCAGCACCCTGTGGATGACTTTGGGCATTCTGGAGGAGCCCGAAGCAGAGACCCCTGCTGTGAACAGTGAAAAGGAGGAAGGAGACTCAAACCATGCCTCAAGCCAGGAACTGTTGGAAACTCTGCGAGAGAGACTAGCCAGTCTCACCAGGCAAGTGCAGATGAGCCTGCTGATGAGAAGGGGAAGGGAGCCTGAGTAAGTGTATACATACATTATTCCTTAATTTCATTTATAATATTTTCCTTTCCCCTCAAACCTCATCTCTCTCCCTTTCTCAACCCTAACCCCCTCTTCCCTATTGAAAAGTGGCACCCATCCCTTCCCTAAGTTTAGAGAACAAAGATGTTGACTTTTGATAATGTCAGAAAATAAAAGCTTTAGGGGATACATTCAAAAAGAGTTGTATGGCAGTCTGATTACACAATCCACATCAGATCAATGCCCTGTGCTTGGGTAGAGGTAGAACAAACAGAGGTAGAGTTGCTTTTTATATCTTTGCCTTGTTTACTTTGTTTATCTGCACAGGGATGGTCCCTTTTATTCTCCTGGGAGATTTCAATCAAACTTTTATCTACGCCAGTAGGAGACTTCCCCAGGCCATGCTGTGCTGAGTATGGCTGGCACCATTTCTGTAAGCAGACCAGCAGCATATGGGCCCAGGTGGCTTCGGGGCGCCAGTGGCAACTGGATTCTCTGTGCCTTTGTCATCCTTAGGAGTGAGATGCCAGCCAAAATCACCACTCCTTGTGAAAATAGTACCAATATTTACTGTGCTTTCCCAATGCCCATACCACAGTAGGGGTGACCAGCATTGCTACAGAACATCCATCTCCACACTAGGATCTATTCGCCAAGGTAGAAGCTGCAGAACAGTGCTGCAATGAGATACTTCAATGGGAATTATGGGAATAGTGTAAGGGAGTTTTGAGGCTTATCTTTCCCTTTCTGCTGTGACTGTAGATCTAATGGTGTTTCTGTCTGTGTTTTAACAGCTTCTGGTATGGTACCCTTGAGGGGTGCACTGTCCTTTTGGGCTGAATGCTTGACTCAGGTCAGGAGGAAAAAAAAACAGGGAGGATACATTCTGTAAGATCCTGTAGTCCTTTCCAGTCTTGAACCATGAACGCAAGTTTTGGACGGGCCATGTGAATGTGATCGTGGAGAAGGACCAAGAATAGAGTGTGATTGCTGCAGGAGAGTAAAAAGGACCGAGATACATGTTGGGGAATGCACCAGGACATGATTGGTTTGCTCAGGCAACAAACTCAGATGCTGCAGAGCATTATTGGCCTACATGCCTAAAGGCTCTGGACTCATCAGCCTTTCGTCCTTGGCGAAGTCCATCGTCGCTGCTCCCTATACCCCCCAACATACCATGTGGCAAAATGGTTTACATCCTTACCTTTACCGCTCCATGCTGGGGAACAATAAGTAGAACAACCGCTCCACGTACACCAACCATAGGTCAGCGAATATGTATCCACTACCTACTACAGTTTAGATACATGGACATAAATGTTCACTGTTTACTTCCATTTTCACTTGGGATTTTAAAGCCTAGTTCACTCAGTTACAGTGTGGGTAAAACGTTTTTCTTTTTTTTTTAATTTGTATGTGTGTGTTCACTTCAGTTTTGTTGCCTGTTTCTTTTGCACACAATAAAGTCGTGTTGTTGGAAACTCAGAGTATCTTTATTATTTTACACCAAGCATGATGGAATTCAAAGTTGGAGGCAAAGATCCACCTATATTTAATCTAAGTACGCACAGCAGTCACAAATTCATAAAAGCATCAGGGAATGCCACTGTGACTGACTGTTAACATAGTCTCCAGGGTTAGCTCTTTAAATAGCCCTTGTTCTTGGGCTGTTCAAGTTCAGCAGATGGCCAGGCAAACTTGCCCCTCTACCTTGGTGGCAATTTTCTCCCCTTTGCCTCTCAGATATTATGAGGTACACAACATTCAACTATAACCATGCAGATGTTTTTTTTTTTTCCTCTCTGAGATTCAATCTAGTGAGCAGTGTCAGTGTCCCTTTGTTCTACAAAAGCACATTAAACAGTCATTCTGCATCTGCTGAGCCGGTCGTTGAATCTTTCCTTGGTGCTGTTGAGTTGGTCAGTGGTTGGTGTCATGAACCAGGGGAGCAAGAGATAGGCTGTGTCCCCCAGGATCACTCTTTGCTTCCAATATCCGCAATAGTAACCCACCAGTCAGGAAAAAATGTCCCTGCTTGCAGCTTTTCGAAAAGTCCAGTGTTCTTAAAAATGTGTGTGTCATGTCCCTTCCCTGACCAGCTAACATCAATATTAGTGAAAATGAGCCACTAGCACTTGCCTACCCATGGAAAAGTATACCTTTCTGTTGATGTACTCCAGTGGCTAGGTGTGCTGGTGCCAGAACAGGGATATACATGTTGTCGATCACCCCACTGCAGTTTGGGAACCCTGTTGCTGCATGTCCATCCACTGTTTCCTGTATGTCACAGTACTGTGTAGCAGGAGACTCTTCCTGGCCTTACACACTTGGGTAGCAATGGCTTCCACTGTGGATTTCATAACTCCAAACTGATTTTCCACTGACCTATAGCAATTCAGTGATCCTAGAAATCCGTTTGCCCTGGAAAAATGCAGAATTTTTGTTTTTACAGAGACGATTTAGTGTTTACATTTTGTGGGAAAATAACATATATTAACTATTAACTGAATGTTACTGAAAATACCAGTGTCACTTATTCAATGTGCACAACCTCCCCCTCTTGTGCTTGATTTTTGAATGCGCTTTTAATTTACATAGCTAAACATACTCAACTAAAATGCATGAAAACATGTAACCTCTATATGCTGGAAGCATCTCAAATTTCACTTCAGCATCCAGATGTGAGTAATTAAAGTTATGAAAAGATGCCAAAAAAGTTAAAAATTACCCCTAAAGACCGTGTCACTGAGTTTGGCAAGGACAAATTTCATATTGATGATGATGTGCTGTTTTGTACTGTATGCAGCAAGGCTGTAGATTGCATTTGAAGGTAGACAATTGTAGAACACATGGAAAGTGCTAAACAAACTGAACGAAAAGAAACAAAAAAAAGGGGGGGGGAGGGTTGGAACAGCAGGGCCACTAACAATGAAGAAACAATGCACTGTGACTAGATCATTCCAGCGTTTTACAACTACCTAAGAACAGCATGAATACAGACATAGAAGTATATGTAACCAATACAAATTGCAATTCTATTAATTTCATTGTATTATAATGATTGATGGTACTGGTAGGCTTTGAACTTTCTTAAAAATTGGAAATATATCAATAAAATGTGTTCAACTGATATATGCGCGTGCGCACACACTGTGGTTAGGGAAACCGAAGTTCGGTGTTTCACTTTAATCATGGAAAAACGTATTTTTATGGTGGTTTTTTTCAGAGAATTTTGATTTTTTATTGCAGAAAACTAGGATCCCTGCTCATCACAATCCAAGTTATAGTAGTATTGATTCAAGCTCAGCAAATACAAGAGAATCATGTGCACTTTATTAGCAATGCTCATGAGAATTGTCCTGAGCTCTGCATGACCCAAGCTTCTGTCAGAGAGAGAGGAGAGACCGAAAAGTGCCATGCAGGACTCTGGGAGGTTTTTTTTTGTTGTTGTTTTTTTTTTTTTTTTTAAAGGCTCAAAAATTGTGGGCTGTGCAAAAGTATAATGGGATGGAGAACGTGGCATGGGGGGAACCTGACCATGGTGAGTATAGGCAGTGCTAACACAAGTTCCCAAGTATGTGTGGGCTGGAACAATGTACAAACATCAGCAGCTGTATACCAGCTTAACCTGCATTGTTTGAACTGTGTAGTGTAGATGTGGCCTGACAAAAAATGAAAGGGAGTAAGTATTATTATTTCCAGTTGTTAGATGATTATCTGAGGTACAGAGCTTAGGTGGCTTGCCCAAGGTCACCAAAGGAAGTGTTTGGCAAGGCTGGGGGTTGAACCCAGATCTCCTGAATCTGAGGCCTGTTCTATGTAGGTTGGTCTAGCTGTGTCAGTCGGGTGTGAAAAACTCAGACTCCTGAGAGATGTAGTTACGCCAACCTAAGCCCCAGTATAGACACCGCTAGGTCGATGGAAGAAGTCTTCCCCCCCAAGAGCTATTGACTCTTGAGAGAGTGGAATAGCTACAGTGACAGAAAAACCACTTCTGTCATTACAGGAAGCATCTCCACTACGGTGCTACAGCTCCTTAGCTGTGCCACTGCAGAATATGTACTGTAGACAAGCCCCCAGTCCAGGGTCATAACCACTACACCAGCTTTCCTCTCTAAGGGCTTGTCTACACGGCCACTTACAGCGCTGAAACTTTCTTCGCTCAGGGATGTGAAAAAACGCACCCCTGAGCTATGCGAGTTTAAGTGCTGTAAAGTGTAGATAGTGCTGGGAGCTACTCCCCTTGTGGAGGTGGGTTTAGCCCAGTGCTGGAGCCGCAGCTACACAGCCATGTTAAAGCGATTAGCGTATGCCCTTAGTCTGTTAGGCCCCAATCAGGCTTTCTTATAATAGATGTTCAGAGATCACTCCATTTTAGAGCATCAAGACAACAGTTTTGGACCTTGGCTTGTCACGTGAATGGTGATTTTTTTAAGGCAGCTTTGTTTAAGATTCTGTTAATCGGGGCAGTTTCCGTAGACACACCCCACACATGCTCCAGGCTAAAGGTTTTAATGCTTTTTAGCCTTGTGTTGTGGATGTGACCAAAGCACGATAGAAATGTTTTAGCCTGAAGTACTTTTAAACCACGCTTAAAAACACTTCACCTAGGGGAGTTTTATTGTGAGAGTAGGTGTCACTGTTGGCCTTATCTATGCTGGATACAGTGATTAGCCTCCAGCACTCCTAAGTTCAGCTTTTCTGCAACTACTTTAAAAGCCGTGCTTTATACCTTTTATGCCATGCTGCAAACCAGACTGAATCACTTTGTGCTTGCGGTGCTAGTGTAAGTGAGAAGTGCTGATGAACTAGCTTGCACAAATGAATCAGTCCTGCCATTGTCCTACATCGGGCATTGTGCGTGCACTGTTTTTACTCTGCTGCTGTATGTGTGAACCTCAGAACAGCCAATGGCTTGGTGGTTCCAGCACTCAGTTGAGTGGGGGAGAAATCCAGGTTCAAGTCCTTGCTCTGAACCAGGCACAGCAAGGACTTGCATCTGGGGGTGTCTCATATCTCAGGTAAATGCCCTGGGAATAATTCCTGACCAGCTCTACTGCCTTGTATAACTTGCCAGTGTAGATGATCCCACAGTGAATGGAGTTCTCTTCTGCAGTGATGGCTTCACTCAGCTTGTTTACTCATCCCCTTTTTGCCTGTGGCTCACTGTCTCCATTCCTCCATCGGGTATTTACCACCAGTATATTTATTTCTGTGTAGGTGCTCTCTCTGGCATCGCTCCCTGCTGGAGCTGCCTCACTGCTCATTACAGACACCCTGAAGCCAGTTTGAAAACTGTTCTGCATTTTTTAATAAAAGCCTTAGAACGCTTGGCTCTATTAATAAACTACCAAAACCTGACCTTTTTCAAAATCCGCATTCCAGCCAGACTAAGAGCAAAATTGTATCTCTGACATCAACAGATGACAGCTGAAAGATTTGCCTTGCTAATCTTCATATACTGAAGAGAAAACTGTAATAGATCGGATTAGTTTTGAATATATATATATATATATATATACTTTTTTACATAAAATAATGTGGTGACTCCGAGTCTAGTTCTCAGAACACAGCTGTCCCTGTTATAAAATGACTGTCACGTTCAGCACTTACTGGCACTCTGTGGCAGTGTCTGCAGAGAGACCAGGATTTAATGGACATTGACTGACCCTCATCCGCTTTCCTATAAAGTGGTTCTTCCAGATGGGGGTAGGAACATGTTGGTGTGACTGGGTGGGAATCTGCCACGGCTGCTCATTTGAAAAAGGGGAACTTTTAACACCTTCCACAAGCATTTCAATGAAAGAAAATTCTCGGAAATACAAATCTCTTAACAATCAGCCTTGTTCAGTCTGTTTGCAACTTTATTATTTAAAAAAATAAATCCAGATCGGAACTTTCAGACAGAAAAATGCTCTTTTTGCACACCTGTCCCCAGCTCCAGGGCCAGAGAGGCTGACAACCCCTTACTCGCCAGCTCCCATAGTTGGGAGATGGAGGAGGAGAGGGGTGCTGAGCAGCCAGCTCTCTCTCAGCCTTTCCACCAATCAGGCTCTTAGCAGTTGGCAGAAAATGAAATTGACAAGAGCCTTCTGGGTGGAAAGCCAGGAAGCCAAAAAATTCCTTTTTGGTTCTTCTGGAATGGAATGTTTCTGGAAATCCGTTTTAAATTTGTTTATATTTAAAGTTTTAAGAAGTTTAAACAGTAGGCAAGTTAGAAAAGTGTTTAGCCAAAATGTTTATTTTCACCTGCACTAACTTGAAAATCTACTTTCTTTTTGTTGTAAATGTGTTAAAACAATTACTCGTGGTCCAGATTTGACTTCATTTGCCATCCGTGATGCTAACTTTACAGATTCATTATAGTGGTCCTTATATATGATTGGGAAGGGATATCTCAGTGGTTTGAGCATTGGCCTGCTAAACCCTGGGTTGTGAGTTCAATCCTTGAGGGGGCCATTTGGGATCTGGGGCGAAAATTGGGGATTGGTCCTGCTTTGAGCAGAGGGTTGGACTAGATGACCTCCTGAGGTCCCTTCCAACCCTGGTATTCTATGATTTCTCCCCCTCATTTTAGTAAGTATTCATCAGAACTCTCTCTGAAAAATCTGAAGATCAATATAGTTGCTGAATTAGTAAAAATAAGCCATTTCTCATTAAATGCAATCCTCAAAATACCAGAGGACTGGAATGTTATACAGATTACTTTTTAAGTGAACCTAAAGATCCCAAAAATGAGCAATTGGCCTTATTTTAGATTGGGTTTGGAGGGGAACCTTTAAAACCTTCCTTGTAAATAGAACACTTAAACACACAGAGGCAAGGGCCAAATCAATGGCTAAGAGATGGGAAGCAATGTGAAAGAATAAATGGCCAATTCCCAATGTGGAAAAAGGTTAATAGTAGCATGACCTAGGGATCTGTAATAGATGTAGTAGTGTTCAGTCTATTTATTGATCTGGGGAAAAAAGAGTAAATAGCATAGTAGTAAATTTTGCTGAGAGCACACAGTGTTTTAACTTACTCTAGTAGAGAGATGATTTTGAGACCCGTTTAGGGTTTAATTACTAATTAATTATATAATACTCCAATATAGCAACTAAAATTAATTAAAGACAAATTCAAGGTGCACTCTAGAAAGAACAGTTTAAAACAGTGAAACACACTGTTGGAGTCTGAATTGTACATTTTCAGGAAAAAGGTCTAGATGTGAACATCTCAGTGAGGAACACTGCTCAAGTTTTAAGAGATTAAAAAACTGTTTAAATTCTATGACAAAATACAGAAAAAATAAGAGAGATATTGTTTCATTCCTTTATTTGATTACATGTAATAGTCTGTTCTAATGTTCAATACTGTGTTTAGCTTTGATAGCCTCATTTCAAACGGGATCTAGCAGAGACAGCAAATTATCTGAGAATGATGATGAAAGTTGCTACAGTTACAGTGGGATTCCATATAGGGAGAGATTATAAAGAGTAAGGACCAGTTGGTGCAATCCACTGAATGAAATAAAATTTCACAGGTGTAACTGAGATAGGAATTTGTTCCAATTTGGTCTAAATTAAATTTGTTTTGAATGGAAAGAAGAGTAATAGGAAGATTTTATGCAGATACAAACTAATGAGTCGTATAGGTCAGTCAATTGCTTCCTTTACCTCATAAAACAAGAAGGAGAAGCTCATTTAAAAAAAAAAAAAGGGCAGCAAACCTAAAATGGATAGAAGCAAGTTCTTTTTACACAATCTATAACTAATCTATGGAACTCAATGCTTCAGCATATTAAGGAAAACTTCATATGAAGTTTCAATAAAAGATTAGACATTTATTTGAACTAAATACAGGAGCAGTTACACTAACTATGTAAAAAATAAGGATTAGCAATCCTTAGTGTTTAAAGGTCCAACCTGAATGCAAACTGTGCTTGGAAGTAATTTTCCATATGGTATAGTAAAGCAAATTATGCTTACTGCAGAAATGGGGTTTTGCCTTCTTCTAAAACATTAACTTTCAGATACAAGATACTGATATAGATGGAGCCATATGTTCCGTATTGGTATGGCAATTCCCATATTCCTAAGTAACAGTCTGTTCCCTTTTAGTAGCATTTGCATAATCAGTACTTGTTTTGGCTATTTCCCACAGATCAAGGGGTCTGTTTTTCCCACCTATCCATCGATACATTGAACGTTTTCAAATTAATATAAATCCGCCATGGTAGAATATCCTTCCTAATACTTTGGAGGATGATTTCTCTGTGTTTATAGGATCATGAAATCAGTGTTATTTCAGTCTCAATTTTGACTTGAAAGGATACATTTAATGCCTTGTCTACACTGCCACTTTACGGCGCTGCAACTTTCTCGCTGGGGGTGTGAAAATACACCTCCCTGAGCACTGCAGGTTTCAGCACTGTAAAGCACCATTGTAGACCGTGCACCAGCGGTGGGAACCACGCTCCCAGCGTTGGGAACTCCTCTCGTGGGGTGGGTTTTTTACAGCTTTGGAAGAGCTCTCTTCCAGTTCTGGTGCTGCAACTACACAGCCACGCAGCAGCGCTTTAATGTTGCTAGTGAAGACATATACAAATTAAAGGCATTTACAGCCTTCCAGCCAGTGTAGGCCTACTGCTTTAGAGTGGTTATCTCAGGCACAAACCACTATGTTTTACCTAACTCCCTTTAAATTTAAACTTTCAGAATGTTCCCACCAATGGATTTTAAACCCCACTGTTTTTAAACAGGTCTCCTTAGATGATGATATTGGTTAATTATAAGTAGAAATGATGTAGCTATTTAGTTGATACATTTTATAAATTGAACAATATAGCTATTAACTTAAACAAAAACAACAACAAAAAAACCCATTTCAAATTGGTGTTTTTTGGTTTGAAATGAAGCATATTGAATAAGCCAGTTAGCCTTTTAGAAAAAGTGGTAGAATTTTTCTTAAGTTTAAATATCACTGTTTTTGTCGACTACTTTCCTTTATTTGAGAAGTTTTTATAAAAGAATATTAAATCAAAATAACTGCTATTAATTTACCTACACTATTGTATGTTTGGACAGTGCCTAGCACAAAGGGGTCCTGGCCTGTGACTGGCAGCCCGAGGTGCTGTACCACTGCAAATAATAATCGAACTTATTGGTTCCCTTTCCTCCCTAATTTGAGATGTACCGTATTTTTCCAAGTGTTTTTTACAGCTATAACAAACCTATATATTGTACAATACATTCATTTCATATGTTGTTTTTTTCTCCTCTAGATTTTTTCCCTGAGTGAGTGAAGACCAGAATGAATGGACAAATTTCAAATACCCCTCCTAGTGTATATGGAAGTTACTCTTCTCAAATAAAGTAAGTCTCTTCCCTCACTCTCTCTGTTACCTGCCCCCTGCACACCCAAAAAAAGTTTTATGTTTTTTCCATTTGTATTTAAGTTTCAGATGTTGAGAGTAGTAATAATCAAAATCTTGAAAAGTTTTTTTTTAATTCGTCTCCTGAAAAAATATGCAGAGTTTCTGTAAGAAACGTTTCAGTTTCTGTACTACATAACCAAAGTGACACATGACATCAATATATGTCATTTTTTAAATTAATATTGGTGATTATAATTTTAAATCTCTATTGTTGAATAATCTCTTCAGGCAGTCTGCAACACGGAGATATGTCATAGTATCAATAAGATATTTATTTCCTTAAAGCTGTCATACTAATTTGTCTGGAAAGTGAAATGGTTGGGTCGACGCCAAACCCACGTGTTAGTTAATCTCATTTTTCAAAGCCTAAACTGATCTTTACATGGGTCAGAAAATATTTTTTTCCTATGTACATTACTATACAATTCATGTTCTATGTTATTGGTTGAGGGTTGTTGGCTGCCAGCTGCCTTTTTCTGAGACATAGGATATTGCAGAGTATCAGACTTGATATACCACTAACATAGTCTTATCTAACCTAGGACAAGACAGGCTATGTTTCTATGGGGATGGAATTTACATTATCGATACTTCCAATGTTGTTCCTTATTTAAGTTGAGGCCACATATAATTCGTTCTTGTTTTTACACAGTGAGGACATTGCTTGCCCTTTCCTTCTAGCTTTGGGCAGTCAGATACTCTTTCTTCTGTCTCTTTTATAAGTCAGAAGTAGTAGTGAGTTAAGCATAGAAGAGAAGGTAAAATCCCACCAAAATAAAAAAAAAATTCTGGTATTTATCATGTTTTTTCTGAAAGATGTGCTCGAGTGCAAACAGAAATTGTTTTGGGGAAGTTCTGTGACCTGTGTAACGCAGGAAGACAGGCTAGCTAATCACATTTCTGGCTAATTTCTGGCCTTCAAATCTATGAAATTATGAATTTATTTTATTAGTATTTGTGTTGTGGTAGTACCTAGCAGCCCCAGTCACGGACCAGGACCCCGTTGTGCTAGGCACTGTACCAACACAGAACAAAAAGATGATCCCTGCCCCAAAGAGCTTACAATCTAAGTAAATCATGCATAGTTATGTATGTACATGAGGTGGGGTGTTCATTCTCATTGTCCTTGCAGGAAGTACTGTTGTACACGTATGTGTTACAATGTAGTCGATGTATTTGAAAATTTTTACAAAGCCCAGATATTTTCAGCAAAAGATACCAAATAAATCTATAAATAAACTAACCACATACCTTTTCTTCTAGTGGATATGGTTCACCAACGTTTGCTCAGCCGGAGAGGGAACAAAGCTCGAAAGCAAGTGCAAAGGCTATTTATGGTAAGCCTTGCTTAATAGATTCTGGATTTGTCATTTAAACAGTGACTTTTTAAGTGTTGCAAAAATATATATAAATATATTTAATATTTATTTGAAATTGCTTTGTATCTGAGTTAAAGCTAACTGAGCTAAAGAATAAGTTTTGTTCTTAATATAAAGTTGGCTTCTAACTGCTTACCTTTAACCATTCTTACAGTATTTATTGCAATAATGAATTGAAGAATAGTATTGTGGCCAAGGCACATGAGAGATAATCAGGAGATCTGGAGCCTATTCCCAGCTGTGCTACACACTTCGGGTGGCAACTTAACTTTTCCGTTTCTCAGTTTCCACATTTGCAAAAAGGAAAGAATATGTATGTGCTTTTCAGAGATGGTGTTAGGAATAATTAGTTACTGCTTGGAAAGTTCTTTCTGTTCTTTGGATGGAAGATACTGAAGTAAAGTGTTATTACTGTTTATATATCCCATGGTAGTTAGTTCCAATAAAGAAACTCTGTCAAGGTTAACAGGCTCAACATCTGCCTCCTTTTGGATTATGGTTTAGTGGTTAGAGTTGGAGACTGGGAGTCTGGACCCTGGGATTCTATTCCCTGAGCTTTGTAACTTTGAACAGGTCAATTAGTCTTTCTGTGTCTTGTTTTTTTTCCCATCTGTATGTTAGGTAGAGAAAACTCTCTGCCAAGAACTGCCTGATCCCTAAAGCAGTATATATTTCAGGGCCCTGCCATAGCCTACCCCTGAAAAGAAGCCCTATGGTATTGATAATCTAGGGTTTTCTTCCTTCTCTCTGTTTCTACACATGAATCATAGAAACATTTTTCCTATAAAATGTTAGAACGTTGGCTACCAGAGTAAATGGAGGAGGAGTCATTTAGAGTTATACCTGTCTCGTGTATATAGAGTGAAGCATAATTCATTGCCCAGAATCAGTTCAGATGCTGTGTTTCATGTACTAGTGTAAGCATAAGATTTAAAATACTAAGGCTCTTTTGTTACCCCAGGATTAGCTCATGACAGGGCCATCACATCTCTTTCCATCCTCCTTAGGCAGATGGATAGAGTTTGACTGTTGCACGTGTCTCTCTCAGATGTCACCTTAACAAGGGACCTTCTTCCTGTTAAGTTCTAAATGTAGAATTAAATATACTATTTAAATGTTGAGTAGAGGTACAATATTCTCAACACTGTGTAAAAATTAAAACAAGCGTCTCTTAACTTGTTCTGACATCCAGAAGGAGGTTTGAGGCAGACCAACTGGGTAAAGATAAAAGGGGAAAAAAGATAGAGGTGACCTCATGGTGGGAGTCTACTACAGATGACCAGATCAGGAAGAGGAGAAGGATATGGCATTTCTAGAACAAACAACAAAAATATCCAAAACACAAGCTCTGGTAGTCATGGGGGACTTTAATATCCTGACATCGGTTGGAAAAATAATACAGCAAAATAAAAATTTTCCAACAAGTTCTTGGAGTATATTATGGACAACTTTTTGTTTTAGAAAATGGCAGAACTAGCGGACAGCCATTTCAGACTTGATTCTGACCAATAGGGAGGAATTGCTAGTGAGTCTGCAGGTGGAAGGCAATTTGAGTGAAAGTCATCATGAAATGATAGATTCCATGATCCTAAGGAAAGGAAGGACTCAGAACAGCGGAATAAGGACAATGGACTTCCAAAACAAACTTCAACAAACTCAGAAAACTTATAGGTAAGCTCCAAGGGAAGAAAATATAAGGGATAAAGGAGGTCAGGAGAGTTTCAATAAAACAATATTAAAGGTAGAACAGCAAACTGTTATGTTGCAAAGGAAAGATAGGAAGAGGACAATATGGCTCCAACAGAGCTGCTTAATGACCTGAAAATCCAAACGGAATCCTACGAAGAACAGAAACACGGACAAATCGTGAAGGAGGAGAACAAAAAATAGCAGAAGCATGCAGGGACAAAATCAGAAAGGCTAAGGCATAAAATGAGTTTCACCTAGCAACTGACATAAAAGGCAATAAGAGGAGGTTATTTAAGTAAATTAGGCATGTAGGAGAAGGGACATGCAGGTCCTCTATTCAGTATGGAAGGAGAGATAACTGGTGGCATCAAAAAGGCTAAGGTGTTTAATACTTGTTTTGCATCAGTCTTCACTACAAGGGTCAATGGTGACTAAATACTCAACACAATATTAACAAGGGGGAAGGAATGCAAGCTGAAATAGTGAAAGAACAGGCTAAAGAATATTTACATAAGTTGACAGGAACAAAACTTTGTTCAATAGGATATCGGAGTACACGTCTGTGTTTGAAGACCAACTCAAAGAAAACTGAAGTTAATGCAAGGAGGAAAGGTGGAAGAAGAGGTGTTGACTGAAGTTGCAGGAGAGAACCTGAATCAGAAGAAAGTGTCTGTACACTAGGGAAGTACACTTACATAGGAGAGAGATCTGGATAGTTGAGAAGAACCACCCAGTTTGCCTGGGCAGCAGTGAAAAATGTGACAGGAGTATTGTGGGACTGACAAGTAACAAAATGGAAGGAAAAGTGTATGCTGCATGTGTTTATCCCTGCCTGTCTTATGGTTTTGAAAATGGAGGGTCTTACATAGATGAAAGAAAACAAGATATAGGTAACAGAAAATAATATACTGAGGAGAATGACTGACAGACAAGTGGATGGTAGACAGTGTGTGCATGGAGGAAATTAGGGGGAAGATCAACTCTGTGATAGGCTGCAGAGTGCACATTTCAGTGGGCTGCACATGTGATAAGAATGGAAGAAGAATGACCAGCAAAGAGAGCCTGGGAAGAAAAGGACAGCAAGAAAGGAACTGGAAGACCAAGGATAGGATGAAAAGGGTCTGTTAAGAGATGTTTGAAGACAAAGGGACTGGAAGTCCAAGACCTATAAATCTGTGCCAACTAGTGGAAGGGACGATATAGAATTTTGGACATGCCTTTAAAAAGGGGAACAATGAGGACCTCAGGCTAAATGGTCCATAATTCCAAACTTCCATACCTGGAAAGATATTGGAACAAATTATTAAACAATCAATGTATAAGCACCCAGAGGATCATAGGATTATAAGGAATTGCCAGCATCAATTTGTCAAGAACAAACCATTCCAAACCCCTAACTTCCTTCTTTGACAGGGTTACTGGCCTAGTGGATGAGGGGGAAGCTGAAGATGTGATTTATCTCAATTTTAGTAAAGATTTTGACACAGCCCCTTGTGATGTTCCTATAAGCAAACTAAGGAAATGTAGTCTAAGTGAAATTACTATAAGGAGGGTGCACAGCTGGTTGAAAGACTGTTCTCAAAGAGTAGTTATCAATGGTTCAATGTCAAACTGGAAGGACACGTCTAGTGGTTTCTGCATGGGTCAGTGGTGGATCTGGTACTATTCAATATTTTCATTAATGATTGGATAACTGTGTGATGGGTGTGCTCATAAAATTTGAATGACACAAAGCTGGGAGGGGTTGCAAGCACTTTGGAAGATAGTATTAGAATTTAAGATTACCTTGAGAAATTTAGAGAATAGGTCTGAAATCAGCAAGGTGAAGTTCAGTAAAGACAGGTGCAAAACACTACAGTTAAGCATTAAAACTCAAATGCACAATTACAGATTGGGCAATAACTGGCTAGTGGTAGTACTGCTGGAAAAAAATCTGGGATCACACATTGAATATACGTCAACAATGTGGTACAGTTACAAAAAAGGGTAATACCATGTTATCAATAGGAGTGTTGTATGTTAGACATGGGAGGCAATTGTCCTGCTTTGCTTGGCACTGATGAGGCCTCAGCTCGTCTCTAAATATCTTAGAATCCAGCCCAGATTAGTATTAATTGACAGTTATCATATAATTGCTATTTGGTGGCCTATGTAAAATGACAGGTTTCAGAGTAGCAGCAGACTACACATGCCAGGGTTTTTTAACCTCCCCTCATAGGCTGGGGTTTTAAAACCATTTATTTTTGTTTCTCTCCTCTGGGCTCTCTCCAATTATTCCCTCTTTCCTAAAGTATGGCACCCAGAATTGGACACGCTACTCCATCTGAGGCCTCACCAGTGTTCAGTAGAGTTGGCCAATTTTCTCCCGTCAATTACTCCAGAGGTCTTACACTAACTTTTATACATGCTTTGTTTTTTCATCCTCACATGGGTCATCAACAGAGTTTGAACCCATCCTTCCCATTGCTACAGAGACCTCTTCTACTTCAACTGTAGAAGTTGGACCCAACTTGGTACTCCTGTTTTGTAATCCTGGGGGGCGGTCAGGGTTGAAAGAATAGGCCGGAGTAGGCAAACTTTTTGGCCTGAGGGCCTCATAGGGGTTCCAAAACTGTATGGAGGGCTGGGTAGGGAAGCCAAACAGCCTGGCCTCTGCCCCCTATCCGCCCCCTCCCACTTCCCGCCCCCTGACTGCACCCTCAGAACCCCCAACCCATCCAAGCCCCCCCCCGCTCCTTGTCCCTTAACTGCCCCCCTGGGACCCCATGCCCCTAACCGGCCCCCTCCCGCCCGGGACTCCCACGCCTATCCAACCCCCCTCTTCCCTATCTCCTGAGTGGCGCCTCTCCCCCCCGAATCTCTGCCCCATCCAACCCCCCCCGCTCCCTGTCCCCTGACTGCCCCCCAGAACCCCCTGCCCCTTATCCAACCCCCCCACTCTTCCCCCCCCCCCCCTTACCATGCCGCTTAGATTACCAGGACTGGCAGCCACACTGCCCAACCAGAACCAGCCATCCCGCCACACAGTCGAGAGCACCAGGGCAGGCCGGCGGCTCTTGCAGCCAGGCTGTCTGGTAGGAGCTTGCAGCCCCGCCGCCCAGAGTGCTGGCGGCACGGCGAGCTGAGGCTGTGGGGGAGGAGGACAGCAGGGGAGGGGCTGAGGGCTAGCCTCCCCGGCTGGAAGCTCAAGGGCCGGGTGGGATGGTCCTGCAGGCTGGATGTGGCCCGCGGGCCGTAGTTTGCCCACCTCTGGAATAGGCTATCCTGACCCCATAGACACAGGGCACCTCTTGCTCTGAGAGGTGACCCACTCTATCTCTTTCCCCACCCCCTTCCATCCATATCATGCCCTGCCTCGGGAAAATGCTTGATCCAAAAGGCCCAATCAGCATAATCCTTTTGGCCCTGTCCCTTATCCAAAAGGGCAGAGAGCATTTTGAATCTGTCTAGTTCTTTCAGCACTGCCTACCTGAGAGAAATTTGTCTCGCTAACCATTGTGTGGTCTGTCTAATATTCCTGTAACTCTCCTGGTGAGTGTCTACATGCATGTGTGGTCCCAGCAGTGCGCAGTTCTTGCAACCTCTGTTTGGATTGCCATCAGGCCTATCTGCACGGCTGCAGCACAGACGGAATAGCCCCATCAGTGAAAATAGTCCCCCTCCTCCTCCGCCAGTGCACCTGTACATCTGGGCATATCTCACCTATCAATTCCCTGCCATGGTAGGGGCCTCGGGCATTGGTGGTACCCGGTCTCTCCTGTTCTCTACCTGTGGCACACAGTTTCCTGAGAACTGAAATATTTTGGCCTAACTAAAGTCTTTGGGTATAATATAGGGGTATCTGGATGAAATTTGATGGCCTGTGGTAAACAGGAGGTCAGACTGATCCAATGGTGCCTTCTAGCCTTAAACTCTATGAAACTGAAATAGGTGAAGGGTGGGGGACAATGCTTTTATTCTTTCTGTGTACCAGCCCTTATGGGGAGAAAGACTATGCACCATACATAGATTGCCCTGGGACTGAATAAGTATTTCTAAGCAGTGGAATACTAGACATCAGGATTCTTGATTTCTGTTTCTTGCTCTGTGAGCTGAATGTTTCCTTATGGTTCCAGAAAGCATAGCTAAAGGTAACATCACTCTTGTCTGGCTCATCTGTTGGAATGGAGCCTGGGACCTCTATATGTAGAAACATAGCCTTTGCCACTTGAGCTAAAGAACATGATGTGGCTTAGTATGAAAGTAATATCAGAATCATAGACATCATATGTGGTCTAGCCACTAGAGGGTGACACAGAGCCACACTGTTCGTATGGGTGGCACAGGCCCCTAATTTGTCACGTTCCTTCAGAAAGACTGTTTGGCAAAGTGGTTGAGACTTGACAGTTCGATTAGAATCCTGGATTCTGTTCATAGCTCTTCCTGAAGGGACCTTGTGCAAGCTCTTGCTTCTCTTACCTTTGAAACTGATGAGTGATAGCTACCCCTTAAAGTATGAAACTTTGGTTCATAGTAAGTTGTGAAGGGCACAAAAATATTAACAGCAGTCAGTGAGTGAGCTGGGACTAGAACTCTTGAGTCTTTGGGCTTGCAGTTGAGTCCAGGTCAGAGTGTAGGGGAGTCCCTCCCTCTTTCTTGTTTGCTTCCCCAAAATGGTATGAAGGCTATACCTTTTCCCATTATCACAAGATTGTCTGCAGCAGGGGCAAAAATCACAATAATTTCCAGAGAGGTGACGACACTAATGGAGTTTCCAAAGGCACGGATAACTGTAGACAAGTCCACATCAGAAGAAGAATTACAATCACATCTTAATCAGTGTTCTAATGTGTATTGGAGAAAATAGTAGCAGACAGAGATTCAGCTATGCACTCAGATACTATGGTGACAAATGTAATGTAAGCACCTGTTTAGAGTAGAATAGTGAATCTCCTAGACAGTCAGAGAGCCCACACTATGAGTAAAGCGGTACAAAGATTTTACCTTAGGACATGATTTGATTTTTAGATCTATGCTGTTAAAATTCTTTTGATTAGACTTCTTCAGCTGTGGAGCATAATTAATAGATTGACTTAAATCTGTGTTTCTTTTCCTTAGCATCATAAAAAAATTATCGTAGGTAGCTATTGTTTTAGGCATTTCAACTGTTTAAATTACCCATGGTACTCGTGCTAAACTGCATTTCTACAAGCTTAGTGTTTTGGATATGAACATGGTTTTAAAAGAAGGACTATGTGATTAAATAGAATAAGCTCAATGGTTTTGACACTTGTATTAATTCTGTCTGGCTGTGCCCGTTGTGGAGCCTTAATAACTCTCTTCATGCGTGGAGGGAACCGCTGAGCTGGACCTGGGAAACAAGATGATTACACTGGAGAGTGAAAGCATAAAGGGAAAAGTGTTAACTTTCATTAAATCAACAACTTCCAGAGTTAATTCTCAAGAGTCACAGTGAGAAATATTCTTATTGAAATACCTTGCAATAGGCAGGCAAATGGCAAACACTTCAGTGTTGCTGTATGGCTGTCAAAATGATATTAGTGAATATTAATTAGTTACTTTAATTTCCACATTTGGATTTCATTCCAGTAAGCACATTAGAGAGTCGTACTTATTTTGTCTTATAATAGAAAAACAGTGTGGCCTGAGCCTAAGAAATGTCAGTGTCAATCTTTTGGAGCTGCTGTAAGAGTTTCCAAAAGTGTATTAGTAGAAATGAGATAAAATTTAATTTAAGGCTCTACTGAGTTTTATGTAACATTTAACCAAATATCTGGAAGTGGTATTAGGACCAAGCCTAATTAGAAGCAGAAAAGTGGATAGAGCAATAAGTGATATTCATGTACGTTATATTTGAAAATTTAGGATGAAATTCACTTCTATATGGAGGGCCATCACAAAGTGAATGTCCTACTTTAAGTCCTATTTTTGACCAATTAAATGAGACTTAAGTATTGCACAGTCTTTGTGTTTCCCCTGTACACAGAGATTAATTTCAACCTTATTGCAGCAGAATGTTGGTATTAAAAAACGTACCAATATCTGCTCTCACCAAACCGAATTTCTTATTTAGATATTGCTTTCCTTATTCTGTTTTATTAGCTGACCTTTGCCAACACACATGCAGGGAGGGTGAAGGCTACAGATAGAAAATTATTTTGATTGTACCAAACTTCTAGTCCATCCATAGCAGAATTAGTTTGGGTATTTTATAAATAATTTTTACTGTGTTAAATATGTATTTAATTAAAAAAAGAATCACTTAAGGAAATATTCAAACATTGAACTTGAAATCCAGGAAATTTATGGTAGACATAAATTAATGAAAAAGGAGAAAAGGGTTGTATTAATCAACTACTAGAAAATTCATACATCTTACAGACAGGCAAACGTATTATTACATCATGCAGTCATACTGGCCTCAAGAGTAGCTTCGTGAGGAGGGTGATGCAGTAATCCAGTCTGCAGGTTACTGTAGGAAAAACCATGAAAACACTACATGTTGAAAAATTAATCCCTGACACTTGCAAATGAAAGATTTTCGGGTTTGTGTGTGTGTGTGTGTGTGTGTGTGTGTGTGTTTAATGGGACATATCCTCTACATTTATCATCTTGATCTTGGTTAAGGGAAGATTTGGGCCAATATTTTCAAATTCTAAATGGATCTGATCGGTGAAATCTTGGAGGAATAGTCTGTCAAAATCTGCAGGTCTCTTGAAATCAAAATACATTGTGAATTTCACTGGATATTTTGTTTAAAAAAGAAAATTGGGAGGGGTAAAGTTCCAACAATGTCGGGACATCCTACTTTGACATTTTTGGAATGAGACATTTTAGTTTTTTGTTTTGAAATGACTTTTTATATAACATAATACAAAATAAAAAGTTGACATCATAACAAGACTGTTGAAACAAAATGTTTTGATCAACCCTAAACTATTTATTAATGTTTTAAATTTCCTTCATAGAGAATTTCATAATTTTGGAGCAGGAGGGACCTCTGATGCCCAGAAGAAAGGGCATGAGAATAATTGCCCTAAGAGGGAAGTACAAAAGAGAATCTTCCCTGTGTGGAGAACTCTGATAATAGTGGAAGGGTATAACATGGAACTAAGAAGGACGAGTGCTAAAGGAGTGGAGTCTTGTGACAGGTTCTCTGAGTTGAGGTCCCTGCAAGGAGAGGCAGAGCTATTCTGCTGACTCTTGCTAATTTATGCTGGAAGCCAGACCATATAGGGCACATTAGCGCCAATCCAGAATATAAAGCTGTTTGTGTAGTCCTTTTTGGAAGGGAAATGCAAACGAGGATCAGGGATTAAAGGGTTTTGCAGGTAGAACCCTTAGGCTGAAATTTAGATTCATAGATATTAAGGTCAGAAGGGACCATTATGATCATCTAGTCTGACCTCCTGCACAATGCAGGCCACCGAATCTCACCCACCACTCCTGCAATAAACCTCTCACCTATGTCTGAGCTATCGAAGTCCTCAAATCATGGTTTAAAGACTTCAAGGTGCAGAGAATCCTCCAGCAAGTGACCCGTGCCCCATGCTACAGAGGAACGTGAAAAACCCCCAGGGCCTCTTCCAATCTGCCCTGGAGGAAAATTCTTTCCCAACCCCAAATATGGTGATCAGCTGAACCCTGAGCATGTGTGCAACATTCACCAGCCAGATACCCAGGAAAGAATTCTCTGTACTAACTCAGATCCCACCGCATCTAACATCCCATTGCAGGCCATTGGACCTATTTACCATGAATAGTTTAGGATCAATTAATTGGCAAAATCATGTTATCCCATCATACCTTCTCCTCCGTAAACTTATCGAGTTTAATCTTGGAGCCAGATAGGTCTTTTGCCCCCACTGTTTCCCTTGGAAGGCTGTTCCAGAACTTCACTCCTCCGATGTTTAGAAACGTTCGTCTAATTTCAAGTCTAAACTTCCCAATCGCCAGTTTATATCCATTTGTTCTTGTGTCCACATTGGTACTGAGCTTAAATAATTCCTCTCCCTCTCTGATATATTTATAGAGAGCACTCATATCTCCCCTCAGCCTTCTTTTGGTGAGGCTAAACAAGCCAAGCTCCTTGAGTCTCCTTTCATAAGACAGATTTTCCATTCCTTGGATCATCCTAGTAGCCCTTCTCTGCACCTGTTCCAGTTTGAATTCATCCTTCTTAAACATGGCAGACCAGAACTGCACACAGTATTCCAGATGAGGTCTCACCAGTGCCTCGTATAACGGTACAAACATCTCCTTATCTCTACTGGAAATACCTCGCCTGATGCATCCCAAGACCGCATTAGCTTCTTTCACGGCCATATTACATTGGTGGCTCATAGTCATCCTGTGGTCAACCAATACTCCAAGGTCCTTCTCCTCCTCCGTTACTTCTAATTGATGCGTCCCCAGCTTATAACTAAAATTCTTGTTATTAATCCCTAAATGCATGACCTTACACTTCTCACTATTAAATTTCATCCTATTACTATTACTCCAGTTTACAAGGTCATCCAGATCCTCCTGTGTGATATCCTAGTCCTTCTCTAAATTGGCAATACCTCCCAGCTTTGTATCATCCGGCAAACTTTATTAGCACACTCCCACTTTTTGTGCTGAGGTCAGTAATAAAAAGATTAAATAAGATTGGTCCCAAAACTGATCCCTGCAGAACTCCACTGGTAACCTCCCTCTAGCCTGACAGTTCACCTTTCAGTATGACCCACTGTAGTCTCCCCTTTAACCAATTCCTTAACCACCTTTCAATTTTCATATTGATCCCCATCTTTTCCAATTTAACTAATAATTCCCCATGTGGCACGGTATCAGACACCTTACTGAAATCTAGGTAAATTAGATCCATTGCGTTTCCTTTGATGTTTTCTACTGAAGTTATCAAAAAAGGAAAACCTCAGGAAGTGGTTAATTCTGGACACTAATGTCTATTTCAAGAACGGAGACTGTCGCTCGCGAGCCTTCTTTATAGCTTTTCCTTCAGTCAACCCATCCTGAGCAGTCACTGTGAACTGGCTCTGAGAAAGACATGGTAATAAGCAACTGAGTTGGCCATGTCAGGGAAGGGAATGAAGCTTCCTAACCATTGGTCTTTAAATGAGTATTTGAAAAAATTGTTGTCAGTAATGGCTACCGGTATTTAGGCTGAAATTGGGATGTATATGTATTAGAAGCCAAATTTTGGAACAGCTCTAAGTGTACAATATATTCTCTGGCAGATATTTTCCCTAAAGGTTGGGAAGTCTCAGTGCAGTAATTGTTTCTGCTAATGTTTTTAACCATAATTGAGAGAATAAGTGGGATCTGGTAGAATCGGTCTGATTTTGCCAGACAGAGTTGAGCAAATTGGGATTATATAATGCATGATGGAAAATACTATGAGGACTTCTCCAATAGAATTCTTCATTTCTCCTTGTAATAGAACTTCAAGCTTTCTACCTTTACTTCTGGAATGTGTATTATATCCGTTATCTAGCACCATACCAAATCATCTGTGAGGTAGTCTCTGCTGGGTGACTGGCCTCCCAAATATTTTCTGCAGAATGCCCCTAGTAATTGAGATAGAGATTGCGATCAGGTGCTGCCAAACATCACACACATGTAGATATCTAAAAAATGGTGAGGAAACTCTGCTGGATCTGTAATGATAGTGAAGACAGTTGAGTGACGAATATAGATATTCGTAAGCTCTGCTTACAATTCTCTGATTTTTATAAATGGCTTTTTTTTTTTTGTTCTGAGTAGAGTGTGTGCGCACACCACGTTACTTACCTTTTATATATACAAAAAATATATATAAAAATATATATAAAAAATAAAGGTAACTGTAAAACTATTACCTTCCTGGGGCTGAAAACATTTCAAGTGGCATCTTGTCTACCGAGAGTGCTATGCTGTTCTGTTGGATGGGGACATGTTCGTTGCTGCTGTCATACAGTGCTTTTGGAGGTACTATCTTTGCACTAAGGCCTAAGGTGTTTAGCTGTTGTGCACACTAAAGATTATAGACCACCTTTTGGAAGAGTTGCATGTTGGCCTGTATCACCTTAAATGAAATGCAGTGTAACCACCATGCAAGCCAAAGTTTCTAATGTATAAGTATAATAGAGGTGTGTATTTTCATATTAATGAGTTTTGCAAACCTTACAGCAGATGTAAAATTTCTTGTCCGGTTTAATTTGGTGAAAGCAAAAACTTTAATCTATTTAACCTGTTTGAAAAAGCCCAGCAGGTCAAGCTTTCAGTAAATCAGAATGTACAGTCATTTTTCTACATGTCCTCTTTCCTGTTGCACAACATCCAATTATTCATTTACAGCTAGTAAGTTATACTGTTGCCCTGTCATCTTTGGGATGGAAATAATTATAGCTGTTGGGTTAAACCAGACATTACTTTTTAATTCCCTTGTTTTGTTAGGAACAGATGGACTTTACTTCTTCAGATCATCGTCCAAACAAAAAAAGAAAGGTAGCAAATGAAATAGAAATGGTATATTGAGTGTTTTGTGGGGTGCGTGTGTGTGGTGTGTTTTTTTTTTAAATACACTTCTGAAAATAAGTAATATGCTGCAGAAGCAAAAATATTAGTAACAGTTAAATTAAAGCATTAAATGTCAAGGACATTTGTATTGGTGTTTCTCAGTAATTCAGTTAGAGCAGATGATGGGGATTTTTTTTTTTTAAGAGTATGCCCTTGTGCCCCATCCTAAATGCATCTTCTGGTAATCCACAGTAGTCTGGTATTTGGTTGATTGTACTGCAGACTAATCTCACTAAAGCAAACTGAATAACTGTTGTGAGTTAGTTGCCTATTTCAGTAAGCAACACTGGCCTTCTGGGAAAAATGACGGCTCTGTAACTGACTGCCTTCTATGAGATGCACAGACACGATGAAACTGTGGGCCTGTACCTCCTGCTAACTATCACCTGCTAAGTAATTTCCCACTGAAACCATGGGAGTTGAGGCTACTTCGCTTCTTGCAGCATAGGGGTCCTCTGTTATTAAACCCACGTTCTACCTGACTTGGAATACCCATGTAAAGAAACACAGTTTGGCAAGGCCCTTGGTTTAACATTGGTCTAAGACCTCAATGGGTATCATTCTCTTCTGCTGTATACGGCCCTCCCAAAAGATCTACATAGTTTATAGACCCTAAGGCCTTAAATACCTATTCAACCCAAACCTGCCTTCATTTTTAGTAGTTGAAGTAGTGCTTTGATATAGTTAGCTCTTGGAGACTACAGTAGCACACTTAATTTTTCTCTCATGCACCAGTTGCCTCTATGGTGAAATTGACACATGCTGTACATATCAGTTTTTCTCAGCTTGAAACCCAGTTAATCAAAATGCTCATTTATCTCATCTTAAGGCAGAAAAATTGGTTATTTCAAAAAACAAAAATACTGAAAGCTAAATCCTGCAACCCTTTATCCTGTCAGGTCTCCGATTAACTTCACTTGGAAATTTGCCTGAGAAAAGAAAGCAAGATTAGTCCCTTCGGTGATTTCTGAGTAAAGGTTCCAAATATTACATTGAGAATATTTTTGTATTAAATTAAGATGAGATGTTTTCTTCCCTGATTATGACATTGTAATATGTATTCTATTTTCCCCACTGGCATAAAATAGACCCAAGATGATATTTCTGATTTTGCAGCGTTATATAACAGAAGAATATAAGAGATTTCTGTTAGAGTAATTCAGTGTGGTAGTTCTGTACTGCATCTTCTGCATTTGTCCTTTCTCAGCCTATTTAATTCATTTATTTTTAATATTTAAGAAGTCGGAAAGAAAGAAAGAGAAAGAAAGAAAGGCAAAACAGATTTTTGTGTTTTTAAAATAATTTCTAAAATATTCAGTTTCAAACCCCAGTATTTAAAATATTGATTTGGATTTTTTTTCTGCTAATTCCTGGGGCTTTTTAGCTATAGAGTAGTAATATATAACTTGGTTTCAGAGTACGTTAATGCATATACGAAAAGCCCCACATCAGTTTTGCTAGCTACATAAATGGGAAGTCAATGATTTAATATTCAAAGTTCACAGTACATTATTTTCAAACAATACTTAAAATGCCAATAACCCGCTGTATTCTGAGTTGTTGCATCTAGCATTTTGTTTGCCTCCTACTGGCTTTTTTCCTGGTATTGTTCATGTGGATATATATTGTGCTCAAGGCTACAATGAGGTGAAGGCTTTTCCTTTTGAGTACGATAAGTAACAGCTTTTCTTTTTCTGTGTTTGTATAAAAATATTGTGGGTATCTATGAGACAGTTTTAAAAGATATAAGCTTCAGCATAACATGGAAGCAGGTGAAGAATTAGTCTCTTAATTATTATTTTTTAGAGCAAAGAAAGAATTATGCACGGGACAGTGCCAGCAGCATATCCGAAACTTCACAGTATCATGTGGAGGTAAGACAGAGATTTCCAATTGGAAAAATAACAAATGCCCTGACATGTTTTTTTAGGATAAAATGCAAGGTCTGTTTTACTCTTTCTAGTACATTTCTGCATAATATGTAATGGTTTGTTTTCTCCCCCCCCCCCCCCCCAAGCAGTGTACATATACATCATCTAAAATGTTTTGCCAGGCAAATGTCACTTTTAGTATAATATACATTTGATTATGTCTTGGATCCTGCAGCTAGACCAAAATGGGCTACAATTGTGTCAGATTTTATGAGAAAAGCAGGATTGCCTGCAGTTACTATTTGGCAGGGGGAAGGGATGTATCTATGCAAAATCTAGGTGCCTCAGGAAGTGATGCTGATAATTCAATAGGTGATGCGCTTTTCTCCTTGAGCTTGTTGCCTTCTAGTCTTCAGGCACGGTGTTGAGATGCTCTGTGTTACTGAAGCTCCATGTTGGATGATATGGAAAATGGAGGCTTTGATAAAATATCATCATCATCAGAGAGCTCAGACTCTCTTCACAACAGCAGGGGTCTTAACTTCAGGGCTGGCTACAGTCTGTTATGGTTAATTACGTTCTGCCTACCAAATTCCCCTTACTTTGCAATGCAGAGTTTATCTCTCGCTTCCTGCCCTAAACTGCTGAGCAGAATTACCTTATATTGATGTCATGATCTACCCCAGGAGTAAATCCATTTACATTTTTCAGGGAAGCAAGTCCTGGATGCTCATATATTGTTCGTAAAGCACTTTGTGATCCTTTGTCATATAAGACCATTTAAAATATAAGATGACATATTACAGCCTTATTCTGATATGACAGTAGACATTCTGTTGTGTAACCAAGCAGCACTGTTATGGGACTAAATTAGGTCCTGCCAGTGCCATAAATTCACAGTTCCTCATTGTTCAGCTTTAAATTCAGTACCTGTGTAAGTTGTTGTTACATGTTCGATGGTTCTCAGCAGCATCTTGCATTCTATTGCTCAGATCCCCTTCACAGTCTGCTTGCAAGGAAATAGTTATGTTGCTTTTGACTCCGTATGGTTTTGGCTACTTTAGATATTAAAGTTAGGTGTTGGTACTGTATTGGCATAAAAGATTTCTGCATGTATTTGGAATGCAAGCGTTGCCATGTGAACAATGAGTATAATCTCATTACTAAATTTTATTTTACCTTTTGAGTTGTTTCAATTCCCTTTCATTTCTGTGTTAATATTATTTGGTCCTATGCAGCAGCCACATCCACTGTCTTGGTTACACAGTTAGTAGGTATACCATTTTGTGTATTTGATGCAAACACACTGAATAATTTTTTAAAAATTAAAATGATGTAAAAGATATGAAGTCTTATTCATATTAATAAATAATTGAGACTGAGTTAAAGTTTGAGCTCTTGGATAAAAATGTAAAACTGGATCTGTTGTGGTTTATGGGCAGCCTTGCATAGTTGACACGTTAGAAAATAAATGTAGCAAAATCATAACAGCAAGGAAATTGGATGGATCCGGAGCAATGGCAGCAAGATCGTATTTCATCTGCAGGCCACTGGTTAAAAATAAAATACATGCCAGGCTGGTAGTGAACAAAAATACTACCATATAATATTTATTTTGTAGTCTATATGAAATGAGTGGCCAGTCTATCTAGAAGGTGTATCTCTGAGAAACAAATGAACACCACATCATTGCCACTAGTATGCTAGCTGTCAGCTTTAACAGAAATATGAGGACCTCCCAGGTCAGGGTTGAGGCAAATTAACAGAGTCTAGGTCAGCTTTCTGTAGCCTGTGTTTCGCTTTCCAGAGGTGCCAGGCTGCTACTTGTCATGCATGGTAAATTCATGTTTCGAGTGTTTTTTTTTTTTTTTTAAATCCTGATTGTGATGCCTGATAAATGTCAAAATATCCAAGGTAGCTTAACTACTCACACAATGATAGAGGATGATAAATTGTAGGTTATAGTTGTCAGTTGATTTTATTTAAGTGACAGTATGGAATAAAAAATCCTAGCTTATCAATGGAATGTGTCATGAATAAAGGCACTCTTTTTTTAAATGCATGGCTTGTCATCCTGTTTCACTATAGTGTAACTAGTGCCGATATTTGATTTTGGAAAATGACTTTTAATGTGTGTGCATCTTTTTACGCATGTATCGATCATCAGCACTTGACCACTTTTGTTTTGGACCGGAAAGAGGCTATGATAACAGTAGATGATGGAATAAGAAAGCTGAAGTTGCTGGATGCCAAGGGCAAAGTGTGGACTCAAGATATGATTCTTCAAGTGGATGACAAAGCTGTCAGTCTGGTGGACTTAGAATCAAAGGTAGGTCTCTGTAAATGGCATTCTCATTTTCAGGAAGGAAGAAGGGAATCAGCAGCAAAAAAGAGTGTCTGAAGGTTTTTTATATTATTTTAATTATGGCTTTATTATTTTCATTGTTTGGATGAAACTGCAGCAGCATTTCAGAGATCAAGACTGAATTTTTGGTAACCAGACATGTAAGATGTTTTTTTTTCCCCTGCAGAATGAACTGGAGAATTTTCCTTTGAGCACAGTTCAACATTGCCAAGCTGTGATGAACACGTGCAATTATGATTCTATTCTTGCACTAGTTTGCAAAGAACCAGCCCAAAACAAGCCAGATCTTCATCTTTTCCAATGTGATGAGGTTAAGGTAAGGCAATAATAGGGACCCATTGCAGATCGCTTGAATTTTGTAATTTTGTGAATTGACAGTAAGGGGGAAAATCAATGATATCACCTCACAAAATGTACTTTGTTCATTTCTTCTGTCATTTGTACTTCAACATTAATATATTGATGATACTAAGTTTTCTGATGATACTAAGTTTTCTTAGTATGATAATAAAAATACTATAGTATATTCATTAAGGGTAATGATATCTCAGATATTTGAAACCTTAGTAGAATGCACACCCATATAAATCTTTCCTAGAGAGAGTATTTTGGGAGGGTAAGGTTCAAGGCTTAGCTATTAAATTAGGCTCGTAGATCACTGAGGTTTGTGTGTATATGTTAGTAATATTCACTGATACTGTCTCTTAAGAAGATGGTGTAAAATAGCTCAAGAGAGATAATTACAAATTCGTAGAAGCTGATGAGAAATATCTGTTCTTACTGCTTTTTTCCTTTCCATCTATTCCTTTCTTGTTGAGCAGTTAAATCTGACTAATAGACTAATACAGACTAATATTGGTTTGTGCTCTATTAGAAAACTAGAGCAGGAGAGGGGGGAATATTACTAGGTAAAATCCTCAAAACCAAGAGAAAGAGAGATCTTGTTTGCAGCTTCCAGTTAAGATAAGCCAGCAATATTTTAGAGTAAATAAAATTGTTAAAAGTACTTGACTTTATTTCTGGGATTGTACATCTCAATTTTGGCATGTGCGGTAATATAATTTGTACTGCTTCTTCAAATTCTAATAGGTAATTTCATGGAACTTCTAAATTTTCTTTCATAGTAGTTATAGTCACCCTATTGTATCCTTATTTTTTTAATAACAGTAATCACATGGTAGGGTTTCTTCAAATAAACATTTGTGAAGATGACTGGGTTAATTGTGTGGCTGGTGGCATGCTGACAGATCTACTTCTGTTGGTTTTTACTGCATCTCCACTAGGGGGACTCTGCCAGCATAGCTAGGCAAAGGCTCTGTAGTGCAGACAAACTGAGATTATATACATTTGGTTTTCAGTTAGTGGCAAAGTTCATACTGAAGAAAGTTCTGTGCCCATCTCATTTTTTTCCCTAACCTTTTTATTGCAATGCCTATGGGTGTGTCTACACTGCAGTGTAAGCCCAGGGTTCAAACTCAGGGTCAAGCCTAACTCCCCTTTCACCTACACACAGCACGATAACCCAGGGCTCGTATCCAGGGTCCCAGGATCCTGTTAGGGTGGTGGGTCCCCCACTGGACTTATACTTGGGGAGTTTGCAAAAAGTATTTGACAATCCTGTGGGCCAACTTTCTTTGTCCTTTGGACAACCAAGTTCAGTGGACAGTCAAGTTTTCACATGCTACACTACGGACAAGGGGCTAGAGTGGCCACATTTTGGATGGGTACTAGGAATTCTGGGATATGGGTGGTTGGACTCAGGCCCACAGAAGTCAGTGTAGATGCTGGAGCTTCCCCAGGTTGGGACCCCGGGTTCAACCATTCCTTTTCTTCTCTTTAGTGCTGTTGCTATTTGTTGATTGATGTGCAATGCCTTTCACTAACATGCTTGAGAAAACTTAACATAATACTATCAGAGTAGCAGCCGTGTTAGTCTGTATCCGCAAAAAGAAAAGGAGGACTTGTGGCACCTTAGAGACTAACCAATTTATTTGAGCATAAGCTTTCATGAGCTACAGCTTGCATCCGATGAAGTGAGCTGTAGCTCACGAAAGCTTATGCTCAGATAAATTGGTTAGTCTCTAAGGTACCACAAGTCCTCCTTTTCTTTTTGCATAATACTATAGTCATCTAGGAAAGAAGAATTCATTTGCTCTGGCAATAATTGTTGACTTGAAATAATTACAACTGTTCAGATGCATTTCAGCTTAAATGAGACATACATCAGAAAGCCAAGTTGGGTGAGGTAATATCTTTTATTAGACCCACTTCTGTTGGTGAAAGAGAACAAGCTTCTGAACTGCAGAGTCCTTCAGCTCTATCCTTTCACCAGCAGAAGTTGCTGCAATAGAAGATATTACCTCACCCACCATGTCTCCCTAATATCCTAGGACCAACATGGCTACAACAACACTGCAAACATACGCACTAGAGCACAGTTTGGTATCCGAACACTGATATCTGTATCCGCATCCAGACAATAGTGTGTGTGTGTGTCTTTCTAACTGTATTGAAAATAGAGTTGAAAGAAAATTCTTTAGATACGTATGTTCCTGGACCTAAAAACAAACAAGTGGATATTTTTAATCCTATCTATTTAGCCTATTAACAACTCAAGTGTTTGACAGCCAGGTAACATCTGTTTCTGTCCCTGCAGGCTAGCTTTATTCATGAAGATATTGAAAGTGCAATCAGCGACAGCAAAGCGGGGAAACAAAAGAAGAGGCTTGACACGCTCAGGTAAAAAACTTCCAGGTAGTATCAGGAACAGTCTAGTAGAAAGTAATTTAAAATCACCCTTTCTTTTTCTCCCCCATTCTCCTCTTTCCAATTCTACTATTCTTTACTATTTTGTGGTAATCTTCTGGATAGTATACACCCACAATCAGGGACAACAGCTTGATTTATTTCTCTCTCTCACTGTCTAAATTTACAGCTTCTGTTCTTAACTCTCTCCTACTCCAATGGTATACATAACTGTGTTCAGTTGGGAGAATGCGGCCACTTCCTCTAGCGGGTGAGAACAGCTTTTATGTGTTAAGGATGGGGGAGTGGAGTGCATTGAATTCAGAGACAATTAATGTCTGATGTTCCTAAAACCTCATGCTTCAAGTGGTCACCTTCAGGGGTCAGGACAGGTTTTTTCCCCCACCTTCAAATGTATTCTGGGTTTTCTTTGGTTCTTTGGTTGGTTGTTTCTTTTCTCTGAATCCTCAGAGATGGCCACAGCTGGAGATGGCACCCTGGATGGGGTGGGTTGGTGCTGTGAGGAGGTACCAAGCATAGTCTCTTTCAGGTGCTTTCCTGGCTGATTCTTGCTCACACACTCAAGGGTCGAACTAATTGCCATATATGGGGCCAGGAGGGAGTTTTCCCCCCAGGTCAGATTGGCAGTGGCCTTGAGGGCGTGATGGAGGGTGAGGTACACCTTCTTCTGCAGGATGGTATGCAAGTTGCTTGCCAGGATCATGTGGGTGAATCTCACTTAATCTGTTTCCTGGCATTGTGGGGGCCTCAGGCACTGGTGCACTTCTGTCCCTCCCATTCTCTCCCTGTGGCACATAATAGTCTAGTCTCTGCTGAGCTGTAATACTTTGGTCTAATTCTGGGGGTTAATTTTAGTGCGCAGGTGCTATGTGCTGGTGGTGGCCTGTGATATACAGGAGGTCAGACTACATGCTTTGCTGGCCTTAAACTCTCTGATTAATACAGAAGTGAGGTATTGTGGGGATTCAGAAATAATGGAGGAGATTTTCAAAGGCATGTATGAGAGTTAATGGGAGTTTGGCACCTACTTGCCCTTTGTGCCTTTGAAAATCTTTCCCAGTAATGCTTAGCTTATATAAAATTTTTCATCTGTAGCTCTCAAAACACCATACAAAGATAATTATGTATTAATTTCACATTGTACAGATGGGGAAAATGGAGACAAGTTAATGATCTGGTAAAGGGAGTAAGCAGCATGTGTTCATGGAGTTCACATATAGTAACACAGGCTTCGATCTTTCAAACACTCACGCACATGCTTAATTTTACTCATGGGCTTAAAGTTAAATGGCTGCATTTGTGTGTGGAAGACCATGGCTTAAATTAGGAGCAGTTTCCAACAGGCATGAGGACAAGGTAGTAATACCAAAAGGACCTGGAAGCATTAGAAACAATGCAGAAAATTAAAATAGCGAGATTCACTTTGGGAAAGTGCAAGTCAATGCATCTCGGAAAAATTATCTGAAATGCAATGTTGTGTAGAACCCAGGAAGCGGTAGTGCTATAAAGGCTGCAAAGGCCGACAGTGTATGGCAGATTAGAGTTCGCCATGCATAATGGCGTCATGTGCAGGCATGAAGTCACAGAGAAAGAAGATAATAGTCCCTCTGTATATGCCACAATCATGACTACTCCGGAAATACTGCATTCAGGCCTGGTCTATATTTAAAACATATGCCACCACAACTATGTTGGCTAGAAAAAAATCACACCCCTTAGCCAACATACTTGTGCTGGCAGAGCCCCCAGTGTAGGCATCACTATAAGGTAGAAGAGTGCTTCTGTCAGTGTAGCTGATGTTGTTTGGGGAAGCGGTGGTGATATGCAGGCAGAAAACCTCCTTCTGTTGGCCTACGCTGCAGCAGCCGCACTAGGGGGCTATCCCAGTGTAGCCATGCCAGAGCAGTGTAGACATAGCTTCAGTCTGGATGCCAAATTATCCCAAAGATATTGAGAAATTGGAGGAAGTATGGAGAACAACAAAAAGAATGACTGGAGGTACTAACTTTGGAGGGAAGATTTAATGTGTAATTATTAATCTAGAGACGAATAAAATGGGACACATTTACCAATATTTGAAGGGTGCGAATAGGAGGAATGATATAGAATTCAGAGGGGGGGGAGAAATAGGGTTAATATGGTGGGGGCAGAGGAGAAACCTGTTTGACAATAAGCTCTCTCAGGCTGCTGAATAGCGTGCCAAGGAAAATGACGGAAAGCCCTATTGCTTGTGGTATTTAAAACTGTACGGGATAAAATGCTAGAAAACGTACTGTAGGGGACAATCCTGCATTTGTAGTGAGCAGAGTCAGACTAAATGTTGATGGGGTTCCCTCCCCCCCCCCTCCAAATTCAGTCATTAAGTTTAATTAGTTCAGCTTTAAGAAATAGGTGGTTGACAGCCCCTTTTAGGAAATCAACGGCTTGATAATGAATTTGTGGTGCTCCCTCTTGTCAGCTTTCTTCTAATGAAGACTCCAGGCTACCCCACTCTACATGTGGTGGCCTGACTCCTAATATGTCCCAGTCACTAAATTCATCTCTGCTATCTAATTATATAGCCTGGTTGAACATTCTTTTGTAGAAAGGATTTAATGGATAATTATACTCTGTCAGGCTTTTTCATATGACCAAAGCATAGTTTTCTTGGTATCCTTGTGCATGTTTCTCATATGTACTGAGTTAGCAATGCTTAATATTCATAGAAAGAGTTTATCACAGAGCAGTCTTTCAGGTATGCTCAATTTACTTACAAATGACAGACCTGAGTACTGCTAACTTTTTAAGTCTGACAAAGAGTGACATGTCACGTATCTGAGATTTCCCTGTACGCCCACTTGCCTTTTCCAATGGCACATTAGAAGGGAGAGAATTTTTTCCCCAAGCTTCATCTCTGGTTTGTTATATTTCTTTAGGATGATTTCCAAAGCTGACAGCTCTATTCCTCCACCTCCGAAAGCGCCCGCTCCTGTTCCCCCAGGTACTGTCACACAGGTGGATGTCAGAAGCCGAGTGGCAGCCTGGTCTGCTTGGGCAGCTGAACAAGGAGACTGTGAGTATTGCTGGGAATTGACGGAGTTGATAATTGACTGACTGGCAATGTTTTGGGCAGTATGTTTGCATGTTGCCAACAAATAAAAAGAATAATTACAAACAGAAGCTCCATGAAGATTATGGTAACTGGGGCTAAAAATAGAAAAGACCAATTGAATCATCTGCTCCATTCCCAATGGGGCAGATCAGGGCTATTCTCTATTGTATACCTTCTACTGTTTTGTTCACTCTAGTTTTAAATGCCCCAAGCTGCCACTTCCCTAGAGAGACAATTTGATGGTCTAGACAATTTGATGGCTGTTGGAGTCCGAGCTGTCTCATTCATCCCAATTTTTCCTTTTCTGAATTTGTGTCAAGTATCAGAGGGGTAGCCTTATTAGTCTGTATCCACGAAAACAACGAGGCGTCCGATGGCACCTTAAGGACTAAGGGCTTGTCTACGCTACTGCACGGGGTCGATCTAAGATATGTAACTTCAGCTACATGAATAGCATAGCTGAAGTCGACGTACTTAGATCTACTCACTGCGGTGTCTTCACTGCGGTAAGTCGACAGCTGACATTCTCCTGTCGACTCCGCTTGCGCTCCTCATTCTGGTGGAGTACCTGAGTCAACAGGAGAGTGCTCAGCGGTCGGTTTATCGCAGTCTATACTAGACGCGGTAAACGACACCCACCCCGGATCAATCCCTGCCCACCGATCCGGTGGGTAGTGTAGATAAGCTCTAACAGTCTTTAGTCTTTAAGGTGCCACTGGACTCCTCGTTTTTTTTTTTAATTTGTTTGTTTACTCCATTTCTGTGATATTGAAATACCCAGAATTGAGCATGATATTCTACGCTCTGTCCGTGAAAGTTAACTGAAGTCAGGCTGCTGCATGGCCCTGCTGATGTGCATAATACTTACTACACAGCATAGCTCCAGTAACTTCAGTGATGTTGTGCTCAGTAATAGGGAATTTGCAAGATCAAACCCTTGCGTGGTAAATTTCTCAGGGCAGCAACCTGGCTTGTTTTTTTTTATTTCTCAGCTAATCACTATCATAGAAAGCTGACTAAGGTGTTGGACTCCACTTCTCTTCATTTTTAAGCAAATGGTGTGGCTAAATTGGCTGGTCATCTTTACAAGTCTAAACAAAAGTGTGTAACAGGACTGTAGAAAAATGAAAAATATGAATGATTCATATCTTCTGTGCAGGGCTTCAGATTTTTGACTGTAATGGAAAAACCTGCTTTCTCTCAGAAAAAAATTGAAACTATTGCTAATTTGGAAATAATGCAACTACTTTCAGTAGAATAGAATATGTTTAAAGAATAATTTTGGGTACATTGAGTTTTTGGCGTTTTTACTTTTAATGGTTTCTTATTAAAATAAAAAAAGCAAAAGAATCCATTATTCATGAAGGTTTTTATCCCATTTTCTGTTTGTTGAATGAAAGTATTCGTTAACAGAGTGTACAACTGTGCAGCACAAACAAAGCACTTTAAAATGTCCACAGAAGGCAATAATGGTCAGAACATTTTTACATACCACCACACAGCATTATGTGCTACATCAAGCAAAGGCTAATTTGTTCTTTTGTTTGAATTTCTCTTCGTTTAAAAGTGTTTGTGGTGGTGTTTTTTGTAAAGTGGACTCTTACTGAATTGTGTTCCTGATAATTATATAATTTTTTTCTATTTGTGCGGATATTTTCTAAATTGTCGTAACTGAAACCTCCCACAGTTAAGTAGATTCAAGTGCCGTAGCCTTTAATAAAACTTATTTTTAAAAATGCAAACTTAGAATGGTTCCCTGTAACATTAAGATTTGCTGTTTTCAAAGAAGAATCACTAATTGAGTCTGCCCTTCCATACTTGTGCACTACTATCTTATCACTTCATTTCCCTCCTCTCAGCCAGCCTCTTTTGCCTGATTTGTCAGTTTCACACAACTGTCCCCATGCCTTTTTCCATTTTGCCCTTTTCATATGGAATGCCCTCCTTGAATTGATGCTTGAGATCACATCCCTTATCCCCATCCTCCTCCTCCTCAAGACCTACTTCTGCTGCGATTGTTATCCAAAAACAGTGAATTAAGGGTGACTAAATGAGGATAATCAACACTTTATCCACTTATAATTAGTCAGTTGTATATCTTGTCTGCAATCCTCCACTTTGTCATTTGACTTAGGTCCCAATTCTACACACATGAGTAACCTAATTTGTGAAGGTATTCAGTTGACTTCAGTGGTCCTACTCAGATGCGTAAAGCTAAGCACGTGTTTAACTGTTTGCGGGATCAGGCCTTGAGATGGTAAATTCCTCAGGGCAGAGGCTGAGTTGGATACGTTATGTGTTTGTACAATGCCTACTACAATGGGGCTTTGTTCTGAACTGGCCCCTTGAGATGCTAATGCAATATAAATTAATAATAATTATGAGCCTTTGAGCTGATTATCTCTCACTCAATTGCAACTTGAGCCTGTTTTATTCTGTTTAAAAGCAATATTTTGAGGCGTTTCCCCCTGTGTTCAGTAAAAACAAAATTAAAGCCCCAGCTATTACAGTGGTGGACACTTAAGAAATGGGAACAAAATATTGACACTGGATTTAAAAAATAAAAAAATAAAGCCCAAAGAAACAAACAAACACCTTAAACAGGTCACGGTTTTTTTTGCATTTTCTACAAATACAAGATAAATCTGCCCACAGAGATTCTTCATCTCTCCGTGCCATTTTTGAATTGTAAAGTTTTTTTGTTTTTTTTAAGACATAAGTTCGAGTGCAGTACAGTGGTTTCAGGTAGATCATGTTTTAAATCAGGTATTAAAATGCTTCTTCAAGGGAAACATTAGCATACTTCTCATTTGTCCCTCATTTTTATGAATATCACTTGTCTTAATTGCAAAGTTAACTATGCTCCATGCAAATTTGATGTCCCCTCCCTTTTTAGCGTTGCAGATGATTTACATAAAAAGAAGGATTCATGAAATCAAGTTGTAGAAAGAGTTATTTTACACCAAAGGAAGGAATCTCACAGCATTTTAAGTTGCTTGCATAATTTCCCCCTTCCCCCCTTTGTTGTGGGGTTTTTATTGCACATGGTGTGTTCTACATTTGGGCGCCAGCAGGTTGAGAGGTATAAACATTGTAGTCTTCCTTGCACTCCTGGCTCAATGATTCCATATGTAAGATTAGTGTATATGTGGAGTTTTGGCTCTTAGATTCTGATATCCTTTACTGTGTACGTCTCGTCTCTCCTCCCCGCCCCCTGTAGTTGAAAAACCCAGACAGTTCCATGAGCACGAAGAAACAGCTGAGATGATGGCAGCCAGGATTGACAGAGATGTTGTAAGTTAAGATATACGTGTGTGTGCAGTGTGGTGTTCAGTATTCTTGAAATGTTGGAAGGTTGCTTCAAGAACAGGAAGAGTCTTTTTCACAGGCAAAACACAGTTCCAGGTGAGAGTTTGCCAGTCGTGCGAAACTGTGTGATAGACTTATAAAGGGCTCAAAAAAAGATGGAAATAAGACCATCAAGATCAGATTCAATTCTGTCCTGTGGAGAACTTGAGCTATAGGTCTGAGATGTGAGTGCACTAAGACCTTGATTCAGGATAGCACTTCGGCATGTGCTTAAATCCCTTTTAAATCAATGTACCGTAAACACATGCTTAAAGTTAAGTATACTGACGTGTTATTCCCTGAATAAGGATGGACCTAAGCAAGTGCTTGAGCTTTCCTGAACTGGGGCACATACTTTCCCCAACTTGGTCCCTTCTCCTCCTGTGATACTCTTTATGCATTGAAAAGAATTTTTTGCATTCATGGAAGAATGTCACATCTACTGGAAAGTGCAACCCTGCATTTCAGCAAGTAATCGTTTTAATACTTTGTTTTACCAGAGCATATGAAATTACAGCTGTTAGAAAATGGCATCACAGGGAAAATTATGTTTTAACAAAATTTCTGCATTTGCTGCGTGGGAGAAATATAGTGTGCGACTCAAAGCTAATTAAATTTAAAATTTAATAGTCTCAATACTTACTTTTGAAAGCTTTTAATGATCACAACTATTGAAAATAGAGCAAAATGTGAGCTTGAGAAATTTGTAAATGTCAGACATATGATGAATCTGCATAGGCAGTGCTTCCTGGAATTAATGATGAACATAGGAGACTGCTGCTAGGATGCTGTAAATTACAACAAAGTGATTAAATGACTAGCTGTGCCACAGATTAGCCAGAGACATTAATGTTGTTCATCTCTTCTGCAGCAAATTCTGAACCATATTTTGGATGACATTGAATATTTTGTTACCAAACTTCAAAAAGCCGCTGAAGCATTTGCTGAACTTTCAAAGAGAAAGAAAACCAAGAAGAATAAAAAGAAAGGACCTGGGGGTAAGAGTTGTTTTCCCTCCCAGCCCCCAGGTCTTTTTATTGCCTTGTTCTTTAAAAGTCATTCATGTAGCTAGTGAATGTGGTTTTGTTTTTCTTATTGCATTGCTTTGTGTTTTTGTTGTTGTTCATTCACTTTAATTGGACAAGTCACTTTGTTTTCTTTGGAATAGGTCTGGACATACACTGAGATCTAAAAAAATTGGGTTCTAGTCGGTGCGAGCAAGTCCTGTTGCCATCCTTCTCTGGAAGTCGATGGGAGAAAAGGCAGCAGAGCTGAGCCTATGTTAGTAAATATACATGTCCTGAATTCCATAACATCTCTATATATTTTTTTCATTTTGTTCTCTAGAGGGAGTTCTCACTCTTCGTGCAAAGCCACCACCTCCAGATGAATTTGTTGACTGTTTTCAAAAATTCAAGCATGGCTTTAACCTTCTGGTAAGTAGTTGCCAGCAGCTGAGGCTCCACGGGGCAGGCAGGGGCGACTTTTCCTAGCTTGTTTGAAGTCAGATATAGCATACTCTTTCCCTGCTGCTACAAATTGGCTCTGAGTGCACCTTGATGTGTCACTTTCACCCACGCGTTTTCAGATATTGCCAACCACCTCCTGTGCTAGAAATGTTTTTGAAGTTTATGATTGTGCAGGTGGAAGTGTGAGAGAGAGGTAGATTTGCCTTTTTATTTTCAAATCCGGTTTCTCTGGTTGCTCCAGTTACTAACAAGTTGTTGTGTTTATTGCACCTCTGCTTCCCCAGAGGCATCTCTTGGGAATAGACCCCAGACAGCTCTCTCCTTCCCCTGGAATGGTGACCACGCTGTCATGCTTTCCCCTGGGCTCTCTACAAGGCCTTCTCCGCAGTAGACAATTTTGGCCTACCAACTCCCTAGCACATCTGCAACCAAGCACACATCCACGCACGTGGTTGCTAGTGATTGCACACGGATGTTCTTGTCACTATTGGGAATGCCTCATTTTGAGTGAGACTAGTCCTACATGTCACTCTAGCTGTTGCAGCGCCCCTAGAGGCAGCAAGCCTCAGATTGCACCTTCAGCAGAGTTATTAGTCCTTCTAGTGTAATCCCACATTGCTTCAGCCCATCATCCAGTAACAGCCAAGCTGCCTTACTGTAGACCTGAGAGATGGTGCTTGATTGATTTTTGTCTTCAAAATCCCTATTCAGGCCAGGGCTAAAAGCAGTGGCTTTTTGGCTGGTTTCATTTCTGCTCAGGGCTGCAGTCCCAATCTCCAACCCCCACCCAGAGCAGCAGAGACTTTACAGCGGTGCCATATGAATGGTGAAGTGGTAACTATAATAATAATAAAGTTTCACCCTTTTACATTGAAAATATTAACTGGTTTCTAGAGAGGTTTGTTAGGAAAATGTACAGCTCACTCTTGTATGCTCGCCAGCCTCCACAGCTGTGCTCTTTATTTAGCTTTTCAGTTACGCTTGTCAGATTCTCTATGCTCATTACTACTGTTAAATATACTAAAAAACATGGGTCAAATAGGCCATTAAAGAGAGACCTCTCTTATAAACCTCACTAGCCACAGAGTGCTCCATCCCGTGGTCATCTCTTGCCCTAAACATCACCAGCCATTGGCATCCAGTGCTGCCAACTCAGGTACCCACTTTTGGCATCTTCTCCTCAATATGCCCCAGAGCATCACTGGGAAAACTTAATTTCCTCTGTGCCTCCCTTCAGCTATTGGCTTTTTGCTTCAGTGGTTGTGACAGCAGTGCCACTGAGAGAACTTGTCCTCCTCCTCCTCCAATAACTGAGCCTAATCAGCTTTCTTCTATTTCTCCTTGGGGAAATGAAATCCCACTGAAGGGGGGGATGTGCTCCAGGAGGCATTTGTAAGGGTTGAGAAGGCTACAGAGAAACTACCCCTACGTTACATGCTCTGCAACCACAGTTGTTGAACTTGAAGCAGGAATTAATTCAGGGAAGTTCTATGGCTTGTGTTATGCAGGAGGTCAGACTAGATGATCGCAGGGGTCCCTTCTGGCCTCAAAATCTATGAACCACTGACACTTTGATGTCACCCCCATCTCCATGCCCCTGGGTCTGAGGACACCAGGCTGAACACAGTAACGAGGCCTTGGTTGAAGCCGTTGTAACCTTTTCTTCTCCTGCCCCCCACGTTCAGCAGCTCTTCCCCAAGGACACCATAAAGTCCTCTGCACCAGCATCTTTGGTCAACTGTAAGATGTACTGTGCCAATCAGCTCTATAGTTTATGGGATGCTTCTTCCCAAAGGATAAGTGACCTATATTTTTGTTCAACCTTTGACATTCTATATATAAATGCAGAAATAAATATGACCTGCACTTTAATTCCATAACTAAGGTTCTTTCTTTTAAAGGATGATTCTACTGCATACTATTCAATCATCATAGAAGTTACCAATTTGTTTTCTCTTTTTTCCCCCCCTTCAGGCTAAATTAAAGTCTCACATCCAGAACCCGAGTGCACCCGAATTGGTTCATTTTCTGTTTACACCATTAAATATGGTAAGATTTGATCTTCAGTGTGTCTTCAGACCTGCTTTGTTTAAATGCTCTAGAACCCTTTAAAATATGAGGCTAAAAATGTACTGTTAATGATGACCAGTTATGGGAAAAAATCACTTATTTATTTTAGAACTAGAACATATCTAGACAATCAGGATGCTAATTTTGTTTATATCCATTTCCATCATTTAAATAAATTCAGTTTGCTAAATTGTCCTTTTTCTAAAGTGTGTGTGGTGTGTGTGTGTGTATACACATATGTATTTACATTTTTCCCTTACTGATTTTTTTCTTAACATTAAAAAAGAAACTCAAAACTAATACCTCATATTTACACAAAGTGGAAGGAGAATTAAATACATATGCACCAGAATGAGGAATAAACAGCATTTGCAGGAGAGTTAAATGCTTTTTGATCATGGCAATACAAAGGTACACATCATGTTGTATCTAAAACCCAGGAAGCTAAATTGTATTAGAAGAATAATTGTCAAAAGTGGGTCCAAATTTAAGATGGTAGATGAAGACCATAGTGATAAGACTGTCCAGCCCCACTAGCTTGTCAAGCATCTTGTATCCAGATTACTGTGGTTGCTCAATGCAATGTTAGCTCTTCAATGGTCTTTTTATAAGGATAAAATGTTTATTAGCAGTAGCACAACTGTCTTGTACTCAAATAAACATTCCGTAGTGTTGAAGTGTTTAGTCTACATATTCAGTGGAATGTCCCTTTCTTGTGGTCCATATGTCTCCAAACTCTGGGCTTTATAAAGAAGATTATGGGCTAATTAGTTGAGTTTTATTTCCTATGCACACACATCACGCACAAAAAACTATGTGAAAAGAATATTATTAAGGTTGCAACGAAAAGCACTTGAAAATTAGAAAATGCCAGAATTAAATTTGCTTATGGAACCTAAAATCAGCTCCCTTTTGCATATGTGTTCTGACACTGCCTTTAATCCCGTACTATTTTTTCCACAGGACCCCTGCCTTATTCATTGCACAGAATGAATGGACCACACTTAGTAAGGGGGTATTGAATATATTTTTTTCCCCTCGTTGTTCAGTGTGTGGTCCCAGGCCTTATTTACTGCACACGATTCAAACCCTGCTTGGAAGTCAGTCTTATTAATTTCCTCCTGGGCTTTTCTATGGTACTCGTCAGTACAGTATCTGAGTACTTCACAAACGTTAATGAAGTTATTTTCACAACTCCCCAGCAAAATGAGGTGGTATTTTATAGATGGAGAGCTGAGACACAGAGAAGTTAAGGTCAAAGCATCCATTAATTTTAGGTGTTCAATTTGAGATACCTCGGATCTGTTTTTTCAGATTACGTAACAGCAGTTCATTTGTTCAAAGTATAACTCCCATTCACTTCAGTTGCAGCTGTGAGTGTTCAGCATCTCTGTAAATCAGACCCCAGGGTCTCAAGTCAGGCACCCAGAAAATGGGGAATGCACAATGAGTGATCCCTGTGAAAAGTTAGGTTTAAGTGATATCACATGAGAATTTTGTGGCAGAGATAGACTCCAGTTGTCCAGAGTAGTATTCAACTGCTTGAACCATGAGACTGTCATTTCTGTTCCTGCAGTCCCCTGCCTCGTTCAGCCTAAGTCCTATGCCTAATTTTTCATTTGTTGCCCCTCATAATCATTTGCCTACTGGGCTCAGTGGCTCCTCCACTTTAAGGGAGTGGCCTTTAGTTTTGGGCAGGCCTAGGCCTGTCCATCCCAGTCACCTTCCAACTTCTACAACAAACGAGACAGGTCCTATAAACAACAGCCTCTGGAGCTACACAGCCCTGATTCAACCTAGAGCAGGTCCATCTTGTACACTGAGTGAGCTGGAGTCCTGGGGGAGGGGGGAGTACGTGATCATGCAATTAAGGATTGTATCATACTGCATGTGCACAAGGGGCTGAATTAAGGTGGCACAGACAACCTTAGTTCTAGAATTTCCTAACTTTTGAGTGTTTGTTTTTGCAGTCTCAGTAACGGTCTTTTAACGTAGTGTTTGTGTTTAATAGCCCAGGTTTTTAAAAAATCAAACCTCAAGAAGTTCCATCATATTGACACCCACGTAGTTCATCAACAGAACTGGCACCTTTAAGGTCCACAGCTCAGACCTGTGTCACTTCAGCTAATGGAGTGACTGACACCATACTAGCTTGTTGTCGTCTATGTAGACCAGCACTAGAGGGGGAGGAGACATGCACTTTCCCAGTGGGTTTCACAGATATTTGCTGACAGCAGAGAAATGGTGAGACTTGAGTTCTATTCCAGGGTCTGGAGATCTCTCTAGTGGCCACAGACCTTTCTGCCACTGTAAGCTTGTCCTCTCTAACTTGCACCCAACCCACTCTTTCCCTTGTCCCAGGCCCATTCTCTGGTTCTCATTCCCTAGTCCCAGTCTTCCTCCCTGGGTTCCTAATCCAATTTGTGTCTTCCCTCTCCCTGGCTCCTTGTCCCAGTCTCCCTGCCCAATCAGTCCAGTCTCCTCCCATCCTCCAACTTCTGATACAATCTATGTTGCCTCCCTGCCAACTGACTCCCAATCTCATCCCCTGTTGCCCTCTGTGGCTCCTAGTCCCAGTCTCCTTGTCCAAACAGTCATAGTCCCTCTGAACTCTGTCCTCTCTCCCCAACTCCCACTCCAGTCTTAGGAACAAGGAGCTTAGTAAGACTGTCTACTCCTTTCTCTTACCCCTGGTCTGGTTCCCTCTTCATTCAAATCAGATGGCTTCCTCCTCTATCCTGCCTGGTGTCAGCAGGGAAGTCATTGAGAGCACCAGAGAGAGGTAGGCTCAGGCTCCCTGCTCTTAGTTCTGGTGCCTTGTCTTGTCTTGTCTTGTCTTGTCTGGCTGGGAACAGCAATTATAAGGAAGCCCTTCAGATTCCCTGTAAACTCTGGACTAAAGCATGCTCATTCATGCTGTAGAGATGGTGCATGTGCAATCTGGTCCGCAGTAGGAGCTGAGATTGGATGGAGCATGGCTAATGCTCATGAAATCTTCGGAGAGTTTAGCTTGGAGAGTTTAGTTGCTAAATGAGAGATTTCAAAGGCTTATAAATTTGGCCAACCGTGGGTAGATTTTCATAGGAATAGCAAAAGGCCAGATGCAAAGACCACACACCTTGCTAAATTCCAAGTTCCTGCCCCAAAGCATGGGGGTGCTAGAGCATCTCAAAAAAATGTTTTCGACATGGGCAAAAAAAACGTTTCCCTACCCCCACTCCTGGAAACAGCTGAATCATTTTGTCTGAAAAGTTTCCCCCTTCGCCACAAAAAAAATCAAAACAACAAAACACCACATGAGCCTTGAAGCAGACACGTGGCATGGAAAATTTCAGTTCAAACACTTAAAGTCTGGTAAAGTTATAAACTACTGCAAACAGGGTCTTATAATGGGAAGTATTGAGTAACCTTAATAATAGGCAGTCCCCTTCCCCCTCTATAGTTTTTTGTTGGCTCTTTCTACACTGTCTTCTATGATGTTCCTGCTGCTTTTCATACCACTTTTTCTTCCATTCCCTGTTTCTTCCCTGTGTTCCCCATTTATTCCTATCCTTGTTTACTCTTTGTTTTTCACCAAACATGCCCCAGTCCCCCATCAATCTTGTCCCTTATTTCCCCTTTTTTTCCCTTGGCTCTGGTGCTAGTTGCCTTGTAAACCTGATCATACTACTCAACTGCTTTGGATGATTCTGAACGGGTGGTTGGGCTCCCTCATGGAACGCCATGCATCATCTTTACATTGCTTCATGACAGAATTTTTACACAGATTCTTACACAGAAGTCTAAACTTTCCTTTACTCTATTGAATCTTTGACCTGTCCTGGACAAGATGGGCTGGAAGGACACTTCAGTCATCATTTTCAGCTTGTCTACACATAAAAGTTGTATTAGTTTAACTTAAATTTGTTTAAACAAACTAGTTCAACTTTTGTGTGAGATCTCTCATATATCTGTTTAAACCTAACTTATAGAAATTTAGTTTGCATCTGTAAATTTACAGGCACAAGGTCAACTGATATGAGCCAGTTTAAACAGATATAAGAGTGTCTGCACACAAAGTTGAACTGGTTTGACTAAAAGGTGTGGTTTTATACAGATTTTGAGTTTTAGTACACCGTGTGCATCAAAGGCATATAAATTGCAGAGCGCTCCAACATAATCGCTCTTTAAATCCCCGTGGTGTGTAGTAAATGTCCATGGATGCACTTTGTTGTAGTCCTATTTGTCGAGACTACCTCAGAGTGTTCTAGGTGTGCACAAAAGCCCTTAATTAAACAGGTATAACTTTGTGTGTACATCAGACTTTGGCAAAAGCCACCAATAGAGTGGGTAGCCTAGAATTCTTGCTGCTTTAAATTTTACATGGTTTATTGTCAGAACTGATTCTCTGTTACTCCTCAATACAATAAATAGTTCTTTAAAAAAAATCTTGATTTAGGTGGTGCAGGCAACTGGAGGTCCAGAGCTCGCTAGTACGGTACTCAGCCCTCTCCTAACAAAGGATACCATAGATTTCTTGCGTTACACTATCGATAGTGAGGAAGGACAACTATGGATGTCATTGGGTGACACGTGGACCAAAGCCAGGTACAAAAATATCTTTACTGATTTTATAGATGATCTTTGAATATATATTTGGATTTATTAACATGGTCTATATCAGCCAAAGAAGCAAGTAGTCTAAATTTAGTAGTCTAAATTTTTGCTTGCTTTGAGCCTGATCCAGCTCCAATTAAAGTCAGTGGAAAGACTCCCGTTGATCTCAATGGGAGTTGGACTGGGCCCTTTAGGAATCTGAAGGGGCGTGTTGGAAGAATGAGGACAATTGCAAACATTGATTTTATTCTGTCTGTGATATTGGGAGGATGGGGCTTAATTGCATATTCTCTTGCCCACCTTCTCTTTGAACGGTCCTTTCCATTCTTTTCCCCCTTCTATCATCATTTGGTCATCAACCAGCTGGACTCAATTAACAATCTATTTCAGGGTAGTGCAGCATTTAGTAACAACAACAACTACAACAAAATTATATAAATAGAATTAAAAAGCAATTTCTACTTTGAACAGCCCACATATTATTAAAAGCAGAGACTTGCAATGGTTTTTAATGTCTCTGAAGCATCTTTATAGTCTGTAAGAAAAAGATTAAATTTTTTAAGAAGTGTCATTGAGTGAATGATTGAATCACACTGAAGATCTACCCTTAAGGGATCCTAAATAGTGAAATAATAGATTCAGCTGTGCTTATGGTTAGGGACTCATAAAAAATGTGACCTTTTCATGCATGTTGCTTGTGAACTGTAGAGTATATAAATATAACAAGTTTATCTAATTACTTTTATGGTCTTGGGCTTACATAAAAGACTTTTAAACAGAACTTCTAAAAAACCTGGGATGCATCAAGTATCTCTTAAACCTGTGGCCCCTTGAGGAGGTGGTGGTGGTGATCAATAAGCGTGTTAGGGCTTGCATCAGAAATGTGTCCATTCTTTTTGAATTTACTCATCCACCCACTCAGGGACCAGATCAAATGACTAATCATCAATCTACATAATTAATAAATACTGAATTTATTACTGCTGAAAACTGCTGCATTGACCACTCTGGAATCTGAAAGCCAGAGTAGCTGATGAACATCCACAGAATAGAAAGAGCACAGGCTTTGGTAGTGCAAAGCACAGGCTTTGGTAGTGCAAAGTTCATGATGGTACCTTGCTTTCATGAAGTGGACTATCATTAGGGGCAAGAATCTCCAAGCCTATTCTTCCTTTGGCCCTTTTACTAAGACTGGTAATAGAGGTGCCAGCTGAATGGTGCTTTTTTGTTTTGTTTTGCTCCTGGCTTGCTAGGAACTGGACTGAGCATATCAAACTCATTTTGCCACCAAAGAGCAGCTTCCAGTCATTACTGACCTAGGTCCTGATCCAGCAAAGGCCATGTCGATCCATGCAGAGACCCATTGACTTCACTGGAACTCCAGGAAAAGGGATTCTTTTGCTTGATCAGAGCCTTGTGCTAGAACTGAACTAGTGACCTAAATAATAGAACTCATTATCCTGTTACGAATCCTCTGTGCCATCCAGTCCCCTAAAAAGCAATAATTTAATCCAAAGAGAAATATGTGGTGGTGGATTGGGAGGAATACAGGAATGTAAATGAAGGGCAAGCAAGCTTTGAATCTTAGAAATAGTGGTGGGACTGGCCCCATGTTTCTATTGTGCTACTGTGCTGTGCAGCTTAGCCGTGCTGTGCCACTAATTGACAAGATAATCGTTAAAAACCCAGAGTTTGCTGGTCAGCTATAAGTTAACATCGACATGCCAGTGTCCTGTGAAATGCTAGCCGGTCCAACAACTGGTTTGATAGCATTTGTCACCTTCATTCATTTTCAACAATGCCCATAATGAGAAACATTAAAGGAAACTATTAAGTGCATTCCAGGGCCCATTTCTCCTTTAAGAGGCAATAATTCAAACTGCAAGGCAGTGTTTTTTATATATAGTACATAGGCACAGCACACCGTGAAAAACTCCTTCTGATACAGTGAATTCAGATGGTGAAAGTCAGTGGATCTCTAAGAAATAATACTGTATTTCAAAAAAGCAATCTGTATTAGAAAATTCAGTTCTGCAAAAGTAGTGATTACATTTACTCTTGTGTGTGGGGGGTTTATTATTAATAATAATAATTCGTGTGACAAAAGAAATTGTTCTTGTAGCTTCTTAGTTTTAGCTAGGTCCTCGTTACTTCCCAGCCTCCATATTTGCTTTGCAGATTTCATTTTAAAGCATGCCTTTCCTGTGAACCCTGTGCATATTTACCCCCCAAGAGAGAGGGGTACTGCAATACTTTTGTTTTCAAAAGATAAAACAAATCCCATGCTCCTTTGTGATTGGTCCTCCTGCTATCCATCTTTCGCATTGTGTCAGAACTTGTATGGTCTGTCCTGACATTGGAAGATCCTAGGGGCAGAGACTGTCTCTGTGCTATGTAAAGGGGGAGCATAGATATCCTCAGTAAATAATGCTTCCTTCTCTGCAATTAGAAGTTCCTCATGAGTAAACAATTGCAAAGCATTTCATGAGAACCTGCAGGATTGACTATTGAAAATAACTTGTGCAGATCTTGATATATGCCTCTGACTTCTTTATACAGAGTGGACTGGCCCAAAGATCAGTTTATTCCACCCTATATCCCACGCTTCAGAAATGGTTGGGAGCCTCCTTTGCTGAGTTTCATGGGAGCTCCAAATGAACAAGAACTAAATCAGTTGGCTGAGTCTGTTGCAAATGTTGCAGAGCACCAACGGAAACACGAAATGAAAAGAATGTCAGCTGAGGTAGGTTAATTGCTACGGTATTTTGTAAAGTAGGTGGGAGACCAGACCAACCGTTCACTCCATGAACAAAACCGTCTAAGAGTTGCACTGTGGAATGGTGTTGCTGCTAATGAAGTGCCCATGGAGCTAGATTCTAATGTCATTCGCACCAGTGTAAATTGGGAATAACTCCAGTGAAGTCAGTAGCATTAGTCTAGATTTAGACTGTGCAACAGGTAAAAGCCAGGCTTGTGCAGTGGCTTCATGGTTCCATTGAACTCGATGGAGATTTTTCCTACTGTCTTAAATTCAAAGTGGAATCCAGGGCCTAAAGATCCATTTTTTCCCTCCGATATGTGTGCTCAACTCCCATAGCTCTCTCAAAGTGACACAATATTATCTAATATAATAGTCTGTGTGTGAAATATAGCTAACTGTATTTGCCCACTAAAACATTCAGGCTCATGAACAACCCCCTCCACTCCCATCCCCTTGGTCCTCCTTCAAACTCTTAATAAACAGATGGGCACATTGAGAAGGTTAGCAAATCTGAGCTCTGGGAAACCAAGGATGGACATGTACTCCAGAGTGAAAGGGCTTTTAGGGAGAGTCCCCTACCATCAGCCCCCTCAAAGTTTAATTGAGAGGTGGTTGGGAAATGTCCTTTATTTTGCATGAAGAGTTTTCAAGAAAACAAATGTTTGTTTTCATCACTTTCCTGGAATTTTTCAGGGTTTCATTATGGGGAAAAAAAATTAAAAAATCAGTTTTTGGCTGATTTTGTTTGTTGAAAAGGCATTTTCCAGTATGTAAAAACATATATTTATCATTTAGGGCTTATAGGTTAAATCAATCTTTTTGGCTGTACCTGTCTCTGGGGCCCTTTGTCTGTTTCATATATTTAACATGAATGCTACTTTCTTAAGAAATGCCAATACATTGTGGGTTGGCAAATGTTTTTGTGGCAGAGATGTCTATATAAAGATATGGCTGTCCAGGGGAGCAGGCAGGGAGATGAACAAGGTAGGATAAGAAGTATCCCAAAGGACATAGTCTCCTGAAGACGTCAGACATGTTTCCCATTCACTTATTCTGAACACCGCCTGACTATTTCCCTAATACTTAAGCTGCCCTTCAGTCCCTCTGACATTTTGTTGTTGTTTTAAAATCACACTTTCCTTTTTTAATTTAATGCTTTTCTCTCCTTGTTTTCTGTGTGAAAGTGCAAAATAAACAATCTGAGAAAACAGAGAATGGTGTCTTCTAATCTTTTAGACATAATCATCATAGGTATCATTTGTAGTTGTATTAAGTTAAAAAATATTCCAGATAGAAGTGTGATTTTTAAGTTGATTGCACTCCTTTAAGCTCCTATAACATTTTGTTGTCTTAATTGGTAATTGTTTGGTTGATTAGGAAAAAGAAATAAAGTTTGTCATAATGAAGCTTGCAACACTGAGGCAGGACTTGTCAATTTCTGACTCTGCCACTGAATCACTGTGTGGTCTAGGGCAAATCATTTAAACTTGCTATACCTTGGCTTCCCCACTGGCAGCATGGCTCTCATAATACCTGTCTCACAGAGGTGTTGAGACTTAGGGTATGTCTACACTACGGAATAAGGTCGAATTTATAGAAGTCGGTTTTTTAGAAATCGGTTTTATATATTCGAGTGTGTGTGTCCCCACAGAAAATGCTCTAAGTGCATTAAGTGCATTAACTCGGCGGAGTGCTTCCACAGTACCGAGGCTAGAGTCGATTTCCAGAGCATTGCACTGTGGATAGCTATCCCACAGTTCCCGCAGTCTACACTGCCCATTGGAATTCTGGGTTGAGATCCCAATGCCTGATGGGGCTAAAACATTGTCGCGGGTGGTTCTGGGTACATATCGTCAGGCCCCCGGTCCCTCCCTCCCTCCGTGAAAGCAAGGGAAGACAATCGTTTCGCGCCTTTTTTCCTGAGTTACCTGTGCAGACGCCATACCATGGCAAGCATGGAGCCCGCTCAAGTAACCGTCACCCTATGTCTCCTGGGTGCTGGCAGATGCGGTACGGCTTTGCTACACAGTAGCAGCAACCCATTGCCTTCTGGCAGCAGATGGTGCAATACGACTGGTAGCCGTCCTCGTCGTGTCCGAGGTGCTCCTGGCCACGTCGGCTGGGAGCGCCTGGGCAGACATAGGCGCAGGGACTAAATTTGGAGTGACTTGACCAGGTCATTATCTTTAGTCCTGCAGTCAGTCCTATTGAATCGTCTTATGGTGAGCAGGCAGGCGATACGGATTGCTAGCAGTCGTATTGTACCATCTTCTGCCAGGCGGGCAAGAGATAAGGATGGCTAGCAGTCGTACTGTACCATCTTCTGCCGAGCAGCCATGAGATGTGGATGGCATGCAGTCCTTCTGCACCGTCTGCTGCCAGCCAAAGATGTAAAAGATAGATGGAGTGGATCAAAACAAGAAGTAGACCAGATTTGTTTTGTACTCATTTGCCTCCTCCCCTGTCTAGGGGACTCATTCCTCTGGATCACACTGCAGTCACTCACAGAGAAGGTGCAGCGAGGTAAATCTAGCCATGTATCAATCAGAGGCCAAGCTAACCTCCTCGTTCCAATAAGAACAATAACTTAGGTGCACCATTTCTTATTGGAACCCTCCGTGAAGTCCTGCCTGAAATACTCCTTGATGTAAAGACACCCCCTTTGTTGATTTTAGCTCCCTGAAGCCAACCCTGTAAGCCGTGTTGTCAGTCGCCCCTCCCTCCGTCAGAGCAACGGCAGACAATCGTTCCGCGCCTTTTTTCTGTGCGGACGCCATACCAAGGCAAGAATGGAGGCCGCTCAGCTCACTTTTGCAGTTAGGAGCACATTAAACACCACACGCATTATCCAGCAGTATATGCAGCACCAGAACCGGGCAAAGCGATACCGGGTGAGGAGGCAACGTCAGCGCAGTCACGTGAGTGATCAGGACATGGACACAGATTTCTCTGAAAGCATAGGCCCTGCCAATGCATGCATAATGGTGCTAATGGGGCAGGTTCATGCTGTGGAACGCCGATTCTGGACTCGGGAAACAAGCACAGACTGGTGGGACCGCATAGTGTTGCAGGTCTGGGACGATTCCCAGTGGCTGCGAAACTTTCGCATGCGTAAGGGCACTTTCATGGAACTTTGTGACTTGCTTTCCCCTGCCCTGAGGTGCATGAATACCAAGATGAGAAGCGAGTGGCGATAGCCCTGTGGAAGCTTGCAACGCCAGACAGCTACCGGTCAGTTGGGAATCAATTTGGAGTGGGCAAATCTACTGTTGGGGCTGCTGTTAATCAAGTAGCCCACGCAATCAAAGATCTGCTGATATCAAGGGTAGTGACCCTGGGAAATGTGCAGGTCATAGTGGATGGCTTTGCTGCAATGGGATTCCCTAACTGTGGTGGGGCCATAGACGGAACCCATATCCCTATCTTGGCGCTGGAGCACCAAGCCGGCGAGTACATAAACCGCAAGGGGTACTTTTCGATAGTGCTGCAAGCTCTGGTGGATCACAAGGGAAGTTTCACCAACATCAACGTGGGATGGCCGGAAAAGGTACATGACGCTCGCATCTTCAGGAACTCTGGTCTGTTTCAAAAGCTGCAGGAAGGGACTTTATTCCCAGACCAGAAAATAACTGTTGGGGATGTTAAAATGCCTATATGTGTCCTTGGGGACCCAGCCTATCCCTTAATGCCATGGCTCATGAAGCCGTACACAGGCAGCCTGGACAGAAGTCAGGAGCTGTTCAACTACAGGCTGAGCAAGTGCAGAATGGTGGTAGAATGTGCATTTGGACATTTAAAGGCGCGCTGGCGCAGTTTACTGACTCGCTTAGACCTCAGCGAAACCAATATTCCCACTGTTATTACTGCTTGCTGTGTGCTCCACAATATCTGTGAGAGTAAGGGGGAGATGTTTATGGCAGGGTGGGAGGTTGAGGCAAATCGCCTGGCTGCTGGTTACGCACAGCCAGACACCAGGGCGGTTAGAAGAGCACAGGAGGGCGCGGTACGCATCAGAGAAGCTTTGAAAACCAGTTTCATGACTGGACAGGCTACAGTGTGAAAGTTCTGTTTGTTTCTCCTTGATGAAACCCCCCGCCCCTTGGTTCACTCTACTTCCCTGTAAGCTAACCACCCTCCCCTCCTCCCTTCAATCACCGCTTGCAGAGCCAATAAAGTCATTGTTGCTTCACATTCATGCATTCTTTATTCATTGATCACACAAATAGGGGGATGACTACCAAGGTAGCCCAGGAGGGGTGGTGGAGGAGGGAAGGAAAATGCCACACAGCACTTTAAGCACAGCACTTTAAAAGTTTACAACTTTAAAATTTATTGAATGACAGCCTTCTTTTTTTGGGGCAATCCTCTGTGGTGGAGTGGCTGGTTGGCCGGAGGCCCCCCCACCACGTTCTTGGGCGTCTGGGTGTGGAGGCTATGGAACTTGGGGAGGAGGGCAGTTGGTTACAGAGGGGCTGCAGTGGCAGTCTGTGCTCCAGCTGCCTTTGCTGCAGCTCAACCATACACTGGAGCATACTGGTTTGGTCCTCCAGCAGCTTCAGCATTGAATCCTGCCTCCTCTCATCACGCTGCCGCCACATTTGAGCTTCAGCCCGCCACCTCTCCTCCTGGTCATTTTGTGCTTTCCTGCACTCTGACATTATTTGCCTCCACGCATTCGTCTGTGCTCTGTCAGTGTGGGAGGACAGCATGAGCTCGGAGAACATTTCATCGCGAGTGTGTTTTTTTTTCTTTCTAAGCTTCACTAGCCTCTGGGAAGGAGAAGATCTGTGATCATTGAAACACATGCAGCTGGTGGAGAATAAAAAAGGGACAGCGGTATTTAAAAAGACACATTTTATAAAACAGTGGCTACACCCTTTCAGGGTAAACCTTGCTGTTAACATTACATACATAGCACATGTGCTTTCGTTACAAGGTCGCATTTTGCCTCCCCCCACCGCGTGGCTATCCCCTCAACCCTCCCCCCTCCCCGTGGCTAACAGCGGGGAACATTTCTGTTTAGCCACAGGCAAACAGCCCAGCAGGAATGGGCTCCTCTGAGTGTCCCCTGAAGAAAAGCACTCTATTTCAACCAGGTGACCATGAATTATATCTCACTCTCCTGAGGATAACACAGAGAGATAAAAAACAGACGTTGTTTGAATGCCAGCAAACATACACTGCAATGCTTTGTTCTACAATGATTCCCGAGTACGTGTTACTGGCCTGGTGTGGTAAAGTGTCCTACCATGAAGGATGCAATAAGGCTGCCCTCCCCAGAAACCTTTTGCAAAGGCTTTGGGAGTACATCCAGGAGAGCCGCGAATGCCAGGGCAAAGTAATCCTTTCACATGCTTGCTTTTAAACCATGTATAGTATTTTAAAAGGTACACTCACCAGAGGTCCCTTCTCCGCCTGATGGGTCCAGGAGGCAGCCTTGGGTGGGTTCAGGGGGTACTGGCTCCAGGTCCAGGGTGAGAAACAGTTCCTGGCTGTCGGGAAAATCGGTTTCTCCGCTTGCTTGCTGTGAGCTATCTACAACCTCATCATCATCATCTTCTTCTTCTTCTTCTTCGTGCCCAAAACCTGCTTCCATATTGCCTCCCATCTACATTGAAGGAGTCAAACAACACGGCTGGGGTAGTGGTGGCTGAACCTCCTAAAATGGCACGAAGCTCATCATAGAAGGGGCATGTTTGGGGCTCTGACCCGGAGCGGCCGTTCTCCTCTCTGGTTTTCTGGTAGGCTTGCCTCAGCTCCTTCAGTTTCACGCGGCACTGCTTCGGGTCCCTGTTATGGCCTCTGTCCTTCATGCCCTGGGAGATTTTGACAAAGGTTTTGGCATTTCGAAAACTGGAACGGAGTTCTGATAGCACGGATTCCTCTCCCCAAACAGCGATCAGATCCCGTACCTCCTGTTCGGTCCATGCTGGAGCTCTTTTGCGATTCTGGGACTCCATCATGGTCACCTCTGCTGATGAGCTCTGCATGGTCACCTGCAGCTTGCCACGCTGGCCAAACAGGAAATGAGATTCACAAGTTCTACCTGGCCAGTGCATCTGAGTTGAGAGTGCTGTCCAGAGCGGTCACAATGGAGCACTCTGGGATAGCTCCCGGAGGCCAATACCGTCGAATTGTGTCCCCAGTACCCCAAATTCGAGCCGGCAAGGCCGATTTAAGCGCTAATCCACTTGTCAGGGGTGGAGGGTGGAGTAAGGAAATCGATTTTAAGAGCCCTTTAAGTCGAAATAAAGGGCTTCATCGTGCGGACGGGTGCAGGTTTACATCGATTTAATGCTGCTAAATTCGACCTAAAGTCCTAGTGTAGACCAGGGCTTAATACTTATGAAGTGCTTTAGGGTTCTCAGACGAATGATACGATGAAGGGCCAAATGTTGTTTGTGTATACTATAAAGACAATATAGAAGGTGATACCTAAATGCTGCCTTAATAACCAGTTATCTGTTTTGCTGAATGGTTATACTTGACAATAGCAGAAGAGAAAAATCAGATGGGACATGATGGTGAAAATATGTATTTTCCTATCAGTATCTCCCTGAAGTGCATCCATTTTTCTTCATTTTATGTCACTCTTACCAGGTAGTCCGCTGGTAATTGGAGCAATATGTGAGCTCTCCCCCTTTTCATGACAAGAGATCCCATTAACAATCACTGACACTGTGATCCATTTGTTAGGCAGGTACCAGCATAACACAGCTCAAACCTCATCCGCCTGGGGTTCCTTTCTTCCTACAGGGCATCCTTTTCCAAAAAGAAATGCTACTCAGTGTTAAATAATGATATGATTGCTGCTCCCATGGTTACAGCTCCTAACCTTTGCAACTAGGGATTGATCTGGTGTCAAGCAACGTGGATCAGAGATTGATTCATGAGAACGTTTCCCATCCCTGAATTTTAAGATACAGTTGTATACACTGTGTTTCCACTGAAAGGGTTGCATGTGCAGTCAGTTCAATAATAATTATTTCAAATGAGAAACTATGATGGAAACGCTATAGATTTGCGTATGATTGTTGCTGTGCTGTTAGGCTCTTTTCCTTGGATTGTGAATTTTGGGGGGCAGGGACTGTTTTCCTCTGCCCTTATGTAGCACAGATCACAGAGGGGAGCCAATTTTGATTGGAGTCCATGGGGGCTACCACAACACAAATAATTTTGTCTGTGAAGTAAGGTGACTTACTATTTCCCAGTTTCTTGCATACATACTCTAAGCCATGGAACACTTGATGGTGTTTCTAGGTTTTTGTAATATTGCTGTTACTCTACAAACATTTTCAAATTTTGGTGATGATAATACTTACCTACTTCAGAGGGGTATTGTGAGGAATTTGTCAGAAGGAGAAAACTGAGGCGCAGACAGGGTATGAGATTTGCCCAAAGTCACATAACAAGTAACAATCAGAGCCAGGCTCAGATTTTTGGCAGCTCCTGGCTCCCAAGTTTGTACTCGGTTCACTAGACTCTGCTACTTTATCAGTGCCATATTAGTTTGTTTTGATGATAGCAGGAGGAAGGGAGGCCTAAAATAAGTGGCTTCAACTGCCTACATGTAAGAATCCCCAGAAATTAACTCCTTAGTGTATAGCTCTGCTTTTTGGAACTGGGTGATGGTATAATTATATTAACAGCATTAAAAATATCATCATTGGATGTACATTGGGTTATTGGCATGTATACAGTGGCAGCCATTCAACAAGACCACCTAGACCCTCCAAACGTACTTTTCAGTCTTCAGCAAAGATTTTAATATTTCTATATGCTGTTGACACATTCACATAAAATTGATTTATTTAAATCCTGAATCTGCCACCCCTACTCCCATTGGGTAGTACCTTTCTGTCTACACAGCTCTACTGACTTCATTAGGATACTTGCAGAGCAAGGTATTACTCAATGTAAGGGTGGCAGAACTGGGACCTTAGAGAATAAGATTGTGTACTCCTAAAATAAGATAATGTTACTGAATAGCTCTTATTCCAGACACATACTCAGCATTGTGTGTAGTTTATCTGAGTTAGAACGTCTGCAACCAGAAACAAGGCTTAAAGCCTGATGTAGCTTGTTTTGTTAACATATCCAGTCACTGTGTATAAAACTCAGCTGCTGTAGGGATGTTTAAGTGATAATGTGGATTGTACCCCAAAGAACGGTCTTGATGAAGAATATCAGCTGCACTATTCAAGTAATAGGTTGAGTTAGGATGCAAATTCTTTATTCTCATGCTTCTGATTTCTTTGTTCATGTATGAAAATGCACAAATAATTAAATTTTCATGTCAGAATAACAAACGCCAGAGAACAAGGGAATGGGAATGCTGACAGAGAACCTACAGGTGTCAGATGATGTTGCTGTAATCAGTTAAATAACTACTGCTGTCTTTGTGTATGACGTTAATCCCTTTTGTTTTCTGTTTTCCAGCATCCCAGTGTCCCAGACTATCCTCCATCTGATGGGTATGCATTCAGTAACACAGTTTACAAAAGAGGGCCTCTGCTGGACCAGGGGGCAGCTGTTGCTGCCTTTAAACAAACTGTTAGCCGACATGTAGATAGGTAACACTGAATGGACATCATGTATAGAGCTGTGGATAACTGTCCCAATTTATCACTATTGGGGTGGAGGTGTCTCTGTTTGTTCTTCTATTTCTATGTCCGGAGTGTGCGTCATTTCCTAAAGGAGAAAGTCCTCCCTGTAATATGGTGCTTGGCTTGGCTTTATTTAGTGCTGATTATATAAAGCTCCTTTAGAGTACTCTCTGCATGAGCACCCATTTAAAGTCCCCTTTGTATACACTGTTAAATGGGTGCTTCTGTCAAAAGCAATAAATTAATGGAAGTGGAATTCTGAGCGTTATCAGACTGAATCAGAACACAGGATCTTTTAATATGGACATAACATAACCTATTTTTGGTTTGTTTCCAAATGTAGAATGCCATTTACTCTTTTTGGAAATACAAAGAATTGCTTTGCCATTCCTTGGAATTTTTTGTTACTCCCCCACTCCACCCCCAGTTTTGATTCTTAACACCCATGTTTAGAATAGGAATCAAATCTTTCTTTTCCCTGTGCTCAGTGTGGAATTATACATACAGCTCTGAAATTGTAACAAGTGGTGACCAAGCACAGTGTAAGGGAGTGTTTTTGCACAAAGGAGCTATTCCCTTCCCATCCCTTCAGCTTTGTCTGAGTAGATTACAGTCAGCACCTTGGATATGTGATGTTGGGTTCTCCAGTTAGACCGTGTCTGTATGGGAAGGTTATACTGGTAGAAGTGAAGGTGTAAATGTAAACAAATATAGTTATATATATATATAGTCCAACTATATATAAATATAGTCAAACGTAGACACTCATTCCTCTACAAAAGTGCATTATTTTTGGTTTAGCTTATGTTACTTGGGAAGAGGTTTAAGCTAAGTGGAAAAAAGTCACTCTTCTCCAGAATAAAAATGCCCACACAGTGGGATTGTAAAGGGAAGGGTAAACCCCTTTGAAATCCTTCCTGGCCAGAGGAAAAACTCCTCTCACCTGTAAAGGGTTAAGAAGCTAAAGGTAACCTCGCTGGCACCTGACCAAAATGACCAATGAGGAGACAAGATACTTTCAAAAGCTGGGAGGAGGGAGAGAAACAAAGGGTCTGTGTGTCTGTCTTTATGCTGCCTTTGTCGGGGATAGACCAGGAATGGAGTCTTAGAACTTTTAGTAAGTAAGCTAGCTAGGTATGTGTTAGATTATGATTTCTTTAAATGGTGGAGAAAAGAATTGTGCTGAATAGAATAATTATTTCTGTCTGTGTATCTTTTTTGTAACTTAAGGTTTTGCCTAGAGGGGTTCTCTATGTTTTGAATCTAATTACCCTGTAAGGTATCTACCATCCTGATTTTACAGGGGGGATTTCTTTATTTCTATTTACTTCTATTTCTATTAAAAGTCTTCTTGTAAGAAAACTGAATGCTTTTTCATTGTTCTCAGATCCAAGGGTTTGGGTCTGTGGTCACCTATGCAAATTGGTGAGGCTTTTTATCCAACATTTCCCAGGAAAGGGGGGGTGCAAGTGTTGGGAGGATTGTTCATTGTTCTTAAGATCCAAGGGTCTGGGTCTGTAGTCACCTAGGCAAATTGGTGAGGCTTTTTACCAAACCTTGTCCAGAAAGTGGGGTGCAAGGTTTTGGGAAGTATTTTGGGGGGGAAGACGTGTCCAAACAGCTCTTCCCCAGTAACCAGTATTTGTTTGGTGGTGGTAGCAGCCAATCCAAGGACAAAGGGTGGAATATTTTGTACCTTGGGGAAGTTTTGACCTAAGCTGGTAAAGATAAGCTTAGGAGGTTTTTCATGCAGGTCCCCACATCTGTACCCTAGAGTTCAGAGTGGGGGAGGAACCTTGACATACTGGTACAACTATATATTTGATACCATTTTCCTGTGTAGACAAGGTCTTAGCTCTGTGTGTGTGTGTGTGTGTGTGGAGGGGGGGGTGGCAGAATTCTTATAACTGTTGTGTTAACTGGCTGAATTCAAAATTATGTGCTGAAGCAATTGTGGAGAGGTGGGAGAGCTTAAGTGGAAGGGGGAAGGGTAGCCTTGAGAAGAAGAAAACAAACTGCCCATTTCAGTTACAGGTTGCATATCCTCAGCCACTTCTAACTCGCTTTTTATCGATAGAAGCTAAATTGGTAATTTTTCAGCACTTCAAAGTTAGTTTTTGTAATGGAAGGCGAGTGGATAGTGGCTGCCGGACCACAAACTGCTGCTGTAAACTTCTTTGACAAAGAAGGGTTCCATGTAATCCCCTATTTAAAAAAAGAAAAGAGAGAGAAAGGGAGAAGGTCGCTTAAATTGAATGAGCCATTCACTAACGGGCTAGGGTGTGCAATGGGAGGCTACTAACATACGCTTCTTGGTGGTGGAAGGCAGTTGACTTTTGATCTCACAGTACATCAGTAGTGGACACCTGGGATGCATGGTTTACATCATCACTCTGACACAGAATGACTAGTGACTATGCTTTCTAATGAAGTTGTGTGGTGTTTCAGCATACATGTAAATCCAGCTCCAAGAGCCTCCCAGTCTACTTGTGCTTGATTGTGCTTTCTGGGATACTATGTTACAAATATTGATGCAAAAAATAAGCTTATTTTTTGCACCAACATTTGTAACATAGTATCTCAGAAAGCCTTGCAACCGCAGCCTACATAGGAAAATGCAAGTTGATTATAACTACATCGTATCTAATTGGTAATGTGGTGGAGCCTCAGTGAAGGTGCATGTGCAGTGGGCAGGTTTCACAGGGAATCATCAAGCATAAATAGAGTGGGAGGATCCTGGAGCTAGATTTGAAAGGTGGGATTTTCACTGGCCTTTCTCTGCTCAAGGAAATTTACCACTCGTTTCAACAGGAGCAGAGTTAAAGCTGAACTGAAAGCTTTTGAAAATCCCACCTGGATTTTTTTTTTCTATTGGGAGAGTAATTGGAGCGAGGGTTAGAAACTGCAGATAGGGGGATGAGTTTGAAAAGGCAGCACAAAAATGTGTAAGGACTATCAGGAGGGCATTAGTCATTCAATGAAATGACAAGAAGGCAATCAGAAACTGTAAACCAATAAGGTGGCTTAAAAGTGAGTACAAAATAGGCAAAACTGGGATTGCTATCCTCTCCTTTGACATTGTAATGACTAAATTATGGTTATGGGTATGAACATTGTTCATATCATGTTTTCCTTTCCTCCCTTACATGTGCTAATCGCTTTCAGTGTATTGTTTTTTCTTTCAAACCTATATATAGATTTACAATCTAAATATGACTATGCCTTTGTTCTGCTCTTCAAGTAAAGTGAGACAGTTCTCCACAGCCAAAAATAGCTAGGTAACTACTGGAGTACTCAAGGATGTACTTGGGATCAGTAGTTACAATCAGCAAACTGCCAACAGTAAAAATTCATTTACCTCTCCATGGTGTGATGTTATGTCCAGCATTTCAAAGTCATTATTTGTTTACTGTTTATATTATCCATTAGTTCATTAACTCTTCTACATGGTGGTTTTGATGTGCATGTCATTTGCGTTAGGTGCATATTGCTTTTGGGTTTTTTTTTGGGGGGGGGGTGAGGGGGTTAGCTTTTGACCTCAAAGACTTGGTTGTACATCTGAGAACCCACTAGCTCACTTTCCAAAAGGAATCTGAACAGATCTTTCCTTGTGGAACGAGAGTGTTGTACTCTGTATTCTTCATCCCACTAAATTTTATATGAATTTTACCTTTAACTGCTCATAAGTCATTTTTAATTCTCGCTTGAGCTAATGACTCTGGGCTATTAGTTTACGTAGTGCCTTATGGACAAATAAGAAAATTTACCTGTGGTGGGCAAGTATTTTTGACATTGGCAATTTAGTTTGATTGGATTTAATGCTGAAAATTATTCATTCTGTCTGCAGTCATGGAGACATTACAAACAAGTAATTTGAAATGTAAATTGTGATGCACTCTAGAGAGTGCAATCTTTCTTTAAGCACATAAGATGCTTTGTAAATTACTACAAATTGTAAACCTTTCCCAATATATCAGTTTGCTTTATTACACAAGACTATTAAATCCAGTATAATCCTTTACAGGAATACAGCTATAAATCGGATGCATTGAATTGATTTACTTTAATGCAGTGACATCTGCTAATCTCTAAATTATTACAGTACTTACTGCAAGTTCTGAGCTAACCATTGTTACCAACTCTTGAGGTCTGTGAAACTCAATTAATACTTTTTGTCTTTTGCTGGCTCGTTAATGTTGTAATGGGTGATTATAGTGTGCATTGGTAAATTCTATGGCAATTAAGTGTCCTAAAATAGATTATCAGGATACAGCTTGCTTAAATGTTTTATTTTTTAAATTGCTTGCTTCTCTTGAAAGTCTAGCAGAATAATGGTTGGGTTGTTTGCTTTGTAGAAATTATGAAGCACACGGTAAGGCACAGCCCAAGAGATATGCCAAATCCAAGTATGACTTTGTGGCAAGAAACCACAGTGAACTTTCTGTCTTGAAGGATGATATTTTAGAGGTAATGTAGTACACAGAAATGAAATTTCTAATACTTCCCAGAACTGATGGCGTCCTCTCTGTGGGCAGTCTGAATGTTTGGGGTGATGACTTCTGACACACTAGTCTGAATTCTTCTGTAGGAATATGGAAAGTTCAGTTATTTTGTATCTTAGTCAAGATGCATGGGGATTCCATGCTGACCTATCACTTGTTGCTATAGACCTCATCTCTTTAATAGTTGGGTGGGATTTCACAGCCTTCTGCAATATGAATTTTAAAATTAAAAATCTTTGAATAACAAAGTCTAGAGACCCCATTCTTCCAGTCATTCATTGTTCATACACATAGCGAGGGACAGTCTCTCACTTGAAAAGATTACAATCTAAATAGACAAGCCAGGCAAAAGGGGGAAGGAGAAACAGAGGCACAAAGAGATAAAGTTCTTGCCCGAGTTCTTGCATAGCAGTGGCAGAGTCAAACCTGGGACCTCTGACTACCAGCCCAGTTCCCTATTCTTGGAGCAATGCTGTCTCCCCAACTATTTACCTTCCCAAAATGTCATGATATCCTTAGGTTATTACTATCCTTGGCCAGCAGTTTAGAGTGCATATGTTCACCTTTAAGGGTGTGTCCTCTTCTCACACATGTATATCTCTGCTTCCACTATACCCCTTATATGGGGAATGCCCGATATGAATTGATCTTTAAGATCACTACTCTTTTTTTCTATTCCACATCCCACCTTTAAGTGCCTCAAAGAAACGAAGCGCTTATGGGCTATGTCTGCATTTGGAGCTGGGGTGTGATATTCCCAGTTGGAGTAGACCTACACGTGCGAGCTCGCAAACCGTGTAGCCCCAGTTGCATGGCAGCAGCATGCGCTAGCCACCCAAGTACAAATCTACCAGTATGCAGGACAGCGAACCCATGCCACCACTTGAGGCTGCCTGTGCTGCCGTGGCTGTGCGACTGTTGTTGGCGCATGAGCTCAGCGAGCGCTTGGATGAGTTATGTCCATTCAAGCCGGGAATCGCACCCTGAGCTTCAAGTGTAGCCGCAGCTACTGAGGGACAGAAAGAGATGGTTGGTACTTCATAATATATAATTTAAAAAAAATGGTACTTAATCAAATATATTCTTTTTTTATTTATGTCCCTCTCCCTCAAGCCTTCATAGATCACTGGTTAGGCTATAAGGTCTTTGGGGGAGGAACTTTGTATTTATATCTGTAAGTATAGTGCCAGCTACACTGGCACCTGAGTCCTGAGTTAAACCTCTAAACGCTACTAAGTGTAAATATTAATTATGATGATACAAAGGGTGGTCTACAGTAATTTCTTTGAGGCACCAATAAGAGCTGTGTCTTGGCACTATAATCAATTATTTGTATTTCTAAAGTGTTCTCGGCTATTGACTGTGTTGGAAGCATTTGACTTCTGTACTGGTGGGGAGTCTTATTTGCCTCCTGTGGAGATTAGAATAATTCTTTAGCTGAATTGAGCATGAGGGATAATCTATTTCAGGCTTAGCTTAATTAATAAAAGGCAGCATAATGCAGTGAGTTCCCATACCGGCCACCAGAAATCCCCAATTACCCAGCTGCCAACGTTCCATAAATACAATCACCACACACCCAAAGGAGACAAAAAAGTCTTCTAGTTAGGTCAGAGTGAGTGGACGAACTGGAGGAAGCAGGTGAATTACATTAAAAATGCATTTTCCCTCTATTAAATCTTAATGATCAGTTATAGATGAGATTAAAAAAATACCCTTCAATGTCCTTTTTCTTGTATGATTACTGGTCAGGCATGTGTATTAGAAACACGGACTGTTTAAAAGCAATAAACAACGTATTTCTATATTAATGAAGCAGCTAACTGGGATGATTTCAGATAATGTTTGTTCACTATTCTATGTTTGGGCTACTCCCTGACTGTTGACTGGTATGCATCTAAGATTTGGTTTGGTTAGGTTAGTTCTTCTGATGTCAGTGTAGAGGTCACCAAACAGTTTGTGCAGCTCCATGATGTTCTGTCCTAAGCAAAATCTGGTGTACAGATTAATTTTTTTATGTTGTTAATCAAGTTGACCTGAAATGGACACAATTTGAGACGGCAGTAGAAAATTTGTGCCCTCTCTCCGGTGATTGCAATCAATCTAATTAAAAAAGAATCAGGGATCATGGAAAGTGGGGAGGGAGCAAAGGCCTGTGATGAGGAAGGAACTAAATCTGACTGAACAACTGACAGTTGCTGGACCAGATCCTGGCAACGACAGGGCTTTGCTTTAAGTGTTGCAATGCAAGCCTCAAAACAAGCCTGACATAAATGTCATTCACCTTTTAACTTGACTTATTGTATCAAATGATTTCAGATCCTCGATGACAGAAAACAATGGTGGAAAGTTCAAAATAAAAGTGGCCTTGCAGGGTTTGTGCCAAACAACATCTTGGATCCACTGCGACCTCAGGAACCTGGTTTAGGACATTCTGAACCTGCATACAGTCACACCATACAGGTATCCTTTGTTCCTTAGAAAAAAAATCCATTTATATTTTTAATGATGGGGTAGGGTAAGGTGGTTCAAAGCAGAACAACAACAAAAATCTGTAAATTCTACTGCAACCTCAAAATTCCTGTTGGCTCTATATAAGTTGAACTTTATTTCTCTGTTATGTAGAGTCTAAAATAAAAATAAAATTGACAGAATTTATAATAGGTCAAATCTTTTCCTTTGGATCTTCTGTTTCTGTTATCCGATTGACAGACATCAAATATTCGAAACCTAATATGTATGGTGTACATTTATTTTAATTACAAATACCTTTCATATGTTGATAGCTGTTGATGCCAAAGAAGGAGTTTGAATTATTTAAGGTAGGGTTAACTTCATTCCTTCTCAGAGAGTGAATTTTAGCGTATCCTTTAGTTTCTGTCCTTTTTGTGTGTTGTATGTATATCTATTAGTCTATAATATCTATTTCTCTCAATTTTGGAGTGAATAGGTCTAGACCTCTGTGTGGTATTGTGGGTGCCATAGAATCATGTGTTTGCTGTTTGAATTTATGGAGCAATCATTTCTCAACGATAGCCCTAGAGCAACAACAGAAAAATTTGATGCTTGTGTCTAAGCTTTTGGCCTAATTTTGTTTTTCTTTTACATAATGGTGGGTTGAAGTATTTTATCTGCTCGTTATATACATGGAGCACAACCAGAGCCCAATACTGCAATGGTAAATTACCAGGGTTCTTTACATCCATTTAATTACTCATGTGAATAAGGATTTGTAGGATAAGGACCAAATACGTTTTTTTTACACTATCGTAACAGGCCAATGGCTTATATTTAGCTGGAGATACCATATTTTGGGAGAGTTTGTTTTTTCTTTCTGCTGTGTTGGTTCTAGAGATGGGCAAGCCAGTTAAGATAAAGCAGAATTCCCAGCCCTGCCCCTGAACCAAACTTTGATCCAAACTTCAACTGAAACTTTCTGTGGTTAACCTGTTTCCCCATTATTCATTTCCTTGTACCTCTGCATTTATAGTTTCCAGTTCAAAATAGAGTGCTCATCTACAATTGTTTAGTGTTTGTATTACAGAGGCATCTGGAGGTCCTAATCAAGGCTCTCGTGCTAGGTGCTGTCCACATAAATCACACAAAAGAAAGATGCAGCCTTTTATGCTATTTCTGGCCTGTCTAGGGATACCTGAGCATCTCTCGTGAAACTAGTCTCGTAATATATCCAGGCTAATATTGAAAAACCCAGTACATTCAGATAAAGTACTTGGGATAAGTATCCAAAATTTTGAGCACTCACTTAAACTTGGGACTGATCAGTAATCCATATAAGTCAACAGGAGTCTTTTCATTGAGCTCATTGGACTTTGAATCAGGTCTTTTATGAAGTTTGCCTCTCACTAGTTGTTTTCCAGTAATGTTTGAGCTCTTCCTCTGAATAAATTCTGTTTTTATGTGTGTGTGAAATGAAGCATGTATGTGTAGTGTTTTGCAAACTCTGTTTAAAGATCTGTTGTGGTTTTTTTCTAACTCAAGTGCATGTATTTTCAGTTTTTGTTTTGGAACTACTTACAAAAAAAATTAAGCAGGTCTTGTTGGGACATTTTTGAGTAGAAGTTCGTAATACGTTTTGCATGATTCACTCCAGATTTGGGAGGATTTCATGAAATAATGAAACAACATCAAAAAATAGAAGTCCATGTTTTCACTAATTTCACAGAATCATGGAAATTAGAAATGGGTAATAATGATCTTTAATGCCATAGTCCTTCCACCCCCTTACAGTAGTGGATTGTTCCCAACAGTTCATTGTACTTCTGCTTTGTTCAGTTTAAAATAATCCAAATGCACCACTTCCCTTATGAAGCTGTTCTAGATCTCGCAGGAATTTTCTTGTATTCACCCTAACTATTCCGTTTCCTCTCTTCACCCTGTTGCTTGATTTGTTGATGCAGCTGGTGGCTATGTAACCGAAAAGAAAGAACCTATATTCGAAACGTAAGAACAGCCATACTGGTTCAGACTAAAGGTCCATCGAGCCCAGTATCCTGTCTTCCGACAGTGGCCCGTGCCAGATAAGTCCAACTCCTATGCAACTGTACATATTAAAAAAAAAAAAGCAACAATATAGGAAATAATGCATAAAGAAAGCATTCCCCGGGCAGCTGCAGGCTGTACTTGGCTCATTATTGTAGTTTGATCATTTTAAAATAATCGCTAAATAGTCATCATCCTAATGTTTGCTCTCTAAGGCAAATTACATTTGGCAATACCATAATTTATAATGTTATCTAAAAAATCACCTGAGATTTAGTGCATCACAAATTGTTGCCTAAACTTATAGTCGTGAATGAGGAAGGTCTTTACAAACAGGTAACATTCATAGTTACTAATGTCACCTTCTATTTCATGTTGAAGATTATAAACTTAAGTGCTCCTGAGCCTTTTCTCTTGGGTATTAATTTGGCCCATATTAACATAGAGGTGTACAGATGCTGTTTTTAATATGTTTAGCCTCACTACTAACTGTGAAGTAGGGAAGTGCTATTATCCCCATTTTACTGAGGGAGAACTGAGGCAGAGAGAGACTAAGTGACTTGCTAAAGTGTCCCCCAGGAAGTCTCTGGGAGAACAGGGAATTGAACCTGGACCTCCTGAGTCCCAGACTGGCACCATAACTTTCTTTCATCTCCTCCAAATGTGAGCACTGGTTTCTGTACAATTCGTTCCAATGCACCTAAGTGCTGAGCAGGCTTCTCCATGCTTTCAAACACAACTTCTGCTTCAGCGCTGGCATGCATGGGGCCTGTCAGTTGTGACAAATGCTGTGGGCTTTTTTGATGTAGTTATTTATTTGTCCGTTCATTTAATGTGTCCCTGGTGGTCTGCAAAGCACACATGACAGCAGGGAAAATCCACTTCCTGATGCTAAGGCCTTAAGGCCCCATTGAGACTGTCAGACTCATTTTTTCTTATGATTTTTCTACAGAAGTAACCCCTCTCTTGGGGAGGTGAATAGCTAGGGCAGAGGTCGGTAACCTATCAAAGAGGAGGAGCCATTTTTTGGTTTTTGTCTTTGACCAAAATATTTTAAGAGCTGCATCACACGCAAAGCTACTTGTAGAGTTAGAATTTATCAACTAACAATAATTGAACATATTAAAAAAACGAGGAGTCCTTGTGGCACCTGAGAGACTAACAAATTTATTTGGGCATAAGCTTTCATGGGCTAGAACCCACTTCATCAGATGCCCATGAAAGCTTATGCCCAAATAAATTTTAGTCTCTAAGGTGCTGCAAGGACTCCTCATTGTTTTTGCTGATACAGACTAACACGGCTACCACTCTGAAACATGAACATATTAAAGTTATTACTACTGACCAATACTTTTAATGTGACTTCTGCCATTTGAATTTGAATATAAACACATTGGTTCCCGGCTAACGGGAGCTGCGGGGGCAGTGCTTGCGGGCGCAGGCAGCGCACAGAGACCCGCTGCCTCCTTCCCCCCAAGGGGCACGCAGAGACGTGCCAGCAGCCAGCCGCTTCCAGGAGCAGCGTGGGGCCAAAGCCCTGCTGCGCCGACAGCCGGGAGCCGCCTGTGGTAAGCGCCTCCCAGCCAGAACCTGCACTTTGTACCCCCTCAAAAAACAGCTGCCCTCAAGGGGGCAGCCAAAAAGCTGCATGTGTCTCCGGAGCCACAGGTTGCCCACCCCTGAGCGAGGGCATTAATTATTGCACTTGAATATATGCAAGAGAGCCTTTTGCGTACTTGCAGCTTTGTTTGCTCTGCTGTTGACCTTTGTCGGTACTCATTGAATTAGATTTTGGGTTAAACTCTGAAACCTCTTAATGGGCTGGTCCAAGATAGTTACCTGATAGTGAGTCCTTGGTGCCTTTGGAGATGGTGGTCAGTACAGCAGACTTACAAAATAGGCGAGCCACTAGCCCAGTCTACCTCCACAGTCCAAGGGCTGTGGAATGTTCTCCCCTCTGGTCTAGGGTAAACTGTGGAATTTCAAATTACTACACAAAGACATTCAAACTACTAAAATACTAACATTTTCTTTTAGAACTTCAGTATGGCACACTGGTGCTTGTGTATGAGTTTTATGCTAATGCGACTTCCTTGTTGTCGTAGCCTCTTATGATTTTAGCTGTTTAATCTGCCTTTGTCACTGTAGAGCAGCAAAGATATTTTGACTGATGTCAGATAAACAATACATTATGCATATTAATAATTTGCCAAGCAATCTAATCATTTCCTTTCTTTTAGTAATAACATTTCCAGTGGAAATAGAGTAGATACAATAATTGTGCATTTTATTATTTTTTCAAAAAGTAAAATTGAGAGATGTGATTTAAAAGGTGTGACATGATGGATACGGCCCTGTGAGTCAGAGGAGTATTATACCCATTTTATAGATGAGCTCAGGCACAGAGGGTAAATTTCCACTCTTTTGTTTTCAAAATTTGAGACTCAATGAGATTTACGCTCCTCAGCCACTTGTGAAAATAGGAATTAGCGCCCAAGTGACTTAGGGACCTTTTGAATATGTTATATAAAGGCACTTAAATGACTTGACAAATGTCACCGAGGAATTTGGTGAAAGAACTGGGAACTGAACTTTTACATCCTGATTTCCAGCCCACTGCCTTAACCCCAAGGCCACTCATCTGCTTTTTTAACCCTTTGCAAGTCTGAGCTGTGCTGAATGACAGAGGTACCTAGATAGTTATATGCAAATATTTGCTATCTATATTTTTACAGATTGTTAGAGATTACTCTAATCCAATGAACAATTGAATGTAGAGCTATATGTATCACACATTTTTCGCTTTACTGGCAATCCCAAATAAGTGTGGGGATGGGGAAAATTGTTTTGGGTCTAACCAAAACCAGTGTGTTTTTTAAATTTTTAGCTAGGTTTTTTTTTTTTTTAAACTATCATTTCTGGTTGAACAAAATGTTTCATTAGATTTTGAGTGTTTAATACTTTTAATAAATTTACATTGAATTTTCAAATAAATTGTCATTTTGAACCAACAAATAAATATATTTCCTTTAGAAAATAATGTTTTTTTTCATTTTGACTGTTTCGGAAATTTTTTTACGTGAACAATTGTCAAAATGGATACAATTCACAAAACGTTTCATAGAGTCATAGAAGTATAGGACTGGAAGAGACCTCAGTAGGTCATCTATTCCAGCCCCCTTCACTCTATGCAGGACTATGTAATAACTAGACCATTCCTGATAGGTGTTTGTCTAACCTGTTCTTAAAAGCCTCCAATGATGGAGAGTCCACAACCTCCCTAGGCAATTTATTCCAGTGCTTAACTACCCTGACAGTTGGGAAGTTTTTCCTAATGTCCAACCTACACCACCCTTGCTTCAATTTCAGCCCATTGCTTCTTGTGTCCTCAGAGGTTAATGAGAACAATTTTTCACCCTCTTCCTTTTAACAAATTTTTATGTACTTGAAAACTGTTATGTCTCAGTCATCTCTTCTCCAGACTAAACAAACCCATTTTTTTCAGTCTTTCCTCATAGGTCATGTTTTCTAGACCTTTAATCATTTTTGTTCCTCTCATCTGGACTTTCTCTAATTTGTCAACATCTTTCCTGAAATGCGGTGCCCGGGAGTGGACACAGTACTCCAGCTGAAACCTTATCAATGTGGAGTAGAGCAGGAAAATTACTTGTCTTGCTTCCAACACTCCTGCTAATACATCCCAGAATGCCGTTCACTGTTTTTGTAACTGTTGACTCATATTTAGCTATTCACTATATTCGCTATAGCCCACAGATCTCTTTCGGCAGTACTCCTTCCTAGGCAGTCATTTCCCATTTGTATGTGTGCAATTGATTGTTCCTTCCTAAATGAAGTACTTTGCATTTGTTCTTATGAAATTTCATCCTATTTACTTCAGGCCATTTCTCCAGTTTGTCCAGAGTATTTTGAATTTTAATCCTGTCCTCCAAAGCACTTGCAACCAGCTCCCAGCTTGGTATTGTCCGCAAACTTTTATGAGTGTTTTCTCTTTGCCATTATCTAAATCGTTGATGAAGATATTGAGCAGAACTGAACCAGGACCAATCCCTGCAGGACCGCACCTGACATGCCTTTCCAGCTTGACTGTGATCCCCTTTTTCAGTATTACTGAATCTTCATTCGCTCCCCTCCTCCCCCCAAAAAAAGTTTTAGCCAAAAAAATGTGCCCAGCTCTGATTGTGCAGTACAGCTGAACTCAGAAATCCACTGCGATTCCTCAAGGGCTGTTGTTAGATATGGTGGTGTTTAATATCTTGATAAATGACCTAGAATAAAGCAATGATAAAATTTACCAAAGGTACATGTGTAGGATCAGTGGTTGACACTGGAAATACCCCCAGGATCTTCAAGGAATTTAATGTTGACAATTACACATGTTATGATGTTTGCAAATCCGAAGAATTACAAAGCGCTTATCAGACTTTTAGTCAGCTAGAAATCAGTTAGAGTATGCTGTATATTGGGTAGATGCTTTCACTTCTCCAATATTGCAGCTATTACTCCTGGGGGAATTCTGTGCCAAAAAATTCTGTGGACAATATTTTAAAATTCTGCATATCTTATTTGTCAAAACAACACAATATAATCACACCAGTTTGAATTATTTTGGTAATTTATTTCAAGATACATGTGAACAAGTATATCTGTAACAATACAGATAGCAAAAAAGTTTCAGGAAAGTGTTTTGTCAAATAGATCCCTTACTAGGCATACTAATACAGAATTTTGAGTAATAATTTATTTAAACTACAATACAGAAACATATTTTCCGCGCCCCTCAGAAGCAGTGCAAAGGCTTGGAGGAGTTGGGGGTAACAGAGGAGCTGAGGTAGAGGGAAGTAATTGCTGGGTAGGAACCTGGGAGTGAACTTGGAGGGTTGTTGGGTGGGGTAGAAGCATGGAACAGGTTTTTTTTGGGGGGAGGGATTGTTAAGGAGTTGGGGACCACCCCATGCAGACCCTGGCTGACCCCTAGCTTCTCCCATTCAGTCAGGCACATCTGCCCCATCCGCATGTCCCTGAACCCACACTCAGCCAACCCCTGCCCTCATGCACCTCCCGCCCCATCCCCATGTGTCCCAGCCACCCTTGTCCCCATGTGGCCCTGCACCCCCACTCCCATTCAGCCCCCACACCAGCCCCTCTGAACCCCACTATATGTAACCCTCCAGCAGCCCATGTGCCTCACTTTGTTCCATCCCCATATCCCATGCCTCCTCACCTGACCCCATGGGCAGGGCGCTATGAGGAATGCAGTCTCTCTTCCTTACTATCAGCTGCTGACTGCTCTGGCCAATGAGCTGGCTGCCCTCAGTTCTGGCATCATGGCAGCCCTTGGTGGGCTAAAAGCATAACTGCAGCATCTCTCCAGCAGAGTGTATTTTCTGCGGGGGACAGGAATTCTGTGCATGCGCAGTGATGCAGAATTCCCCCCCAGGAGTAAACCATAACAAAGCTGGGCTTGGTCAGTATTAAAAGGGAGATCTCCAAAAGAAAATTCAAGTGCTGTAGGAGTGTTTGAGCTTATTAGGAATTTATCATGATTATAGAGCTAGCTGCACCTCTCCTCCTCTTTTGGTCTCTGACAGCACACACTCAGGTGCTAGGCCTCATGCTCCTACCTGTCTTAGGGTGGAATTTCACAATTACACCATTCTTAGACTGGGCTCTGGGCTACAGTACCCTATATGTCAACCATCATTACCCAGCAGGTCCAGCTGGGCTTGGTCACCTGCACTTCAGGAGCCAGTGACCAAATATTCTTCTTAAAATTAGTGTTTAATTAGCACAAAGAACAAAGCATTAGAGAATTCTGTCTCTTCCCTTGCCATTCCTTTTTCACCCCTCAGTTCTGCTCTCTAACCATTGGAATCCTGTGCAAAACAGCAGTATGTCTGACTTGGCCTATATATTGAGAGACAATCCTGGCCACTAGTTTCAAGATCTAAACACCCGTGCACATATACAAACACCCTGGTGTGGTGGAAATAAAATGCTGCCTGCCAGGGATTGATCACACCTGCTTGGGTTTAGATGGTCCCTCAATGACTTTATCTGCCTTAGGGCAAGTCCACGCTACGGGGGAATGTTGATCTATACTACGCAATTTGAGTTACGTTAGTAGCATAACTGAAGTCGACGTAGCTTAGATCTACTTACTGTGGGGTCCACACCATGCTATGTTGATGGGATACTGGAGTGGACAGGAGAGTGATCCACGGTCAATTTAGCGGGTCTTCACTGGACTCGCTAAATCGACCCCCGGTGGATTGATTGCCACAGCGTCGATCCACCGGTAAGTGGAGACAAGCCCTTAGTTTTATTTTAGCTGGCAGATATAGTCATGCTACCAAACCTTTTGGCTTTATAAAGTGGTAAGTTGGATTCCATTTTAACAAATCTAGTTAAATCGCCTCAAATATTCTAGTTTCAGCAAGAACAAATGTTAATGTCCTTTTTTTCTATTCCGAATCCCCAACACACATTTAAACCATTTGAATCTGAGTTGATTAGGCTGATTAACACTCAGAAGCTTACACTACAATACTGCAATGATGCACAGTATCTCCCTGATCTCACCTGAAGGGTTTTATAACCATGAAGTGTAGATGCTATTTGTATCTATTCAAAGGTACCTTTTAAAGCAAACTGGTTACTTACTAAAGTGTCATTCATTTTTCTAGTGTTTTTCGTAATGACCTCCTAAAGAAAATGTTACATGTTAAATTCTTACCAGTCATTCTGGGGATCCTTACAAGAGAAGGCAAACCTTTTACCAAAGAACCTACCTTTCTGTTTGCTTTGGCGTGTGAGCACCGAGGTAGAGTTCTATTCTCCTCCTTTAGGACAAACGTCCTTTACGTTCCTTGGAATCTTGTCCATGAAGCCTTTCTTTCAAGTCTTTTTTTTGTTTAGCTATTGGCTTAAAATTATTTCTCTGTGACTTCCCCCTGACACTGAGCATTTGTGCCCAAAATTCATGTCTGTTGCCAGCTGCTCTAGATACCGATGTACTTGTATATTGCCAACTGTTAACTTCCCTGTTGATTGTGAAGTGCACTGTAACAAAGGGGAACACATACCAGGTGCTCATTTGGTAGTGGCCAAAGAGATGATGTCATTTTGAATTGAGCCAGTACCCCTTTATATTATTCCTTAATAAAATGCTGTTCTATTAAATTTGCTGTCATAACATGGGTTATTAGTGATTGAGAAGATGCCACTTTTCTATCTGAGTCAGTTCTGATCCAATTCTGCATTATGCTTTAAGGGGGCACTTAGCGGATAGAAGTGCTATTGTTTGGATGTCCTGATATGTAAATATGTCCTGATTACTGAGAGTGGTTCAAATTTCCCATTTAGTACTTTTTTCAAGAAATGGGGAATTAATCTTGACAATCCTAGCCAATACCAACCAACCTAAATTCTCTCTCTAGGCCTGGCTGTCTGAATTGTTCTTCACTTCCTGCCCTAAACAGTTATGTATTGCTGCTATGCACTGTTACACTGCTGCTGTGTTTCATCTCAGAGGTGGTTAGTAGTCTGAGAGTGCAAAGTGATTTAATTTTGTATGTGTGTATATATCACATATGGGGAGAAGGAGAGAGAGTGTGTGTATTTTGGACAGTAAGTCCTCTCAATAAAGCACTTATGGATCCCCTGGGACAGTATATGTACATGCACAAGACTTTTATCACAAACTATTTCTCCCTAAAACACAACATTTCGCTGAGTATATTTTTCTCTGACTGCACTGACAGAATGCAGCTATCTGCATCCAGGTGGGTGCGCTGCCATCCAGTTTGCAGTTGTCTTTGCCTTTTCTGGTTTTTCTCTTGACTCTCTCCTCTACTTACAAGCCTTATCGACAGTTTCTCTGCTCTGAAAGTACTATCTGTTTCTTTATAATTTAGTGTATCCGCTTGCACTAAACAGGGCTCCCACTTTGACAGCTTGTTTTCTGCCTCAATTGGCTCTTTCAGATGCAATGTTGGCATTGCGTCTCTTCAGCTGCTTATGCTGGCACAAAGGTATCACCATTCTGTGCCCTCTGTCACTGTGTTTGAGAGGAGTCTGATTCTGTCCCACGGCCAATACTCTTCTTTGATAGCCTGATTTTCTATTTATTATTCTTTTATAATGTATTCATTTGCATTGCATTGTGGTGGCCCCTGCATGCCCCAGTCACACGGCTGGTCTATGTACAATTTTTGTACCCCTTAAATTATATTGGTTTGAGGTTAAAGTGATACGACCCCCCGATAGTGTGAACAAAGTTATACTAGTATATAGATGTTAAACTCTAACCTATACTGGTATAGTCTACATGGGGAAATTTACCAGCATAACTACACCTTTGTATTGATACCACTGTAACTCCACATGTAGACGCTCTTATTCCGGAATAAGGGTGCCCACATGGGGAGTTATACCAGTATAAGTTATGGTGTTGTAATCATATTAGTATAGTTATGCTGGTAAATTTCCAAGTGTAGACAATACCTTACTCCCATAAATGTAGAGGAATAAGTTATATCGGTATTATATTAGCACCTTTCGCTGATATCGCTGAATCGACATTAGAGACGTATACTGTTTTAATTATTTAGAAAAATCACACCTATCGTCAAAATAGTTTTAAGTCAGTACAAAAACTATGGGTAGACCAGGCCAGTGGCCGAGGCCACACTGTGTTAGGTGCTGTACACCCACATAACAAAAATATAGGTCTGACTCATGGAGCGTATCTTTTCGGGGGGAGGGAAGGGGATTTTGAAAAGGACATGTCATCAGAATCCTGACTACCTAGAATCATCATTAGTCAGTGATGCCAATTTTAAACTAAGGCTTCAGATGAATCTTCATTACATGTTTCTGAAAGCAAAGGGCAAGAGATGAAGCTTCTTTGTGAAGTTTTATGATGTGAGTACAAATTAACCTGACGCTTTGTTATAACGTAGGAATGTATAGCATGATTACCTCTTAAATTGAACTGCTTTGGGTGTATTATAGGCATGTAAACTTATGTATGTTGTAATAAGATACAGTGTTGAGGTTCTTTATAGTACACAAAAACAAGGAAACACAAAGGACAAAGTGTGTAATTATCTCTGAGGCTTACTAAAAGGATACTGGAAGAAAGCAATATGCAACATAAAACAAAGGAAAAGTTGTTCTTAGTTCAATGTTTTGGCCTGCTATACGTGAAATGCATTTTGGAACATTTTCCAAAAAAGTGTAACTAATGTTAAAGCAAAAAGAAAAGGAGCTAAATTCTGGTCTTGATTTTAAGCCTGGATCTTGCTATTTCAATGGGAGACATTTGCAAGTATTATAAAGTGGAATTTGGCCTTAAGTGAATATTAAGTGTGTGTGTACAGACATACACACTAATAAATTGCAGTATCTCAGTTATCTGGAGAAAGGGCTATATTTCCTTTTTTTTTTCTTGTCTGACAGTGCAGCCGCAGTGACATGAGTGGTGTTAACACTTCCTCTTACACGAAGAACATATTTAGGAAGATTAGTTACTTGAATAACTGACCAGTATAAGTGATAAAGTATTATAAATAGAGACAGAAGGGTGTTTCTTAGTGCAATGTATAGGTCCACAAGGACTTGTATTTCTGTTGACTTTTTAGACTGAAGTTAAGTGTTTGGGGAGGTGAGCTTGTACATAAACTTGGCTATATATATGTCATGGTTTGAACATGATCTATATTCTGTTTTGTTGATGAACATGGCCAAAATATACATAGAAAATATGATGCTTTCATATTTGGTGTTCTGGCAATGATCAAGAAGTGGAGTTGGGATCTTCATTGCTTGTATAAATAAGTTATTGTACTGGAAAATGTGTCTGAGGAAAGATTAAAACAAATGGTGCTAAACCAAGATTCTTGACAAAGTAGCCTGCATCATGATGAGGCCTTTTTGAGACCTTTCCTTTTAATGTAAAATACAAAGTTTTCCTGAAATAAACTAACTCCAGTACCAACAAGCTTTTCTGAAATACATGGGGCCAGATCTTCAGTGTATGCAAACTAATGGAGAGCTATCCGTCTGTATCAGTGGAGGATCTGGCTCATGATTCTCTGGAAAACTAGGGCTTGAGCCAGCAAAGTGCTAAGCATTCTGGCCATGATCCAGCAAAGTACTTATGCATGTGGTTTATTTTAACTATTTGAATAGTCCCATTGACCCCAGTTTCTAGGTTACACATCCTTTTCAAATGTATCCCTTTTTAAAAAGCCCTGGCAGGTCTGATGCAATACCCAAATGGTTTAACTAAGAATGAATATGAAAATGAATAATAGTCCACTGTTCAAAATTAGTAAGTATTCCCTAGATGTAATTTCTGAATCTTTGTCTATTTCAGTGTAGGTTTCTTACCACCTGTTTTAATGTCTGTTTGTTTGGATGTGAAGTGTGAAAATATATATTAGATAAGTACTAGTCACCATACATTTGGTTTCATATATGTATGTTAGGTGACCAATTTTTCACCTGCAATTCTAAAGAAAAAAATAATAAAGATAGCTGATAAAGTTAGTGGGACTGGTATGCAGTCATTGGTATCAAAAGCTAATTAATGCCACTAATGTCTTTTTTAAAATTGCTGATGTGGTTGAAGTTCCAATATTGTGCTAACAATCTCATGTGATGTAATTTACTCCATTTTCCTCACAGCAATTACTGGGAGAGCTTTCAGAGGTAACACAAATTGCTATTATATGTTACTGACTTTCTAAAATGTCTCTTTGTAGGCTGAATCTTTTGGGTTGCATTGTTTCAAAAATTCCATAGTGCATACTTGTTTCTTTCATAGTGATAAATGAAGATTAACCCGATGAATGAGTTGAAGAGGTCTTCAAAATACTTCAATTTTTTTTTTTTTTAAATTGAGTAAACTCAGTTTCAGTACACAATTGGCTTTAGCACATGATTGCACAAATTTTGGACTACGTTTTATGTAGTTCCACTTATAAATGTAGAACTTGAATGGTTTCCCCTGTTGGATTATGTTTTCTTTGCAAATATGAAACTGATAGTTGCTCTCTTCTATGGGCATAGCACTTGTGGGATGTCTCGTTTGACAATGAAATTGTCCAGGGATGTCAAATAAGAGTTATATCTGGTATTTAGTAATCCTGCTTTGGGGTTTGATTGTGGTTGTGATGAAAGTTGATGTTTTGCTTTTTAGTGAACCATTCAGTCTCATCAAACTAGTAATGCTTTTCCCCCCTGTGTTAAAAGAAAATATGAATCACATTGTGGGGATAGCAGTTTGGCATTTTTAAATCTGTCAGCGTAATTTAATTATTTTTGAATTTCATTAAAACATTTTACACCGATACTTATAAAGTTCTTAAACTCATTAACTCATCTGTTGATGTATTAATTTGCCACCTCATGTTTCACTTAAAGAGTAGCTTTCTGGGGTATACATTATTCAGGCAGTTTGTTCTTTCATATTCTTATTCCACTTTTGTGGTGATTGTTATATTTTTAAAGGCAATTATTGGCATCACATCCAATGCTATAGCACAATTAATGTCAAGCATATGATTCCTGTAAGCTTCCCACATTGGATTACACAAACCAAACAAAAAATAATTGTAAGGTAATATATTAACCAATAAAATTGCATGAAACAAAGTAAAAATCTTTTATGGGGAACATATTTAGGAAGATCTGTTAATTTAATAACTGACCGCTATAAATAACGCAACAGAGAAATAGAGGAGCATTTCTCAGTTTAATCTATTAGCTTTGAAACCAATAGGACAGATTCTGAGCTGTTGTAAATCAGCATAACTCTGCTGGAGCTAAACCAATTTGCACTCTCTCCAGATCTGGGTCTGTACATTTTTGGGTTAAATTTCTCCGTTTTGGCATTCACGCATAGGAGCAGCTGGTTAAAATGAATGAAAAGTCGAATGTTCAAATATTGTTAAGGCACTGATGTGTGCTAATATTTTAACACATGGTTTCCACAAAGATTTCCCTACTTAATCTGTGATAAACCCACCTGTCCTGGGGGGATGGAGATGTGTGTTCCAGGAAGGATTGAGGCCTGGGGAGTTTACTCATTTGTTTTGCCCGCTAAAAATAAAACAACTTCTCATGACGAAGAAAGAAGTCTTCGCTACTTTATATTAAGATATACCGCTAGAAATGTCGATACTTTGCGCCTGCAAACTGTTCGGCGTATATCACTAGCATACTGCATTATTCAGCTTGTACAATTTGCAGGGGACGTGGCAATGTAGATTTTGTATAGGATTGCTACCCATCCGGTTTTCACCCAGGCAGTTGGCGTTTTGGCTTGTGTGTCTGGGTGCCATTTGACAACCCCTGATGTCCAGGTTTTCGTCTGGGTGGGGAGAGGTGGAGCAGGGGGCGGGGCCTTGGGAGAAGAGGCAGAGCAGGAGCGGGGTCTCAGGGGTCCCATTAGAAAGGGGGCAACCCTAATTTTGTATGAGTATCTAAATGTATCTTTTCTGCAAACCCTTTTGGAAAATACTTGCCGTTTAGTATAATCTGATACATTCTAAAAAATAAATTGCTTCTCAAAATTGTTTTTGAGCCAAATAATACATCACAGCTGCAAGAGTTGATGTAGCATATTGTGGGAGGTGGATCAACACAAAGAGGCAGGAAAATAACCGCAACGCTTCCCTACAGTTCGATGGCAAAATTGTAACAAACACCCACGAAGGCATCACTGTGTTAAAGAAACAGACTTAAATCATAACACAGTTGAAAACACGGTAGAAATGCGGAGTTGTTTAAATACAGATATGAGTTTTTGCCTACAAGAATGTGTGATGTGAAGCTTTTTTCCTGTGAGTCTCCAGAGAAAACATGTGACGTGCACATTGTTCTGTAGTTAAACTTGTTCAGACTGAGGCAGGCTGAACTGCAAAGTTCAGATCTGGGCCCATGCTTTGTCAAAGTTTAGGGATGTTTAGATGTCTTTCCGAAAGATATTTACTAACCAGAAGTTGTGGGGGTGGATGTACAGCTGGATGACTTTTTTCTTCCCTAACTTTTTTTCAGTGAAAAAATAGACCTTCAGTGACACCAAAATGTTTTTGCAGATGTCAATTTTGTTGAATTGTTTGTTTTGAGGAAAAACACCCCAAAAATCTGAAAAATTGAAATGTTTTGGTTTGACATGTTTGAAATTAAACCTTTTGATGTTTTTTATTCAAAACAACTTTTCAGTTCAAAATTTCCTTAAATTTTATTCATAAAAAAACCTACAAAATATTAAAAATGCACAGAATCAAAACAAAAGGTTTCATTTTGAGTTGAGTGAAACTTTTCATTGGGCCTAAAACAAAACTTCTTTTAAAAAAAACTTCCTGACAATTTCGAAAAATGTAATTTTTGGTTCAGTTGGAAATGACTTCCTCCCCACTCCCCCAGATTGCCAATGAACCAAAAAATCCACTATTCATCCAGCTCCAGGTAGGTATAGGAATCACTTGGTGAAAGTTATGGCCTATGTTTATGCAGAAGGTCAGACTAGGTAGTCATAATGATCACTGCTAGATGTGGGGTTTTGGCTTGGGCTGCTGCAAACATAGGAGTCAACAGCAAAGTGCAGATTAAAGGCAAACTTTCCCAAGGCTTGGGTATGTTTGGACCTAGGATTTTCGTTTACCTAGCTCTCGTACATGTTTAATCAGGTAAACTCCAGATATTCATATGTCTAAGAGGCCACTCAAAACCTTCACATAACAGGAGTTCTGGATTTAAAAAACTAATTTTAGACAAATTTTATATTTGGAGGAAAGAAATGAGTTCTGTATAATCAATATTGGGATGGCACCATGCCAACTGCCTAAAACGTTCTCTATGGAAGAGTGCATGGCGAGAGAGGCCATGGACATCTAATGAGACAGGGTATATATAAAACCATGCAGGCAACTCAAAACAGATGTGGATGGAATCTGCTCATAAGTTTGGCCCTCTTACCCAACTGTGGCACTGGAGAAAGGAGATGTTGGTGATGGTGTTGGGATAATCAGAGTTTATCCTAAATAGTAAGACAGATGGAAAGACTGACAACATTGAGAATATTGATGGCAAAGTAAGTTTTTGGGAAAGTGCAGCTGTATATCTGACAAGTAGCATGCCTTTCTGGGATGAATTGAGATTGCTGACTGCAACGTACCCAGGTGCTTTCCTGCAGAAGGTTTGGCTTTTGAACACTGAGGGATTTTACTGTGCAAAGCTAATTATGTGTTTGCATCTCTTCAGAAACAAAGGATGGATTATGTTCTGAAACAACCCGATCCCAGTCCTCCTGCTCCATCTCCACCTCTGACACCAGCTCCAGTTCCTGTCCCTCTCCCTCCTAGTGCACCAGCACCTATTCCAGTTCCTTTGCCAAAAGCACCAGGAACCATTAGCCGCCAAAGCAGCACCTCTAGTGAGAGCAGCGGTACCATTATGCGCGACAACCAGAGACACAAACAACTTCCTGTGGATCGTAAGTTTCTTCAAAATGGCCAGAAAAGCTATTTTCCTGCCATTTCCATCCATTGTAACATTTTAAAAATCACACTTTTCATGTTGTCATTTGATATCTGGCTTTTACCATAACTTTTTTAAAAAATGATCTTTCCATGTCACCTAGTGCAGTGAACCTGTCCAATAACCCAAGCTAAGCAGGTACTTGAATGAAAGTCGTCTGAGGAAAGTAGCTCAAGTAGTAGCTGCAAGAAGTGGTGATTGGGGATTCTGCCTCCTAATGTGTAGTAGCCTGATGCTATAATATGATAAGGAGCAGTGGTGGAGATACTGTCTTTCAGATGAGACAAAACTAAGGTCACTTCATATAATTAAAGACCTCATGACACTTATTGCAAAAGGGTGTTAAACTGTCTGTGTGTTACAGGCTACTTCTACGCTTACACATGTAGCTACGTGTCACAGTGAAAGGCAGGCTGCATACACAGTTGTCACTGTGTTGTGGATCTACACGCTGCAGTGAAAGGCTGTGGCAATGGGGAAGGTCTGCAGTAGTAGGCAGGCATTAGGGGAAAGGCCCTGGCACTGAGGAGGCAGTGAGGAAAGGGTCTGGTGGGGGGAGGTGCAGGGAAAGGCTCTGGTAGCACCAGTCTTTCCTCAATGTCTTCCCCTGCCACCTCCCCTCGCCACCAGAGCCTTTCACTGTGGTGGGGAAAGGCTCTGGCAGCAGGGAGGCAGTGGGATACTAAAAATAGCAGCCCAGATGTGAGAAGCACTGCTCGGGTGTGGAGAGAGCCATGTAGATCATGCTCCTCGCCTAAGTCATGTCTCACCGTCTACACTGCTGTTTATACCCAGGCTAGCTGGGTGTGCTGTGTCTGTTCTGTACACGCTGCCGTAAGTGTAGACGTAACATCAATACTTATATGATGCCCATTTCCGTAGTATCAGAATGTCTCACAATCCTTAGTGTATTTGTCCTCACAACACCCCTGTGAGGTAGGGATGTGCTGTTATCACCCATTTTACAGATGGGGAACTCAGGGACAGCAAGACTAATTTGCCCATGGTCACACCAGAAGTCTGTGGCAGAAACAGGAACTGAACTAGGCTTTCCTAAATTCCAGATTAGCATCCTAACAACTGCACCACCATCCTTCCTGTGTCTAACCTTGCTGTCACAGCCAAATTTCAATTCAGTTACTTATATTATGCCTACATATATGTTCTTTCATTTCAATTGAATATGTTGTTCTTCATATCCTGACCTGAACTGTACAACAACTATTATCTCCAACCCCAGAGGTAGCTGTATATTAGCGGTAGAAAAATGTGATCCTTATGTGTTATTTTGGGAAAGCCTTTGGAGTCCTTTTTGAATAGAAAACATTATAAAAGTGATTGTGATATATTTGAAATAATAATTTAGTATCAGTCTTGATGTATGTTTGTGTTCAGATATACAGCAGTGGATTTCAGCATGCGGAGTGCCATGCTAGTATTCTGGGAAAAGTTACCCTTTAATGCACATGCTTGCTGCTGTCCTTGTTTTCAGCATTTAGCAAGCACTTGAGGCTCTGTGACAGGAGGCAGAGGCTAAAACTGAAGAAGAACAAGCAAGGCATTAATTTCTTATACTTTCCTGGCTTGACTGAGAGTACATGGCCTGAAATTATGGCAGCTCTTTAACAAGAGCTCCCTGGTAATCAAGGAAGAGAGAAGGAAAGAGGTTGGCAACCTTGTTCTCTCAAGTTCTGCCCAAAACAGTGTCGTCAATGGCATTTCTAATGACTACTGCTGTGTCCCTTACTGTGTACCCCTCGAATCAGAAGGGTTTTTATAGTAACATAATTCCAATAATTTAGCAGTTTTACATATGCCTAAAACCAGCACTTTAATAGCGTAGTTTAGAAATCAGACACTCTGATTTCTTTCCCCAGAACTGAAGAAGAGCTCGGGGTAGTTTGAAAGCTTGTATCTTCCGCCAGCAGAAGTTGGCCCAATAAAAGATACAACTTCACCTATGTTGTCTCTAGTTTACAAGTAACTGTTACAAGCTGAAAAGATGATATTGAAATAAGATCTTGAGTGATTTGGCTGTTTGTGGGTTGACAGCTCTTCCCTTTTTTTCCTCTCTGGCATGGCAAAAAATCCTAGCAACATTTCTGGTAAAGTTGTACTAATTAATACCCATGTTTAGTTCTCTGAGATAGCTCTCCCTTCCATGTTCTGAATAAACACATTTCTGAGTCTGCAGATCTAAATCAATAAGGCATCTTTCGCTTGACCTGTTGAGACAAACTGTAGTGCACTTTGAACTTAACTTCACTGTGGCCCATTATGTCCTTTCCTTCTGGAAGAGACTGACTATTTAAAGAGAAGCTCTAAGAACTAATTTAGCCATTAACTAATGGGGCCAAAAGGATATGGATACAGTATCCTGCAGAAATATTACTTCAGCAATGAAAATACCTCAGAGTTAAGCCTTTCTCTGCATTAGCTGTCATTGTTGCCACAAGGTAATATTGCACCTATACTATGAACTAGATCTACAGTTTCATTTTGGGGACAGTTTGTCAGTTTCTGCATCTATCGGAATAAGTGATTTGTCACTTAAAGGACAACAGAGATGCTGGCTCATAAGCATGAGGCAGGTCTTCAGTCCTTAGAGAATAATTGCAATACTTCCTTCCTCTGAGGCTGTGTTCTGAGTTAGTGTTCCCAGCCGAAGCATATAGCCTTCCAGAGATGTACAAATTTCCGTTACAGAATTGACCCAGTGCACATCTGGTTCAGCTAGCTGTACGCTTGAGGCCAATGCTGGAAGCTTCAGAGAAGCAAAATTTTGTTGGGTGGAAAGCTAGAGAATTTGGTAAATTTCATGCTAATTTCCAATGACCCTAAGCACCAGTATCTCAGTAAGATTCACTAAATACCCCTAAAAATTTCAGCAGTGATACCATTTAAAATAAACAGAAACAAACCACTATTTTGCTCTGTCTTATAGTTTGTATTTACCTCTTCTCCAAAACACACATTGGGAAAGTGGATTCAAATAGTGACAGTCACTTGCAGAAGGAATGCAGTGAACCCTAGGGATGGTCAAAACTTTTCTGTCTGAACTGTGTTTCAACAGAAAAATTGTCCTCCCCCCCTCCCCCCCAAAGTGTCTGTTTCACACAGCAAATGTCAATGTTTTGTCAGAAAATTAAATGGCCCCAAACCAAAGTATGTTGATTTGGAATTGCTGCCATAGTGCCTTATAGGAATTGTTCAGCTACTGCAGGTTCGTGCCCCTTCTCATTTACAGCCTGGGCTCTTACACCTCCCCTGCAGCAGCAAGGTCTCTCCCCCCGGCCCTCTTTTAGGTTTTTGGCTGAAATTTTTGCAGAAAAAAACTATTCTGTGGAAAATTAAACAAAAGTGATTTTTTTTTTCATTTTTGTCAAAATTTTCCATGGAGTAGAAAAAAGTATTTTTGACCCTCTCTAGTGAATGCTTTTTTTATTTTAAAAATGGAGCGTGGTGGTACTAAGAACAAACATGCTTTTTTCCCAAAAGCATCTTTTAAAAAGCCTTAAAATAGATTCCCTGTTGTGTTCATCTTTTTTCTCTCTCTTTTTAGGTAGGAAATCTCAGATGGAGGAGGTACAGGATGAGCTTATTCACAGGCTTACCATTGGCCGGAGTGCTGCCCAGAAAAAGTTCCATGTGCCACGACCAAATGTACCAGTAGTTAATATCACTTATGATTCCTCTGCTGAGGATGTGAAAATGTGGTTGGAGTCAAAAGGATTCAGCCCAGTGTAAGTCTGAGGATGAACTTGGGGAAACACTTATTTCAGAATATAAAGGGAAATAAACTACAATTTTTCAAAAGAGACTAGGATTTTGACTGCCTAACTTGTGGTGTTTTCCAGCAGTCTGGTTTTCAGAAAGTGCTGAGCACTCGCCCTCTGAAAATCCATTCCCCTTTTAATAAGAGGTCTTAAATTAAGCCCCCAAAATATTGAGGCACGCAGAACCACAAGTCACTCTTGAAAATGTTGTCCACTTTTACGCTGATTCTAACAAAAGGAGATCAGATTGCACCCTGCTGTTGGTGACTGACTTCCATCCTAGTAACCTGTAAATCTCATCTTCAAAATTAGAAACTAATTTCACCCAAAATGGGCCGAGCACTGCAAGGCGCTGATTTTTTACTATAGGGTTCCACTTTAATGGGTGGTAAGGACACTCAGCCCCTTGCAAAGTCAAGGAAAATATAAGTGGATTTGACCAGTTTTTAGGTACTAATGTTGAGTACTTCAGCATGTAAAGCTTTTGTCTTAATTTAATAATCCTATTTGGGATAATTTGGGGAGAAAATGGCTCATGTTTCTCTCCCAAGTGGTAGATTTTTATTTATTTTTATTTTGCTTCTCACAGAACTATAAAATCTTATGATGTTCACTCTCTGCTCTGCCTTTTTTAGGACTGTCAATAGCCTTGGAGTGCTGACGGGGGCTCAGCTTTTCTCTCTCAATAAGGATGAATTAAAGACTGTTTGTCCTGAAGGGTCTAGAGTCTACAGCCAAATTACTGTACAGAAAGCTGCATTAGAGGTATGTCTAACCCCTCTTCTCAAAATGGTGCATAGTAGCTGGTAACCATGAAAAATTCTTAGGTTGGTAGGGTTTCCAGTCTCTAATCATTAGCAGTTAGGATGAGATTTTCAGGGGTCAGATTATCCTACACCTACTGTTAGAGTTCTTATGCCTTCCTCTGGGGCATTTGGATGCTGACCATTATCAGAGGTTAGATGGTCTGATCCAATATGGCAATTCCTGTATTCTTCTGACTGTAAAATCAGAGGTGATTCCTCCTCATTTTGTCCTTCTCTCCTGTTCTCTGCTACCTTCCTCTTCCTTTTCTCCCCATCCTCTAGTACAGTGGTTCTCAACCAGAGATATGTGTACACCTATGAGTACACAGAGGTCTTCTGAGTGATACATCAACCCATCTAGATATTTGCCTTGTTTTACAACAGGCTACATTAAAAGCACTAGCAAAGTCAGTATGAACTAAAATTTCATACAATAACTTGGTTATACTGCTCTATATACTATACACTGAAATGTAAGTACAATATTTATACTCCAATTAATTTATTTTATAATTATATGGCAAAAATGAGAAAATAAGCAATGTTTCAGTAATAGTGTGCTGTGACACTTGGTATTTTTATGTCTGATTTTGTTGGCAAGTAGTTTTTAAGTGAGGTGAAACTTGAGACTATGCAAGACCAATCAGACTCCTGAATGGGGTACAGTAGTCTGGAAAGGTTGAGAGCCACTGCTCTAGCAGGCTGGAGCCATTACAGACTGAAATTCTCCCTTTCTGCACTCTCCCCACCATTACATTCCACCCACTAGTGGGTCAGTGTTTGGAAGGACAGACAGACTTGGTGCATTTTGTAGTAATGGTAATGTGTGCTTATAGCCAGCCATTTTGCATAGATAATCAAGAATGTATTCCTTCTTAGAAGGGATCAGTTGAAGATTAAGAAACGTGGTAATGGTGGTGAATAAGGGCTATCAGATCACTGTGGAGAATCATAAGTAATTATTGATTGACATTTGTGTGTGTTTATACACATCCCCTCCCCTCCCTTACTCCCCCATGATTTGTAACTTTATAAAGCTTGACATCTACCACAGCTTTTTGTGATAGAAGACCCCATGAATAAATTTAGATGGGAAATTAGAAGAAGGTTTCTTACCACTAGAGGAGTGAAGTTCTGGAACAGCCTTCCAATAGGAGTAAAGGGGGCAAACAACCTAACTAGTTTTAAGATGGAGCTTGATAAATTTATGAGCAGGTTTACATGATGGGGTTGCCTACAGTAGCAGGGGACTGGATTCGATGACCCAGCAGGTCATTACCAGTCCTGTGTGCTGCATCTCTGTTTTCGGATGTGCTAAGCATTCCTATCTGTTAGAGTTGTGGGTGCTCAGCACTTTAGAAAATCAAGTCCAGTGACACCTGTTTCTCTTGGATTGGATTGATACCACCAGCTCATTTGGCATAGGAAACCAAACATCCATCGGATAGTAATGACTTCCAATCTCTATCTTGGTCATCTTGTTTGAATTGGTAAACTTGAGGTGAAATGTTCCTTTACCAATCACCAGAGCCATGCATGCCACTACCAATGCTGGCACCGTGGGAGGCAGTCTCAGCAGAGAAGCAAACAACAGAATGAGCTGTGGAGACCAAATATAAACCTGAAAGCGGTGAACTGTCCAGTTCAGGATTGAGGCAAATTAGCTGGGCAGTATTGGCAAGTAGGCACTGTTGCTACTCTATGTAATTTTAGTCTTTCACCCTCAATCCAGCACTTGAAAATGACCACAGCCAGAATGACTATACTGGCAGAATGCCTTGCTCATTACATGTATTATATTTCTGTGTTTTACTTACTTTGCCTATAGCTTCTATACTTTTATTAGAAAATAACAAATCCCCCAGTCTGAACCACTTGGATGTATATGGGAGGGAATAAGTTACTTAAAATGAATTATACCCACATTTACTTTTACTATGCCTTTTTTAATGTCAATATGTTTTGGAAATCATCCTCTAAGGAAACGTACCCAGCTTTAAAATATCATGTTTATTACACAAGATGATTCAGACACTTGGCATATGAATAACACACCTGTAGACATCCACACACCTCACAGTTGTTACAAAGTGGGTACAATACTAGTTTGATGGAGGCAGTCAAGGAAACAGGAGACTTAAACACTGATTGTGAAAGGAATCCCCCTGTTAATAGTTATACTGTCAAAGGGCATGGTGGTGTCCTATAGGGTATTAAATTAACTGTGGACATGCACTATAAGCAGATGTCGTCTTTATTGTTGCAAATAGCTAGGAAAATATTCTTGTGTTCAATGGAAGTTAATTTTAAAATTGAACATGTATCAGGTTAGTAGAAGTCTCATTCTCCCTCTGTGTTTTGGGCTTTTTTTGCTTGGCTTTGGTTTCGGTTGTTTCTTCATTCTGCGGGAATTTGAGTGGTCAAGGCTTGTCTATTAAGATTATCTGCAAATGTTAATATGCAGGTATTGGAAGTTTAACAAGGAGGTTGATCTTTTTTGTTGGTTTCTGTAAGTCTTAATTAAAATTCAGTCTCCACTTTATCATTTGACTTTTAACTTATTAAATTAAAAGTAATCTTTTTTTTTTTTTGGGACGATGTGATGCTTTAACCCCTCTACTGATGTCTTACTGGGAACATCTGAACATACTGAAGGAGCATGTTTTTTTTCTGTGCTTGTCTGTCCTGCCTCCAAGAGCATGTTCTTACGTAAATTGCAGAAAGCAAGTCTGTTTGCAGTTGAATGGCAGTGGCCATTTCTGAAACATTATCTGTACACCAGCTAACAAAAATGAGCTGTTTTGTTCTTAAAAGATAATAAATGTTATCACTCAAACTGGAAGCAATTCAAATAATAGTTCATAGAGCCATGTAAAATTGTTAAACCAGTGTAACCCATGACATACAGATTATCTAAGCACAATTAACTCTTTTTTATAAATGTCTGACTAGCCATTGGGTTATGAGTTTACCCATACAGATCTAGCTAATATATAGAACAGATGATTAGATTCCATGTACTCTAGATTTTGCATCCTGTGTCTAATACTTGTGACCTGTGTGTCAGAGGAATTGACTGACTCTTAAGTCAGTGCAGGTACAAATAACATCCCATGCTGGACTAAGTCTGGATCCACCCAAACAAATTCCTCTCCATGCTTGTCCTAAGCTTGCTCCTTGATCTGTGTCCTTTCTGTGATGCAGGGGTGCTCCCAAATCTGTGCCCCAGATCCAGGGAACCAGCCTTAATCCACCTCTGCATAATGACTAATTCTTCAGTTAAGCAGTGAACTAATGCCTTAAACTTAGGCTACTGTAATTCAGTAGTTGTACCCGCAGGAAAAATAATATGCTAAGTGCAACAATTTAAATGTCTGTCTTGCTTTATCTTCTGCTGAGCTTTTTTTGATCAGTCCTCCACTGCTGAGTGAGCTGAAAATCCTTCATTCTCTCTTTTGAATTAAACCGGAATTCAAACGTGGAAGAGAAAGCAACAAATGTTAAGGCTTTCTGTGGCCACCACATAAACATGGTCTAAAGAGAGTGAAAATCGAGGAGAAGAAGGTGTCTTGGATTATTTTCTCCCTCGGGGGAAATAAATGGTTTCTTACAAAATTTGTTACATTGAATCAATTTTTTTCCTATTTGTTTTTAAATAAAAAAAAATCTAAAGAATGGAAAGCATAATTGCTGTTCTTGAGCAGCGTGCTGTAAAAAGAATGGCTCTCTGCCCCAAGCAAAGTGCCTGGAGTTGTGAGATCTGGGTTTTGTTTGTGGCTTTGCTACAGACTCCTTGAGTGACTTTAGGCAAATCACTTTGAGTTCAACTCTCAGCTGTGCCTGTACAAAACTTAAGCACTGTGGAGAAAGAGGTGCTGATCACAGCTCCCTGGTGGCTTTCTGCCCAGTGTCAGGGTAACAAATACTTCAAGGGGTCAGTGTGCCTAAATAGAAGAATTAGACACCCCACCATCCTCCCCGAATGGAAAATGCCTGATTTTTCTAATCTGCACATCATGTTGCCCAGCAGTTAGCTCATGCAAAATAGTTTATTGGATAATACCCTGTAATCAGTCTAACTTGGCATAAATTGTAAAGAGCTGTAATTAAGAACCAATTGAAGAATTGTTTACCTATCCTTTGCATAAGGAAACTGTTGCTAGCCTCATATGATGCAGACTTCCTATCCGTGATGAGGAAGATTAAGATTCTCCTAGTTCTTAAGGAGAAAAGGAGGACTTGTGGCACCTTAGAGACTAACAAATTTATTTGAGCATAAGCTTTCGTGAGCTACAGCTCACTTCATCAGATGCAAGGCCTGTCCTGTAGTAGGTAACTTCTGGGTACTCTTGTACTCTTCTGGAGCAAATGCGGTTGTATCGTAGAGCTTGGCTGTAGACAATGGATCATGTGTTGTGGTCTGGATGAAAGCTGGAAGCATGTAGGTAAGCATAGCGGTCAGTAGGTTTCCGGTGTAGGGTGGTGTTTATGTAACCATCGCTTATTAGCACCGTAGTGTCCAGGAAGTGGATCTCTTGTGTGGACTGGTCCAGGCTGAGGTTGATGGTGGGATAGAAAATGTTGAAATCATGGTGGAATTCCTCAAGGACTTTTTTTCCATGGGTCCAGATGATGAAGATGTCATCAATGTAGCGCAAGTAGAGAAGGGGCATTAGGGTCTAGGATTCCAGCAGTTGACAAGAACGTGTGAGGAACAGTAGGGGTGTGTTCAACTTTACATTACGATCCCCTAATGTCTACAGCCACGCTCTACGATACAACCGCATTTGCTCCAACCCCTCACACAGAGACAAACACCTACAAGATCTCTGTCAAGCATTCTTACAACTATAATACCCACCTGCTGAAGTGAAGAAACAGATTGACAGAGCCAGAAGAGTACCCAGAAGTTACCTACTACAGGACAGGCCCAACAAAGAAAATAACAGAACGCCACTAGCCATCACCTTCAGCCCCCAACTAAAACCTCTCCAACGCGTCATCGAGGATCTGCAACCTATCCTGAAGGATGAGCTTGGCAATTCTTCAACAAAAAAACTTTAAAAACAGACTCCAACGAGAGACTGCTGAATTGGAATTAATTTGCAAACTGGATACAATTAACTTAGGCTTGAATAAAGACTGGGAGTGGATGTGTCATTACACAAAGTAAAACTATTTCCCCATATTTATTCACATACACCCCCCCACACACTGTTCCTCACACATTCTTGTCAACTGCTGGAAATGGCCCACCTTGATTATCACTACAAAAGCCCCCTCCCACCCCCGCGCTTTCCTGCTGGTAATAGCTCACCTTACCTGATCACTCTTGTTACAGTGTGTACAGTAACACCCATTGTTTCATGTTCTCTGTGTATATAAAATCTCCCCACTGTATTTTCCACTGCATGCATCCGATGAAGTGAGCTGTAGCTCACGAAACCTTATGCTCAAATAAATTTGTTAGTCTCTAAGATGCCACAAGTACTCTTTTTTTCTTTTTGGGAAACATACTAACACGGCTGCTACTCTGAAACTAGTTCTTAAGGTAATTTTGTTATACAGCTAGATAAATAGTGGGTTGATATCCAACTGTATAATCTACTAATCTTATTCAAAGTAATATACAGTGTAGAAGTTTCCAATATAATTAGCATGTATACTTGCATACTAATGACTTCATTCAAATTACCAAATGGTCTGTACGCAGAAGAGAAAAACAGAGATTTGCTCTAGTTTCTCCAGAAATGTAGAATGGTAAGAACATAATTTTTTAACTTCACCGACATTTCTTTTCAGGCAACATTATTTGGGTTGGTTAGATGACATGGATCAGTCGAAACTGCACTGTCATAAGTGCTAAATCCATGTGTTAAAATGTTTATACAGCAGGTAAAATGGGTAAATAAAGTGGGGCTCCTAAATCCATATTTAGGTTCCAATCCTGCAGACACTTGTGTGTGTTCAACTTTACACGTATGCATAGACTTTATGGTTTGAAGGGACCACTATGATCATCTAGTCTGATCTCCTGCACATTGCAGGCCAGAGAACCTCACTCACCCACTCCTGTAACAGACCCATAACCTCTAGCTGAGATACTGAAGTCCTCAGATCATGGTTTAAAAACATCAAGTTACCAAAAATCCACCATTTATACTAGTTTAAACCTGCCCCAGGCTGCAGAGGAAGACGAAAAGCCCTCAGGGTCTCTGCCAATCTGACCTGGAGGAAAATGCCTTCCCAACTCCAAATATGGAGATCAGTTAGACCCTGAGCCTGTGGGCAAGACCCACCAGCCAGACACCTGGGAAAGAATTCTCTGTAGTAACTCGGAGTCCTCCCCATCTAGTGTCCCATCACCGGCCGTTGGAGATATTTGCTGCTAGATGTTGCAGATTGGCTACCTGCCATTGTAGGCAGTCTCATCATACCATCCTCTCCATAAACTTATCCAGTTCAGGCTTGAAGCCAGTTAGGTTTTTTGCCCCCCACCGCTCCCCTTATAAGGCTGTTTCTGAAATTCACTCCTCTGATGGTTAGAGACCTTGATCTTAATTTCAGACCTAAACTTGTTGATGGCCATTGACTTCAGTGGCACTGTGCATGTAAAATTAAACAGATGGTTGCAGGATTGAGGCCTTAAGCTCCTAAAAGGATGAAATCCTGGCCCCATTGAGGTCGGGGTTTCATCCCCGAGTCCTGAATAACTTTCGTTGACATCCAGAGAGAGCTGAGGATGCTCAGCAGTACTGGAAATCAGGCTGAACTTATTTAGAAGCCTACAGCCCTCATTCAGGAAAGCATTTAAGCATATAGTTAAGTTCCTCACTATGTAGGATATCACTTAAGTGCTGTCCTGAATGGGCCTCTTTAGGCCACATTTAGGCCTAAATGTGGACTGAAGACCTAACGTTAAGCCGTCTGTCTGTCTTATTAAAATCTTGGCTGAAAAGCCTCATCCTGTTGCTAGAACCACAAATTAAATTTGTTTTCTTCTTTTCATTTTTAGGCTAACAATGGTAGCTCAGAACTCCAGGAAATCATGAGACGACGACAAGAAAAAATTAGTGCAGCGGCCTCAGATTCAGGAGTGGAATCGTTTGATGAGGGAAGTAGTCACTGAATGTCTTTTCCTTTTAATCCCATTGTCCTTGGCATTATTCCATCAAGCTTTGTTTTAGGAAGCAATGAAGGGGAATGTCTGATTTATTATTATTATTTTGTAGACATAACTTGTTGCCATAAAGAAACCATGCAACTGGACTTGACAGAAGTACCCACTGCTGGACGTTCTTGGCACTCGAGAAAACCCTTACATCCAAACATGAGTTTTAGCCTTGTGGAATTAACCATTTCATGCTCTTTTTGTGGATAATCAGAAACACATTGCTGCTTTTGATTTATTCCAGTGAAGTTGAGCCAGTAGTAAGACGTACTTGGACCTTCAGTAATATAAGAGTTTAAATTCCTTCTGCCGCTGTAGTCTGTGATTCATTCCTTTTGTCTCACGCTCTGGACAGCAGGATGTTCAGATTTATTGGAAAGTTCTTGATGCCAGCAATCAAAGATGAAATGTTTAGAATGCAAACAGCAACTCAAGCCTTTGGAACATAGGCTGAATTTTTCTTGTACCTCTTGCAAGGCGTTTTATTACTAAAGAAGCTGTTGATAGCAAGAGCATATATTCTGTACTTTGATTTTATTTCTGTTTCACTGGTTATGAACCATACTATTACACAGCAAGGAATAACTAGAAAACATTAACACACAAGTCAGCTTACAAAGGTGGTTAGACCTGCTTTTGATAGCCATAACGGTATTCACAGTATCTTTTTTTTTAATAGACCTGCATTTTTGTTGGTAACTTAACTAGTCAAAAGGAAAATGTAATCTAGACTCTTTTTTGTGTTGATCCTAAATGACCAGTTTTCTGTATGTAAAAAAAAAAAAGTTCATTTATAAATTTAATCTTTTGAAATATTATTAATTCCGGGGGGCGGGGACACTTTCCAGCAAATGTTATTTTTGGAAACACAATTTTTGTCACAAAGTGTTCTATTGTTTCACATGTATAAAGACTGACACGTCATTTAGAAAGATTTCATCATCTAGTTTCATTAATTTTCATAGTGCCTTTTTCACATGATTCAGCTGAAAGTCTGCAATAAACAGTGTTTGATGTATGTTAAATAGTTGTATCTTTGTTACAAAGAAGGGCTAGCAAACATTCCTGATTTTGTCCTTAGAGTATGCTCTTTATATACATACTAGAAAAAATACTTTTGTAATCAGTGCTCCATTTTTCATAACATGAAAATCCCACATCTTAATAATGCCACTCATCCCAAAGCACCTTATAAATGCTTTTGCTGTGTGTGTATTAAATGTAAATAGTGTCTATGCTTGTCGCTCAAATGCAGTCCTCTTCAAGAATGGAGAACACAAGCTTTAAGACAGGCAGTGAAGAATCCTGTATTGAATTTAAAACTCATACAGCCACAGTTTGACCCAATTATGGGTTTATACAGTGTTGTGTGTCTCCCCCCCCCCACACACACACTTTGTGCGGGTGGGGGGGTGGGGAATGGCCCTGAATGGATGCACAAAACTATTTTATGTAGGCAAAGTCTTTGACATTTAGCATTATAGCATACAACTAGCATCCTGCCTTAGCATGATGGGTCACCATTACAGGGTCTCTAAACAAAAACTCTTGTGTGTTTTTAACTCAACACACTGATGGTACCTCATTCTTCTACAGTAGTGCAGGTTTCCTGGTCTTTGTCCAAGAAATGTCGTCCTATTGTAGGTGTTCTCTGGTGGGCAGTGAATGACTGACAAAATACTATTGCACCTTGCTTTATTTTACATCAAACATAGAGCTTCCAGCAGATGAGTCGTAAAATTTTAGGTAGGACTTTGGGAACTGAAAGAATGCTTACTACTGTAAAATGGCACACAACAGTTATATCCTCCTCTTTGTTGGCAGTCACAAGTTTACATTCAGTTTTCATATCCTTCCTCAGGTTATTTGATCACTTATGGGCCGATTCACTTTTTGGCCAAAAGGAAATGTCCACTGTGAGATAGCGGGAACACTGTTCTAGGTGCAAAGTGTATGGCTACCCTACAATCAAGCGGCTGGCCTGCGGGCTGTACAATTGCAGTATAGATGTTTGGCTTCAGGCTAGAGCCCTCCCCTCCTCAGGGTCTCAGAGTCCAATGTCCAGTCACAGCCTGAACATCTACACTGCAACTTTATAGCCCAAGTGAGCTGACGTGGCCCAGCTGTGTGTGTTAGTGCAGTACGGACATACTCTGAGGTACTGTGAAGGTACCTCTCTGAGAAGACAGGAATAAGCTGCATAATCCTCCTTTTACTATGGTGGCTGCTCACTGGTTGGAAGGAGGCCACATAAACGATGTCTATGGAAATACTTGAGGAAAATATCATCCTCATGCTGTTTAGGGGGCCAGAAATGAGCAAACTGAATAGCTGATACCCACACAATTGCGTGGCCATGTGTTCTCTGCATAGCAGACTGTGAAAGCTGGGTAGCATTTATCTGCTTTTGCTAAAATTACTCTGAAGGTGTAAAAGTTCTCTGGGGACTTGCCCATTTAACAGCTGGCTGTCACTTTTGCGCTCGGGAGAGCAAGGCAAAAGAAAACCACTTTGAAACTTCACGGTGAGTTCATAGTGTTCATATGGGGAAAGAGGTTACCCAGTGTTTCTCAGTTGAAATGTTAAACAGCACTTGGCTCAGGCAAAGTGGTGATTTATAACAAATTTGTGCTTTGGAAAATTTAGATTCCAGACTTTAATTTTAGGGGCAAATCCTAGATGCAGGCTGAACAGTAGCAGTGTACACTGAAAACACTTGATTTGTTAGACACAGAGCTCATGGCAGCAAAGCACTTAAGCACATGCTTTAAAGTTAAGGAGGTTGCTTTGCTGACCAGGGATGACCTTAGGTACATGCTTTAAGGATTTTTCTGGATTGAGGGCTCAGCCCTTTAAAGGTGAGAGGAAGGAAGCCAAGAAAAACCAACAGGATTGGTGTAAGTATTTGTCAACAGGCAGCCCTGTATTTGGAAGAGTTCTTTTGTGAGCAATGAAGACAAATTGTCATTTCAAAGGGATGTTTGTAAACAAGTGACTGGTTTTCAACTTACCTGCGTGCATTGTAGCTTGTGTGTGTAAAGCCTTGTTGAAACAAGTAGCTCTGGACTTTGCCCAGGAGTAAGGCCAACGTAAGAGGAACAGGTTGATAAAGGTAATTTGCCAGAGCAATATTTTCAAGGTTGCTATTGAACAGTTGATTGAAACTTCCTGTGCCTGCTGAGTTTGAACAAGGGGAGCAAATCAGGCCCACGTTTCCCAGGGGCATGCTTGTTTGTGCACTGCGTACACAAAGTAGGGTGATATGTATATACATGAGGAAGGCCCCAGCATGTCTCTGTTTAAGTTATCAAGTATGTGTTTGCATGCTTATGGGTGCTCAATGTTCTTTGAGCCCGTATGTTCATTAATTTCTCCCTCTAAAACAATCTCCCTTCATATGAGCCCAATTCTATGCATGGGTACTAGTAGTTCTCCTGCTGCAGCAGTACCACATAAGTGGAGCATCAGCATTAGCAGCCATTGTGTTTCTGTTTCTCAGGAGCGGTGTGGCAGCTGACAAAGAAAGCCGATAAAACCTACAGTTCCTTAGCTTCTGCTGTCTGTTGGAATGTGGGCCAGAAGAACTTGACTAGATCTGTATCACAACATTTGTAGAAACAACAGAGAAGCTGCCCGAAGTAACAACTGTAGGTTCGGTGAATGAGATACAGCTTGTTTTCACACAGGCTCCTTTCAAATGTCTATCGGAGGGACTGTTAAGGCTTACTGGAGTAGGTGGGTTGACTGATTTGGGAAAGGAGGTCAAACACAACATCAGGAGTTTGATGAATGGTGCTTCAAGGGCAAATAGTTTTGTAGTATATACAGTGATGATCTGAAATGAAATTTAGTAACTTTGAACCTACTGTTCCTTTCTTAATTAAAAACTGGGGAAATGCCATAGGGACGCAAGCCAAAAGTCAGCACATGCACGTAGTCTTAGAAGCTACCACAAATTTCTGCCTTAGGAAAAAACCATGACAACTTCATCACTGCTGTAAGTAGTGTGGCGAGGTTAAGGAATTGTTTCCCACCCGTACACCCCCTTAGGCTGGGACATCACTGTGCTAGCAGGTGCAGTACTATCTGTGTTTAGTATGGCTCACAGCTCCCTTTCTGGTTCTGGAACACAGCCAATCAATTTATGACACTTAGGTCGGGCACAGAACACCTGGGAAGTACAGCACTGTCAGTGTAGATCACCTACCTCAGTACTGGAGTGATCTGAACCCAAATCAAACCATTCACCAGCTTTCAGTATACCACTGCATTTTTTAGATAGACTTTCAAACCTGCAATGAGTTGAGAGTTGCCCCAAGGTTGATTTAGGAGAGGAACCCAAACCACATTGGTTTTGCTTTGACTGAAATATTAAGGTGAACGCATGTGAGCTCACAAGGTTTTGAACCAAAATCAAAAAGTTTTAAACATACAATTGATGACAATATAATGAGCTCTGTGAAAGGTGATAATACCTCCAAATGTATTAGTTGTCTGGTAGCTGTATTTGGCTTATATCTTCAGAGTTTGAATTGACTATTTCAAACTCTGCAAGCTTTATATTCATCACGTGACACTGCTAGAAGTGAGACTGCCCTTAACAAGTCATAATAGGCCCATCCCTTGAGCTGTGGCAGGCTCCTGTTCCCTGGAGGGAGGGAAAGAACCTTCTACCCCCCGCTCAACTCCAGAAATTACACGAGAGAACATTTTTAGAAACAGGGAGTGCAGTATGCCCTGCAGGGAAGATAGCTGGACATGGCTCCCCTCAGTGTGGTAGGTGAACACCTGCCTTTCTCAGATTCACCTCAGTGAGGCCAGGGTGCCTGATAATGGAACAGCCTTTGAGGTTTAGAGGGAAGAACAAGGGATCAGGAGCCTCCATAATGTCTACCACCATCTTGTGTGTAACAGAAATGGGAGGCAGCCTGTAGGAAGACGACCAAAAAGAAAATATCATCATGTCACCCTTTTAACCTAAATACCATTTTGGCTTTTATATAAATGTCTGGTGTGGCGCCTGTACCATTTGCAGAAATGGTGGTGGTTGGTTACCCTATGTTTAATTATGGCGTGTAGGCTACAGTCATACCATATCCAGTCTGTGTCGTGTTATAACATCCATCTTTGCTGTGATGGTTTAGAACTAATTAACCTCTGTTTCAAAAGGGCCAATCAGTGAGCAATGGACAGTGACAGCACACAAATAAATAAAACATACACAAGGTTTTCTTTGACCAGTGTAATTTGTGCCATTCAAGCTCACACAGCTCTGGCCCCAAGCTCAAAGTCTATTCTACAACCTCAAATAAGCTAGGCCTAAAACAGATACTTCATACACATTACTGCTCTGATTGAAACTTATAACACTTCCAACAGAATGAAATCAACACACTTGTTTTCCTTCATTGATTGTAAAGCAATGCCTATGCTTCTATGGGCAGTGTGTATGGTGTATAGCCGTATAACGAAACCACTACACTGATGATCTACTTCTAAATATGCATGGACCATAACTCTAGTTTACAGGATGTTCATCCTACTCAACTTTAGAGAGGAGCCTGAACCAAAACCCCAGTGCCAAACACCCCTGTACTTTGTGGCAGAGTGGAAGCTGCAATCCAAACCTGGACCTTAATTTTGATGCCAGCCCCATCTCCAATGTGGCAGCTGAAAATCCTAGATCCAAGTATTGGGCGTTTGAACTTCAGATATGACGGTTGCAGATTAGGTCCAGGCCCATGCCCATGCTGCAAGGAATCAACCAGCCATTAAGCTGTTCATGTCTCCTCCTGAACAAAGAACTTTGTGTACCTGTGGATATATAAATTAATAAGACAGGTAGTACATCCTAGGTAAGCACAGGAAGGCTTGAAATACATACAGAAATAGAGACTGTGGCAAGGGCTGCAGGGCTCTGGGGCTTTTCGTCCTGGTTTACAATTCTGAATTCTACTTAGGTGAGGAGAGACGACGGTCTGCTGGGTGGCCTTCATGCAGTAGCCACCCTAGAGAAAATGGCACCCTTGTTGTCATTTGTGGCACAGAGGTGAGCCCTTCAGCTCAGGGTTGAGGCACATTGGTGGGGCAGTAGAAGAAGCTTGCATGGTTGTAGCCTGAGCAGTTACCAGTTCTGTCCATGAAGACAGGATTTCAGTCTCCAGGACTATCAAGCTGGCCTCTTGCACCAGCACTAAATACCCAATTAAAAAAAAAATATGGGGGTTACATTCCAGCTCTTAACTGAGTGGCATCACCATACAAGTGATACAGAAGTGGAGACTGAACTAACTTGTTGGTGCGTAGAGGTGATCCCTCCATGACAGGACAGAGAGACATAGGTAGGAAATATGGGGGGAAAGTAGAGCTGCTGCCACCCAGTCAGTGATCAGAGGGTGTAGCTTTCAGTGGGTCTGGAACCCTTTCGCAAGTACCCAATTTACTTTTGGAGAGGGGAATAGAGCTATGCCAATATAGCATCAAAAAAGATGATCTTAAATTCTCGGGCTGTGGTGCACAGACACGAGGGTAGAGCGATCCAGGTGGGAAAAGCAGCAGCCTTGCTCAGTGTCATTTTCACAGGTAAGCAATCCAATGTGTTTACTTTCAGTTTTTGTTTACATTGAGTACCATTGCTTCTAACGTCCAATGAGCTGACACAAAGTAACAGGTTACAAAAATGCCATCGACATCCACTCTGAAATTATCCATGTCACAATACACAACGATGTACCGGAATTATACAAAGCCAAAAAGAATATAACATACCTAATTATGCTGACTAGAAATAAAACTTGACAGCAAAAAAACCCAAACAACAAAAAACCCAACCCCAAAGTCCCTGCAGGAATCAGTACCGATGCTTTGACAACATCCTGGTAACGAACCCATAAAATTTCCGTAGCATGCCAAAACCCTCATTTCCACATCACCGTGAATTCCCAGCTCGTCAGAGAGATGCTGCTGCATTCATTACAGCAATTATTTTTTTCTCAACATGAATCAGCTTCTCATTTTTACACAGGGCGAATATATTTGAGAAGAACAAACAAATCAAGGGTATAGGCACCATAGACTGCTCAGACAGCTAAATGCTACAGCAAGAGAGCCTAAAGGTTCTCCAGCTCCAAACTCTTCTCCACTTTCAATAGCTTCAGTCTTAAAAAAAAAAAAATTGTACCTGATCAGGGGCGTTACTGAAATGAGTAAAGAGAGGAACGATCCTGCTGTTTAATGAGGAGGATCACAATCAAGAACCAGACCAACAGAAGCTTTCTAATGTAGGTCTTCTACACTAGCCTTGAGCTATATTGTTTGGATTTCAGGAGTGTTACTAAAGCTCCCCAGGTACTGTATTCTCCCTACTCCACTGAAGCACAGAACCACCGTGCTGCCGTAAACAGAGTCAAATCAATATCCCATTTCCTCTTGACAAAATCCACAATCCTTCAGGTTTGTACATGCCTCGTATTCACGAATGAGGTATTATTAGATGCTAACAATGCCTGTTCTCTTATGGACTTCAGCACAGACCAGAAACACATGAAGAAAGCTCTTCTTCATTCAGATACAGCCATTTAAAAAATATTGCACTTCCTTTAACCTTAAGCCCAACCTGCACAGAAAAACTTAAACCAAACCAAACAAACCCTTCAGGAGTACTGTATTTTATGCACATATTATAGTATCTTTTCCGTCCTGTTGTTTTAGTTGAATTTGGTCCAGTATTTTAAAAATGTCCAGAAATTAAACAGTCCGAAAGACACTGCAGGCTCTTTAAGGCTAAATCTCCCCAGTGCTTCTAAAATTTAAAGTATCTTTCTTTTATTGTCCGTATACTGCAAAGCAGCGGCCTTCCATGGCAAAACAGCTAGCAGTTCAATCAAACAAACAAAATCTGAAGCAAGGGAAGATGGGTGTACTTCATGGTCTCACCTGGAAGAAAGCAAAGCAAATGGATCCTGTTTGAAAATGATACACAACATTAGCCATTTATTTTTAGTTTTACCTGAAGCTCTGTATAGGAAGGAAGGGAACAAAAAACCAGGACATACAGGTCAATATGTTGAAAACTCACAAGTGATATTGAATGCAAAACTTGATAAACCTTACTTGGGCCTAATTTTCAGAAAGTGTTCAGCAATCCCCTTTTATAAATCAAGTTGGGCACCAAAAAATAGAGGCAGCCAGAATCACTAGTCACTTTTCATAATATTGGCCACAGTTTCTATTCCTGGATTATTAATTATTTGTATGCATGTATGTTTGAGAGAATCTCAGCTTCTCCACCCCCCACCCCACTTCAGTTAGAAACACAATTTAAAGAAAAATATATTGGGGACAAAAGTCCAGCGGACCTGATGGGAGAAATGGAAGGAGAGAAAAAGGAACAATTTGTGGAATAGAGGGGAAGGCAGGGTCCAAAGTTTATATGATAAATTGTATAATCAAACACTTACATAGCACAGGCTACCCATATATCTCAACGTGCTTTACAAAGTTAGCTCAATATCATTAACTCAGTTTTACCGATGGGCAAATTGAGGCACGCAGCTGCTAACTGATGTACCTAAGAATGCACGGTGACTCAATGGCAGCGCTGAGAATAGATCCCCAGCATTTTGAGCCCATGGACCATGCTGCCTGTCAGCAGGTTGACAACACATTTTGGTTTTGTAATTTTTTTGCCTGTTGCACTTAAATAAAAGTGTACTTAAGACATCTGTATTAATCGTTAAGTTGCTCAGTGTTAGTGCTGGTAGCAACTTCGGACTGCTTCCATAGCAGGTTCATAAATTCCTTAGCTTTTACTCCTGGAGTATATTTACTGGCAGCTGTCTCTGCAGCAGCCCCGGTGCTGGGATTGCCGTACAGGGAGGGGGAGGGATTCAGTTGGCCCTGATAATTTGACACTTTGTAGATAGTGAGTGAGTGATGACAACTCCTTGTGACTTTTTGATTTTTAATTTCCTCTTAAACCTTAGGAAAGTGCAGCAACCTTATCAGGGCGATTTATGTGAAAAACCAGAAGAGGGTTTTATTCAGCTTTTTTTTTTTTTTTAATTAAATGATTGGTGAGCCAGAAAGGTCTAAAAATGCGAAGAAATGTGTGATTTATCATTCCATGCTAACGCAAACAGCTAAGGGGATTTCCCTCTCATTCTCTGCACACACTACCACCCCCACTGGGGCCCAGGGGGAAAAGGAGCGGGCAGGAGACCAGGCTTGGAAAGCTTCAACCCTAAGGTAAAATTCTTGGAGTATGGGAAAAGGTATAATGAAGGTTCTGCCGTAAAACATTAATTTCACCAGTTGCTACCAGCTGACTGGGATTATAAATCGTGAGCAGAACTGAAGGGGTGATGCTGTCATACGTACCACCTGGGATTCTGAACTAGGACTTGCTGACATTCTCATATATGACATCACTGATGCAGAATTGCTGTTTCTTCTTTAGCCACATCAATTGCACACACTGGTGAATAAAAATGTATTGTTCCTGGAAGCAAGACCAAACGTATATATTTTTGCACCTGGTATAGCTCGGTTAAACCTGGCCAATGAAGTAACATTGATAACAATAGTCTGCATACACATTCTTAAATAATATCTGTAGTCATTAATATTCTGGCTGCATATCTGTGTCCCCATTCAAGAAATTATAGTATACAACACCAATGGAAGCGCAAAGCTCATCAGACCTGCCCGTGTCACTATTCTTGACTCTTATTAATTAACTGAAAAATTAAGAGACTGTAGTTGTGTTGACTGAATTTATGACACCTGAAGAATGGTGCGGTCTGCTAATGGGAATTATGAAGTATGTAAGGCAATAAAATGTATGAAGATATAAGTGAGGAAGGGGTCAGGTCTGATATTATTTGATACTAAAGTGCTCTTCTATCAATCAGACAAAGGTGTAACAAGATTCAAGGACTGGAAGTTGAAGCTAGATAAATTTGGACTGTAAATAAGGCACACATTTTTAACAGGAAGCGTTATCAATCTTTAGAACAATTTACCAAGGGTAGTGGGGCTTCTCCATCACTGCTCATTTTTAAATCAAGATTGGATTTTCCCCCTCTAAATGAGATGCTCTAGTTCAAACAGGAATGAATTCAGGGAAATGCTAAGGCCCGTGTTATGCAGCAGGTTAGACTAGATTATCACGGTGGTCCCTTCTGGCTTTACACTCTATAAATTATTAGCCCCCATACCATTTTGGCTATTGTTTGGTCAGATCTCACAAACTAAACAGTGTCAGTACTTGGAGGGGAGGCCTCCCAGGAAAATCCAGATACAAGCAGCAGCAGTGGTGATTCTGTAGGTGGCACTCCCATCTCTGGGGTAGTAATACCCTGCTGTGGTAAGAGGGGGCTTTGTTGGCGAGATGGAAAACTGAGGTTATTACAAGATCCTTGGCATGGTTTGCAAGAATAGTTACGTTAACCTCACAGTGCTAGCCAATTTACAACTGGGCAATTATATTCTACCATCCTAAATTGCCCCTGCAATTGCAACCTGTCTCGTAGCTTTGGAGGGCACTGTTGAATAACTGCTACATTTCCCCTGGCCGTAGCTGCATTTTGGGGCGTGTGAAGCAATTCTTGTGTGTGTAATTTTGGAAGTACTTTAGTATATAGAGGAGCTTCTGTACAAAATCCTTATATTCTAATTGCTTGAAAATATATTATGCCCTTATATCATCATATTCCTTAGATTTAGGCAAATAAAAGCCATACTTGGTGCGTTTCTATGCATGTGTGTCTATAACTTGTGACTCGTCACAATAAACCGCTAAAAACTGATGGTTTCTGTTCATAGAGTGTTTAATAACTTATTTATTTATTGTGGGATTATCAACCACCAAATTACTTACACTATAAGAAGCTTGGGGCCAGGGCCATGTTTCATTGTATGTGTGTACAGTGTTAAGAACAATGTTGATCTTTAATTGGGACCTCTGAATAATAATTCATTTCACCTTGAATTCTAAACCTCATTCCAACGTAAATGGAGGCAAAACTTGATAAAACCATCAATCCTTCTCCAGGCCTTGTGCAGAAAGGGAACATTCCCGCAAAACCTGACACAGATGTCTAAGAGGTCTGAGATGGCTTTAAGCCACAACATTGGGGTTTGGATTTCATATTTCCTCCCCGAAGTTGTTCACACCCCAGGATTTGGTTCAGCTCCTTACAAATATGGGAACATCTACACACAGATATAAGCCCTGCAGCATGCCTATGGCTGGTCTCCACCCTCCCAGGGTCCCAGAGCTTGGGCTCCAGCTTCACAGCCTGTATGTCTACACAGCAATTTTTCAACCCTGAAGCCCAAGCCCCATGAGCCCCAGTCAGCTGTGTGTTTTACATCCCCAGGTGCACACACACACTTTATGAGGCCAGCTCAAAATTCAGATCTCAAATCTAACTGGATTTCAAATATCCATTATCCTGGGATCCCCGGTTTTGATTCAGGCTCATCTCTCCTCTAAACTCACCTGGGGTTCACTCAGTTTGTAAACTGTTCAAGGAACAGTGGCCAAGTTTCCAGTTTGGAAGGAAACATGAAACCAGGTGAGCTGTGTGTGGTTTCAAGTTTTGTAATGAAAGGTTCACACAGCTCTAACCCATCCGTCCTGTTTGCTCTTAAATTACACTGACACCTAGTGGCCTGTGTGGATACAGCTTTATAAAGACTAGGAAATTCCACTCTAATTTAAAAAGAAAAAACCTGAAGAGGTCAGGGCTGGCAAGCACAGAAATGCATGACACCCTGCCTGTGAGGTAAGATTTTCCTGTTTGTCAGGATGTATTAGAGCAAGCTTTGTTGACTAAAACAGGTGTCTCCCCTTCACAAGGCCAATGGGATGTATCCTTGCTCCCCAGTATTTAATCCTGCCCACTGGCACCAGTTCCTGGAGCACTTTAATCTTGATCTAGCTTTTGAGGCGTTACAGAGCCCTTCTGTTGGTGTGTGAGTATTAGGAAGAGAAAGGAAAGAGACTCTAGTGATGCTTTGCTAAAATGCTAGTGCAGCAGGGAAAAGGCCAGCTGGCCAACAGTATGAAACTTGGAAACAATATGAAAATTGGAAAGCCATCAAAATGGATTGTGTGGGATTGCGGAACTCCCTGCTCCCCAAATAAAAAAGCAGATCAAGCAGCACATCCTGGTCTCTCCATCACTCTCCTCTGAACCATACTCAACTGAACAAAAGTGAAAGCCTATTCTATGACATGGTAACTCAGTGAAATTCAAGAATTAAAACTAAAACAAAAACACCAAATAATTTCCATGCCTTAAATCGCAGTCTTTCCTATGACATCAGTAGGCATTGGATCAGGTCAGGTGATGGGGAAAGGTGCTTACCTGGCTGACTCCTCTAGAGAATGAAGTCCTCTACATACAAAAAGCAACAAGATAGGCAATGGCACTGCAGGCTTCCCTCATACTACCTCAGCTAATTTGCATCTACCTTGATCGGGAGTGACCCATCTCTAAGGACAGTTCATCCTCCAGACCCAGTAAATCCTGTGCGTATCTGTGAAGTCTGACATTTGTGCAGGTGGTATTGTGATGTGGTCTCCGCACTGGGAACTGGGTGGAGATCACAGACTTGTTTCATGTATCCAACAGGCAACTGACAAATAAAAACTTTCAGCTATAACTAATGCTCTTGGGAATAAAAAGGGGCAAATAATTCCGTTCTAAAACTTTGGTCTATTTGTTTCTGCAGTAGTGAAATTTTCACAGAAGTATTTTGATTTTTTTTTATTTTTCAACAGAAACTTTAGCCAAGAAACAGAGAGGGAAGTAGGGGAAAGAAACCTCATGCCCCGCCTTTTGTTTTGTTTTTGTTTTCCAATTTTTGTATTGTCACTGTATAACTCTTGGGTCATCAGCTTAGTCAGATGACACTTTCCTGAATGGCTCCGAATGGTGGTCTGATCTGACTACCAGTCCTATACGTCATTTAAACCCTAGATCAAGTCCACTGTTTTTTCAAAATGGTGCATTTTATATAACTCATGCACTTCTATTTTAATGCTTGTTCAGACTAGTTTCTTACAAGGTGGGACTAGCCTGTCTGCATTAGAAAGCTTCAACTAGGTTGTAAGTACATTGATCTATCCTGATCTATTGATAGTTTAGGTAGCAGACTCATAAAAATGTGGAAGTAGTATACATTTAGCATGGAGAAGACGATTATTTTATCTATTTACAGGACTATGTCAGAACCTCAATAGATTCTGCAGCACAAAATAGTTATGATACCTACATTAGTGCAACATGGTATTTTTAATTTTGAAAATACATGAAAATGAAATTCATACCTCTGTCTGTACCATGGACATCCTATAAGACCGCATTTCAGACACCAGCCCTAATATATCTACAAACTCATGATCCCGAATGTGCTGTAAGAGCCGATCCAATGCTATAAATGTTCCTGTCCGTCCCACGCCGGCACTGCAATACACACATCGTTACAGGTTACTACTTTTTGGGGGTGGGAGCGGACGGGATGAGGGGTTGTGGGGTAAAGAAAGCAAATGGTGTGCTGTAATTCAGAATTATGAAACAATCATCCTGATGAAAATATGTCTAATTTGCACTGGATTCACACAATTGACTAATCCTTCGAATATAGGCCGCACAGTAATTCACAGTTCACACCAAAGAATGCACAGGACTAAGGGCTTTGCAATGATTTCACCTTTCTTAAAAAAAGTATAATAGTTATACAGAAGAGCTGTGATAGGCAACTGACTAATCCTACCTAGCTGAAACTATCTGGGCTGAAAAACTCCGACCCTCAGAGTGATATTCTGGGCAAAATCCGACAGGGTAAATTTGGCCCCCTCTCACAGTCTTACATTTTCTTGACTGACCACCTTATGCTGGCAAGTCCCTTTCTCCCTTATATTTTTTCCTCATGATGATGAGAGGTATAAAACTACTTGAGCTGTATCTGTGAATACACATAGACCTACAATTATAGTGCCTACAGCAAATGAGCTTGACCAAGTTACACTTGCAGTTCCACCAGGTTTAGTTTCTGCAAAGTCAACAGACTTCTTGTGAAATGGTCACTGCTTTTGAGGGCAACAGAAGAGATTTTCAGCTGCTGGAGGCTCAGTACCTTTTAAAATCAGGCAATTTATGGATTTAAGAGGCTAACTTTGGAAGGATGAGGGAGCAGATGGAGAAAGAGATAAAAACAAATATATTGTGTGTGAGACTTTCTCTAATAGAGAGAGAGAGAGTGAAAATCTTAGTTTAATTTTATTAGACCTGATTTTTAAAGGTGCAGAACAGTTTGATGTAAATAGATGTGGATCCAACATTCTAAAAACCAAACCATTTGCTTTCACATTCTTGATACAACCGTATGTGAAATTGGTAAATGTTATTTGCATACCTCAGAGAAAAGTTTTATGTGGACATGGGGTGGCTGTAGGCATAAATTGACTAGGCAGATGCATAGAATATCATATATCTGGGACTCTGGTAGGATATTTATCAATCCAATAAAAGTGGTTGATTTTATAAATATGACTGAGATGGGATAAAAATTCATGAATTCAATAAGAGGTTTTTGGTCTAATTAACGTGCAATGTCCAATCATTAATCAATTAATCCACTTTCATGAATTTGGCAGACATGATAAAAAATCATGACTCCAATAGATAAAATAATAAATGTATGACTCTAAGAGGTAGTCATCAGTTTAATAAATCCAGTAACAGACTATCAATTTCATGCATTCATTAAAGTTAGAGAAGACTTTTAATGGTCTCCAAAAGTATCCAGAAAACATTAATTGGTTCATTTTTTCCCACTGATTTCATGAAACCGTGACTTCTATCCATGCATTGCAAGACCTACAGTACACTTTAGCATTCTATCCAAAACCACATTTCTCTGCAGGTGGCATTATCCTTATGAAAAATTAAGACACTAATGGTCTAGCGTACCACTGCCAGCCCCTGTACTCTCCCCATGCAAAGTATGCATGAGCCAGGGGACTTAAGTATAGGGTTGTGAAATTAAATGCTTTAGCTAAGTCCCCTCTTTGAGCCTACCAGTGTCTGTCTCAACTTTGCATTAGGGCTCTGTCCCGCTGCTGTACTCAGCATGAGTTCACCCAGGAACTTCTGTGCCACAACTCATCAGCAGGACTGAACACGATTAGAAATGACAAATGCTGCTATTGTGCCACTTCCTAGTAAGAATTCTGGAAACCTCATGGGGAACTAGAAAGGGTGATACTGTAAAAGGCTGTTCGCTGAGTAATGTCCCGGTTATTTAGGGCACACCATGTGACTGCAAAGGAAAATGTTCCAAACACCACTGCAGTGACGAGGAAGCTATGCTGGAGGCTTTTGACATTGTTTGCATGCAACATAACTGCATCTGTACATACCCAAACACACATTTTCACAACTTGTGAGCAGATGCCTTAGGATGGGTGATAGAGGGAGGTGGGGCTAATAGCTTCATGAAGCTTTGAGTTCCATTCAGGGCATACCTAGCAGTTTAAACTCACACTAAATGATCTGTTACACACCTCTCTCTCTACGAAGTAACCCTATAATAATCTATCATTACCAGGAGTAGTCTTACCATTACACATTGTGGGGCAAATTAATCTTTGATGTCACTACAATGGAGTTACATCAGGAATCAATTTGGCACAATCTTTAATGCAGCAGCTGGCTTCGGAGAGCTCAACAGCGTCTTACAAAAAGCCTGACGATGAACAAGGGTGACAGTTACTATATTAAAATGCTGCCCTCAAGAAAAGAAAAACCCATATATTGTGTCATGCCTACTGCCTGCCCATAGATTTAACTCCCAACATTGTGTACTGAAGGCCAAATTATCTGAGAGTGATGATCTACACAGAGTATGTCTCTGTAGGGAAATAGCATTCTGCTTCACAGACTGTTGTTTTGATTTTTTCCACCTGAATTGCAAAAACATGGAAATGCAAGTGTTCGGCAAGGTCCTCTGATGATATAAAACAATGTAGCCTCATGGACGTCAGTGGAGTTATGCTAATTTACCTCAGCTGAGTATCAGACCTGCAATACTTTACTATGATAAAAATATATGGTATACATCACTCACTCTCTTTCCCCGTACATCTAGGAACATAGAATGAAATCCTGGCCCCATTAAAGTCAATGGCAAAACTCTCACTTACTGCAATAGGGCCAGGATTTTACCATAAAACATAAATAAAATACAATTCTCAGCACCTTAAAGGTGGAAAGAAATCCCTCCCTCCAGTGTTCTTCTCGATGTATTTCAATGGTTACGCATTAAAGGAAAATGGAAAATTAAGCCTTTACCTGCAGTGTATGGCCATGGGGCCTTTACTCTTTGTTGACTGCTGTCTGACCATCTGTACAAACTGCAAGATGCTCTCTGCAGCATTTGTAGTGGGGACACCATGATCAGGCCAGGCAGTGTAGTTAAAATGCATTACATCTTGTACCTCATCAGCCTAAGGCGGAAAAAACAGAACAGCAGCATGTTCATGTTTGTTTTACCTGTGCAGACATGTTCAATCTGACTCATGCATTTACAAATGCCGACTGATGAAATTAGAGTTAGTCAAAAATGGTAAAGATTGTATGTGAAAATTTTCAAATGATTTTTGCTCCACAGTTTCAAAAAGGAAATATATTTTTTGTAAAACTTAAAAACAATAATCAAAAATTGTATGGTTTGGGGGTTTTGTTTTTGTTTCTCCTTTTTCTCTTTCTTCTCATTCCATTTTTCTTGAAAGACCAGAAACTTGGGAATTTTAATATCCAGGTTTAATTGGAAAAACAAACAAACAAAAACAGTTTTTTCGGAAGACTCTTTTTTTTTAAACAAAAACATTTGGCTTTCAAAAAATGTCTAACAGTTCTAACTGAAATATATTAGAAGGCTAGGACATTACTTCAACAAACAAGGATCTGGCTTTGTGACAAATGCACTCAAGTGACAGTTTTTTATCCCCACAACTCAGGACAGAGAGTTGATGCTGTGAATTCCTACAACACTACGGTTCTGATCCATTGTATCAGTCTCCCATTCTTGCACAAGATCAAACAATGATTTCTGTAAATATTCGTCCCATTCAAAACATTGGGAGGCAGAGCTGAAATTGGAAGAGAGACCTGAAAATCTGGATGCTTATCCAAACACCTTTGGTTCAGAAATCTGATGCTCTCAAAAGAATTACTATATTTCCTGGTTTTGATAGGCTGGAAATAGCTCAAGAATGGACTTTCTGGTCCAAATTAAAAAGTATGGGAATGCACAGGAATGGTCGCGGTTTGATTCAGTTCTATTACGTTGCATTTTACAACGGTTTTGATTCAGTTCTATCATATTGCATTTTACAATGGTTTTGCCGATTCCTAGCTGTACTCCTGCCTGTGCCTGACCCTTAACAAAATAAAGTGTTTGAAAGATTGGAATGTGCAGTAGGCTCCTCCCACTTCCTCTGCTTAGAGCAGTTAATACAGCAAAATCTTCTATTTCACAGCACCACGGGATGGGATACCGTTCATGAATTAAATTCTGTTTTATTCAACAGCATTTAGGGACGTGGCCTCAAAAGAATGCCAAGAATAACACACAATTACCTCCTTTACAAACAATATTCCTCAACTTCTACATCCTTATTTTCAGGCCTTGAACAGTTTATAACTGAAAATAGGACTATCGTCTGATACACGGGACCAAAAAAAAAGTGGCTGAAATGTGGGCTCCAAACAAACCATTATCATTAATTATTTGTACTACACTAGCACTTAGAAGCCCCAGTCATGATCAGGGCCCCATCATGCTAGGTGCTGTGCATCAGGTCTTCACTACCTAAGGATCCTCCTGGGAACCCTCAGGTGTCCAGTTAGGCACCATTAGTGCTCCTTTGCATCACAGCAGCAACTTACCAAACATACCAGTTTTTGTGGAGGATTCTGTGGTGTGAACATTTGTCCACTAGGATCTAGACTAGAGAGACAACCTTTTCCCTCTGGAGATGCCTGGGATGGATAGAAATTAGAGAAGGGCCTGAACCAAAACCCCAGATCAGAACATCCTTGAAATCTGAAGGTGCTTGCAATCAAAATCTATTTATGAATGTTGCTGTTGGTCCCTTTCTCTATAACTAACTGCCCCCAGAACTCCAGGTCTGAACACCCCTGAATTTTGGAGTGAGAGAGATTTGGATCCAAATTTTGCAGGATGGGCTGATCTCTAATGAAAAGCAATGAAACATCTTTCTCGGTCACCCACATAGCTGATTCTGAAGTTCCTAAAAGACCAGTCTGTTTGCTCCTCCTCCGAAAGCATCTCCACTGTGATGTCCCCATAAGCAATAGGCTCTTCTGTAAAAGGCCAGTAATGATCACATTTCACCTAGAAGAAAAGAAAAACAACAGTACAATCAAAATCTATTTAGACTCAAGTTTGGGAAGCAACACAGCAGAATTTTGCTTGGCACTTAAGCATGCGTGTGTTATGTAGATGTGTGTGTGTAAACTCTCAACAAAAATGAAGCTTTAGAAAAGCAGCCTCATTATGGCTCATAGACTGTAGACAAAAAGAAAAGGAGGACTTGTGGCACCTTCATCATCCAATGAAGTGAGCTGTAGCTCACGAAAGCTTATGCTCAAATAAATTGGTTAGGCTCTAAGGTGCCACAAGTCTTCCTTTTCTTTTTGCGAATACAGACTAACACGGCTGCTACTCTGAAAGACTGTAGACAGTTGTCATCCCCAACAGAAGACCATTGATGATCTCAAATAACAAGTGTCCAAATGCAGTGAACAAGATCATACATGAAAGGAAACAAAAAATATATGTTCCAAGTGTTCTCTATTACAGTGTAAAGGACCATGATGTAATATTTTTATTTTATTTAGATTTAAAATAATAAAGACAACCAAACAACACTCTAGGCACCCTAACATAACCAACCATACAGTAAATACAATAAAATTAAATCATAGAAGCATTAAAATCCATTCCACAGGAACCATTTACCCCAGGGGAGGGCAAACTATGGCCTGCGGGCCGGATCCGGCCCGTTAGGGTTTCAATCCGTCCTGAGGGATTGCCAGCCCCGTGGCGCAGTAGGGCTAAGGCAGGATCCCTGCCTGCCCTGGCCCTGCACCGCTCCCGGAAGTGGCTGGCACCATGTCCTTGCAGCCCTGGGGGAGGGTGGGGTAGAGGGCTCCATGTGCTGCCCTCATCTGCAGGCACTGCCCCCCCGCAGCTCATATTGGCTGGGAATGGGGAACCACAGCCAATGGGAGTTTTGGGAGTGGTACCAACAGGCGAGGGCTGCCCCTTCCACCCCCAGGAGCCACTGCCGGACATGCTGGCCACTTCCGGAAGCGGCACAAGGCCAGGGCAAGCAGGGAGCCTGCCTTAGCCCTGCTGCACGACGCAAATAGCGCCGGCTGGAGCCCGCACCCCGAATCCCTCCTGCACCCGACACCCCAACCCCCTTCCCTGAGCCTCCTAACCCCCTGCCACACCCCCTACTGCACCCCAACCCCCTGCCCTGAGCCCCTTCCTGCACACCGCACTCCCTCCCACACCCTCAGCCTTCTCCAGAAACCCTATGAAACAGGCGTCTCTTTCAGCATGCTTGCAAATCTGTGTTATTTTGGAACAAGAGAAGGTGGGAAGAGCAAGTTCCAGAGCTCCCACAAAGAACAGCCTGCCAGTCACTCTCTTTCTCTTACAATGAGGAGGATCCAGTTAAGTGTCCATGCTGACTGCAGCTGTGGAAGTATGGCATGGGGAGAGAGGCATGTCCATTGGCCTGTGCCAGCCCATTTATGGCTTCATAGCTCATAACCGACACATTAAACTCAACCCAGAGACCAATGGGCAGCTAGCTATCCTGGAACATTGCTGTCACTATGTCCTGCTCAATAAGCAAATTGCTGCATTCTACACCAGCCTCAGTCTCCGAATGGTTTTAAGGTGTAATCCCATGTAGTGAGCATTGCAATAGCCAAATCTTGAGGTAACAAAAGCACGGATAATGGTGGCAAGGTCTGTGGCCAGAAGGAAAGGCCACAGTGTCCTAGTCAGGCACTGATGGGAAACAAGAGACTGGGCCACTGCTGTGATGTGGTTATCAAACAGCTCGGGGGCTAATATCACCCCTGAGTTGTGAACACTTATCTAATGACAGATGTACTCCTTCAATCCAAGGGGCTGATATTACCCCTGCCATCTCCCCTGGCTGCTTCCCCAAACCCATCATCATTGCCTCAATCTTAGCTGGGTTGAGCCTCAGCCAGCTCACTTTCATCCATGTGCCAACCTTGACTAGACAGCAACTGAGAAGCTGAACTGCATCATCCAAATCAGACAAGACAGATACACAGATTTGGGTGTCATCATCATGCTGCACCCCATGTCTCCTTACTAGTAACAAACTTGGACAGATGATTAGGGAGGAGTATAAAAAATACTGCTCAAGCATGCAGGGGTGTAACCAGGAAGGCCAAAGCACAAATGGAGTTGTAGCTAGCAAGGAATGTGAAGGGTAACAAGAAGGGTTTTGACAAGTATGTTAGCAACAAGAAGGCAGCCAGGAAAAGTGTGGGACCCTTACTGAATGGGAGAGGTAACCTAGTGACAGATGCTGTGGAAAAAGCTGAAGTACTCAATGCTTTTTTTGCCTCAGTCTTCACAGAAAAAGTCAGCTCCCATACAGCTGCACTGGGCAGCACAGTATGGGGAGGAGGTGATCAGCCCTCGGTGGTGAAAGAACAGGTTAACGACTATTTAGAAAAGCTGGATATGCACAAGTCCATGGGTCTGGGTGCAATGCATCCGAGGATATTGGGGGAGTAGGCTGATGTGATTGCAGAGCCATTGGCCATTATCTTTGAAAACTCATGGCAATCAGGAGGGGTCCCGGATGATTGGAAAAAGGCAAATATAGTGCCCATCTTTAAAAAAGGGAAGAAGGAGAATCCAGGGAACTACACACTGGTCAGCCTCACTTCTGTCCCCAGAAAAATCATGGAGTAGGTCCTCAAGAAATCCATTTTGAAGCACTTGGAGGACAGGAACAGTCAACATGGATTCACCAAGCGCAAGTCATGCCTGACCAACCTGATTGCTTTCTTTGATGAGATAACTGGTGCTGTGGATATGGGGAAAGCGGTGGATGTGATATACCTTGACTTTAGCAAAGCTTTTGATATGATCTCCCACAGTATTCTTGCCAGCAAGTTAAGAAATATGGATTGGATGAATGGACTATGAAGTGGATAAAAAGCTGGCTGGATCGTTGGGCTTGGCTCAATGTCTCGTTGGCAGTCGGTATCAAGCGGAGTGCCCCAGGGGTTGGTCCTGGGGCCGGTTTTATTCAACATCTTCATTAATGATCTGGATGATGGGATGAATTGCACCCTCAACAAGTTTGTGGATGACACTAAGATGGGGGGAGAGGTAGATATGTTGGAGGGTAGGGATAGGGTCCAGAGTGATCTAGACAAATTGGAGGACTGGGCCAAAAGAAATCTGATGAGGTTCAACAAGGACAAGTGCAGAGTCCTGAACTTAGGACGGAAGAATCCCTTGCCTGGCTACAGGCTGTGGACCAACTAACTAAGCGGCAACTCTGCAAAAAAGGACCTGGAGATTACAGTGGATGAGAAGCTGGATAGGAGTCAACAGTGTGCCCTTGTTGCCAAGAAGGCTAACAGCATATTGGACTGCATTAGTAGGAACAGATCTTGCCAGCAGATCAAGGGAAGTGATTATTCCCCTCTATTCGGCACTGGTGAGGCCACATCTGGAGTATTGCGTCTCGTTTTGGGCCCCCCCACCCTACAGAAAGGATGTGGACAGATTGGAGACAGTCCAGTGGAGGGCAACAAAAATGACTAGGGGGCTGAGGCACATGACTTATGAGGAGAGGCTGAGGGAACTGGGTTTATTTAGTCTACAGAAGAGAAGAGTGAGGGGGGATTTGATAGCAGCCTTCAACTACCTGAAGGGGAGTTCCAAAGAGGATGGAGCTAGGCTGTTCTCAGTGGTGGCAGATGACAGAACAAGGAGTAATGGTCTCAAATTGCAGTGGGGGAGGTCTAGGCTGGATATTTTAGGAAAAACTATTTCACTAGGAGGGTGGTGAAGCACTGGAATGGATTACCTAGGGAGGTGGTGGAATCTCCTTCCTTAGAGGTTTAAGGCCCAGCTAGACAAAGCCCTGGCTGGGATGATTTAGTTGGGGTTGGTCCTGCTTTGAGCATGGGGGTGGACTTGATGACCTCCTGAGGTCTCTTCCAGCCCTAATCTTCTATGATTCTATAATATGCAAGATCAGAAGCAATGTACATGTATTAGCTGATTATTGTATTTCACATTCCATTTTGAAAAATAATGCTTTGTCATTTTTACAGAACTCTCACATTGACAGTGTCCCTATTATTAAAATGCCATTGACATCTGCATGTCATTCATATATGTATTATCTGTGCAAATGGCTAGAACTAACAAAGAAAATAGCTGGGAAGCGAATGTGGATGCTACAAATATCATGGCCAAGACTGTGTTGATTTGGTTATCTCAGCTTAATGAAAGAATATCTATTACGTTGACATCTGTTATAATGGCTGCACTGAAACCATGCAATAGAGCCTGTTGTGTCAAATGCTAATTTACAGAGAACAATATGATATTTGGAGGCACGCTTCAATGAAGAGAAAAAGATCACTGGTGCCATCTTTAATTTTAGTATTGTTTTGTTCTCTTGAAAGGTGCCAGAACAACAGTCTTAGGAAATGAGTGTTCTATTCATCCACACAAGAGGTACAGCATGGGCTCTGGCAGCTCCTCCAGGCTGCCCCAACAATGTGCTGGCCTGAAGGGAGAGTAAGAATCTATTTCAGTCCGTAGGTGCTGGAACTAGTGGTGCTGGGGTTGCTGCTGCACCCCCTGGCTTGAAGTGGATCCCATATATACAGGGTTCACAGTTTGGTTCAATGGCTCTCAGCACCTTCAGTCACCATGCCCAGCCAATTCTCTGCCTCTCTGCTGAAACTCCCAAGCAGGGGGATAATCGGTGGCAACTGTCCTAGTAGTTTTTGTGATGTGGATACACACCTGTAGACTAGGAACTGAGCTGGGACCACCACTAATTTCAGAGATGCCAACAAACAGCTATCAGACAGTAACAATTTTTCATTTGCTGCCAGCCTGGATTCAAACCAGTAACAGTCCCCTGAGCCATCCACTCCCTATTGCTGCCATTTTAAAGTCTAATTTGAGTCATGTAAGAATCTTTTACTCTTGATAAAAATCTTGTCAGCCTCTTACAACGGGTAACTTCCTACTAAAGATAGGACCAAAGCCAAACCTGAGGTCCAAACACAGCTGAACTTCAGGAAGTTCATATTTGGATTCAAATATTATGGCTCTATTTGCTACCATTACTCATGGTACCATTCAGCACCAGCTCTTTAGACTTACTGTTTATTATCATTAATATTAATGATTTGTGCTACCGCAGCACCGAGAGGTCTCCATTCAAATAGGGGCCCCATTGTGCTACACTACAAACAAATAGAACTATCCCTGCACTGAAGAGTTTACAATAAATGACCAGGAGTCTCCTTCTCGATCTCCTGTTGATATCATTAGGAGTTTTGGGTTCAGAGGGCATTCAAGAGCTTGCCTTATACTGCTGTTTTGTGTTAAAAAATAATGCAAAGGAACCTAATGACACTAAAATTATTTATTTCCTTGCAAAATGCACATAGGATTATGTTACCTACCCTTCTTTTTTCATTACACTGAGTGAGCATAACAATGATTTGTGATTTTTGCTGGAGAACCATCTTCCAAAAATCATTCCTTGTCTCTGGCAGTGGCCCCTGGGTTGCAATGTATTCCTGTGGTGAGTTGTAGCCCTAAGAGACAGGTGCAATTTGTTAATATACTTCATTTCACAGACTGTTCAGAATATACATTTTCCTCAGGAGCATATTTACAACATGCTTTTAAAGTTACATTTTTGAATGTTTAAGTCCAAAATTCAAAGAGCTTTTTAAAAGTAATTCCTATCATGAAGAAGCCTATATCAAGTTTTTTGGTTTGTTGCTTTTAATTCAGTGAAAACTGTTATTTTTTTAAATCAAAATATTTCCAAGGAGATTTTGAGTCCCAAATACTACAGGAGTACCTGGAAATTAACCTGTGTATGGACAAAAGTGAAACCGACCAATGTAAATTCACTGTTGAAAGTTAGTGAAGTACAAGAAATAAACAGCATAAAAAATGAAAACTAAATCAGGGCTGTTTTTTTTTTACAAAGTTTTAATACATTTAATATGCTGTGAATTCACAAGTACAATAGTTATGTATCCTTATCTTGTCCTTTCCCCCAAATAAATTAAGTAGCACTTGTGGTGAATTAAATGTAATAATAGAATAGAAAGGAAAGGATTAATCAGATCAACTCTAAACAAGGAACATGTGGATAAGTGTTTGCAAGCTCAAGACCCAAATCAGTAAAATACCTGGTAATCTTAGGCCTAAAATAATAGTAATAGGTTATTCTAAAAGTCATAACTCTTAAAAGATTATCAAATATTTATAATTTACTAAACCTGAAGTACCTTTAGGAGACATTATACCCATACATTCCTATCCCTATCTGTCTGATAATCTGTCTGTTTTTATTTGTAGATACTTTTTTGGGCACTATTGTAGAAAAGGGTAATTTTGTAAATAATACAAGATGCCATTTCCGCATCTGCTAGTTAACATATTTGCTTGGTGTAAGGGTTGATTTAACTATGACCCTGGCTGCCTGTTTACAGTGAACGCAGGAGGAGATTATCAGCAGAACTACGTTTAGAAAGTTATCTAACACCCAGAGTAGTTGGGGGGAAAAAAAGACAGATACATTCAAAACACAGTATGTTCCTACATGAATTAGGCTATGGATGTATCAGCCTACAGCATTCAAGTAATTAAAATACTGATGATTTGGAAGCACTTTTCCATAGGCAGCCTATTTCAGCATTTGCCATCTGTAAAAGACTCAGTTCAAACTCAACACTCATAATAATTTGTAAGTACAGAACACATTTCATTTTGCTTCATATGGGGTGTGTATATAACTGATGCATCACATTTTTACTGACAGTGGAAAGCGGATCAACATGAACACTAGGGTTTGAGATGAAACTATCATGAGGTGCCAAGTGGGAGAGTGATCATCCAAATAAGCCAAACACTAACATAGCTGTGTTGTATCTAAAGTATTTGGAAGGTGTATTTTGTGTGTAGCATTAAACATATCTAAAATATAAACATGGAATTGACAAAAGCTGAAGAGACATATCTGGATGCTATATCTATCTATATCTATATCCATATCCATGGATGCTATATAACTGGATGCTATAAAATTGTCATTCTAGTTTTCTGACTGAGCATCAAATGTACACATAATCGATATTTAATGAAGAAAAGAAAGAAAGAGCCTGCCTGGCCTTATCACTTAGTTCTGTGATCTTGTCAGATCTCAGAAGCTAAGTAAGGTCAGTGCTTTGTCAGTGTTTGGATGGGAGACTTCCAAAGTGACGCACGAAGTGCGGATATTGATTCAGTGATTCTCTTCCCATTTTAGTCAGTACTGAACCAAGTCCCTAGCATGAAGCTATGGGCCACTGTGCTGTTTCAGTGGAGAACTAGAACACAGATGTGCCCACCATTTGTAGTCATTAAAGATGCCACAACACACTTCATAACAGCAGGGAACTCTTCCCAGCATCCTGGCCAAATTCTCATGTACAAAATTACATTCTGCCTCCCTACATATCCCATACGGTTACAGCCGAATACAGCATTCTTTACTTCCTGTCCTAAAACTATAGCAGAATTGCTATGAGCTGTTAGACAGCGGCTCTAAACCGCGCAAGGAAGAAGGCGTGAACAGAACAATGCCAAGATCAGGGTAGTGCAAATAGAAGCTATGTTTGCACACCATGCCCTGGCTTGTTCTCTGTGCATTTTTACTATACCTGTATCTCTGGTTCACTGCCTTTATTCCACATAGATTAAAATATTGGAAAAAAACCCTTTAGCTGTTTGAGAATTGCAGTGCAGAGTTTAAACTTTTCATCCGTGTCCCCAGCCAATTTCCTCCCATCTGTAACAGGATGCACACAACTTTCAAAGTTGCTGTGGCAAAATGTGCACAAAACAGGTTTATTGGCTGATGAAAAGTGCTGTTCACTGAAGGCAAAATTAGTGAAATTGCGATAATTTTTTTTTTAAAGTCACCAAATTGCTAGGAGTTTTCACTCTTTTCACTGCCTGTGTGATATTTCCCTACTAAGAACATTAAGCCTCAGGTTGATTTGAGTCTTACCACTTACAGGAATATAGTTGGCATTAATGTAGTCTGAACCTTCTTCTTCATTCATCGAAACTAATCTGACGCGGCTAAAGTCATCTACAAAAAGAAGGAGGGGAGGGGGAAAGAAAGGGGGTAGCTTGAGCAAACTGTGGGAGGTTTTAAATAATCTCTTAAAATCCTGAAACACAATTACACACTCTCCAGCATAACAAAGGCAAAACTGTAGAGGGCCAGCATTCCATTCTAATAAGTACTGCCCAGTTCCTGCTGCATGGATACGGCTTCATTAATGCTGCACACTCCTGCCTTCAAGAGGCTTCACTGTCGGGTCTCTTTGAATCTCATTAAAATCATGAGAAAAAACGAAGAAGGCTGCTCAGCAGTAGGAATGACCTACTATTTTCAATCATGACAAATACAAAACACAGAGTTTCATCCTTTCAAAACGAAGAGAGACCTATTTCTTTTAAAACAAGCTTTTACCTGCTGGAAAACCTGCATCAATTCCACAATTAAAACTCTTCTCCCCCCACACCCCCCGAGGGACCCTCGCAGGAGTCTGCATCTATTGTACTTACATGGGAGGATATTTGTATAGCGATTTTTACATCGATTCATGGGAAGGTCAGCAGCAAAATGGGGTATGTCAAGCCCAATCAGTTTTAGCTCCTGTATATGTCAGAAGGGAAAATGTTGCCATTAAATTGACTAACACCTGAAAATTAATGGTTTGTGAATAATGCTTCTGACAGCCCTGGACTCCAAAGCACTTTATTTATGGACACTACAGATACAGCAAGTTTCCTTGTAATACCTCATCATTTGGCTCATACCTGGGCGACCACTTCTAAGAGTGGGGAGGGAAGTCTGGTCTCCATGCCCATTCAACTTTTGGCTACCCTGATGAGACTGTCAGTAGGTTTGTCAGTTACTGTCACCTATTCTGATGATTTTGTTCTGACCTACCAAACTCATTCTACATAGGCCACTGAACAGCTATCAGATGGTGTCACCATCTGAGCTAGATTTCAGTAACGTTTCCTCAATTACCGACAACTCTCAGCTGCTTTTGATCCTGAGATTTATATAATTACTATTCATTACCTTAAATAATCAATCTAAAATATTCTGTAACATATGATCATAAATGAGATGGAGACAATGTGTGCCACCTGAGACAACAGTGGGTGGAATCCTAACCCTATCAAGTCAAATGGAGTTTTGCTACTATGATCAACAGATCCAAGATTCCACCCAATGTTTGTTGTTCCCTTTTGTCTTCACTTGACAATCTTGCATTTTTAGCACTGGGGAAATAAACTAGTCAGACAAGACCATGTCTTCCCAGTAAACTGTCCCTTTGTTTCAGAAGATTTGGTTGTCACCAGTGCCGTTTTTCATTTTAAAAATGCATTGCAGTCAACTTAGGCTGCCACCTGGTCTATGCTACAACAGACGTGTGAGTCTGAATGCCACACTCATACCACCCATCAGGTTCTTGCAGTTTGGCATAAATAGTCGTCCAATTTGGGAGAGGCAGCTAGGAGCTGTCATCTCCATATACATACCTCAAATTGCAGAGAAAATTTATAATCTGAATCTTTGGCCATATCCTTGATGTAGCCATCAAAGTCATCCAGCTGGACAGGGCTTTTCAAAAACACACAGAAAAGAAATTAATTTCTTAAATAGGTTTGTTTTGTTTTTGAGTACTAACAATTCACTAATCTCTATTTTTAACATTGTATTCTACTACGTAATTATACCTGGGACAGAGCTTGCAAAAGATGGAAGCTTGTGTACCTGAAATGTGACACATACTGTCCGATGAATCATTTACCTGTGATTACATGTACTGTATTGTAGCCATGTGGGCAACTGCGGCTAATAGGATAGATCTACCCACGTCATGAAGCTAAATTCTGCAGTCCATCTTGAGGCAAAATTCCCATTGGTTTCAGTTTGAATTTTGCCTGATTTAGGATGCAGGATTTGGCCCACTGGCAATGGAACATAGAATGGAGAGTCAGGAGAGCTACCAACTCTTGACCCTTCAAATCAAACTGTCTCAAAGGGGACCCTCTAGTTATAGCTCTGATTGAAATCTCCATTTCAATTAAAAATGAGCGTGGGATGCCAGATTTGGATCCCGATTCTAAGTCCCATCAGAGTTCAGATGGTCACATCCAGGGTTTATGTTCTGGTCATCTCTAATTACAATACATGGGCACTAATTCCTGGATGGCAGCAAAAGCCGCTCACTTGAACTGACTTAGTGACGTAAAAATCCCTTTCATAAAGGGGGAACTATCTGGTAAACACACACATTTAAATTTCATGTGCACCATAATCACACAAGCCATTAATAGGTTTCATTGGTGGGTCCATCCACACACAGGCCTGAATTTGGGTCAGACAAGGTCTATGATGTAAAATATGAAAATTTCAGCCCCAGAGCAACAAATATTTTCACGATTGGCTTTGAGAAGTTCAGGTGTTTGCCATGTTTGACATTAGAAGCCAAATTCTACTCTAGCATACGTGGGCACAATGCCCATCGAAGATAATGGAGCACAAACATATTGGGCCAGATCTTCAACTGGTATAAACTGGCCTGGCTTTATTGACTCTGATGGAGCTATGCCTGTTTACCCCAGCTGAGGATCAGGCCCCGAGTTCAGGCTAAAGAATTAGTCATTAGATTAACACCTTAAATAATGAAATACAAGCAGTTTCCCTCGCGTAATTATCATGTTTTAATTTACAAAATACTGAAGCATGTACACAATAATCCGTTCATGTACTTGAAGCAATATGCCACCAAGGAACTGTCTTTTATCTCCAGATAATTACTTCTCTTTACCTATTTAACATTAATGATCTAATACACAACAGCAACTGCCATCAGAGCCTGACATCAAGAAGGAAACTGCAGTACAAACAGATCCGTTCCAGTTTTTCAGTTTTTCATTTTTAAATGAGGAAAGGCCCTGTTGGAATTTCTAATTTAGCATAACTGATCTTTCCCCAGTGGTTAATTTTCTATCAGTCAGGAGCTCTTTTACCACAACCTAGCTGTTGAAAAGATACAACAAAACACAGGGTACTCTTGATTTAGTGCCGGGGTTCTCAAACTTCATTGCGCTGTGACCCCACCCCCCTTCTGACAACACAAATTACTATGCGGCCCCAGGAGGGAGGACTGAAGCCTGAGTCCGCCTGATTCCTGCCTGATTCCCCCGGGTGCGGGAGCCAGAGCCAAAGCCCGAGCCCCACTGCCCTGGGTGGGGAAGGGGTCAAAGCCAAAGCCCAAAAGGGCTTCATCCCCAGCCTGGAGGCCTGTAGCCTGAGCCCGCTGCCCAGGGCTGAATCCCTCAGGCTTCGGCTCAGCCCCGAGCCCCAGCAAGTCTAAGCCAGCCCTGGCGACCCCATTAAAATAGGGTCCTGACCCACAGTTTGAGAACCGCTGATTTAGTGTAATTATCTCTTGCCATGTGCTTCCAGACATCTCTTGATACAATCTCTCTCTGGAGGTATTTACCAGAATGAAGAATATTTATCTCTGCAACCATAACACCATATTGCCTATAATCATAAAAATTATTGTTCAGTCTAATGTGACTATTAATTTTTTTAAAACATTATTTAAATATCAAAAAGTCACATACTTGGTCAGCTTCCTCTTCTTTAATCCATTTTTACTCCTGTAAGGCAAACAAACACAGCTTTTTTCAGTATAACTCATCATCTGGACTTGATTAAAAATTAGTCCCACTGTCAAAATTGAACTTGTTTCCATCTGAATTGAATGTATAGGTTTTATGATTGCCTTAATACGTAAGTCAGGAGTGTGGGTGGAAAGCTGACCTCTTTGAAGCCAATGGCAAAACTCCCTACGGATTTTACCCTATGGTGTTAAGGCACTGCCTGCATTTTGGAGAAGGAGAGACTGCACACAGGAAACCATGTTCAGAGACCTTGGGTGAAATCCTGATTATACTGAAGTCAATGGGAATTTTTTAACCGACTTCAAAGGGCCCAAATGTCACCCCTTCTTCCTGAGCCTGGCATAATCCCTCCAGAAATGCAAGCCAAATTAGCCTGCTACATCCCTTTATAAATTGCAGCATAAAGTTCCCTAGCAGTCTAGAAGAAAAAAGGGGAACAACCAGCAGGGCAGATACAGGTAAGTAACCATTTTCATGTTCTCTCCATAGGTACTAATGCGGAGAGTGGACCAGATGATATGTCTGAGGGAAGGGAGCAGAAGGAGACTCCACCGATTGGAAGGCATGGGATGCACTCTCCTAGGGTTGGGGGTTCCACGACCACCGCTCCCAAGAGAAGGAGGCAGGTGGTGGTGTTCGGGGACTCTCTCCTCAGGGGAACTGAGTCATCTATCTGCCGCCCCGACCGGGAAAACCGAGAAGTCTGCTGCTTGCCAGGAGCTAAGATTCGTGATGTGACGGAGAGACTGCCGAGACTCATCAAGCCCATCAGCCCTTCCTGCTTCTTCACGTGGGCACCAATGATACTGCCAAGAATGACCTTGACCGGATCACTGCGGACTATGTGGCTCTGGGAAGAAGGATAAAGGAGTTTGAGGTGCAAGTGGTGTTCTCGTCCATCCTCCCCGTGGAAGGAAAAGGCCTGGGTAGAGACCGTCGAATCGTGGAAGTCAACGAATGGCTACGCAGGTGGTGTCGGAGAGAAGGCTTTGGATTCTTTGACCATGGGATGGTGTTCCAAGAAGGAGTGCTAGGCAAAGACGGGCTCCACCTAACGAAGAGAGGGAAGAGCATCTTCGCAAGCAGGCTGGCTAACCTAGTGAGGAGGGCTTTAAACTAAGTTCACCGGGGGAATGAGACCAAAGCCCTGAGGTAAGTGGGGAAGTGGGATACCAGGAGGAGGCATGAGCAGGAGCGCGTGAGAGGGGAGGGCTCCTGCCTCATACTGAGAAAGGGGGGCGATCAGCAGGTTACCTCAGGTGCCTATATACAAATGCACAAAGTCTGGGAAACGAGCAGGGAGAACTGGAAGTCCTGGCACAGTCAAGGAATTATGATGTGATTGGAATAACAGAGACTTGGTGTGATAACTCACATGACTGGAGTACGTCATGGATGGATATAAGCTGTTCAGGAAGGACAGAAAGGGCAGAAAAGGTGGGGGAGTTGCACTGTATGTAAGGGAGCAGTATGACTGCTCAGAGCTCAAGTATGAAACTGCAGAAAAACCTGAGAGTCTCTGGATTAAGTTTAGAAGTGTGAGCAACAAGGGTGATGTCGTGGTGGGAGTCTACTATAGACCACCAGACCAGGGGGATGAGGTGGACGAGGCTTTCTTCTGGCAACTCGCAGAAGTTACTAGATCGCAGGCCCTGGTTCTCATGGGAGACTTCAATCATCCTGATATCTGCTGGGAGAGCAATACAGCGGTGCACAGGCAATCCAGGCAGTTTTTGGAAAATGTAGGGGACAATTTCCTGGTGCAAGTGCTGGAGGAACCAACTAGGGGCAGAGCTCTTCTTGATCTGCTGCTCACAAACTGGGAAGAACTAGTAGGGGAAGCAAAAGTGGATGGGAACCTGGGAGGCAGTGACCATGAGATGGTCGAGTTCAGGATCCTGACACAAGAAAGAAAGGAGAGCAGCAGAATACAGACCCTGGACTTCAGAAAAGCAGACTTTGACTCCCTCAGGGAGCTGATGGGCAAGATCCACTGGGAGAATAACATGAGGGAGAAAGGAGTCCAGGAGAACTGGCTGTATTTTAAAGAATCCTTATTGAGGTTACAGGGACAAACCATCCCAATGCGTAGAAAGAATAGTAAATATGGCACGCGACCAGCTTGGCTTAACAGTGAAATCCTTGCTGCTTTTAAATACAAAAAAGAAGCTTACAAGAAGTGGAAGATTGAACAAATGACCAGGGATGAGTATAAAAATATTGCTTGGGCTTGCAGGAGTGAAATCAGGAAGGCCAAATCACACCTGGAGTTGCAGCTAGCAAGAGATGTTAAGAGTAACAAGAAGGGTTTCTTCAGGTATGTTAGCAACAAGAAGAAAGTCAAGGAAAGTGTGGGCCCCTTACTGAATGAGGGAGGCAACCTAGTGACAGAGGATGTGGAAAAAGCTAATGTACTCAATGCTTTTTTGCCTCTGTCTTCACTAACAAGGTCAGCTCCCAGACTACTGCACTGGGCAGCACAGCATGGGGAGGAGGTGACCAGCCCTCCGTGGAGAAAGAAGTGGTTCGGGACTATTTAGAAAAGCTGGACGAGCACAAGTCCATGGGGCCGGGTGCGTTGCATCCGAGAGTGCTAAAGGAGTTGGCGGATGTGATTGCAGAGCCATTGGCCATTATCTTTGAAAACTCATGGCCATCGGGGGAGGTCCCAGATGACTGGAAACAGGCTAATGTAGTGCCCATCTTTAAAAAAGGGAAGGAGGAAGATCCTGGGAACTACAGGCCAGTCAGCCTCACCTCAGTCCCTGGAAAAATCATGGAGCAGGTCCTCAAGGAATCAATTCTGAAGCACTTAGAGGAGAGGAAAATGATCAGGAACACTCAGCATGGATTCACCAAGGGCAAGTCATGCCTGACTAATCTAATTGCCTTCTATGATGAAATAACTGGCTCTGTGGATGAAGGGAAAGCAGTGGACGTGTTGTTCCATGACTTTAGCAAAGCTTTCGACACGGTCTCCCACAGTATTCTTGTCGGCAAGTTAAAGAAGTATGGGCTGGATGAATGGACTATAAGGTGGATAGAAAGCTGGCTAGATTGTCGGGCTCAACGGGTAGTGATCAATGGCTCCATGTCTAGTTGGCAGCCGGTATCAAGCGGAGTGTCCCAGGGGTTGGTCCTGGGGCCGGTTTTGTTCAATATCTTCATAAATGATCTGGAGGATGGTGTGGATTGAACCCTCAGCAAGTTTGCAGATGACACTAAACTGGAAAGAGTGGTAGATACGCTGGAGGGTAGGGATAGGATACAGAGGGACCTAGACAAATTGGAGGATTGGGCCAAAAGAAATCTGATGAGGTTCAACAAGGACAAGTGCAGAGTCCTGCACCTAGGACGGAAGAATCCAATGCACCGCTACAGACTAGGGACCGAATGGCTCGGCAGCAGTTCTGCAGAAAAGGACCTAGGGGTTACAGTGGACGAGAAGTTGGATATGAGTCAACAGTGTGCCCTTGTTGCCAAGAAGGCCAATGGCATTTTGGGATGTATAAGTAGGGGCATTGCTAGCAGATCGAGGGACGTGATCGTTCCCCTCTATTCGACATTGGTGAGGCCTCATCTGGAGTACTGTGTCCAGTTTTGGGCCCCACACTACAAGAAGGATGTGGAAAAATTGGAAAGAGTCCAGCGGAGGGCAACAAAAATGATTAGGGGTCTGGAACACATGACTTATGAGGAGAGGCTGAGGGAACTGGGGATGTTTAGTCTTCAGAAGAGAAGAATGAGGGGGGATTTGATAGCTGCTTTCAACTACCTGAAAGGGGGTTCCAAAGAGGATGGCTCTAGACTGTTCTCAGTGGTAGCAGATGACAGAACAAGGAGTAATGGTCTCAAGTCGCAGTGGGGGAGATTTAGGTTGGATATTAGGAAAAACTTTTTCACTACGAGGGTGGTGAAACACTGGAATGTGTACGTAGGGAGGTGGTGGAATCTCCTTCCCTAGAAGTTTTTCAGGTCAGGCTTGACAAAGCCCTGGCTGGGATGATTTATTTGGGGATCGGTTCTGCTTTGAGCAGGGGGTTGGACTAGATGACCTCCTGAGGTCCCTTCCAACCCTGATATTCTATGATTCAGTCACTTCAGCTCTGTCCCTGCCTCACCTGATCCTATCTCCTCTAGGAAAGCTAGTGTCACCACACAGATGAAAGAAACACAAGGACTGAGACTATACCTAGGCCTACACAGGTGTGCAAGGATTGGCAGCCCCTGGCAACCCTTTCGAAACACACATGAGGCGAAGAAATTCTAGCCTGTACATGGCATTTCACATACACCACATAATCAGAATGAGGAATGATCCTCTACTTCCACAATGAAGGCAATGGCAAATATCCCACAGATTTCAACAGGAGTAGGAAATGAATGAGTTAAGCAAGGTAATATTTAAGAACAGAAATAAAAAGTGCAGTATACTAACCACCATCATACCTTACATATTGTTCCAGACAAGGAGCCCTGGCTCAAGTCTGTCTGAAAACAGTTCTAATATGTGATGATTCACTACACTAAGGAAGACCTGAAGAAGAACTCTGTGTAAGAAAGCTTGTCTCGCTGGAACAATGTTAACCAGTTAAATTACATGTGCAAATGAGCACATTCTGAATTAATTTATCTACAGTTTCTAAGAACTATTGATCATGTTTGCTAAGACAATCAGACAGCTTGAACAAATTTTTGCTTCCTAAAAGGCCCCTCAGAAGTGTTAAATACTTTTTCTGGGCCTTTAGTGATATCTGCCCTTAAGCATGTCCTGCTATAATAAAGTTAAAACTTTTTTATTTCATGGTCATAATCAAGTGATTGCTAGATACTCTTGGCTAAACCAGTTCACACTAGCTAAGATTGGTTGAAATTAGATTTTTTTAAAATCCCAAAATGGGAAAACTAAATTTTTCAGGGAAAAATATTTTGATTTTTTTCATTTTTTTAAAAAACAAATTCAAAATGCTTTTTTAAAAAAACAACAATAATATTTTGATATTTTCAAAAAATGTTTTGAAATAGCAAGGAAAAATACAGAGGAAATTGAAAAAAGAAAATTTAAGTTTTCCCTCCTTTCATCTCCAGAGGTATTAAAAGTGTGTGTGGGGGGGGGGGGGGGGAGGTTTCAAAAGCAAAAAAGGATAAGAGGAAGGGGGAAACACCCCAAAAAGTCAAAACATATTTTTTGGAAATGAACAAAAGTTTTAAACAGGTTTCTAAAAAACTGTTCTGATTTTTTTCATAAAACAAAACAACAACAACAAAAAAGAATGAAGCAAAAACTGCTTGTTTTCTTTCTAAATAATTCCCTCTCAAGAAAAGTTTCTAGATCAGCTCCTACTACATCAGCTTCTACTCTGGCCCAGTACCTTCTTGTTGTATTGTAACAATCTATTTTCATTCATAACAGATGATGCGTCTGCAGAGTTAACATAGCTATGCCAATAACATTTCTACACCGGTGTGGAACAATTACTATGTAATACAATATATACCATTATCTATCTAACTTGAAATAACTTTTTGCTATTTAGACACTGACATGTGTGCACCTTGACTATACCCATACCCATACCCCTGAAACATTTATTTTACACCTTAATGGTAGTTTTGCCAAAGAAGTCTTAAAAATGAATTCATCCAGGCTATCGAAATACAACTTTTGTTATCCCTTGTGACTAGGGTAAATCTGAAAGATTGGCATATAGGATTAATTAAAAAAGAAAAATATTAAGTGCTGCCATGATGGGAGTGCTTCTAGGAAATCTCCAAGGAACACTTCAATAGGCACATAAAACAGATGATTGACATCAATACCCCATGAGACAAACAGAAAACATTCATTAAGCTTTCAGAATCTCAAGAGTCTTTTGTTACTTTACATTGCAATGGCTGCTGAGTATTCACAAAATGTCATAACCAAATTGCATGTAAAACGAGGACGCTTGAAACAACAGATTTCATTTCATGCTGATATTCCATTTACATTATAGGCTTATCATAGGCTTAGTAAAAAACAATCTAACACTCTGAAGGCCAGATTCACCACAGTGCCGCACCTTGTGTGGTAATTTACACAGTGCAGCATGGGTGTAGAATACTATTATCCTGATTCGATATCATGTTATATCCACTTTGGACTTGTATAAATGACTACACAAAGCATAGGTGCTGGGACTAGGGGTGCGGAGGGTGCTGCCACACACCCTGGCTTACAGTTTGGTTCAATGACTCTGAGCACCCCCACTATACAACTTGTTCCAGCGCCCTGACACAAGGGGCAGGTCAAAGGAGTACCAGGCCCTGAGTGCTTTTTGGAGGCTTTGCTCCTGCTCTTATAGAAGTCAATGGCAAAACTCCCATCGGCTTCCCCTTTCTCTAGTAATCAAAAAGTTTACTTTATCTGGATCCAATCCCAATTTAGATGAGTGTTTTTAAATATGCAACAAAACCAGAGATGATACTTCGTCTCCACAATCCTTGTATAGTATATTCCTCTGACTAACTTAACTGGGCACTGCCGCTCCACACGAATACTGCTACCATCCTGGTAAAAGATTTTGGCAACAGCGAGAGAGAGCCATTCTCTTGATTTTAGTACCAAACAGGAGAGGCATCACTTTGATTTCAGATCTAGAGGGGCACAAACTCCCTCCCATTAAGTAAAAACTTCTTGGTCATACATATATTAAGATTTCATTTATGATTTTATATGGTATAAGCAAGCTACAGACATGGGTGGTCCATGTTATGGCTGTTTATAAACACAGCAATTAAAGATGTTGGAGAGGATTATAAGCCAGGGTTGTAAGAAGCCTTTGGATCTAAATCAATTGATTAGCTATTTATCAAAACATCAATCATTTATTAATCCTTTATAAATGGAACCTTAATTTCAAGTGTGACCCATTTATTATGGTTGGGGAGAGCTAGCTCAAAGCATTTGCTGTACAAATTCTGGGCCAGTTTTTGCTCCCAACAGCAAAATGCCTATTGACTTTGGTGGAGAAAGATTGCACCTTTAAAAACAAATGGTTTGTTTTGGATTTAGACAGGTGAGCTAACACCAAGCAATTAGTAAGAGGAGACAGCAGCAGAAAGCATCATCAGGCAATCAGCAAGTGGATGAAGCAAAAGTTACAAGGGGGTTTGTAATAAAGTCATAAAAGTTGCATAGGGACAATAATGAAGTGTGTGAGAGTGACGTCTACAAAATTTTTCTTTTTAAGTAACAAAATGGGTAGGAGCATAAACAAGCAAAATGTGAAGCAAATAGCATGTATTTTGACACACACACACTCTCCAGTCCATATTTCAGCACATGAAAATTATTGTAACTTCAAGAACTTCCAACCATTTGAAAACAAAAGAACACATTTTTCATGTAGTGGGAAATTAATATGGTTTAGCTATTGCATAGGGAAAAACAAGTAAAATCACTTACCAAGGATTAATATAAAATGCCAAAAGATAATCAGTCCAGAGGCATGAGGGTAGCAGAGTTAGGAAAGCAAATACACTTCTACGCCTGTGAGCATTAATAGATAACATATATAAAGATGAAAAAAAAGTGAGGAGAGTTAGTAAGACAAACTAAACTCAGGAGCTCAGTCAATTGCATAATAGAGGTTAGTTAATAGGATAAAAAATTCCTGTTACTCTGTTAAACGTGAAAATTATTAGATTCCATGGCACTGGTACTCCATGATCCTGCAGCTTGTGTAGTAATTTATACCTGTTCAAAGTGAGTGTAAAATTATACACAACTGGATGGGAGCATTTTACAGTAGTGCAAATAACTACACAGAGTGCAAGGCAGTGTAGATTTAAGCCCAATATTTTAAAGCAATGTTAATGGATGTAATGGTGCCAGGTAAAGATGCTCCATGTGAACTCAGGGTGGGATTTTCAGCAGTGCCTAAAGTCACTAAGGTGCCTTTAAAATCTCACCCGCAACTTTGTCATCATTTATATTGCTCTAGTTTACAGTATTTAGGGTATTTCAAGGGAGTTACATTTCATTTTCAGCTAAATATAGCTATTATATAGCCCGAATTTGCAAAACTTGTTCTGGCAAGTAGTCCCATTGGCTTCAGTGGGAATATGTGTGTGAGTGTCAAGGGATCAGGTCCATATACCTTCTCAGTCCTGTTGAGTTAGATTTCTGCAAATGACCTTGAAACTGCAAAGGCAATACCACTAATAGGCAATACCAAGTCTTAAATAGTCACCATACATTATTCCTCAATGGTTTCCAGCAAAGTTCTATTTGTTCCTTTGCTAAACTCAGTTTATTTCTGTTGTTTCTGTGGGTAATTATTTATGGCAGATTTCACTACTATTAAACATAAGTTTTAGATACAAAATAACCCTTTACATTTATATTTGTGTGTTATGGACCAAATTTTGCTCTGACTTACACAGGTGTAAATCCAAAGAAACTCAGTTAATACAGGAGTTACTCTGGCTTTACAGCACTTAGTAGAATTTGGTCTTGTATAATCAAAGTACATTGCAAACATTAACTCTTAATGAAACTGATAGATTCTGCACTCATTCAATCAATGGGAGCTTGAACTGAGTAAGAATTTTGTGATTTGGCTTATCATGAATGTCTGGCAATTCCCAGAAGTAATACTGCTGACCTATGCCTGACTACTCTAAAACAGGAACAAAGAATGGACACTGCCTTTGTCTGTGGTAAGAAGAAAAGGAGGACTTGTGGCACCTTAGAGACTAACAAATTTATTTGAGCATAAGCTTTCGTGAGCTGGGGCATGTGTGTGTGTTTGAGCAAGAGTGTGCATGTGTGCACACCAGAGAGAGAGTGAAAATCAAGCTGTGTCTGCCGTAAGTGACCCTAACCCAAATCATCCAGTCTGGGGGGAGGGATAGCTCAGTGGTTTGAGCATTGGCCTGCTAAACCTTGGGTTGTGAGTTTAATCCTTGAAGGGGCCATTTAGGGATTTGAGGCAAAAAAAAATTGGGGATTGGTCCTGCTTTGAGTAGGGGGTTGGATTAGATGATCTCCTGAGGTCCTTTCCAACTCTGATATTCTATGAGACACTACACAGGAAAACCCCACATAGGGAAGTGGAAACTCCAGGAAATATCTTACTTTTTGTTGTTGCTGCTGCAGCAAATAAAGGGTGCTGGAGAGTTTGTTGGGCCCAAAATCTAGAGCGATTTTTACAGATGGGGGTGTGTGTGTGTCTGTCAGATACAAGTCTGCCTGGGGGCCAGGGAAACATGCTGCCCAGAACTCACCTGGTGATGCTGCCCATACAACCCATCCTCCAGGCAGCTATGAAGCATGGACTGGGAGAGCAGTAAAGTTAACACTAGTTTAGGCACCAATCTTGCAAACACTTAAGCACATAATTTACTCTAAGCACATGAGCAATACCACTGACATGAAGACTACATACTTGCTTAAAATTAAGCATGTGCTTATGTGTTTATAAGATCAGGTCCTTAATCCTTAATAGTTGAGAGGAATCCCTGTGGGACTGGTGTGGGGACAAAGTGGGTCTCTTCACAAGCAAGCCTCTATTTTCACAGAGGGCCTTCCACAGGGCCTGGGAGTAGGAGCAGATGTTGTTGCTAAGGCAACCCTCTTCCCTTCCACATCCCCAGGGTCGGGGATTTGCAGGTCTTCATCCCATCTGCCCACAGAGGCAGACGGAACAGTCTAGTCGATGTTTCCTTTCATCCTCTGATATCAAACAGGACAAGTGTCCATCAAACCACAAGCTAATATGATTGGAATTCCTATCTTTGTTTATAGTGACCATTTCAGGCAAAACTCGCACTGAAGTGAGGACCTCAAGATTTGGCCCCATTGCCTTAAACTGGTCAAATACTAAACAGGTATAATCTTTGAGAATTCATGCAGATGATAACTCAAGCAACAAGAATGGTCACACTTACTCATGCAAATCTAACAATGAATTCTCCCCCCAAAAGCCCTTTCTGTTTTTAATGTCTGTTGCTATTTTAGTAATTTGATTCCAGTGTGAATTTTTAATTTACAGGAGTGTTTGAGCTTCTGCCTGGGCTGCAATTAACATATTCCAAATAAGAGAAGCTGAGAAGGAGATTAGCATGTACTCAGTATGGCTGGCTGCTATTAAAGCTACACCAAGCAAGTGAAGCTTGTTCAATATGTAGTTAATTAGCAGCACTGTTAGGTATTGACAGGCTGTGCTGGGATTGTTAGTTCAGTTTGTGTGCTTATTAGCAAAAGGCTTGTTTTGGTGCAGTAGCAATCCATTTAATCCCATCCTTGCTGGCAGCCTACACCCCGTGAGATCATAGAAACAGTTCCAGGTCCACCAATTCCTCATTCCAACCCCGTTCACATTCAACAAAACTGAACCACGAGTGGAAAAACTGAAGCACTTAGTTTCTTTTCCCTATGGAGTTTGGTGGCATTTTTTGAACACTGTATTTTGGCCAGCTTTGGAAGCTACTCATGTTTGGCTTTTTTGGGGTTGCTGACAATAACTTCCCAAAACAGTAAACAAGTCAGTTAGCAGCACCACTGAACTATCAGGAACATGAACAAGAATCACAACATCAGCAGACAATAGGGAAATCACTAGGGCCCATTTTGCCTCGATGGAAGCTAATAGGGTGGATTTATTTGCTCTAACACCTCTCAGGGAGTGATGGAACTATTGATGGAATGGAGTAACTAATCAATGCCTGCTGTTTCTGCAGATGGTTTTCCAGACCTGACTGGGTGTGTTTTGCTTCCAAACACCCCAGCAACACTGAGCACAAAGTTGCAAGGGCGATTTGAGCTAGCTTGGCCTTGTTCCAAATACAAAGGAAAAATAACTAATGGCACTGGGGCTTGTATTTCTGTGAACAGAATTGTTAGCTGATGATCTATTAAGAGCAGCCTCACTGCTTGACATTAATACATCTCCATAGAGCTGCTAATGGATTTATAGATCAGCCCTCTACCGCTTTGTTATTTTAGGAAATATACAGAATGTGTGTAAGGGAAAGAAAAAAAAATGCATCTAGCCCAGTTGGAATATGTTGTGCATCCTCATTTCCTACTAAAAAATAGTTTATGACAAAAGACATGGTCCTGGGCCACCATTCAGTCAAATAAAAGACAAAACAAAACCAAAAATAAGCTAGCTTTACTTCATGTTAAATGCACTAGTGATCATATAACAAAAACATAAGAACATAAAAGTCAGACTTGCCAACGAAGGTAGCTCGTGAGAAAAGGAATGCGGGGAGGGGAAGCATGGAGGTAGCAGTATTTAACTCACCAGTTATATGGAAGTTTTCCATCTCTCTCCAATGAAGCAAAATTGACAAAGGTTCCAGCCCCACACTCCCTGTTTCAGGAAGACCATTGAGTTCAAGGTTATTATTGCTGGACAAACATAATGCTTGTTGATTTTGTCAGCGGTGTTGCCCTAATACAGATCATTAAGAGCCTGATTCTAAAAGGTGGTGTGTATCCAGGCCTCCCACTGAAGCAAGGGCTGAACTTGCTGGGTGAAGCTCAACTGAAGTCAGTGGATCTGCACCATCGTAAGCCATGTCTGGATGCGACCCTTTAGAAGTAGTGGGTGCTCACCATCTCCTGAGATCAAGCTTCCTAATATTCTGCCTCAAGAATAAGATGAGAAAAAAGTTGTCAAAATTGATTTCTGTCTAGGGATGTACATGGCACCAATCTCCATAGTTTCAGAGCACCTGCCAAGTGCAGTATTCTCCTGTTCATATGAAATCCTATTGTCGGAGCCTCTGCATTATCCGAATTCCTTCCTTGTCCCCCCAGTATGACACACATGCCCCCTGAAGCATGTATCTCATGCAGGGGGACAAGGAAGGGATCTGGATAATGTGGAGGTTTGGATAATAGAGCAGAGACCCCCAGCAAGGACTGTGAGGCGGAGGATAATGAATCACCCTACTGCTGATTTGCTCCTGCGGCAGTGGAGGGAGCCCTCTGCAGCCCCGCGGTCACTGAAGTGAGTGATCAGGGCAGAGCAGAGCCCCTGAGCCAGGAGCTCAAGGAGGATGACGAGACCCTGGCTGTGGGGGAGGCCATCCCACCGCTGAATGGCTCCTGTCCTCTCAATTATCTGAATAAAATCTGTGTCCCCCATGCTCTTTAAATAATCAGGAGTATACTGTATTTGTCCTTACATCACCCCTAGGAGGTAAGGAAGCATTATCCCCATTTCACCAATGGAGAAATTGAGGCATAGTGTTTAAATGACTTGCCTAATACCACATAGGCAATGTGTGGCAAGGCCAGGACTGGAGTCTTTATTCCAGTGCTTTAACCACAAAACCAACCTTTGACCTTCTCAACATCAAATGAAAAACCGAATGTTCAGTATTTTTGCTTGTTTGCTTTAAAAATGATTACATGCAAGTGTATAGTTCTGTTTTTTTTTAAATTCCTCTTGTGGTAGAGAAAATGAGAAAGAAATAGCCATGGGCTGCGTGCATGATAGTTAACTAGGGAAAAGAATCTGGGTTTTCACAGAACCAGCTATATGCAAAAGTAACAAACAATGCATTGAAAGGGGTCCTATGAAAATCTAGGTGATGGGGTAAATTCATTTGCATGGAGTATATAGCAAAGACGTGATGCATGAAATGCAACAATCTGTTGTGTAATCAGCGAGCAAGTTCTTTAAAGTGACCCTCTGAAGTGACATTACTTGATTTTCTGACTTCGAAGGAAAAATTCAATTTAAATGTATTATTTCACACACACATTATGGTTCTGGATTATAAGAGAACGGAGACTCCCAAGGCTCAGACCTGCAAACCTTCCGGTCACAGAACTACATACAGAGGATCTGGGTGATTAGCCACCCAGTTTAGCTAGCCAGTCAAGGATATAACTCAGACAAGAGGTGAACTGTGAGCTACAACACTAGATAAAGGAAATCAAATCTCATTCTTCAGGGCATAGGATGGCTGCTGCAGGTGTATGAAGGAACTGCATCATATGTAAAGAGCAGTACTTGGAGGGAGGGGAAAAGGTGCCTTTCTTCTGTCTGAAGGAACAAATACTGGGCACTGAGAGACTGGTCTTGATGGATTAGTTATCTGATCTGGCATAGCAAATTTTGTGTTCCCAGCAATTTAAATGATTTTGCAAAATAACCTGGATGATCTTAAGGATTCTATTAACCATTCATCTTTACCTGTCTTAAAACCATCTCATATTTCATTTAATATTCAGTAAATCTGAACAATCAAATGACTCGAGAGAATATGACTGCTTAGACAATCAGCCCTTAAAAATGGCTTGAATTTGCAATTTACCAAACCCTACACAGCTCCAAATTAAGACAGAGGTTGAGGCTAATAACTCCATCCAACAGTAAGAATAGCTAAGGGATAAAGCAAGTAGTAGTTGTACTCCTAAAAAACAGCGGAGAACAGGGAATCTTCAGAGGTACTATGTTTACAGACATCTCAAACACCAAGTGAGCACAGTGGGTACCATGTGCCATACAAGCAAAACCCAATATTATATTTTATCCATTCTTTTAAAGCTTCCTGGACTTAGAATAAGACTGGACCTACCTGGCCATTTGCAGATGTTTCCGCCTGAGTACAACAAGAGTCACAAGCAGCAGTCCAATCAGGAGAATGCTCAGGATGGCTAACACAGAGATCACCACTATGTTGGGATTCATCTCAGTAACTGCACACAAACCATGACTCTGGGTTATTCATTTCAGAACATATGGCCTGTATTTTTTTCATGATAATTTTATATTCTTCTCAGTTGATCTTCGGAGTGAGAAATCTTATCAGTGGATGTTAGGGCAGGTTTACGGTCACAGACCCCATACAATTCAATAGGGGAAATGACATGGTTGTGGCAGAGTTGCAAACCTCTGCACAGGAAGGTTTTATGAATGTTAGTGAAAAGGAGGAAAAAGGTAGGGAAGGAGGAAAGAATAAGTGTATATAAAATTGGTATCTTATTTATCTGAGTCTCTTACAATGCACTCCAACATCTGTGGCATTGTATGCCAGCAATAATCAACACAGTCTCTAACCTGAGTCTGACATAAAGGCCCAGTTCTCTGTTTGGGTAACTCAGTTGAAGACAACTGAATTACTTCAGCAGATAATTTGGCCTAAAATATTTTGTTGCAATTAGAGACAGAGTCAAAGCTCAGTAACATTCTTAACAGGTATGTTTGCATCTGCTTTTTCAGATTTATTTCTAGTTCTACAGGACATTATTATTATTATTTATTATTTGTATTGTGATGGCACCAAAGAAGGGAGTAACCTTGCTCAGTAAAGCTTACCATCTATTATAAGAGTGCCTACAGAAGCAGTCCTTAGAACAGAACAGGGGTTTAAGCTAAGTACTACACGCTGAACTTTGACATTTACATCATAACATTACTTGTCAGATATGCTTTAGTCACTGATCCTATGGTCTGATCTCATTAACTAAGCAGAACTGAAACTGATTATTCTGGATGGGAGACCCACAGCTGTAAGGAAGTGGTAATGGTGATTCAATAATGGCATTCTTTCCTCCGAGTAAATTTGAGCCCAGAACCCATAAGAATGCTAGAGGGGCTTGGCTCCATCTTTTTAGTTTCTGACCTCTCCAGGTCATTCAGCTGCCCTTTCCTTTTCACCTCTTCCCAGATCACCTTAGGCAGAAAGAGACATTCCTCATTACCACAGAGGAAGAGCCCCGGCCTAGTAACTGAGTCTTTGCTCATATTTTGCCTGGACACGGTGAGGATGATTTCCTCTACGGATGTCATCCGGGCAGTAATCCCAGAGTCTTCCTTCGAACTGGAAGCAAGGGACTATGAATTAAAAAGCCCAATCTAAAATCAAAATAGAATTATTTTAAAACACACACAGTAATTGGGGTTTCACTACTGATTAAAAAACACACTCTCTAGTGGTGAACATACGTAACAGCAATACTTAATACTTAACACTTAAAAGCTGCTGCCCCATTCCACCCTGGAGCTGGCTACGTTTCAGTGAAATAATTTAGGTATCGGTAACACCTGAAAAGCAGCTTCAGAAGGAACAAAGAGGCAAACATTATAGCTGTATAGAGAGTGGAACTGGCAAAGTCCGGCTTACCCATGGTAGAGACAGCTATGAAGGTGGGAACACTAGGGCTGTTGTGGCTGAAGGTAGTCACGCTGCAATTGTAGGACGTGGCAGGCAGTAGGCTGGAGATAGTCACTACATGTGAAGAAACAGTAACAGGTTCCTAAAGATACGAAAAAAGTACACTGTAGTTTGTCTCTCTCATTCAACTCTTGTTTTCTAAGTGAATTGAGATCTGGCAAAAGAAGCCAGCCTATTTAAGTGCTGGGATGGTGGGCAGGGCCCACCAAAGCAATGAAAAGAAAGATCTGCTCCTGAGATGCAGGAAGGGCCACAGAATCCAAAACTTAACTGATTATGGGTGGCAAAAAATTAAAAATGGAGATGGAGGTGCAGGTCTCAAGGCCAAATGAAGGACCCAGAGGGGGAAAACCAAGCAGAGAACCTTGGACAGTACCCACTCTTCCAATTTGTCCAGGGAGTCAGCAGGGGCAACACACAGGAACTGTGCCTAGATGCATCCACAAGGAACTGGAAAATGGACCCACAGCCATAGAAAACTTCCCTGTCAAGCTTCTTCCTCCTGGACCAATGGATGGCAATCTTAGCTAGTACCAGGGGGAGATTGATGAGGAGGTCTTGTGCCTAATCCAGACCTACAACTCTGAAGGCTAAAGTCATATTTATCCACAGAGCAGCTACAGTAGCAGCAAACTCCCCATATGCCATCTTGCAAATGTGCCTCATCCTTTCCTTGGAGGTACCTCCTTCACCAGTGGAGAGTAGTTCAAGTATCTTTGCACTTTGCCCGCTGGTGACTTTTTTGAATAGGAAGAGCATAGTAAAGCCCCAGGGATAATAAACATTTATTAATACAGCAATCAGACCCCTGAGTCTTGATTTTCTAGTCAAGAAATTTACACTTCTCTGCAAACCCTATAAATCTTTGTACAGAGTTTTAATGGCTATTTCTGTGTTTGATGGATAGTGTAAAAGGTGTTTCATAAATGCTGATACGATGAAAGAAAGTCAATAAAAGAAATGTGTGGAGCTGCAGAGAATGTTCTCATTGATAACCCTTTTTTCCACCAAATCAGCTAAAATCAAAAGAGGTTTATTGATATGAAAATAGGGCAAAATAAATTGGGTGTTTCAGCTGGTAATTTTGAAAGGGAACTAAGAGTGTATTTGTGATCCACAGCCCTGGGCTAATGAACACTGCTGGTGAAACATTAGGCAGCAAACTCTGATGGCCACAAAAACAGAGAGTGGGAGTTCTGGACAGGTTTGCGATCCTTTATAAGCTCCTTTTATCTTTGCAAGGGTCTCTGTTGAACTACAATTCTGAGATCAGTTACGCTGCTGCACATGCGATAGCACTGGAATAACGGAGCTGAATTTGCCTCTTCTAGCTGAAGGACCATAGAGCAGGTCTGGTATGGCAACAGAAGCCGGTTGGAAGATGTGTTTTTTTTTTTTTGGGGGGGGGGGGGGGGAAAGAGGTGTCCCCTCATGGAGAATTTTGAGTAAAATGAAAAAAGTATATATTTTCATCAACATTTTCTGTGAAAAAAAATCAACTATTGAAAAACTGAAACCCCCAAACCTGAACAATTTTTGGTTTTCTGATGGAAAAAATAATAAAAAAAAATAATGCTGGAAACATTTCTCATGAAAATATTCATTTAATCCAAAACCAATTTCTCACTGAAATTAAAAAAGAGGTAAGAAAATTTTCAACCAGCTCTAACAGCAATGGTTTCACCAGTTTCTCAAAAAAGGCCTCTCTTGGGCACCAGAAATATAATCGAGCCTCCCGCCTTTTAGCCTGGGATTTGAAGATGGGTTGGGAAAGGGACTTTGCTGGATAAACATTAAAAACTGGTGAATTTAATGAAAAACGAGTTGATCTTTTCAGTACACCTCCCAGGGCTAGATAACCTTGTCAACAAACCGTGTCAACTGGCACCCTTGTGAGAGTCTCACCAGAGGTAGGTGCTGGACATGGAACTACCCTCACTACTTTAATAACCCCATGATGAACCTGGACTGACTCAATCCTAACAATTGACATAGACCAAAAAGTTTTTTTTTAAATGAGTGCCTAAAGTTAGGCTTCACATCCATATTTAGGCACCGTGTGGCTCCTGATGAAGTCAACGGAGCTGCTGGACACTCAGTATGGCGACAGGATTACTGGCCTAGTGGATGGGGAGAAGTAGTAGATGTGATAAATCTTGATATTAGCAAGAATTTTGACAGTCCCACATCACATTCTCATAAGTGAGCTAAGGAAATGGAGGGAGAGAGAGCTAAGGAAATTGAGGGTAGGGATAGCTCAGTGGTTTGAACATTGGCCTGCTAAACCCAGGGTTGTGAGTTCAATCCTTGATGGGGCCATTTAGGGATCTGGGGCAAAAATTGGGGATTGGTCCTGCTTTGAGCAGGAGGTGCAGGGGGTTGGACTAGATGACCTTCTGAGGTCCTTTCCAACCCTGATATTCTATGATTCTATGAATATAGATGAAATTACTATAAGGTGGGTGCACAACTAGTTGAAAGAGTAGTTAATCGTTCATGATCAACCAGGGAGGGCTTATATAGTCGGTTTCTGCAGGTCAGTCCTGGGTCTGGTTCTATTCAATATTTTTATTGATGACTTGGATAATGGAGTAGAAAATATGTTAATACAATTTGTGGGTGACATAAATCTGGGAAGGGTTGCACACAATTTGGAGGCCAGGATTAGAATTTAAAAGACCTTGACAAATTGGAGAATTGGTCTGAATTCTACAAGATGAAATTCAATAAAGACAAATGTAAAGTACTTTACTTAAGAAGGAAAAATCAAATGCACAGCTACAAAATGGGGAACAACTGACTAAGTAGAAGTACTGCTGAAAAGGATCTGGGGGTTATTGTGGATCACAAATTGAATATGAGTCAACAATGTGATGAAGCTGTAAAAAAGGCTAATATCATTCAAACACTAGTCAGGGATGGTCTAGGTTTACTTGGACATGCCTCAGTGCAGGGGGCTGGACTTGATGACTTCTCAAAATCCCTTCCAGCCAGGGCCGGCTCTAGGCACCAGCAAAACAAGCAGGTGCTTGGGGCGGCACATTTCTAGGGGTGGCATTCTGGAAATGTGCCCCCGCCACCCCAGCTCACATCCACTCTGCCTCCGCCTGCTCCCCTGAGCGCGCCGCCTCCGTTCTGCTTCTCCCCCCTCCCTCCCAGACTTGCCGCGCGCGAAACAGCTGTTTTGCGCAGCAAGCCTGGGAGGGAGGGAGGAGAAGCTGAGCGGCGGCGCGCTCGGGGGAGGCAGCGGTGGTGGAGCGGAGGTGAGCTGGGGCAGGGAGCGGTTCCTCTACTCCCCCCCCGTTACTTCCTGCACTCCCCCCCACCCTCGCTCACCTCCACTCCGCCTGCTCCCCTGAACGCACTGCCTCTCCCTCGCCTGAGAGGAAGGGGGGAGAAGCAGAGCGGTGGCGTGTTCAGGGGAGCAGGTGGAGCGGAGGTGAGCTAGGGTGGGCTGTTGTGTGTGTGGGGTAGCCGCAGGAAGTAATGGGGGGGGGAAATGCAGCATGCCCGGGGGAGGAGGCAGGGCCGGGGATTTAGGAGCCTAACTTTTTTTTTAAAAATAATGGCCATGGTCTTTACTCTGCCTTCTTTGTTCTCTCCATTTATCTAACACTGACTATTTCTCCTTGCGCCCATTGATATGAGAACCATTGCACCTCCTGCCAGCTGGAACAGTCTTTCCTTGTCTCAAAGTCATCAGCTCTCTTTTATCTACATCTCAGCCTATCTTTTCTCCTTTACATCGATCTCAGAATTACTCTGCCTCTGTTACTGGAATTATGAGTCGATGTTTTTAAGTTACTCACCATGGAAATTTTTGGATCCAAATCTGGGTGTGAACTATCCCAAAGTTAGGATGTTTGTACATGGCTTTTCAGTTCCAGCCCACCTCCAATATCAGGATACCGTTCCAATGGAAAACCCTACATAAAATCATGGGACTTACCCTACACAGTGCTATAGTGTGTGTCTAGAATAGCATAAAAGGTGTGGGGGTTTTTAAATGACATCCTATGGTGCTCAAGTAGGATAACTGTGATCCAAAACAGGTGCTCCAGCTGTCTCAGGAGGAGTAGAAAGTAAGTTTCACGTGCTGCACAGGCTCTATCACCATGCATTCACGTTGCCTTGATCTCTGTTTCCCTCTGAGTTAATATGAGACTAGGTGCTCAAACATCATGATGATGGGGGCCACATCAGTATCTATTTAGGTAGAGAGAAAAGGGGGCATGTTGATGGAGCTGAGCGGGTGGGCCTTGGAGGAAACGGCCCTGTGAGGAACAAAATAGATGAGGAGTAGCCATCTTTTCCAAGAAATTCTTACTGTACGAGGGAGGACCCTACGCAGCTCATAGTACTGCAGGAAACAGGCCTGAAGAATGAATGAAGACCACAACAGAAACATGGGACACCACATTCAGGGCTATATATCCCTCTCAGCTAGCTATGTTGCTGTGTATTCCTCACTCTTCATCTTTATCCCTCCTACCTCCCACCCCCTAGGTGAAGATGGCTTTGTGGAGCTCATTGGAGCTGCTTCGCCCTTTGGCCAATGAATACGGTCCCCAGCTTGTTCTCCAACACACAGGAAACCTGCTCAGCCAGTTAAAATCCCTAGTTTCATGTGTGTAGTTAGCAAGACAGAAGGAGGATTTAAATATGTCAGTATTTCAAGGGCTTTATTCTCCACTGCCTTGCACCTTCTGTGAATGAGTGTGAAGTGGATGTAAGATGCTACCATGTTCCAATTTATATTGTTTTACAGCCATTCTGCACAGGAGTACATGACTACACACCATGAAAAGCAGCAGAGTGCCAGGCCCTAAGGACATGTTGTCAATATCAGGGTCCAAAATGGACGAGGTGAGGTAGAGAAAGAGGCAGCCACATACCTGCAACTTTGTTTCTTGACCAGAGCCAGCCTGCTGGCAGAAGACTTCAAAGAAATCAGCCACTCCTTCCTCCACCCATAGCAGAGTCACTGAAGTCTGGGTCTTGTTCACAGCAAACAATGATTTTGGAGGAGCGGGTTCTGGATGAGAGAGAGAGAGAATCTCCTTTCACTAAGCTTATCTTCTGGTCTTTGGAAAATCAATAGGGGGAAACCAACACACAGAATCAGTGTAATGAATACTGCCCTTCTTGAATTTTTTCTTTTCCTTCAGAGACGATCTGTGACATTAACACAGCGATTAAGCAACTGATGTAAAACAGGAAGATGGCTAAGCAACTTGGTTTTTCTTCTCTATTTAACAGTTCTCGGATTGGCTTGCTGGATAATCACTTCTCTTCCCCATTCAGACAGTGTCTGGGGAAATGTTCTATTAATAGACACATTTGCATAAGTTCTTGGAGGAAAAAAAAGGTTGCCCAACTGTTAGGAAAAAAAATATTGTGCGGGTCAGTTAGAACTACAAATCTTGACTGCTGTCATTCTGTGTAGAACATTCAGAGACACTGGATTTGGGTGTGTTTTAGATGGGTGCAGAAAATGCTCTCTTTCTCTACTCGATTCCAGAAAGCAGCCGTTCTCCTCAAACTTCTTTGGCCTGGCTCACCATCCCCCAAAACCTGTCCTATAATCCACTACATCCCACACTCCCTTGCAGCTGCAAAGAACTGTGAGTTGGCTTCATGATGAGAAACCAGGGCCTTGTTGTTGTTGCTGCCGCCGCCTGGTTGTAAGGTGTGCTTGCTGAGGGGATGATGGGTCCTGGGTAGAAATAGTGGTAGGAGGGTTGATGGTCTAATGGGGTGGAAAGCTAACTGCAGGGTTGGGGGGCTCCTGGTGTGATATAGGGGTGTTGGTTCTGGTGAGGAGCTCAAGTGCAGAGACTGGCTACTGAATTTTGGTATTTCTTCCCCCCCAAACCTACCATCCTTGGATCTTAGTTCTTGGCATAGCTTTCAGACGTCTGTACAACTGTCTCTCTAGGTAACCTGATGGACTGCTTTCCCTGCCCTGCAGCTCAGTGCTGCACAGGCAGCAAGGAGGAGAGGGGGAAATGAGAGCTGCCCTGGGAATGGGCGGGGTGGAAAGGGACAAAGCAGGGTGGGAAAGATGCAGTATCAGTAAATGGAAGGAGTAGAAGGAATAAGCTGTTCCTTCTCTCTCCTGCCTAGACTCCTCCTGGGCTTAAGGGCTCTGGGATTTTTCTTAATGTTTTTTCCCTCCTCTGATTGGGGAGGCACAACCCAATGGGTGTTCTTTATCACCCCACTTCCAGGTGGCTATGGAATTCTGCCGAAAAAGGAGTGTCATTGCAGGTATGTTAAGAACAGAAGCACTGACTTTGTGACACACGATGAGTCTTGCACTTCTCTCCCCCACAATGAGACAATAAAGAGGAGTACCACAAACTCTGTGTCTCAGGCGCATGTGCGTGCATTTTATAACTGTAATCGGTATTGGGGGGGCCAAACCTCTGCAGTGAAAATGAGAGAATAAGTAGGGATAGATCTGAACCTAGATCTGAAGCACCCTGAACACTGTGGGAGGCTGGAGAGGATGGAGTTCAAAGTCTGATTCCTGAGCCTGTTTTCTATAACAAGTTAAATCAAAAACTTGAATCCATGACACCCTTACATTTTGGGAGTTAGAAATCTGGATCTGAATTTTCTTGTTCAAGCCTCTCTCTAAATATTAGTCATGGCCCTTAAACTGATTATCTTAAAACAGAGCTGGGCCTGAGCCCTTAAATTTTGGAACTTGACCCAGTTTGGGGAAGTTTGGATTCTCGGGACTAGTTTCTCTGTTGCTCTCCAGCCTGTGTCATCATTTTTACCAGTGCAAAATGCTATCAAAATCAGAATGGCCATGAGATTTGCACACACTTTGCACTGGTATAAATGACGAAACAGAAAAGTGCAGGGCAACAAAGAATCTAGTCTCAGGTTTTGGGTCAATTTCACGGCAGAGATAGAGCATAGAAACATAGATCTGGATCCACGTTCAAACTTCTCCAAAGTTCAGGAGGCACAGGGTGGTTTGAATGTTTCCAGTCAGGCCCTTCTTCTATCTTTATTTCAGAGATGGTCTTGGCAATTGTCATCAATAAATGATAAAAACCTGACCTCTAGTGGATACAGATACAATGTCAGCTTTAAGGTGGAATATTGAAAGAAAAAGAGTGTAGCAGTTTAGAAGCCTTTCTTAGCATAAAGAAAAGGAGTACTTGTGGCACCTTAGAGACTAACCAATTTATTTGAGCATAAGCTTTCGTGAGCTACAGCTCACTTCATCGGATGTAGCTCACGAAAGCTCATGCTCAAATAAATTGGTTAGTCTCTAAGGTGCCCCAAGTCCTCCTTTTCTTTTTGCAAATACAGACTAACACGGCTGTTACTCTGAAACCTTTCTTAGCATAGTTGTCCAAATGTTGATACACTTTTCCCAAAGAGTATTTAAAACCCAGGGCATAATCCTGTTCTCAGTCATACTAGTTTTACATAAGCAGTATTACCAACCCCAAGTTTTCAAAAATAATGAAAAACATATATTTGGCATTCCTTTTATTTGCTCTCTGATGTTGCCAAGTTTAGCGTTCACATTTTCAAACTTTTCTCTGCAGCCATAAGGGCTAGAAACTTACTTTTTTTAAAAACTGAAGCTGGGATTGTCAGGCAATAGCCTGATTGCAGGCGCTTGAGGCTTTAAGAAACACACTAACCATTGTGAGGGTTGGCAAGACTGCCACTGGTGGAACTCCATTAACCTCAGAAGAGTTACTCTCCATTTGCCCCAGTGTAAGTGAGCTTAGAGTCAGGTCCCTAGTTTTTATGCCTATTAAGTCTTCTTTACCCGGCAGTCTGGAGAGATAAGTATAATAGAATTACACACCTTCCACCAGGGGATCTCAGAGGGCTCACAGATAATTTCTTACAACTCTTCTGTGAGGTCAGGGAGTATTATCTTCATTTAATAGATGGGGAACTGACAATTAAAGGTACAGAGTTAAAGGTTAGATCCTCCACTGATTTTAAATGGGTGCAGCTCCATTTATTTCAATGGACATTTACCCATTTACACACCAGCTGAGAATCTGGCTTCATGTTTTCCAGAGCTTGGGGAGGCACACACAGCAGCAACGTTCTGAAAGTTTCAGTGGGTGGCCCTCCAGTGGAGGCCTGGGCACCCGGGCAGTGTGAGCGTCCAACACACAGAGTAGATTTTCAAAGCACAGAAATGTCCCACATTCTGCTTTGGAAAAACAACCATCTAACAATGAGTGCTCAAAACCAGAGAGTTAGTGATCTGCAGAGCACCCACAGGAGACCCTCTGAAAAATCCTCTGCATGTGACCTGCCTAAGATCTTTAAACTGGGGGCCTAATTCTCCCCTGCCTTGTATAATCCCTTCTAGCAAAGTGAGAGTCAAAACATTACCATTTTGAGCTAGCAGTGCCTTATGTTCACTTTACACAAGTGTATATGACCTCATATAGTGCAAAACCAATGAGGAGTCCTTTTGTTAGTCTCTAAGGTACCACAAGGGCTCTTTGTTGTTTTTGCTGATACAGACTAACATGGCTACCACTCCGAAACCTGTCACATACAGTGCAACACAGTAGAGAATTAGGGCTTCAACATATAAATCAGTGCCCATACACTCGCTGAGGTTCAGGTTGGTTTGGTTAGAAACACTAAAGGGAATCTGGGTACATTAATTAGAGATGGACCAAAACCAAATCCACATTGTACAGCTGGTCCCTATCTCTGTGATAAGCAGCTCATGTGCAGAGTTCAGGAGAACCGCATGGTCCGTAGTGAATGCTGGGTTTGCTCCAGCTCAGCTCCCCGTCTCTTTGCTGAGAGGAAGGGTTTTAAAAGTGGCTGTTTGCGAAGCAAGATGGGGAGAAGGTCTTTAGGATGGAGAGGATTCACAGTCAGTTGTTAGAAAGGACTGGGGAGTGGTTCTGTTTACTTTCTGATTATGCTGTTTTACTTTTTAATTATAGGCAAGAACCCTTGAGAAAAAGACCTGGCTGAATGAAGTTTTTTTTTCTTTTCCTTTTTATTTGTTCCAGCTTGCAGGGTCAAACCAAACCAAAATCTAATCACCCTTCAAAGATGGGGAAATTCATGTGTCTATCCATCTGTACTGTTTCGGTGTTGGAGGGAAGTGAGCCCCTATCTACAGTGGGCTGTATTCACTGGTATGGCTCAGCTGCTTTGCACTGCTCCCAAAATACTAGGGTCCAGATTTTTAAAGGTATTTTTGGCACTCAAAGCTTATTGATTTCAATGGGAATTAGGCACCCAAATACCTTTAAAAATCTGGCCGTAAATATCTATAAACCCAATGCCGCCAGACAGATGCTCCAAGTCTATGGTTTGCTTTGTGTTGCTTTGACAGGGCAAGAGCAGACAAAGTGGTATCAGTGACTCTTGCCCAGACTGCATGTTGAGGTGCAACGTGATTTGGGGTCATTCGGGATAAGGAGGTGATATAAACATGGAAGTTGTTTTGTGCTGGGAGTGAATGCGTGCGTGTGTCCGTGTGCATGCGCACACTTTCAGTTTTAGTGCCCCTGGGAGCCAGGGCATAATAATATTTTGGACTTTAATGCACTCCTGGGTACCAAAGTGCAGTACAGACATTAATGAATTAGGCCTCACTACACCCCTGTGAAGTAAAGTATGTAATATTCCCAGGTACACATAAAGAACCTAAATCTCTGTGTTTCAGATACAAATTACCAAAAGAAGCTTTTAATTTTGAGCACCTCCTATGTGTTGAGTGTCTACTTTTAAACTCTTAGGGTATGTCCACACTACAATAAAAGACTCGCAGCATGGCCACAGCTGGCCTGCAGCTGACTGTGGGACTATAAAACAGCGGTGAAGATGTTCAGGCTCAGGCTGGAGCCTGGCCTCTGAGCACCTGTGAGGGGGATGGATCTCTGAGCCCAGGCTCCAGTCTGAACCCAAATGTCTACACACTGCAGTTTTAGCTGTGCAAGTCCAAGTCGCTGACCTGGGTTCTGCGACCCGGTGCCATGGTTTTTTTTTATAGCACTATAGACATAACCTTTGGGCCAATTTTCAGGGATGCTGAGCAGGTCCCATAGACTTCATTTGGAGTTATGGGGGCTCAGCTCCTCTGACGATCAAGATCTAGGGCTGAAAACCTCGTTCCACTGAAGTCTGTAGGAACTTTACCATTGAGTTTGATGGCGCAAGGATTTCACCCTAGCTGTCTAAAATTTGGCACCCCAAAGGTGAGGCACCCAAAATTAAAGGCTATTTTTTAAAAATGACCCACTCAAGGTGTCTCAGACATTTTGGAGATGAGTCTGATCTTCTGAGAAGCAGTCCCGTGCTTTAGGCACAAAATTACCTCTTCATCCCCTAGCACAGATAAAGAATAGCCTATATTAAATTGAGACAACTTCACACCTGGACATCATCTGAAATAAATCCTTCCTATCCCCAAGCAAATGGATTAATTTTTCTGCAAATGGAAAGTTCCCAGGATGAAGCATGGAAGAATATGATACCACATTTGGCAGTAGTTCATCACAGCTGCCCAATGCTGAGTCATCTACCCGGGGTGAAAGTAAGTCTAGGGACTTACTGGTATGGGGCTGGGCTGGGGCCGGCTCTGGCCCCCGGAAGGGGCGGGGCCTCAGGCGGACAGGGCAGGGCTGGGGGAGGTCAGAGCCAGCCCCTGCCCACCCTGTACCAACAAGTGCCTCCTTCCCCCTCCCCAGGGAAACAGCGGCAGCCGGGGCCTCTGGCAGCGGTTTAAAGGGCCCAGGGCAGTAGCGACGGCCGAGCCCTGAGCCCTTTAAATCGTCCCCAGAGCCCCGCCACCACTTCCCCAGGGCTCCGGCAGCAGGGCTCCGGGGACAGGGCTCCCGCCGCCACTACTGCCCCGGGCCCTTTAAATCAACCCCGGAGCCTGCCGGAGACCTGGGGAAGTGGCGGCGGGGCTCTGGGGAGGATTTAAAGCGCCCAGGGCTCGACCGCCGCTACCGCCCTGGGCCCTTTACATTGCCACCCGAGCCCCACCGCCACTACCCCAGGGCTCCGGGGACAGGGCTCCCGCCGCCACTACCGCCCCGGGCCCTTTAAATCAACTCCGGAGCCTGCCGGAGACCTGGGGAAGTGGCGGCGGGGCTCTGGGGAGGATTTAAAGCGCCCAGGGCTCGACCGCCGCTACCGCCCTGGGCCCTTTACATTGCCACCCGAGCCCCACCGCCACTACCCCAGGGCTCCGGCAGCGGGGCTCTGGCAGCAATTTAAAGGGCCGGGGGCTCCAGCCGCTGCTGGGAGCCACAGGCCCCTTAAATTGCGCCTGAGGAAGCCGATCCACCCCGGTATGGCGCACTGGCTTTTGCCAGTATGCCATACCGGGGTGAACTGGCTTATTTTCACCTCTGCATCTACCACTTAGAACAGATTCACAGGATTTCTAATCCCAGATCTCTCTGCTCCCTCAAAAACACCAAGGAGAGACTGTAGGGCTGACTTTTGCCAAGGTAAACCACCTTTACTATTCTTTGGGCAAAATTAAAATGTTAAAGGCATGAAATAAAGAGTGGTGGAGTCTAGAAGTGATTTATCTAAACTGTATTTGTTGTGTTTTCTCTTAAATATCAAACAGAAGAACTAGGGCAGAACACCCAAATTCTTCCATATTAACCAGCCCATATAGAATATTTCCCGCTCCATAAGCAAGCCAGAAATAACAGCCCTTTTTGTCAAAGAATGGTTACAGGGACATGCAATATGAATAATACATTCCATTTTCTGAATCATGTGAATGATGATGCTACTTGAAGGAATCAAACATTTCCAAATAGCATTCAGAAAACACCTGGCTATTGATATTCAGGAGCCAGATTAACACCCAAACACACATTTTTGTGGAAATGCCTGTGGGATAGGACTGGTGTGGGGAAGGAAAACTCCACAGAATGAAATATTCCATCTAGTGGTAGAGGCCTGGGGGAATCACAGATTGTGGAGGCTGCACTGCCTCCCAACATCAATGCATTTCAGGGATTTATGTGGAAGGGAGCTTCCTTCTGCAAAAACAGTTGTTCTCATGCCTCCCATCCAACCAAACAGGATTGTTATTGCCATTGACGAGGTCCGTCTCTGGCTGCTCCTCATACTTTATGTCATAGAGAGCTCCATTTTGCACAGATCCCTGGGAGATAATCCAGTCTCAAGTTACCAAAAGTATCTCCCTCACCTTCACAGTGGACTTTGTGCCAACACCAGTAATTAGACAAACCCCAAGATTTCACAAGCTACAGTTCAAGGCACTTCTGTGACTCAAAGTTTCCAGAGCAACAGCAGAGTAGCAATATTAGAAGATGTAGAGATAGCCTCCATTACCTTATCCTTGCCCTACTCCTCAAGACATCAGAGGATGAAATGTCCTGGTAAGTCCCTCCAGCCAAGACACATTCTACTTGACGTGTGTGTTACAGACACACAGGTAAATGAGGGAAGATTTCACTTCAGTGGATTTATTGCTGTTGTAAAAATTACAGTGTGGCTCTTCAATTGAGAAAATATTTGTAATTTTTTTTTTGGAGGGTGGGTGGGAGGGGGACTTGGAATCAGTCCAAGCCAGAGTTCAGATCCAGAAGGGAACTTTTCAAATGTTTGAAGGGTTCTGGTTTGGACCAACAGAGGTCAGCTGCAAAGCTTGGGTTCTTATTCTAAAGTCTGGGTGTGTTTGGACCAATCGTAGGGAAACAATTATGGGACAATAGTGCTCTCATGTTATTCTGGATAGGCTCTACTTACTGCCTCTTAGGGCGAGATACTGTCTCCCCTACATACCTTGAGTAGAACCTTGTTTGGAGAGTAGACCCACTGAAGCGAATGGGACTACTCTCAGCATAAGGTACCAGTCAAAGTGAGTATATTATAACCCTTATTAAATAAAAAGAGCGAGTGCCTATATTTTTGAGCTGAGGAAGGTACTGAATCTGCCCTAATAGCCAAAAGAGGGAAACTACATACAATTAACCAGGCAAACAAACACATTCTCACCCAGTTTCACAATCTGTGGTGTGGAGGTGTTGCTGCCTCTCTCAGTACAAGCAGTTACTGAAAGGTTGTAGATGTCTCCCGGAGGCAGGCTCAGAACTGCAGTCATCACATTCCGTGTCACCTACAATGATCATTGGTACCAAGTATTAAATATTATCCAAACAAGAGAGCCTGTTTGAAGAAATAAATCAAGCACTTAATGCACTCTGGACAAAATTCGAATCATCAGCGTAAATCACTTCTGCATACTCTGCACTCGTTATATGTTCTAATTCCCAATGACATTGATGGATGCAAGACACAAGTTCAATAGAATGTCACAGTGCAGAGAGAAGTAAATTTTACAGTATATTTCCGATTGGTTGAAACAAACATAGCTAGTGAAAGATTTTTTAAAAAACAACTCTGAGGGGACTTTTTAAATCTGGATTTTGCAAGTTACATCAAACTTTTGAATAACTCTGACCAAACCACAAATCAGAGCACCCTGGAACTTTCGGTATTTGAAAATCAGTTTGGAATCTCTAGGAATAATATAAAAGTTAGGGATGGGTGAGCCTGTACAGATATAACCCAAGATCCTGCCTCTAGATTTGCAAGGGAGGATCCTTGCACCCATATGGAACCTTGCTGACTTCACAGAGACTCCGCATAGGTCTACCTGCACAGAGTGGATTGCAGGCTCAGGCCATAGGAAGAACTGACTTGAACCATGCCCAGAATTCAAATTGAACCTGGAACTGAATGTGCTTTGAGGTTCAAAAAGAGTTTGAATAACTTTTGCTCCATTATTTTTAATGTCCATGCACCTCTCCCATTTCCCAGTTGCCACTGAAACAGGAATCAGAGTTGGTGAAATGCCATAAGAAAGGTTGTTCCCATCACATTTCTACCCCAGCTACAAGCAATGCACATCAGAAACCTCATGATAGTACCCATCCTCAACCAATTGTGTAATTATAACCACCTGAAAAAATAATGTGCAAATTATATTGCCTGCAACTAAAAAGGAAACACAGGCATGTTTTTGGGTTAAGTCACTAGTAACTAAAAATTGAAGGAACGTAGGGTCAAAAATCGTATAATTCGTTTATTTTTTAAAGAAATATTATTTGTTTTACTGATAGTACTTTATATTAGTAAAACTATGGTTGCATTTTTAAATTCTCACTTAATTTTACCACATTTGTGCTATTTGTTTCCTTTGTACACATTAAAATGAGCCTGCTTGGTTTAGCTCTCTATTTGCAAGTGTGGATCATACAAGGTGCTAGCCAGCCACAATTCCCAATTCATTTTATGGAGATAGTGGGTGCTCAGCACCTCAACATTTCAGACACCTAATGGTAGTTTCACTTACTAATTCTCATGATCGACCTCAATGCTTCTGGTCTGGGGTAGCAAGAACTTAACCCAGGGTCCTACCCAAGTTCAAACCCAGTCTCCACCACCACCACCACCCTCCACACACAAACACCTCTGACTTGGGTTTGGAAGTGCTGTAAGCCTAGGCTAGCTGATCCAGCTGGGGTATGCCTCAGAGCTGGTTTAACTCAGGCTGGAACCTGCCCACTTTGCAGTAAGGATGCAGGCTAAAATCAGTCATGTGTGGATAGTCGTCCAATGCCCTTCCCACAATTCCCCTAGAAGAACAGACAAGTTCTCCTGAAATTGATACAACTGACGGGAAACCCATTCTTTCTTTAAAAAACCAAGAAGGACTATATTTTAAAAAGTCTTAAATGGGTTGTAAGCCCTTATACTGACCCTCTGCAAAGGGGTACACTTAACCCACTAGGGTTTGCAGAAGCTCAATCGACCTGACCTTAGTTTGTAATATGAAGTTTATGTATTGAGCAGGACAACTTTTTTTTTTTTGAAACATTCGAAAGACCGAATGTGCAGTCACAAAGCTTTAAAAATCCTATTGACTTACGCTCTTTTTGATTTTTTTCTTGCCTTCAGCAATGACCATCCAGTGCAGCATCCTGGAATGAGACAGGTCAGTCCCATCATCTCCATACGTCCAACTGACATACAGCAGATTGTTGAAATATTCTACTGAGGTGATCTCTGGTGATACTGGGGCTGGGGAGAACAAGACAAAGATGTTAGAAACAAGATTTAACTTAATATATAATTAAGTCAAAAAATTAAGCTTGACTATTCACTGCCAAAGGGACTTTATTGGGAGAAAGAGCCTAACAAAAAAAATAGACATATATGAATGAGACTAGCACCTGTAATTGCTTGCAGGTACAGTTGGTTGGAAAACTGAAAAGTTTCCAAATAAGAAGTCTTAATTCAAAATCTCTCCATTGAAAAACGTTGGAAGTTGCAAACCAATTTGAAACACAAACTTCATTTCAACTCCACATTTTTAAATGAACCTAAAATTAAGTTTAAACTTAAAACGTTTCCACTTCTTCAAGAAAACTGAAATGAAACAGCTTTTTAAGCGAAAAATAAATGAAATTTTTCTTCGAGAATCTAGTTTTATACTTCAAGTCATTTCATTTCAGTTTCTGTAAACAAAAACAACCTTTTAAGTCAGAACAAAACAGTTCGGTTTGTTAAGAAACGTGGATTAAACCCAGAAATTTTTGCTTTGAAATTTCCGGTGGGAAAACTGATTTTTTTATTTAATCAAAATTGCCATCTGCCTGCGAAACATGCACTACTGTAGTTTTGAAAAAAACATTTTCAGCAGGACAACTTTCTGCACAAAAATGTTGACCAACTCTATCCCCAGAGTGAAATTCACCCCCATGCAAAAGGCCAGCGCAAAGCCTGTGCATCACTTAAGTCCTCAAAATAAACTTTAAGTAAAAATGAAGTGGAGCAGAGGTAGCGAGGTAAACTCCAATGATGCCCTAAAACCACAATTGAGCTCAGAGTGACTTAAATGGCATTGTGTGGGTACAACAGAGTAGCATATTATTCAGCATATATAGTATATTTTTTCGGAACTACATGATGAAAAAACTGAGTTTCTTTCACTTTGTAAAGCCATCCACACTTGTGGAAAGGGAGTTCAGAGTGAGTTTAACACACTACCATTCTGCTACAGTGCATTTTACACTCATTTCGTAAGGCTGTGGACAATCAGAACCTAGACTATTTTTTAAGTGGCCACAGGATGTCACTGTTGCTGTCACAAACATAGCTGAGAGCATAAATTTTATCTTGCATTTGAACTTTTGACTCTAAGAGCAGGACAAAGGTTTATGAAGTGGAAATTTAGGATGGAAGCAAATACAATTTTAAGCAATTTTAATAGTATTTATTATAGCACTGCTTCTATCAAGTCCCTCTCAAAACCCCCTTCTTCCATGATGCCCACAACAAATTAATTTACAGCACATTTTAAAAAAAAAATTATGATGTCCCCCCTACTCTGGATTGCCCAGTGCACCCTATTTTTATGTCTCTCTGTCTGAGTGCAAGCTTTCCTAGGGAGGAACTGTCTCTACTTGTGTAATGAGCAATCTGAGTGCATTATTGAAATGAAATAAAGGAATAATAATGGTAATAATTCTCTCTTATTTCTCTCTCAACGCGGACAAAATCCTTTGTTTCCTTTTTTGTGTGCACTCAAAATGTTTACAGATTTAGAATGATCAAGAAGAAAGATGTGTAAAAAAGAAACACACAAGAAAGAGAGGAAATGAAAACTACAAGCATCCATATGAAGGAACAAAAAACAACTTCCACATGAGAACAGACATGACTATACTCAAACACATGGTGGTCCAACCAGCTTAGACCTATACATGCTACCCTTTATCATGATATTTATTACTAACTAACTAACTTGCATCCGATGAACTGAGCTGTAGCCCACGAAAGCTTATGCTCAAATAAATTGGTTAGTCTCTAAGGTGCCACAAATACTCCTTTTCTTTTTGCGGATACAGACTAACACGGCTGCTACTCTGTAACTTCAAAGTGCGTTCTGTCCTCCATCTAGATAAACAGCTTTATATTTTAATATGACTGGTTTTGGTTGTATTTTTAAATCCAGCTGTTTACAAAAGGTGTCATTAAAACCTCATTAGTTCCCTACTTGGCCGTGTTTGTGGTGTCACAATGTCGCACACAGTAAATACAGCAGGATATCACAGTTGGTGAAGGTGCCTGGGGTCCTGAATGAGGGGGGTTATAAGTGGTGCATTTACTTATATACAGTCTTGAAGCCTTCCAACTCGCCCTCCCCAACAGAGGACTTCAATCCAGAAGTGGCTGGAAAGATCTATGTCACCTATTCACGTTGTTTTTTTTTTTTTACATTCCAGCTGCTGTAGATCACTTAAATGCCAATCCTGCAATGAGCTCCATACAGGCATTAATTTCAACTGGGGTCCACATAAATGCAGCACTGCCTGCATGGAGCCTGTTGCAGGATCTGGGCCCAACACCTGTGATTATCTTTGTGTTTTGGTATAAATGGTATGTTGACATTTCCAGACTACAAGGTTGAGCCTCTCAGCAATAAGAGAAGCACACAAGTTGGTTGTAATAGCAGGAAGAGCAGAAAAGGTGAGGCTTTTTCTGTAGAACATCAGGCTCAAACTGTACAGAGCAAGTAATATTATTAATATGGATACAGGAAAGGCAAAAGTGTTCAATAAATATTTCTGTTCTTTGTTTGGAAAGAAGCAGGATAATGTATTCATATCACATGAGGGGGATGAAGTGCTTTCTAGTTCATTTGTAACTAATGAGGATGTTAAACTGCATTGACTAGCAGCAGACCCAAGAGTCCTTGCACCCAAGAGTACTAAAAAGAGTTGGCTGAGAAGATCTATGGCCCACTGATGTGAATTTTTAATAAATCTTGGAATACCAAGGAAATTCCAGAAGAGTGCTAATGTTGTGCCGATATTCAAAAAGGGCAAGCAGGATGACTGGGTAATTACAGACCTGTTAGCCTGACATCAATCCTGGGCAAAATAATGGAAAAGATAACACAGGATTCAAATTAATTAAGAATTAAAGGATAGGAATATAATTAATGTCAGTCAACATGGTTTTATGGAAAATAGGTCTTGTCGAACAAACCTGATTTCGATTTTTGTATGAGATTTCAGGTTTAGTTGATAAAGGTAACCGCATAGCTATAACAGACAGACTTTTGTAAAACATTTAACTTTTGTACCACGTGACATTCTGATTAAAAATTAGCAATATACAGTATCAATAAATCACACATTAAATGGATTGACTGACATCTCAAAATGTAGCTATCAATGGAGAATCGTCATTGAATGGGGGAGTTTCTAGTGGGGTTCTGCAGAGATAAGTACTAGGCCCAACCCCATTCAACATTTTCATCGATGGTTTGGAAGTAAATATACAATCACTGCTGACAAAATTTGCAGATGACACAAATACTGACAGAGCATTAAATAATGACGAAAAAGGGCAAACAGAGTGTTCTGGATTGCTTGGTAAACTGGGCCCACTCAAACAAAATGAAGTTTAATATAGCCAAATGCAAAGTTATACATCTAGGAGCATGGATGTAGGCCATACCTACCCTTGTACATACCTACGGAACAGGGCATCCTGGAAAGCTATAGCTCTGAAATGGATCTAGGGGGTCCGTGGTGGACAAACAACTCAAGATGTGTTCCCAGTGTCATGCTGTGACAAAAAGGACTCATGCAATTCTTGAATGTATACATAGGGGAGTAGAAGGTAGGGAATGATTTTACCTCTGCATATGGCATTGGTGAGACTGATGTTGGAATATTGATTCTGGAATACATTTAAAAAGGACGTTGAAAAATTGAAGAGGGAGTGTACAGAAAAGAGCCACAAAAACAATGTGAGGACTGGAGAAAATGCCTTAAGTAAGAGACTTAAAGAGCTTGAGCTGTTTAGCTTATCAAAAAGAAGACCGAGTGGTGATTTGGTTACATTGTACAAGGGAGAAAATAGCAGGTACTAAAGAGCTCTTTAATCTAGTGGAGAAAGACATAACAAGAACCAATGGCTGGAAGCTAAATGCAGACAAATTGAAATGAGAGATAAGGCACGCATTTTTAACAGTGAGGGTTAAACAAACTGGAACAAACTATCAAGGGAAGTGGTGGATTCTCCATTTCTTGAAGTCTTCAGATCAAGACTGGGTGCCTTTCTGGAGGATATGCTTTAGCCTAACACAAGTTATTGGGCTCAATACAGGGGTAACTTGGTGAAACGTAATGGCCTGTGGTTATACAGAAGATCAGACAAGATGATCTAATGACTCCTTCTGGCCTTAAATGCTCTGAATCTATGAACTCTATGAAAATTCTTGATTTTGAAAAGCATCTAACTCAAGGGAGAGAGTATGCAAGAGGTCTATTCATTTGTTTCAGATTGTGTCCATGTCTACTAGATAAAAACTTGATCCATTTCTCCACTGAAGGCACTGGCAGGTTTTCCTTGTCATCAGTGACAGCTGGACATGGCCCTATGGCAGATGAAAATTTGTAGTAACCCTTCCATGGCTCAGTTTTGTTGCATCTTCTGAAAACACCATATTGAAGAGTCCGGGCCCCACTGGGGCACTTGCACTTTAAAATGCTGTCCTTGAAGCACAGAATAAAGGTGCGGAGAGACATATTTCTTCTCTCGTGCTTGGCTGAGTATATTATGTAGCAACCAACTGGTTAAAAAGTGACTTCATTACACTGACACAGAAAATGGATGAGAAACGTTACCAAAGAGTATTCACAGGACTCTGGCAGTCACTATTAATTTTACAAGTCATATGCCAAAAAAATCCTTGACAATAGAGCTCATAGAAGTAAGAGCAGATGTTGCAGGATGGGATTTTGCCATTGACTTCAGTGCAGCCAGGATTCAGTGATTATTTTTCTCCAACAGCTAAATCAGGCCTATCTATATTAAATCCCCTACAAGCGGTGCTCACTGAGCTGCTGCTGCAGCACCATCTCCACAACTCTCCCACCTAATCTCCAGACCAAGCAGAAGTGCCTGAACAGTCCAGTGTCTCCACTGGAGGGAGTGAATGGAAAATAGGTGGGCTGATTTTAATGACAAATTGTTACTGCTCTTAGCCCACCTAGGAGAAAATGGGTTCTATTCTATCTTGTGCAGGATCAGAATTATTCACTGCTTTCCCATCAGTTACACATGTGCACTTGCTCTACACAATGGCACTCTCCAGTATGTGCAGAGGACGTCATTTTGCTCTACAAAATGGCATCCTCCATGTGGGGTGACCTCATGTGCACTGTATGTGTGAGGTCAACCCAGATGGAGAATGCCATTTTGTAGAGCAAAATGGGGTCTTCCATGTGGCATGACCTTGCAAAAGCTCCAGAACACAGAGTTCTGGTGCATTCTAGCTCCACTACACCACTGCACAGGAATCCCAAAGTGCTTGTCCCTTCAATGTCCTCTCTCAGACTGATCCAATCAGTACTGTGTTCCTGGTGCTATTTATTTATTGTTACATTGCTTTCAGAGTATTTTACACTACTCTCCAAATGTTAAATTCTCACTGAAGAATGCATTGCGGATTTCAAAATGTCACACGACTGCACACTGCAGAAGTTGTTTGGGAAAGCCAGAGGTTTGGGTGTTGAGGTAGGGATCATTTGGGGCTTTTGGCATCCAGGAAGCTGCGGGAAATGGGATTTGTTTTCAGTATCCAGTAGGCAGTGGAGATTTTTTTATCATGGGGAGAAAATGCATATTTTCCTTCCCTTCTCATTGTGTGAAAAGTTGATTTTGATGTGGTTTTAAATTTTGGAGGGGGAAAAAGGGCATTTCCTCATTTCCCACCACCACATCACTTGACAGTAGCTAGATAATTAGAGCTGGTCAGAAATTTATTTTCTCTTTCTGAAAAAAATGTTGCCGATTTTTCCTCCCCCTTCAACATTTTCTAAAGGAAATATTTTGTTGGTTTCTGACAAACACCCAAAAGGAAAGCAGACATTTTCCATGAAAATTTTTGGTGTGTCAAAAATCCAATTTCCCCAGTTTTCAATTGGCCCTATGGATGGCCCGCTGCTCCCCACCTTCAATATCTGCCATTGCATCCAAAAATGACAAATGAACACATTAGCTTGATTTTTCTGCTAAATTGAACTGAAAGGTGTTAACAGTGGAGTATCAAACCATATTATTTCACTTCTGATCCTTTTAGTAGAAACATCAATCTAACGTGCTTGTTGTTGTTGGAGACAGTAGCAGGTACTGGCTCAGGGTATTGCAAGTCCCCGAAAGAAATTCAGTTTTGCTTCTGCCATAATATAATTTTTAATGCAGAGGAACATTATCTTATTAATTATTATTTGTATTGTGGTAGCGTGCTGAGGCCCCAACACATATCAGGGCCCCATCATGCTTTACCATGTACACACAAATAGTAAAATATGTTCCTTGCACTGAAAGGCTCACAATCTAAATAGACAAGACAGAATAAGGGTGGCAGCAGAAAAGAGAGGCACTGAGGGGTCCCGTGATTTGTCACACTACAGGTCAGTGGCAGGGGCATGAACAGAACCCAGGTCAATTGACTCCTTAGTTATTAGGCTAAAGATTTGTCAGAGCACTGGTCCATCCATTTCAATATTTTGGAAGCAAGATATTGGAACAGATGGACCAATGGACCATCCACTCCCATATCCTGCTTCCAAAAGTAGTCATTAACTGAAGCTCTGGGGACGGCAGCCTCCTTCTCCTTTAATGCATCTTTGATCCACCTGGCCAGTTATGTATTGCTGCACAGGTGGTCTGCAAACACTGTCTGAGCTTGTATAATTATTATTAAGCATCCTAAAATTACACAACCCTTTTTTGAAATCCATCCACAGTATTTTATTGGCTTTTTTTAATCTGGAACAACTTTTTAAACCTATTTCTGGGGGGGGAGGTACATAGTGTTCCCAAAGGCAATATATGTTTACTTCCATCTTCAACCCTGAAAGTGTTACCGATATGGGGATCGCCTTGTCAATAGGAGTTTATGGTGCTCAGCCTCTCCAGGAGTTGCTCACCATCTTACAAAATTGAACCCCAAGAATCTGAGTGGGGAGTGAAGGGGCATCAACCTCACTCAATGACCCACTGGGAGATAATGAAGCCAGCTGAAGACCTGGCTGTATGTGATTTGCCCAAGGTCACAGAGGTAGCCCCTCAAGTGTCAGTCCGGTGCCTTGACCCCAAGACTATCCTCCCCCCGACCCATCCCCTTGCAATGAACAGAGGTAACACTTACCAGCAAAGACCAACGGGGAGTGTGAAAAAATTGTAGCACAAAACATGGCCAGCCTCATTTTGCACTAAAATAAACAGCCCTACAGCATGTTAACTATTTATGCTGCAATAAATGTCAGAACAATTTAATGTGTGTGAACTGTGGGGTGTAGACTTAGATACCGTGAAGGGGAAAGAGATGGGGAGAAAAAAGAAGGACTTGGAACGGTAAAAATATAGGGAAAAATATACTTTGTTTAGTTTTAGGTCCCATAGTAACTGAAATACATAAAATTTACAAAAGCTCCCTTAGCTGCTCTATAATAATATAGCTCCCAGCCGAAGTATAATCCAGAATTAGAACAATCCTTTGTCTTGGCTGAATAGGCAAGTTGTGTGGGCCTCTGACATGTTTCCTGACTAAACTAAACTTAGGCAGAGGCCTGCTCTAGCCTGGAAACCCATAGGCTGAACAAAGCCTTTCAAGGGTGGAGCACATCTTTCAAGGTTGGGCAGGCTTATGTCTAAGCAAGGCTTCCAAGCTAATGTCAGTCAAAGGCTAAATCTTCCAAAGCCAGAGCAGGCCCCTGTCAACCCAAGCTCCTAGAATAGACGGAATCTTTCAAAGCTGAGTCTTTATAACTCCTGACCCCTGCCCTCTCTTAACTCCAGCCAATCAGCAATCACTCATCACAAGAGAGCTACACAAATTCAGTAATAAAGTGGGCAAAACTAATGGTGCATGAAGGTGCAACTCCTTGGGCAGGTCAGCAATGAAATGATGTCTGTAATGAATCAAAACTACCTTCACATTTTTCCCTACCGGGCTTTACAATTAAATTCTAAAAAGCCCCTGCACAAATATTTACAGGTGAACACCATCATAATCTTTCTAGATATGTTTCCTCAGCACTCACATTTCCCCTTGCACTCCCTCCATCAACCACTTGCCATGCTGCTGCTTACCTGTTATGAAGCTGATGGTAGAACTGTCACAGCAGCTCAATTCTGGATCTCCCCAAGTCACCATGGTAACCCGAAAGTTGTAATACCAAGCGGGCAGTAGATTGGCTATTTTCTGACAAGAGACAGCAAATGGCAAGTCACTCTTCAGTAGAGATTTTGTCAATGTAAAACATGACTGCCACTTGCTATAGAATAGATTTACTACTGCCACAATGGGTACAATGTTGCTGACTTGAGTGGAACAGTGCCCACGTAAATCTGTGGTTAATTGATCCCATTTTGAACTTTTAGATTTGTAAACTATTTTCAAAGAGAGAGAAAAAAGTAGGGCTAAATTCTGGTAGATACTTGGAAAGCAGTTTAACTCTTCACCTCTTTTTTCTCCCAGAAAGGAGTGCAATGATACATTTAAAAAGCTACAATAGCACAGACCCATATCCTGTTGCAAGACAGCTGCCATTCGTACATACCATTCCCAGGGATCATTTGCACCCTGATCTTGTATTCGCCCTAAGGATGTGTGGCTTTACTCCAGCGAGTACACCATTGAGCACAAGGAAGCTATTTGCCTGAGTAAAGATATTCATATATGTAAGTGTTTGCAGGATCAAGGCTTTAATTTGTGCAATGGGCAACGCACAGAGACCATTTCCTAGCCATGGAAACCATATTGTGTACAAACAAACATGTGGGAGCAGGGATTTGCTCATGTCCCAACAATCTCATTGATTTCTAGAGCTGGTCCAAAGTTTTGTGATGGAAGTTTCCTGTCAGAAAATGCTGATTAGGCAAAATCAAGGTGTTCCACGGGAACATGTGGATTTCAATGAAATTTCATTTTAAAAAAGCAGAACTTCTTGTTTTGATTTGTTGTTTCAAATTTCATAATATAAATATTCTCTGTTTTTCTGTCATACTCTAGACAAAGGGGGAATTCAACCCAGAACATTTTTAACTACATTTTCAAAAAATCATTTTTTATCAAAGCCAAGTCAATATGTTTTTTTCAGGGGTTGTTAGTGTTGCCCCAGAGCACATGATTCTGCAATATCATAGAGGCCAGAATGGTAATGGTTATAGGGAAACTTCAGGGGCAGTCTTAGAATGGTGCATTGTGGGGCATTTCTAGTGAACCCACAAAATCCAAAGACTTAAAAGTCTGAAAATAATGTAATAAAGTTAGTTAAGCCATAGTGCCATGCAGCCCAGTCAGAGATGGGAGTCAGCAATCACTAATTTACTATTTAACTTTGAAGTTCATCTTTAAGAAACTTTCACTTTCATTTCCACAGTACAGTGACAGCTAGGCTTGGCAGAATTCAATTTTTATTTTCTTATAATGTTGACAGACAATATCAATGTTTATTTCTACGCATTTTTTAGAATTTTAACTATTTAAATTTTCACAGTTGTGGGAAATGACACAGGGAGTCAGACAGTTATTGAATGACAGCAGACGTGACGATTTAAAAAGTTAAAGCTTTAAAACACACAAATTGTCAACATCTCACGTCAAAATATACATCCTTATGTAAGCAGTGTCAGGATGAGCTCCACCCTGACATCTGGTGGTGAGGTGTGGCAAGTTGTGGAAAACAATTTCAGGGGCCGATCTCATTTGCATAGGCACACCCACCCCGCCTAGAATGAGGCCATAGCTGCCCAAATGGTCACTTTGGCTGCTGTGGGATCCCCAGTGTCTCTGTTATTGGGGCAGGAAGAATAAATTGTTATTACCCTGATTATGGGAACTGTGCTGGGAACTGTACTTGGCCTTTTGTTATGATGGAGGGACTCACCATCAACTGAGTAGCACTCGCTAGGCAAGGGTCATGGGTTCCAAAACTCTGTGAATTGAGAGAGGTTGGGGACAAGTATTAATACTTGGTGGCATGGGCCCCTTGGTGAGGGCCTTACATGCTAATTGCACTTCCTCCTCTCTCCACTGTGGAATATCAGAGCTAATTTTGATTTCATTAGGCGTCTAGTTACAGGCTGCTGAGCTCACTTTGGGCTAATGGTGCACCAGCACTGCGGCTCCCCTACTACAAGCTGAATTCACCAAAGAGCTGAACTGACTAAGAGCTGAAGTCACTGAGCATTGTGTTAAGTAGTGGGGGAGCCTGAAGATATAGCGTGGAGAAGTTTGCGGGATGGCTGGAGTGCCTTGTGGACAGGCTGGTGGAGCAGTTCATAGGACGGCGGGAGCTGCTAGTGGGACGCGGAGCAGTTCGTGGGACGGCAGGAGCTGCTTGTGGGCCGCAGAGCAGAGCGGTTTGTGGGGCGGCTGGTGGAGTGGAGTGTAGTGGAGCGGCGCAAAGTCCTATGGAGCTGTGGGGCGGTCAGCTTCAGATCATGTAAGGTGCCTTTTACCCCCACCCCCATCTCCACCCAGGTTGGGAGGTAAAGCTCTGCAGATAAATTTTTGAACTCTGGGGCTGCCCTGACCAGGGACAGAGACTTTTGGGTCACTGGACTTTTGGGACTTTGGGTGATTTGGGGTTGCTGGACTCAAGAACCAAAGGGAAAGGGCATGCCCCAATTTGCTTGGGGTGGGTTTTTTGCTCACGGGTTGTGTTATGAATCCTGTTGGTGGTGTTTCCCCAACATAATGCCACATTGTTTCTCTCTGTTATTAAAAGGCTTTTTGCTACACTCAGACTAGGTGCTTACGAGAGGGGAAGTACTGCCTCTTGGAGGCGCCCAGAGGGGGTGGTATATATTTGTCCCAGGTCACCGGGTGGGGGCTCGAGCTGGTTTGCATTGTGTTATTGGAATGGATCCCCTAGATATTGAATCCGGCCCTTGTTGCTGCCAACTCTGATGGGCAGATGGGTTATACTTACATCAAAGCAATAAGTTCTTAAGTAGCATTCTTCTTACTTTGCTTATCTGTAAATTTAAATTATTGTTCATGGAAATATTTTTTCATTGTTTTGTGTGTGTTTGGTGAAACTGACATTTACCAATACAAATCTAATCCTTCCAAGCAAAGATTTAAATCAAGATAAAGGACTTCTAACTCCTCGTCTCTGCATGTACTTCCCATCAATATAAACTAGAATTGCACACAACAGTGAACAATATTACTTGTCATCAACCATCTTGACTTCTGAAGCTTCCTATTAAATGTCATTATTTCTAAGATCTCTTGGATTTTACTCTAATTCTGCTGCATCATGATAATGACAAATTAATTACTCATTGAATAGTTTATTTTGCGTTCTCATTTCCTTAGAGTTTTATATTTTAAATTTACAGTTGCATGCTCAATTCCAATTAAACCAGTGTTATTATAATGACTACATGACTGGTGCTATGCATGAGTCACAAATCATTATAGTTTTTAGTAGGTGCAACACCTATTGCTATCCCTGTTTTTTGCATACTCAACTTCCTGAACAATTCTCCTTTTCAGCAGAAATTGTCTATGGTTTTTCTCAGTCCAAAGGTCAAGTTTTAACAAAATCTATCCATCCCCTCTTGACAGCTCGAAAAGCGTGTGTGTGTGTGTGTGTGTGTGTGGCAGGGAGGGGGCTGAGGGGATGAAGTGTACACTTCTGCTGAAAGTCCTCAATCTTGCAAAGTCTTATGCATATGCTTAAGCACATTTACAGGTTCAGGGCCTTTAAGTCTCTTTTGGCATGCACATAACTCAAAAACTAAATATTCCAGATGGCTCACTGACATTATCAATGTCAGTTATGTAGATGGGGCTTTATGCTATTTCCTCATGGAGATGCTACAGTTGCAAAAGTTTTTGACCACACAAGTGTGGAAGTGCACAGTAAATTTAGTGGGGAGTGGTTAATGTTTTAATTCTGTTGGGTCAAATCCTCTCACCTTGAACTCAGCCCTAGCAAATGAACTTTGCACAGGGAAGTCCTGCAAGGACTGAGGCTGGGAAGGAATCCTCCCTGAAATCTTGGAATACCAAACACCCATGGGCGAGAGTGCCATGTATAACCACTGAACCCACCCACGCTCCAGTGGAGGGAAGGTCCATCTACTATCCCCTTCCTAAACATACAATTAATAATTTGCACATGCATTAACTTTACCATGGTTTTCTGGCATTCCCTGGGGAAAATCTCTCTCTAATATCATGGTAAACCTCTATCGCATGCAAAAACATCCAGGGTTTAATAGAATCTGATGTGTCTGCTGGTCAGTGGGCAAAAGCTGAAAGAAACATTACCAGGAGCAAGCACCATATGTGCAGGTGTGGGAGATAATCCGTAATGGTTACTTTACCACTGATGCAGTTAAGGAGACGGTAGCTGCAATTTCATAGTAGGTCGTCCACTCAGAGGTCATCATTGATGGGTTGAAGTAAAACATTTCTACAACATATTTCCTGAACACCCCAAGGTAAGGCCTGTTCCAACTGAGAATCACAGCTGTAGGTCCCAAAGGATAAAGCATCAAATCCTTTATTCCAGTGGGTACTATAAAACAAGAAAGTGGGGTTATTCACATTATCATTAGCAACTACACACATTTTCAGGGTTAGTTTTCTCTCCCCTTTAACCAGTTATTCATATTTTTGGTCCATTCTGGCAATAATTACTCCTGTGCATATGCCTAACAGCTTGCTTGGGACTCCACACAGAAGTAACAAGTTGTAGCATTAGTCCCTCAATTCTTATAGGTCTAAACTTTCAAAAATGACTACAGATTTTGGGTTCTTCCATTTTGGGGTGCTCAACTGAGATGACTTGAAGAGGTCTGATTTTCAAAGGAGGGTGCTCAGAACTTTTTTGAAAATCAGGATCCTTTAAGGTGTCCCAGTGTAGGTAGTCAAAAACTGAGGCATTAAAAATCACGATACTTGTGAAAGCGTTGACAATAAGAATGAATACTTTCATGTCTATTCAACCATCCATGGAAAATATCTGAAAGTGCTTTACAAGCATTAGTTAAGACTCAGAACGCAAGTGTTATTATCTCTGTTTCATAGACGGTGAAATTGAAATAGAGAGAGGTCAAGTGATTTGAACAAATCTCTCACACAGCCAGACTCTGCAACCTTTATTCATTCTGGAAAGCACTTAGATGTGTACTTCAATGGGACTATCTGCTTAAGTAGGTATTCCTCAACATGAGTAAAGGTTGCAGAGTCTAATCCACTCTGTGTAGGTGCCAGAGCAAAGAATAAAACCCAGAATGCCCGAATGCAATAGAGCACACAAAATCATCCATTCCCTCATAAATCTATCCTTTCAGCACCTTCTCAGAATCTGTTGATATCTTTCTAATGAAACTATGACACTGAGGAGGAAGAGGAGAACTACTTTTAGTAAGTGTTATTTCTCTTATTTTTGCTTCAGCCTTAACCACCACCAATAATTTCATCAAACCAAACCTTTTAAATAGGAATTTGAATGATGAATTTGCCCTTGTTTGCCTGTGTTGTAACCAAGGGAAAATTCACAGTCACACGTTGTTGTTTGAGTCCATGACATGTCTAATTTTGTTACAAAATCCAGATAAGATGATATACCTAGAAATGGCCTTTGGGCAAGAACTTTACATGTGTGGGAGCTATGCATGGGTTCAGGACTTAGAGAGGGTTACCTCCTCTTCTTCTTCTTTTTTTTTTGGTTTAGCTTTTCAAGTAAAAGCAGAAATTTGAAAATGTTTCAAGTCTTTACAGCTAGTGAAAAAAACTCTGGCAGCCCAAATATTTGTGAAAAACATGGGAAATCTGTAAAATTTGCCCAATATTTGATATTTCACAGAAGTTGGACACAAGCTGTCTCTAATGACCTCCCCAAACTCCCCCCCCCCCCCACCCCGCCGTTCTATTAAAAATACCTTCCTCACCAATTTATAGACTACTTATCTGGACATATTGCCTTAGACCCAGATCCTGCAATTGGCAGTGTGTAAGCAGACTGCTTGGACTTTGTGGGGCTCTGGGCAGGTCTTATTTAGTTAATTTTGTCATTTTCTCTTTTTCCTTCCATCATGGACAGTGCGTAGTAGTGTGGAGAAGAAACAAGAAGTGCTAATTGCTAGTCACCTGCTTTCTTTCAAGGCACATGACAAGCCAGTGACAGAACCAGGAAAAAAAAGCAGGTCTCCTGAATCTCAGTCCAGTGTCTTAGCCACGGTGGCACACTGCATCCCACGAGGGGTATTTTCTCAGAAAACCTGTTAGCTTAAAGTTGGGTTCCTAAATCTATGTACAAATTAATGGCTTAATTTCAAAAGTGCTGAACTACTCTCAGCTCCCGCTGAAGACATTGACTCTCATGGGTGCTCCGCACTTCTAAAAGTTACACTATTTATTTAGGTGCCTAAGCATAAATATAGGTCTCTAACTTCAGGGCCCTTCATTTCTCAATCTTAGACATAACTCCTTGTATGTTGGAGTGAAAGCCTAATCCTATAACAGGCGGTGTCACTCCTTTCACTGAAGACACCTTCAGATACCTCATGCACTTCTTCCCATCCTCAGTAATGGAGTTAAACAACACATGAAAAATAATCTCTTTTAACCACCAACATGGCAAGCATACCCAGCAAAATATGCTACACTTCTGAACAGGCTCTGAATGCATCTACACTGAGGCTGAAGGTATAACTTCAAGCTGGGGTAGATGTACCTGTGCTAACTTGGATCAAGCTAGTATGCTAAAAATAGCAGTGCAGCCACCATGCACAGGTGGTGGGATGGGCTAACTGTCCCAAGTACAGTCCCATCTGGAGTGACTAGTCTGTCCCATCGCCTGTGCCGACTGGTATTGTCAGCATGCTAGCCTGACAAGAACTAGCGTGGGTATGTCTACCCGAACGGGAAATTACACGTCCGGCTCCAGTGGAGGAACACCCCAAGAGATCTAATAGATAAGCTGTTCAAAACAAAAAGTCAGTTTGAATAGTAGACGCATGGGTTACCAATGGCAAATGTAACAGGATCAGAAGGAGGTCCAACCAATGGGCCTTTACGTAAATAAATCACAACCTGGTACTGGGCACCGGGAACAAGATTTTCAATGATGCTGTTGCTTGAATTCACCTATCAGAAGGGGAACAAATAAGACACAAAGTATTCATTTGGTGAGTAAGAAAGAAAAAAGGAGGGCTGCAATAGTACTCACCTCGTTGCATTTCAGCAGCAAAGGACATGATTCTGAACCTACTGCAGTCAATGGCGAAATGTTGATTAATTCAGTGAAAACAGGATGGCCAAATGCTGAGATGGGAATTGTGACTGCTCAGCCCATTGAGCTAACTCCTGATTTGTCACAGAGAATTACCTGAGTATAAGGTCAGTCATGACAACAAGAAGCCATTTACATTGTGTATATTGTATGGTAATGAGACTAGAGCACCAGATTCCTCTCGGGTGTAACTCTGTGTTTACATACTGTGGTTTCAATAAACATCTGGGATTACTTTGTGGCCATCTAATTCATCTGCAGCTATGTGAGCTAAAGGCAATATTAGAATAGTATTCTAACCTCATGAGAGTCAGGGTGTCAGTTGATTGCTTGGGTCAGAAGGGAATTACCCTCTCCTGCCCCTCAAGTATAGCAAATTAGCTAGGGGCCTTATGGATTCCCCCCCTGCATTTTGAAGCATCTGGTACTGAAGAATCGCCATAAAAGCCTCAGCTCTGAAGCATCAGGTACTGGCCAGTGCCAGAGGCAGGATGCTGTCTAGATGGTGGAGTCAGTCCAATCCAGTATGACAAATCTTATATTCTGAAGAGTCAGTAAATGTACAGAGCAGCCTTGGGAAAAGTATCTTTTACTACATCTTTTCAGTGAATTGGAGAAAGATGTTTTTTCAGCAACAATCTTAGTGCAATTGCTAACAATTTGTATTACCAGCATGAAATTGCATAAGCAGCTGTCAGCATGAAGAATGTTTTATTACTATGCATGTGGAGATGCTAGTGCAACTGTCAATCTAGGGAGCTCCTTTAGGAAGGTATGATACATTTTATTTATAGACAAAGGGAGAAGGAATGGATGAACTCTGTACCAAGTCTTACTTCTTTCTGCTTGCCAGGGAGTATCCAAACAAACGGCCATCAATAATAGAGGCAGGAGAACCTGGCTGAGTTCTGGTTAGAGGTTGGCAAACGTTCAATGAAAATAATTTAAAAAGCAATACAAATACTTTTCAAGCAAATTCTCAGTTTTTATTCAAATAAATGGTCATGAATACATTTTTTGCAGTGCTCATGAAGCTGTCATTCAGGCCCACATTCTAACCACAAAGTTCAATTAACCCAAACCAGAACATCTTCCTCTATTCTACCTCAAGGTTTTTTGTCATCACATCATAAACCACTTCTGGTTAACCTGAACCCACAGAAGTCTGAATTTGTACTGGCTGGGATGCAGCTAGAACATGGGCAGTTTGGATTATTTGTACTTGCACCCTTTACTCAGACCTGTCACTACAATGGCCTGAATTGAAACCTCAGAGCCCATCATCCTCAACTTTGGGGACATTTAGAGCTAGATATTATTCTACATGAAAACTTTAGCCCCAGTTTAAGAAAAAAAGTATGCACGTGCTTAAAGTTAAATATACACTGAAATGCTTTCATGAATAGGAATGGACTTCAGCACATGCTTAAAGTGTTTTAATGAATCAGGGCCTTATGGATGGTGTCTTATCTCTGCTTAGACTTGTGTCACTGCAGTGGTGTGGATTATTATTGCAATAATGTTCATAAGTGTATAACATTGCTTGTGGACTGATGGATAAAACTTCGCTTCTTACACAACCCAGTGAGCAACATTATAATGAGGGTTACTGAATGTGTTTCTTTTTCTTACTGTATTTGAGGAGTCTATATTTTCTGCCCTTTACCTCGGTGCAATAATGCTTTTCAAGTCTTTGACTCTGCTTTTGCTTCTGGCAGGTCAGTGACACAACAGACACTATCGTGTTGTTGCTGCTGCTGTCTTGCGAAGACGTCCAGGACATTAAGGCAGTGGTAGAACTTAGCACAGTCACACTCACATGCTGGGGCTTTTCTGTCAGTTCTTCAATCCATTCCCCTGTTGGACCTAAAAAACATTTCCAGAGAAGAACACATAAGACAGGCCACATGCCTGGCTTTACCCTGTGCATTTAGAGTGCCTGCATTTACGTCTTTTAAAACATTCTGCTGTTAATAGTTAATTTCATGCTAGTGAAAGGTGCTGAAATGACAGCCCTTTACACCGACAGACCCAGGACAGAACTGACAACAGCAGAAAGAGCTCCCCACACTGCCCCACCCGTAAGACTCACTGCTATAGTACAATGTAGTTTGGTCTCCAAGCCCAATCAGCTCTTGGTCTCTGCTGCTGAGATGGCCCATTAGTGCCAATAGCAACAGTCTGAGCGTGTATTCCGCTCCCCGACTTCTGTACATTTCACAACACAAAGACCAATTAGCCAGATAAAGGGAGTGGGAGGGGTAATTTCTCCCCACGTGCTTCCTGTGGATACCTCAGTCTTGGCAGGCCACCAGAAAGGTTTACAAAATCCACCTAGAATACTGAGAGTCTTGAGTCTTTTGGGATTTGATAGGACAAGCAAAGAGCACCTAATAAATCTCTGTGCCGTCTTAAAGGCTTTCAAAGCAAGCTGAAAACAGCATTTGTTCCTAGATGTACACATTTATATGTGTTTTAATACAGTACAGTTAAATGTAAATGTGTATTTCCAGGAACAAAGAATATAGGTCATACTTACAGGATAGGGAAGCAATGACTCTGAAAAACATTTGGGGCTCATGGTGGGTAATCAGCTGAAGATGAGCTCCTAGTGTGATGTTGCGGGCCAAAAGAGCTAAAGCGACCCTGGGATGCATAAATAGGGCAATCTGGTTTCATTTATCACACCTTATACACTGTTAAAGATACACTGTATGGGTGAAATCATCACTTAGATACTTACTGATGTAAAAACTAAGCGTTTTGGCTGATTGACTTCTCCGAATTTCACAAGATCCAGAGGAACTAAAGGTTGTCACAGATAACTTATATTTCCCCGGTTCTTTCAGTTCAGCAATAAATTCATGAGTATCCTCACCTACCGTCAAAAATTCTGTGGAGTTCTCTAAATCAGGGAAGAAGAAGAAGAAGAAGAAGAAAAAGAAAGTGCGAATTAACTGAAATTTGAGAGGGCTCTGGCTACTGAGGAACTGATTTGTATTGGATATGCTAATGCTGCCTCTGCTGCAGGATGAAAAGGTATTGAAGAGATCTGGATTTATGCAGGTAGTTTTATTCCCTTGCTGTCAGCCCAAGAATAATTAATGACCGAGGCTCATGTATAGGTGTAAAGTAAAAATAGACCATGGTCAAAATTTCATTCAGTAACACTGATGATAAAGTAAGATTGTCGTGACCATGAAACACTTGAAAGTGAAAAACAATGTAGAAGAAGAAGAAGAAGAAGAAGAAAAGGGTTTGCTATGTTTTCTTCTCTCCCCTTATTGTTCTGAAAAATTTCCTTGCCCCAAACAGCAGAAAGTCGAGGAAAACTGGTTGTCATAAAGGGCCAGTTGAAAAATCATCTGGAGAAGTGGATGAAAAATCTCTAGCACAGGTTACCTCACCATTGCTTTATGATGCATTAAAGGCCCTCCCCCATACCCCACCAACCACCCCCTAAACACCCTACAGAACATGTTTTTCAGCTTTCCATTTAGAGACACTTTTGCCTGAAGAGAGAGAAAGGTAGGCTCTCTTTTACTGCAGGTTCCATAGGGAAACTTCTCCAAAGGCAGGGACAGCTGACCAGAAACAAGAAAACCATATATTACACAACTAATGCATATTCTTATGTCCATCCCCGTTTTGCAGACACACAAAATCTGAATGAAAATACTTAAGGTTTGCTATCCCCTAATTATTCTGAGGAGAAGAATTCACCACTAGGAATGATATAAAAAAGGCCTGGGTTTTACTTTACCTTCTCTTTCAATGTTAATATGGAATCCATCAAATGCCGTGGGTGGTTTTGGTGGCAACCAGCTTAGCACCATTTGCACAGGGAGGAAAGAGGGAGGTTCTGATGTAAGTTTCCCTGACATGCTGGCTGTACTGGTGTTCTCATATTCACTGGGAACTGCATTGACAAACTCATCTTCACCCTCTGGCGATTCATCTTCATTAGTCCACCAGTATGGTTGGGATGTAGTTGTGTAATCAGTGCTGTTATAGTGGTAATCAGGCCATGAATAAGAGGTGTTTGCTGAGGGAATTTCAGTTGGATCATTAGAAAAATGGGTAAGTTTCTCTTGCCCTATTACATCCTGTAGTCCCATGAATGATTCTTCTGGGAAATTCCCACTGTGTTCCTCCCAGGTATTCTTGTTCATCTGTACAATTTGGACAGAAATATTTCGAGGTGGGTAGGGAACTAGAAGAGAAAAGATTTAAAAAAAACAACCAATAGGTATGTTTAATATATTCCTACAGCGGTTAGTTAATTCATCATGGAAATTAGCATGTCTAGTTTACAGCAAGAGAAAATACACAATATTTTGAAATTCTTTGTTCTTTCTATTAAGATTCTTTTCTTGCTTATACAGGTGTAAGCCAAGACTAACTCCTTATGGGTAAAACAAACGTAAACTGAGAGAATAATCAGGGCTAGAATGTACAGGAGTGTAATAGTGTAGATTTGGGGACAATGTAATAAATTTACTCACGAGTAGCCCAACTAAGTTGCTCTGATGTGAGAACATGAGTAAAAATAATCAAGTGCTTGTTTGTAAATTGGGCTCTTTGTTTCTTTCATTGTACCTTTTAAATCCTCTTGTGCATGGAAAATTATTTTTGTGGAACTGTGAAAGTGTTGAGAAATACTGAAAAAATATCTTAATACACAGCACATCAATTCAGGATGTAAAATGTCATCCTGATCACTATATGGCTTTTCCCTCAATTTTAGCAGCCAGCTTTGTGCAAACATCTAGAATAAAGTTAACGCTTTATATCAAGGGAAAGCTTGATCTTAAAATTTCAGATGATACAGCATGGGTTTCTAACTGGAGAATTTTGTACAATAGCTGCTGTAACAGACTGCAGCCACATTCAGTACCTTTGTAGACTGTACTGTATTAAATTTATGAATGTTCTGTGTAACATTGTGGGCTAGGAATTGTATTTAGCTCCATGGGAGAAGGATTACTGCAGTTCATCCAGGAACTGAAAAACAGTGGGGAGTGATTACTGCAATCCCTGAGATTGTAAACAGCTCCAGAGAAATGCTACCTCTAGGATGGTTGGCATATACTAGTTCCAACAGGTACGAAAGGCCTAAGGGGAACAAAGAAAGGGCGTTTGGTGTAAAAAGCTGAGTTTAAACAGACTAATGGCCTTCTCTTTCTGATCCAGCCAACGGACATAACCTTTGGTCCCAGTAGGGGCCCCAACACTTGCTGAAATATTGGAAGGACTTTGGCCTGTCAGAGCCCCCATAGGATTGATGGCCAATTTCTGGTCCGTTTGTTACCTGTTATATGTTTTCTCTTTATTCCTTTACTCTTAAATAAATATATTCTGCTGTGGAAAGAGGTGTGTGGTAATTTGTAACTGCTGGCAAATTGCTTCTTATCCCTGGAGAGAAAGCCTAGAATATCTTGTTTTAGGCAGTACGTACTTTTTATAAGCAAATGTTCATCATGGAAACACTGAGACATTACTCCTTGCACTGTGTTGCATGTAGACATGCTGTCAATGGTATATAAACACATTTTCTTCACCTGTTCTGTGCTGTTTGGGTTCATGCCTGACACCACTATATTCCACTAGCGTGCTTTTGTTGAATGTTGCTTCTGACACCAACTGAAATGTGATGTTGCTGTAGCATATTCCTGGCAGCCAGTGATTGAAAACTGTTTTACCTTTAAAGAAATCTGTAGAAGGGAAAAAAAACACACAAACAAAAAACCAACAACCCAACATACATCAAATGTTCACTTTCAGATAACATGGTGGCACACTTTAAATGAGCAATGTTTTGGATATTTAACATAGGTTAGCCCAGTTTAAGTGATAAAATGCCAATAATTGAGTTTGCCAGTGTTTTTCCTGATTATCAAAGGTACTTAGATGCAAAAAGCAGCAAAATAAACATGAACGATTTTCCTGGGAAAGATCATTGCAACTGGCAACCCTATTCAACATGACAGTAGCATATAAAAAAACAGCTAATAAAAAGAAAAAAAGCTTCCAAATCCCTGTAACAACTGCATACAAGAGTTCGCTGGTCTTCTAGTGAATTAAGACATCATGTTCAGAATAAGATAGTCAATGGACAACTTTCATTGTACACATAGCAGAAATGGGCCCAGTTTGTAATGCCGAGATCTGGGTTAATCTCTAACATTAATGCATGTGGGAGTGAGGGGAAATTCGGGCTATTTCGGGGGAGGGGGGTGGACTTTGTGGCTGATTAATGCCTGCCTCAAATAAACAAACAAAAAGCCAGGGTGCATTTATTTATTTATAGCAGTTGTACAGCCATGAAGTCAACCATTGGTTGAGGCTGACAAATATTGCTGTCGATTTCACTACTCCCCCCACCCCTTGGAACAGCAGTGCATGGCAACTCTTATGTAGTGACTTTATGTATTATGCATCCAATAAAATTCATTTGCTTGTTAGGGCAATTCTGTTGGCTATTGTGCAATTCTGAGCAAATAAGGTATCTACAGTATTAACCCTTTGGGTACTGTGTGTGTATATATCCAGATCCTTTTGTCACTTTTCAGAGTTATTCTCACAGGACAAGCTCATTCGCATCGGATACTATAGACTCTACTGAATTCAGTGGGAGTATCTTCAGATTTAAACCAGCATAACTGAAGGTAGAATATGATCTGATTCATTGTCATCACATTGCCATGGAATGTTCGGGGTGATTACGTTTTCCCAACCCAAAATACTTTCAGGATAACATTCAGTAAATTGCAGCTGATTCTGCAAAGCTGGCTGAAAACTCAGTGAAACAAATCTTTTTTTTTTTACCAACACATTCATTGGGATGGCATTTCCCCTTTAGGAGAAGAGTCTAAGCCTGGAAAATTTCAGCCCACAAGGTGAATATTTCAGAAACTTATGAATGAGTGGAGACAAAAATCTTATCATGGAAACGGTTTAGCAGCAACTGTAGCTGTTGCTGCCAAGCATTCACTTATCACGGAAACAGACCGAGCTGTGGTATGGATTGTGGGAACAGACACCAAACTTGCCTAACAGGTTAAGGGAGAAAATGAAGAATACTTTTCCATTTGAAACCTGAAGAAGAGTTTATGTGCTCTGTCATGAGAATATAATTTCCTGAGCTGTGATGTACAGTAGAACCTCAGAGTTATGAACAGACCAGTCAACCACACACCTCACTGGGAACCGGAAGTACACACTTAGGCAGCAGCAGAGACCGCCCCCCACCCCCAAAGCAAATACAGTACAGTATCCTGTTAAATGTAAACTATTTAAAAAAAATAAAGGGAAAGCAGCATTTTCCTTCTGCACAGTAAAGTTTCAAAGCTGTATTAACTGAGTGTTCAGTTGTAAACTTGGGAAAGAACCACCATAACGGTTTGTTCAGCGTGACGAACAACCTCCATTCCCGAGGTGTTCGTCACCCTGAGGTTCTACGGCAGCTGCGGCCCTCACACCAGCACTCTGCTTGTGTAGGAAGCACGAGAGGTCTTCAGTCAGCACCATTGTTTTACATTTCTTTGTCAATCACCTGTTATCTCATTTTAAGCCCTTCTGAGGCAATAAGTCGTTCCAATGTTACAATTCATAACATTAATACCTGCTACAGTTAGCTGTTCAAGCAACTAATCTTTGGTCTTGGGCACTCGGGGTGAAATCCTGGCTTTTGACCTTGACATCAATATGGCCAGAATTTCACCCTATATCTCCACATGAGTTCTATAAACTAGATTGTAGCTCTTCTTCTTTCTGACTTTTTGGCTACGAAACAGCACTAAAAGAAGAGATTAGAACATGTTTTAGATTCCAGTGAACATGTCTACTTTGAGATGTCATAAATTGGGAACTCCTTGCCCAATTAATTTCAGTTTGGATGGGAAAATTCTATCCTATCCTCAGTGTTCATGTTCCAGTACTGAGGACAATATTCCTTTCTCTGTGGATATTAGAGCTAGGACAGGAATTGGCTTTAAAATTGAAGATGAGTGGCCATCTCAACTACGGAGAGGTTCCTACCTCTCTATAACATATAGGCTATTTAAATGGGTAGTTATAATAATAAATATAAATAATTAGAATCACTAATTACGTTAAACCTACAGGTCACTTGACACTCCTTTTTATTTTCCTGTAGATTCAACACCAATAATGAAGTGTCAATAGATGGTTGATACTTATATTAACCATATTTGCATTGTTTTCAATAGTTTTTTTTTCTTCTTCTTCCTACCTTTGTATAACATTGTTCTATAGTCTTTGCCTTCCCAATAGCTTATGTTTACTCTGGTGAAAACATTGTACTTCTCTGGATACTGAATTTCAAACAACACTCCCGTTTCTGGAGATGGTTTGTAGTCATAGATAGAAACGCTGCTTATGGGAAGAGGTTCTAAAAGACATACAAAAAACAAGCAGAAAATGGGAAGAAAGGAACATTATTAGGCATACAAAAAAGAGAGAGAAGATTTCACTCAATTTTAATCCCCTAATAAGAAATCAAATTATCCACTTCCATATGAAATAGAAATTCTTAAGACACATTGGTTGAAATCGTGGCCTTGATGATGTCAATGGCAAAGCCACCATTGACTTCACTGAGACCAGAATTTCAGTCCATGTGTCCCCAGCTCATTCACTATCCACAAAGCTTATTCCTTTCAGAGGATGAAATTCACCCCTATGCAGAGAGCCAGCAGAAAGCCTGTGCAATGTTGGTACAGCTTAAGCCCCCAAAGTGAAGCTTAAATGGGAGTTAAGTCATGCATAGTCCGTGTACTGGCTCTCTGCATCGGATTGAATTTCTTGTCTTTATTACTTTTCCTCATAACAAAGATGGGCCCTGACTATAAAACAAACAAATAAAAACAAAAAAAGTTTTGAGGGTAGAGCAGGGTGAACAACAGATTTTTCAGTTCGCTGGCAATTTCATAAAAAGATTGGAAAAAGTTTCAAGTCAAACCAAAAATGAAAACTTTCAGTTTTCAGCAAATTAAAAAGTTGGAAAAAATAGTTTTGGTTCAAATGAAACATTTTGCGCAACTTAAAATGAAATGTTTCATTAGGATTTTGAGCATTTTTTTAATGTTTTAAATTTTTGTAAATAAAATAAGAGGAAATTTTGGAATGAAAAGTTGTTCATAATTTTGAAAATGTCAAATTGCAAAATGTTTTAGTGTTGTTGAACCGAAATTTTTCACTGAAAAGTTTCGGTCAGAAAATTTCACTCTGTTCTCCTTTTGGATGCTTTGGGGTGCCTGATGTGGATCTGAACTTTTCAGCTCACTCCCATCTCTACAGCAAAAGAATATCAATGTAATGCCAAAGCAGGAAGTACAAGACTTTTGTATCTTCTTGTATCTAGAGCAAAAAAAATATTACTTTCTATTTTTATACATTCTTGTTTCTATCTGTCTATTTTAGGTACTTACATCCCCACCACAGAAATATCTCGGTGTCTCATGATCTTCAGTGTGTTTATCATTGTAATACTCCTGTTATCACCCCTGTTTTACAGATGGGGAACTGACTCACCAAGAGCTTAAGTGACTTGCCCAAGGTCACACAGGAAGTCTGTGGTGGAGCACAGAATTGAACCCTAGTCTTTTTAAGTTCCAGCACTGGGCCTTCTTTTGTCTAGTCTTGTTATAAAGTAAGAAAAATGGGCCCAGATCCTCAACTGTTTTTTATTAAAGCACAGAGATATTAAATGATTAGTCAAAGATTGCAGAGGTAGTCTGTAGTAGAGCTGGAAACTGAATCTAGATTTCCTGAGTACCAGTACAGTACCTTAACCACAAGATCATCTGTCCTCATTACTACCTTCTTCTCGATAAGCCAGTTCAAACAGATTAAAAAAACAAGCCAAGGTGGCCCACAAATAAGTTGGCATATTGGGGAGCCAACCTAGTATCCATGGCTTTCCCATGGTTTGGACAAAGTGTTTGTTGTTGAATATAAAATTGTTATGGATGAGGATGAAATGGATGGGTTTGGTAATGTGTTTGGGGTGGATAGTGGAGGCTTGTTGGGTAGCAGGCTTCCTGCTTCTGATGTACTTAAAAAACATTTTGTTATTACCTTTTGAGTTTTTGGCTAGCTGTTCTTCAAACTCCTTTTTGGCTTTTCTTATTACATTTTTACATTTAACTTGGCAGTGTTTATGCTCCTTTCTATTTACCTCACTAGGATTTTACTTCCACTTTTTAAAAGATACCTTTTTATCTCTCACTGCTTCTTTTACATGGTTGTTAAGCCACGGTGGCTCTCTTTTAGTTCTTTTACTGTGTTTTTTAATTTGGGGTATACATTTAAGTTGAGTCTCTATTATGGTGTCTTTAAAAAGTGTCCATGCAGCTTGCAGGGATTTCACTCTAGTCACTATACCTTTTAATTTCTGTTTAACTAACCTCCTCATTTTTGCATAGTTCCCCTTTCTGAAATTAAATGCCACAGTGTTGGGCTGTTGAGGTGTTCTTCCCACCACAGGAATGTTAAATGTTATTATATTATGGTCACTATTTCTAAGCGGTCCTGTTATAGTTACCTCTTGGACCAGATCCTGCGCTCCACTCAGGACTAGATCGAGAGTTGCCTCTCCCCTTGTGGGTTCCTGTACCAGCTGCTCCAAGAAACAGTCATTTAAAGTATCCAGAAATTTTGTGTCTGAATTTTGTGACATGTACCCAGTCAAATGGGGATAATTGAAATCCCCCACTATTACTGAGTTCTTTATTTTGATAACCTCTCTAATCTCCCTCAGCATTTCATCGTCACTATCACTGTCCTGGTCAGGTGGTCGATAATAGATCCCAATGTTATACTCTTATTAGAGCAAGGAATTACTATCCATAGAGATTCTATGGACCATGTGGATTCATTTAAAATTTTTATTTCATTTGATTCTACATTTTCTTTCACATAGAGTGCCACTCCCCCTCCCCCCCGCACGACCTGTTCTGTCCTTCCAAAATATTTTGTACCCCGGAATGATTGTATCCCATTGATTGTCCTCACTCCACCAGGTTTCTGTGATGCCTATTATATCAAAATCCTCCTTTAACACGAGGCACTCTAATTCACCCACCTTATCATTTAGACTTCTAGCATTTGTGTACAAGCACTTTAAAAACGTGTCACTGTTTATTTGTCTGTCCTTTTGTGATGTGTCTGATTCTTTATATGAATGTTTCTCGTCTGATCTGGCCCATACTTTATCTTCTTCCATCCTCTCCTCCTGACCAAAACCTAGAGAATCTCTATCAATAGACTCTCCTCCAAGAGAACTCTCTGTCTGATCCACGTGCGCCTCTGCAGCAATCTGCTTTCCCCCATCTCTTAGTTTAAAAACTGCTCTGCAACCTTTTTAATGTTAAGTGCCAGCAGTCTGGATCCACTTTGGTTTAGGTGGAGCCCATCCTTCCCGTATAGGCTCCCCCATCCCAAAAGTTTCCTCAGTTCCTAATAAATCTAAACCCCTCCTCTCTACACCAGCGTCTCATCCACACATTGAGACTCTGAAGTTCTGCCTGCCTACCTGGCCCTGCGCATGGAACTGAAAGCATTTCTGAGAATGCCACCATAGAGGTCTTGGATTTCAGTCTCTTTCCTAGCAGCCTAAATTTAGCCTCCAGGATGTCTCTCCTACCCTTCTCTATGTCATTGGTACCTACATGTACCATGACCACCGGATCCTCCCCAGCACTACTCATAAGTCTATCTAGATGCCTCGAGAGATCCGCAACCTTCGCATCAGGCAGGCAAGTCCCCATATGGTTCTCCTGGTCATCACAAACCCAGCTATCTATGGTTCTAATGATCAAATCTCCCATTACTAACACCTGCCTCTTTCTAATGACTGGAGTTCCCTGCCCCGGAGAAGTAACCTCAGTGTGAGAGGATACCCCAACATCATCTGGAAGGAGGATCCCAACTATGGGAAAGTTTCCCTCTGCTCCCATTGATTGCACTCCTTCTCTGGGCCTTTCATCCTCCTTAACAGCGTAGGGGCTCTCTGACAGGAGGTGGTACAAATCTACAGTATCCCGGAAAACCTCATCAACATACCTCTCTGCCTCCCTTAGCTCCACTTTTCAGGTCCACCACCCTGACCTCCAAAGCCCGTACATGGTCTCTGAGGGTCAGGAGCTCCTTGCACCGAATGCACACATATGCCACCCGGCCACAGGGCAGGTAATCATATATGCTACACCGAGTGCAATGAACAGGATAGCCCCCACTCTGCTGCTGGGCTTCTGCCTGCATTCTCTCCTACAGCTACCTAGGTTAATGATAGGGTTTTTGTTTAAATCAAGAAGTTTTGATTTTTAGGTAGTCTCAGACTTCTTGATTCAGCTGGGACAGGAAGCAGAAGTCACAAAATTCTAGAAAGAAAGCAGTGAGTTTGGCATTTCTGTCCTAGTTGCAATCAGAGAATACTGGTCTTCCTGGAAAATAGAGTGAAAAATCCCATTAGATGAAACTATTTTCTACACTAAAAAGCATTGACCTATTGCAGCTAAACATCCACACATTTGAATACCTACTACGAATTCAAACTCAATTTCCAGGACTCTCAAACACCAATACATATTGTAATGTGGGGAGTCTGTGAAGAATATTGCTGACAACTCCTGATTTAATAGCCCAGAAATAGATAACAGCAAAAGCAGATCACAGAATACAAAGCCTTCCATCTTTTTTCTGTTGAGTCTATTCCCATCTTTTCAGCTGAAATAAGTGGCTGATTTGGTTATCCACATGACCACAGAGTGCATATAACAGCTCTTACACACGGTAGTGCTTAAAATACCAATAACAATGTCTGAATAGTACAACTCTTAGCGACAAGCCATCTTCCACTATCATGGGTCTGCCTTGGGCTCTTTCTTCTATTATCTCATTCAGATTTTGCCCTTCCTTATTATTGTAATAATTACGGCAACTTTCTAAGTCAGTGATTGAATTATCTAGTTATTTCTTCCTCGGACAAATCAAATAAAGGGTGGAAGCTGTATTCATTTTTAATTCAAATGATTTTGGTTCCTGATGTTTTTTATTTAATTAGCCTATGATTGAATTAAGTGGAAGATGCTGTGGATTGCTGCTGTTATATTCCATTTACCTTCCTCTCTCTTTGGCTTGTGAAAGATGCTAGCACAGTAATGTGAGTGAGAACATGGAATTTAGAGAATCTCCCATCATCCTATTCCCTCTGCCACCAAGTCTCCTAATCTCAGCCAATTTCACACTCTTTGAAATTACAGGGACACTCTATAGATAAAAATAATGTTCTGTGTTTAATTTCTCATAACTTGGGTTACTAGCAGCTCCCTTGGTTATTAAAGCTTAATGAATATGTATACCTATTTTCCTTTTCATCATATGCATTTAATTTATCACACCACATGAAGAATGAAATTAGTGACTGGTCAGTTTCACTTCCCTGCTCTCTCAGCATTTAGGGCCCAATCTAGCACTCAATCTTTCCATTTACTTCAATGACCCTTAACAAATACCTAAAACAGTCCTATTAGAAAGATGCCAAAGTGCTTGGGTTTCCAACACTTCAAAGGAATATTTTAAAACAGTCTCTCTCACCCTATGCATTCCATTTGCATTTCATGTTTTTAAAAATAATAGAATATTTTTCTATAAAATTTAAGATTTTATTTGTAAGCCCTCCTGTGTGGCACAAAAATAATGTTTTTGAAGTGCTAAAACCTACACTTGGGCATAGATGATTTCAGTGTCTCTTTTAAATGAGATTTAATAAATTTATTCAACCACAGTGTCCTTTCATTTTTAGATGTTCATAGTATATTATGCCCATGCAGAGCAGTTTGCAGGATCAGGACCTACACCCATACCTGAACTTTAGCCTGCCTGTGTTTTGGATGCACACAGTTGTGTTTCTTCTGTAGGTCTCAGAATCTGCTGCTCCCATTGCATCCAATTTCTCTTCTTGTCTATTGAAATTTTAACTTCATCATTTTGCCTGGACTCCCTTGCCCTTTTGTATTTAATCTGTTACCTGTATTATGCAAATGGCATGTGAGAATAATGGAAGTTTGCAAACCTAGACCAATTTCAGATCTAAATCCTCCATAAAGCCTCCAATCAGTGTCAGTCGCATTAAAGTTTTATATGGCGATTTCAATCCAAGAAAAATACCATGTACATTGAAAATTACCTCCACCCTCCAACCAAATTTCCCAAATAAATTTCTTTTTAATATTCGTAAATCTGCATGCCCTACGTTGTGAATTCACTATGGGTTGCCATGCTAAGGTGGATGAAATATTACACATGGTTGCTAGAAATGAGCCAGGGATTAACTCCCTTACCCATTGCACCCAAAAGTAGATTAACAATGACTGACATTTATATACTGCCTTCCATAGAGAAGAATCCAAGAGCATTTTTACAAAGCAAGGCCACCATACTGCAGACACGTTCTCACATGTGGTGTAATTTTGCACACAAATAGTCCCATTTGAAGTCACTGAGGCTACTGACATAAATAAATTATCAACAGGTATAAGTTTCTGCAGGATCAAATTATTATTTAATTGTATCATGTTATTGCCTATATGCCCCAATCAGGATAACAGCTCCATTTTGTTCCATCACTAAAATGCAGCCACCTTTGGGGTGAAATGCAGCAGCTATTTAATGCATGCAGCAACATCACACTAAGGTTTAGGATAGGTAGTGAAGAACACCATTGCCACTGTATGGAGAATTAAAGTAGAGATACCAACTGGAATGTTCTAGTGTGACTAGTGATTTGGGGTGCCTCAAATTCTAGGGGCCCAGCTTAGTACACGTTAGAGACGAAAGATCATATCAAAATCGGGGCCTCCATGTTTAACACAACCCAAACTCTTTCAAAAAGTTTTACATTTCATCTGAGACATAGTACCCAACCTCCTCCTACGGCACAGATTCTATGATGCTTTGGAGGGAAGAATGGCATCTAGTGAATCAATAGTGCCATTTCCTGTAGCATCTACTTTGACATTCAAGTATTAACCCGTTCCAATACTGATTACTTTCTACGAGCTGATGAAATTACAGTCCCCAAAGGTACAGCTGCAGGCCAGTAGGGAGGAGGGAAAAAAGAAAAAGATCTATGGGCAGAATTCTCTTCATACAAAACTATTTTTTCAAAGTTTTCCCATGAGGAATCAGTGGCTTTTGAAAAGCTAAGATATTTTACAACCTTAAGCTTCTAGTTACAGGGCAAAACAAATATCAAGCAAAACTGTTCTTAATGGTACCATGTGTCCTGATTTAATTTCCCAGTTGAAATACAAGGGTTTGGTTTTGTTTTGTACAGAGAGGCACATGGTAATTTTGCAGCATGCTGCCTTCTCTACTCCTTTAAATGTGTAAAGCTTGTTCTCTCAATGGGATTAACCCCACAACCAAAACAACAAAAAAGCAAATAAATATGGAGTCAAAAAGCTAGGCAGCACTGATGTAACTCAGCCTAGCAAGGCGTCTCAGAATAAATCTTCGCGAATATCATTAGACTTAATAAAATCAAGTCTCCTGACTGGAAAGGGTGGGACATGGGTGAGGGGTTTTAGTCACTGGTTTTAGAGTTACTTTCTTTATTGCTTCCAAAACTACTATGTAACTAACTGGGACTTAGCACATGTCAACACAGCAATCAGAGATGTGATGACACCTCAGGTAAGCATCCCCCGCCCAAGCTTAATCTAGTTAGAACAGAAGCCACTTTAAGAGCAGAAGGGAGTAGTCTTTAAACAGCACCACAGCATCACACATCACTATTATTTTTTTAACCATATCGAGTGCAGGCTCCAGGGGAAGAGTAAATCTAGATATACAGAACGCAATTATTCATGCCGGAATTTGGCCAAGACACCAGGGTTAACACACCTACTCTTGTAAAAACTGTCACGGGATTTTTTTTCATGACAAGTGGTCAGGACCTCAATTTTACCTCTTCTTCAGCAGTAAAGTGTCCAACAAACCATATTGCACACTGGTTCAGTACTGAATCAGCAGGAAGAGTGCCACCTTCTTATCACCAATACCACATTCTGTCTTGCAGGTCTCCCATCTAAGGGCAGATCATAGCCAGTTCTGCTCACTCTGATGAAACCACAATCCAAAATAAATTGGCAACAGATTCGATCTGGTCAATTCACTAAATCTAAGACTGCGAGTTCAGGTATAGCAATCACTGGACCCTGCTACAGTCTCCAAATATGTGGACTATAGAATCCAAATAATCCAGGCATACATGATGCTAAAGACAGCAGAAGCTCTATGTTCTGTGGAGTTTTGACTAGTAGTGAGAAAGTCCTGAAACCATTCTAACTAGGGACACATGAACATACTCCCAATAAGTGAAACTGGCAAACTCTTCCTTTTTTATTAACCTCAAACTTTCTGACATCCATCCCAACATTCTCACTGCAGCAAGAGGGACTGTTGGATATTGAAACTACTTTCTCTTTGAAAATAAACCCCATTTGATCTCACAGAGAAGGTCCAAGTTAAAGATGACAGCCCTATGTGGCAGGAAAAAAAATTCTGATCTCTTTCTTCCTTTGATGAATGCAGCAAAAATTCTGTCAGACTTCAGTGGGGTGAGATTTCACCCTGTGAAGAGAGATTTTCTTTTTTGTCCACCTGCTGAGAGAAGAACATCATACAAGGAACTAGAATAGGGAAAGGAAATCAGCTTGTAGGAATATTGTATTGGAAAGCAGAGAGTTCTCAATAGAGAGAGCTTTTCTGTGGGTCCCTGAGGGGAAAAGCCTCTTTCCCCATACACTGCTCTGGTCTCAGTTGCCCTAGCACAGGATCGAGATGAAAGACGATAGTGGTATGTGGTGCCACTTCACAGACACTTCTGCAAATATCAGTAAGCCCAGAAGAACTGTTGTGAAATGTTTAAGGACAGCCTGGGGACCAATTGCAGTCAACATCATTTATCTCAAAGAGTCAGGCATCATTGGCTACATAGCTTGATTTATCCCATGGCAGCCCAACACATGTGGCCAGTTTGTAGCTGGTGTAACCTGACAGAAGTCAATGGCGTTGTATCAGGATGAATTTGCTCCAGGATCCATGCCGTAGCATGTCACAGATTACATAAGTCTATTTTTCACATGGTCACACTAAGTCAATGATATTTAACAGACAGAGAACCTATGGCACAGGGAAATATATGAATCTATCCTAATTACCTAACTGGTTACCACAATGTCAGACTTTTCCTGATCAAATACCCTTTCATTGAAACATCCCTCTCCTCAATTAGTGAGCTTCTTGAGAAGGCTATGATATTATAGGGGGGACTAGTAGCAACCCATATACTTAGGTTGCCCATGCTTTCCATTAGGAAGGATTCTTGCAACCTTTTCTTTGATAAGTTCTTATACCTGCATTGTTTAGAGCAAACCTTTGACTTTCAGCAGGGGAATGTCCTTAGGCTACAGATATGTATTTACTTCATCCCAGGAAACTCTGTTTAGCTTTTACTAAATATTGTAAGTTCAGACTTATGTCTCTGGCAAAGCAGCAGCAGAGACTGTACTGGGAATAGTACTGGGGGGGGGGGGGATTCTTCTGAATTTGTTTCCCAAGCAAAAAAAAAAAAAAAAAAGGCAGATTTGGCAATACTGAAACAGTTTGCAAATTCATGTCATTTTTGCTTAATTGTTTCAGTCCATCTGCTTCCCCTTCCCCCACAAAATAATCCAAAAAAGTCAAATCCTTTGGATACTTTGAATGAAAACAACTTTTTGTTTTGAATTTCTCATCATTTAATTTATTTTTTAATGTTAATAAAACACTTGAAATGGAAATGAAATGTTTTTTTCCCCAACATGAAATCATTTTCCCCCACTGCTCACTGAACATGTTTTAAAACTTTATTTTGGGATCAACCCCAAACCATCCCCCCCGGCCTCAATTTTTCAGTTGCCAGTGAACTGAAACATCTGTTATTTGCACAGCAGTACCTGGGGACCTCCATGGAACTGCCAGACCAGCTGCAGGGTGCTGAGCTGGTATCCCTTATTGATCAATGCTCCAACTCCATCTGGGGATATCACTTGGGATTGGAGCACTCCCAAGTAGGGGGAGAGAAAGAAAGCTAGCCCAAGCTCTATACAACCAGAGCCTATACCCAGGGTGTGGCCCCAGCAGCCCATCACTCCCTCTGGGGGCACTATATGGATCAGGAGCTCTCCCAACTCCCAACTTTTGGGAATAAGTGGGGAGTAAGAGCTGGGCTGGGCTCCTACCACCTTCAACTGCCCCATGCATTTGGACCCAGTGATTCATCCTCCATTAGGAAATAACAGCCTTCTCCTGCTGGCAGGCAGCTAATGTAGCCAGTCCTGTCTCTCAGGTGGTAGCAGTCTATACTGTGGTGCTGAAGGCTTAGGTTTCAAACCCTGAAGAAGATGCTCGCTGAGGTGGTGTTACAGATGTTCATAACCAAATTTGTTTTTACCATTTTCCTTTAAAAGCAAAATCTAGGAAATGGCATTTTAAAAATTACATTCAAAGGACACTATTAAGGTTGCAAGGAAGCACTCAAAAGTTAGGAAATGCCACAATACTTCTGGAACCTTAACTCAGCCGCCTTGTGCATCTTTAATTACATGAGCATAACCTATTTTTTCGACAGGTCCCTGTCTCATTACGTAGCATTTCCTAACTTTCAAATGCTTGACCTTGCAATTCAAATGATGTTCATCGAAAGGACTTTTGGAAGATTGTGATTATTGTATATGCTGTTTGTTGACAGTGGCAGTGCCGTACTTACACAGTTTTATAAAGTTCCAGAGTAGGGCTGCCAACTCAGAGGGAAGCTATTCCGGGAGATTTCCCCTCTCCCCCCCCCCCCGCCCCCCCAACACGATGTAATGTCATTTTCTTAAAATCTCCTTGATTGCTTTCAACAGTCACCGGGAGACCGATTCCAGGAGACTCCAGGCCAATCCTGGAGGGTTGGCAACCCTATTCCAGAGCCAGAAACCAAACAAAATTATACATTGATTTCAATTTGTCATTTGACCCCAAAAGGTACTCTATCAAAAAACTCCCTCCAGTCTCAGAGTTTCTCCTGATTTGCTTCAGCCAGGTCTTAATCAGCCCAGTTTAAACAGTGAAAAGGGCTCTCTGACGTTATATGGCAACAACTTGTCACAGAAACCTGGCTGTGAATGAGACTTCTGCCCAGATGTACAATCAAAGACCTGATTAATCACAAATGGCTAACTATTTTTCCCCCATTGGAGTTTTTAAAAAGAACAGGACTTTCAGATTAAGAAACCATTTAAAGAGATACAAATTAGTTTCAATGTTTGTAAGCCATGTGCCACAGTTCGGGCCCACAGCTGCACCTGCGCACCCCCAGGCGGGGCTGTACGGCCTAGCGGCCGGAGTCAATAGCTGCCCCCCAGCTTGAGGCTGTATGATCTAGCGGCCGGAGTCAATAGCTGCCCCCGGCTCGAGGCTGAACAGCCTAGCTGCCGGAGTCAATAGCTGTTAGAATGGGCAGCCACCTCAGGGGGGTGGCAGCCTGTATAGGTATCAGGGGGTAGCCATGTTAGTCTGTATTCACATAAACAACAAGGAGTCTGGTGGCACCTTAAAGACTAACCGTTTTATTTGGGCATAAGCTTTCATGGGTAAAAAACCACTTCTTCAGATGCATGGACTGAAAATTACAGATGCAGGCATTATATAATGACACATGAAGAGAAAGGAGTTACCTCACAAGTGGGGAACCAATGCTGACAGGGCCAATTCGATCAGGGTGGATGTAGTCCACTCCCAACAATAGATGAGGCGGTGTCAATTCCAGGAGAGGCAAAGCTGCATTTGTAATGAGCCAGCCACTCCCAGTCCCTATTCAAGCCCAAATTAATGGTGTTAAATTTGCAAATGAATTTTAGTTCTGCAGTTTCTCTTTGAAGTCTGTTTCTGAAGTTTTTTTTTGTTCAAGTATAGCCACTTTTAAATCTGTTATAGAATGTCCAAGAAGATTGAAGTGTTCTCCTATTGGCTTTTGTATGTTACCATTCCTGATGTTCAATTTGTGTCCATTTATTCTTTTACGTAGGGACTGTCTGGTTTGGCCAATGTACATGGCAGAGGGGTATTGCTGGCACATGATGGCATATATAACATTAGTAGACATGCAGGTGAATGAGCCCCTGATGGTGTGGCTGATGTGGTTGGGTCCTCTGATGGTGCCGCTAGAGTAGATATGGGGACAGAGTAGGGAACGAGGTTTGCTACGGGGATTGGTTCCTCGGTTAGTGTTTCTGTGGTGTGGTGTGTAGTTGCTGGTGAGTATTTGCTTCTGGTTGGGGGTTAGGAGGACACAGGCCCTCCCTCTCCACCAGGTCCCAACCCAGGGCCCTGTTGGTGGCAGAATTGCCTGCCACCAGCTCGGCGGGGATCCGGCCGAAATATGCCGAGCTAGTCTCCGGTTGTCCAACCAACTCCTCGCAAAGACTCCCTGGGTTACTTCCTACCAGTTTTTCCACATCTGTTGGCTTCCCAGTTCCCTCAGTTCCTTCTCCCTCAGCCGTGTCCCATGCCTGGGGGTTGAGGGTTGCTGTCAGCTGGCTGGCCTCTGCATCTTGAAGTGCCCACAGCCCTCCAGCAGGGGTCAGCAGCACACCTCCTTCCCCTACAGCAGTCTGCCCCGACTGAGCCAGGCTGCTCCCTCTTATACTGGCGTTGCACTTTCAGCATGCCCAGTAGGGCCATGGGGGAATGGCGCCCTCACCCCACAGTAAGGCGTTAACCCCCACAGTCCCAGTGTGAGACATGCATGCCCCGTCACACCATGTTAGAATTATGGCAGGGCTCAGCATCCGACATTGAATCAGAAGCCTTGGTACCTCTCATGATGTGAGGATGGACTAAATGTAATCAGACCTCCCCGCCCTGTTTCTGGTGGATGAATCATATCATCATCAACACACACAAACCTGTTAAAAGAGGGGTTACTAAAAGGTGGTCCATGCTACAAAATCTTTGAGATGCCCCAATTGGGTGGGAGATTGTCACAGTGACCACCTGGCTTCCCAGTGACAACTGCACAGAGCACCTCACCTCCTATTCATGATCAAACAACATCCATGTGACAGCTACAGCAGAAGAGCCCCCAGCACCACATGGCCAGGCAGCTCTCACTGGACTGCCAGCGAGTGCTTTTTAGGTCTCAGACCACGGTTTGGATCATAGTATGGATATATGCATGTAAAAGATGAGAAATTTCCATCAATATATTTAGGCAGGTTTTCAGGGTTGGCTTATACACAGCTCAGGTCCTGGAAATGGCTCATCTCTTCTGCCCATCCTAGAAAGGAGCTTCCCTGGCCCACCTGCTCAGGGAATGAGTACCACAGATGAGCCTGGGGTGCCCCTTTCCAGCCTTTTTATGGGCTGGGCTACCCAGGGAGGCTCTACAGCTGCTCTTCCTTCCACCCAAAACTTCAGAGCCTTTGCTCCTAGTCCTCCCTACAACCCAGTCAGGACCTTTTAAATGTAGTTCAACCTCTGCACAGAATTATGTTTGGAGTGACACACACACAAAGAAGAAAGAGAGAAAAACTGAGTAAGTTGCTACTTACTGGTTAACACAGTGATCGATCTCACTGGTTTGGAAACCATATTGGAATTCACCACCATCAGAGTCACTATGTAATAAAGGCCATGGTAACTGGCATTAAAAACCACAGGGGAAGGTAAAGTGCTGTTGAATTCTTCAAACTGGAAAAAGTAGTTCTTGGATTCACCAGTTATCTTCACAACGTACACAGAGGACGAGCTCACTACATCAGACTCCTCCAACGACACTACAATGCAGTTGTCATCTCGGACAGTAACTTGGAAAGGTGCTGCATTCTACAAGACAATAAAAGAAGAGATGCTAAAGGAAAATCCAGGGTATCAGTAATTTCACTTTCCTCTATCTGTTTAGGTATTTATACCCCACTCATTCCTGTGGCATTTCTGTGCCTGCTTCCAGTGGGATGAAAAATAAAAATTTCCTTCCACAAGAGGGTTAGTTTGCAAAATTCTTGCAATCTTTTTAGGACCTGATCCAAAGCCCGAAGTTAATGCTGCATGATTATTAGGCAAATCCATCTGCTAATGCAAGATTGTTCCCTACATTATATTTTCCAATGCTATGACTAGTCCAGCTTTCAAGTCCCCAAAACCTGAAACTCTGCTGTTTCCCTGGGAAACTATTTCTGAATTGTCCTTTTCACCACACAGGTTGCTGGTTGTTGGAGGATTTTTTTGTTTGTTTGTTTCATTTGTTTTTTGAGTAGGGGCAGGGATGAAAGGCAGATACCAGGTGAAGAAGGATTTTAGAAAAAGCTGCAAAGAATACCACGGAGGCATTAAAAAAAAAAGGACAGTAGAGTTAATGGAAATGTCTTTATTATGCAGAAGCAGGGCACTACAGGCCTGATCCTGGGAAATGAGAAGAATCTGCAGCGGAGGGCCGATTTCTGTGATATACAGAACTGACCAAGCACACTCATAAAGTCCTGTCTAAGCATTCACTGGGTGCTTAGTACCTCTCAGGATCAGGCCTTATCTTTGCATCTCCAAAGCTTTCATTAGTGTTAGAACATAGGAATGGCCACATTGGGTCAGACCAAAGGTCCATCCAGCCCAATATCCTGTCTACCGACAGTGGCCAGTGCCAGGTACCCCAGAGGAAGTAAACTCTCTCCTGCCATCCATCTCCACCCTCTGACAACAGAGGCTAGGGACACCATTCCTTGCCCTCCTGGCTAATAGCCATTAATGGACTTAACCTCCATGAATTTATCCAGTTCTCTTTTAAACCCTGTTGTAGTCCTAGCCTTCACAACCTCCTCAGGCAAGGAGTTCCACAGGTTGACTGTGAGCTGTGTGAAGAACTTTCATTTCTTTTAAACCTGCTGCCCATTAACTTCATTTGGTGGTCCCTAGTTCTTATATGGGAACAAGTAAATAACTTTGCCTTATTAACTTTCTCTACACCACTTGTGATTTTATATACCTCTATCATGTCCCCCCTTATTCTCCTCTTTCCAAGTTGAAAAGTCCTAGCCTCTTTAATCTCTCCTCAGATGGGACCCGTTCCAAACCCCTTATCCTTTTAGTTCCCCTTTTCTGAACCTTTTATAATGTCAGTATATCTTTTTTGAGATGAGGGGACCACATCTGTACGCAGTATTCAAGATGTGGGTGTACCATGGATTTATATAAGGGCAATAAAATATTCTCCGTCTTATTCGCTATCCCTTTTTTAATGATTCCTAACATCCCGTTTGCTTTTTTGACTGCTGCTGCACACTGCATGGACATCTTCAGAGAACTATCCACGATGACTCCAAGATCTTTCTCCTGATTAGTTGTAGCTAAATTAGTCCCCATCATATTGTATGTATAGTTGGGGTTATTTTTTCCAATGTGCATTACTTTACATTTGTCCACATTAAATTTCATTTGCCATTTTGTTGCCCAATCACTTAGTTTTGTGAGATCTCTTTGAAGTTCTTCACAGTCTGCTTTGGTCATAACTATCTTGAGCAGTTTAGTATCGTCTGTAAATTTTGCCACCTCACTGTTTACCCCTTTCTCCAGATCATTTATGAATAAGCTGAATAGGATTGGTCCTAGGACTGACCCTTGGGGAACACCACCAGTTACCCCTCTCCATTCTGATAATTTACCATTTATTCCTACCTTTTGTTCCCTTTCTTTTAACCAGTTCTCAGTGCATGAAAGGATCCTCCCTCTTATCCCATGACAACTTAATTTACATAAGAGCCTGTGGTGAGGGACCTTGTCAAAGGCTTTCTGGAAATCTAAGTACACTATGTCCACTGGATCCCCCTTGTCCACATCTTTGTTGAACCCTTCAAAGAACTCTAATAGATTACTAAGATACAATCTCCCTTTACAGAAACCATGTTGACTTTTGCGCAACAATTTATGCTCTTCTATGTGTCTGACAATTTTATTCTTTACTATTGTTTTAACTAATTTGCCCAGTACTGACAGACTTACTGGTCTGTAATTGCCAGGATCACGTCTAGAGCCCTTTTCAAATATTGGCGTTACATTACCTATCTTCCAGTCATTGAGTACAGAAGCTGATTTAAAGGACAGGTTACAAACCATAGTTAATAGTTCGCAATTTCACATTTGAGTTCTTTCAGAACTCTTGGGTGAATGCCACCTGGTCCCGGTGACTCGTTACTGTTAAGTTTCTCAATTAATTCCAAAACCTCTAGTGACACTTCAATCTGTGACAATTCCTCAGATTTGTCACCTACAAAAGATGACTCAGGTTTGGGAATCTCCCTAACATCCTCAGCTGTGAAGACTGAAGCATAGAATTCATTTAGTTTCTCTGCAATGACTTTATCATCTATAAGTGCTCCTTTTGTATCTCGATTGTTCAGGGGCCCCACTGGTTGTTTGGGACACTGATGAAATAGTGGGAATAGGAACTTTTGCCAGTCACTACTTTTTCATTTCTTAAGTTAAGCCATTTCATTTTAAATGTTTCTTTCATATGTGGTTAAGAAAAAATTGAGTGATTTAACCTTGTTTTCATATATCATGAGCATGTAAAGTTACTGCCAGCTGAAAAGCCTTTTCCTTTTATTAATTGCAAGCCAGCTGTCAGCAAGAAGCACTTGTTCTCTACAGGAATTCCAAAACATAACTGCTGTAATTAATTAGAAGAAAAGATTAATCTTTACAGCAGTGGTTTCTTTTCTTTTTCCTTCCTCCTGCCTTCCACTCCACCCCTTTTACAGATGCAGTATTGCCAACCCCACACATTCAAAACTCAGGAGAGTCAGGCCCCCAAAATCATAAGATTGGCTTAAGAATCATGAGGTTTTCAAAAATAATAAATATTTTTATTATTAATTATTATTATTATTTATTTGCCTTCTGGGTTTTGGGTCATATTTTCAAGCTTTTCTCCACAATCATGAGGGCTAGAAACTTTTATTTTTCTAAAAATTAAAGCTGAGGTTATTGCAAAAGGAAATTGCTCCAGGAGCTGGGGTCTGAAGAAAAATACCAAATATCTGAAAACTAGTGATAAATTCGCAAGAGTTGGCAATACTGTGTATAGTAGAGAACTGAGGTTGAAACCATCGACATTAAGTACTATAGAAAGTGGATATCCTACAAAATGACAAACTGGGTTTCAGATCCTGAGTACAGCTGCAGGGCCTGAGTCTGCAGAGAGGCTGAAACAATAGCTCTGAGAGGTGTGAATTACCCCGTACAATGGGATGTTAACTTCTAGACCTTCTATTCTGGGGAACTCCTCCACTACCACCTCTCAAAGAGGGAATTATGTGAGAAAAGTGCAATGGGCTAGCTTATCCACAATGATTCACAGTATTTACCCCAGTAACCTTGGTGTGAGTTCCCCTGCCTCTTACGAAGTCTGTGTTGCCCCTGCTGCTCTCAAAAGAAGCGTTGCTTCTACTGCAGCTGCAGAAGGAGGGAAAGGCTCAAGTTGCTGCCCCTGTATTTATGGGAAGGAAGGGGCCCATCAGCTACTGCCACTCCAACTGGGGAGGGATCACGATGTAGGATCAGTGCTGTGAGGGTGAAGCCACAAACGGGCCCCTATGTCAAGGTGAGCCTAGAGCCACAGGTTGCCTTAATCTGTCTTCGTACAGATAAGGATGGGCCAGGAGACCTGTTCCTGCGAAAGCTGAGAGACTTTAGAGCTGGACACAAACTGCAGCATTGGTCTTTCTCTATAATGGACCTAATCTTAACCCAAACCTGGGATAAACATCAGTTCCAGATTTTGATTTGATCTTTGCAGTTTGGTTCCAATCTCCAATCCTAAAATCCTTAAGTGATTTTAGGATTTTAAAATGATACACACAAAATATTATTAGGAATTAATATCTTATAGTAAAAGTTTGTTACACTTTGCAGATGGCACAGTCGTTACTCCAAAGAGTTTACAGGCTGAGATCCCCACCCTGCAAAGACTCACACATGAAGACTTACAAATGCTTACCTTTTCTCCATTTGGATTGATATGCTTACCTTTTGAAGTCAATAGGGCTAACCATATATGTCTTTGCCCAATCCTGCAATCTAAATCACACAGGATCCAACTGCAGGATTAGGGATTACATTTTAGAGCTGGTCAAGAAAAACAAACAACAACAAAACGAGGGGGGATTTGGGTAAATTTCATCCTCTCCCCCATCAACATTTGAAATTATTCCTACTATACCCCTCTAACACAGGCCCATGCAGCATCAAGGAAGTGTCCATAATGCTGGTCTCCATGAAACACGTGTGTGCCTGTCACTTGACAAAGAATCACAGAAAGAGTAACTTTATTCTAAGACTAAATAAGGAATTAGGTCCTGATTAATAGATTATAAACCCAGAAGGGGCCCCTGTGGTCTCATCTGAGCTCCTGTAATAACACAGGCCATAGGATTTCCCTTTATTTCTGTTTGCACTCGCACATATCTTTTAGAAAAACATCCAATCTTGATTTTAAAATTGCTAGTGATGGAGAATCCACCACAACCCTTGGACAGCTATTCTAATGGTTAATTACCCTCACTGTTAAAAATTTGCTTTTATTTCCCTTCTGAATTTATCTAGTTTCAACCTCCAGCCATTGGACTGTGTTAGATCTTTCTCTGCAAGAGCGAAGAGCCCATTATTAAATATTCATTCCCCATGTAGGTACTTATTGACTGATCAAGTCGCGAAGTCACTTAACCATGTATCTAACATGAAGCATGTGAGTAATCCCATTGAAGTCAATGGGTTTGAAGTCAATGGAACTACTCATATACCTAATTTAGGCCCATGCTTAGGTAGAATAAGGTAAACTGTGCTATCCCCAAAGATACTCTGGTCTTCTCACTTCTAACCAGAACCTGTCCCAGCACCATCCCCAAACCCCTTGCCTAACTTCTTGCTATACATGTTGTCATAAATATAAAGGGAAGGGTAACCACCTTTCTGTATATAGAACTATAAAATCCCTCCTGGCCACAGGCAAAACTCTTTCACCTGTAAAGGGTTAAGAAGCTAGGATAACCTTGCTGGCACCTGACCAAAATGACCAATGAGGAGACAAGTTACTTTCAAAGCTGGGGGGGGTGGGGGAACAAAGGTTCTGTCAGTGTGTGTGATGCTTTTACTGGGAACAGAGCAGGAATGCAGGTCAGAACTCCTGTAAAGGGCTAATAAGCAATCTAGTTAGATATGCGTTAGATTCTCTTTTGTTTAAATGGCTGATAAAATAAGTTGTGCTGAATGGGATGTATATTCCTATTTTTTCGTCTTTTTGTAACTTAAGGTTTTGCCTAGAGGGATTCTCTATGTTTTGAATCTGATTACCCTGTAAGGTATTTCCCTTCCTGATTTTACAGAGGTTTTTCTTTTACTTCTTCTTTAATTAAAATTCTCTTAAGAACCTGATTGCTTTTTCATTGTTCTTAAGATCCAAGGGTTTGGGTCTGTGTTCACCTATGCAAATTGGTGAGGATTTTTATCAAGCCTTCCCCAGGAAAGGGGGTGTAAGGCTTGGGGGGATATTTTGGGGGGAAGACGTCTCCAAGTGGGCTCTTTCCCTGTCTTTTGTTTAACACGCTTGGTGGTGGCAGCATAAGGTCCAAGGACAAAAGGTAAAAGTTTGTACCTTGAGGAAGTTTTAAACTAAGCTGGTAAGAATAAGCTTAGGGGGTCTTTCATGCAGGTCCCCACATCTGTACCCTAGAGTTCAGAGTGGGGAAGGAACCTTGACACATTTAAAGGAAACAAACAAACAAAAAGCCCCATTGAAAATCTGTATGTTTTAAGGCACGCAATTACAGTTTAAACCATAGTTGCTCATATTAATCGTAATTTAGATTACTGGTAGTGCTAATAAAGTACAGCTGGAAATTAATGATATAATTGCAGAGTTGTATATAGTCTCAGCATATAATTATATGCTTATAAGTGTCATTCATATTTGGTGCGATTTTATTCTTTGATGTGTATATGGGTGTTGTACTAACTGCACCAAAGTACATTTTATTGCAGTTTTTCCCATCACAAGGTGTGCTGGACTTGATAGTAAATTCCATCCATCTGACAGCCAGGTGACCCCCCTACATAACTCTCATATGATCATCATAACATAACTGTAGTACACCATATATCAAATCCCCACAGTAAGTTGCTACTGTTATCAGTGGTAAGATTCAGATGCAGACAATAATTAATTCCAAGTGAGTTATCACTGAAGCAAACTGCTGCCAGTGAGTTTGTAAAAGAAGTAATCTCCCTCCCTCACACACCTGTGCTCATGTGCTTTAAACTATTGCCTGAATGATGCACATCTTTGGAGTGACATCTGTTCTATACATTACAGGCATTGCGTGGCCTTCTTCAACAATTTCTGATCTTTGGTTCTGACACTCAGGTTCTGATTTCAAAATGCAGGGACAGATAGATCAGAATACAGGACTCAAAAATGTATGTGAAAACTTAGGTCATTTTTCTCCCCTCTTGCATATGCAGTCTGATTTTCTAATGTTTCTAAAAGAGTGGGCCAATGTCTGATGTTCTCTTTTTTGGAGTGTGAGAGAAGAAGGTTACTAGCCAATGTTGGTTTTGTGCTTTTCAGAGGAAGGGTGGGGACAAAACCAGCATTGTTTCTAAGCACCACTGTCAGTGACAAACATGCCCCATTTAACTAGAATGTAAAGCTGGTGTCTCTTAGGACTGACAGCATCAGTATGGAAATACACATTTCATTACTTCTGGTCAGCTACCTTCAGGATTTAATTTGCTGGTGTCGCAGCTAGAATGGCTGTTTCATGCCCGTGGGGAAAATTGGCAGGACTTGTGCATTCTGAACCAAATGATTAGCTCCAACTTCCTTCCGAGTTTATTATCACAAGCTTGTGCTGCACCAAAGGACTTAGAAAAAGCGGGAAAATGAATCCTGCATGGTTGTGTCTGCTTGAGTGCCCTTCAGCTCAGGGAGAAGTCATGCCAATGGAATTTCCAACCTACAACCAGTTCCCAATAAAAAAAAAAAGCAAGAAAATATAATGACATCACACAAACGGCTATTCAAAGAGTAACGGGAAAATAAATGGAATGCAGCAGAGCTCATAGACTTCCAGAATATAGAGCTATGTCCTCCTTTTAGCTTCCTATAACAGTGGTCTCCAACCTTTTTATGCCCAAGATCATTTTTTGAATCTAAGGGCAACCCAGGATCTACCCTGCCCATTCCCCGAGGCCCCACTCCTTCCCCAAAGCCCCGTCCCACATACTCCATTCCCCCCCTTCCGTCGCTCGCTCTCCCCCACCCTCACTCACTTTCACCGGGCTGGGGCAGGGGGTTAGGGTTCGGGGTGCAAGCTCTAGGAGGGAGTTTGGGTGCAAGAGAGGGCTCTGGGCTGTGGCAGTGTGTTGGGGTGTTGGAGAGGATACAGGGTGCTGGCTGTGGGAGGGGGGTCAGGGCTGTAGCAGGGAGTTGCGGTGCAGGAGAGGGTATGGGGTGCTGGCTCTGGGAGGGGCTCAGGGCTGGGGCAGAGTGTTGGGGTACAGAGTGCTGACTCTGGGAGGGGGGTCAGGGCTTGGGTCTGGGAGGGGGTTTGGGGTGCTGTCTCTGGGAGGGGGCTCAGGGATGGGGGTTGGGGTGTGGCCTCCTGCTGGACAGCACTTACCTCTGGCGGTTCCCATCTAAGGCTAAGGCAGGCTCCCTGCTTACCCCAGTCCCATGCCATTCCCGGAAGGGGCCAACACGCCCCTGTGGCCCCTGGGAGGAAGGCGGGGGGGGGGCACATGGCTCTGCGCGCTGTCCCTCTCTGCAAGCACCATCCCTACAGCTCTCCTGGCCAACAGGAGCTGCGGGAGCAGTGCTTGGAGACAGGAGCATTGCGCGGAGGGAGACCCCTGCCTTCCTGCCCCCAGGGCTGCGCTGGCCGCTTCCAGGAGCAGCATGCGGCCGGGGTATGCAGGGAGTCTGCCTTAGCTGCAGCCACACTGCACCACTGGAGATCTCAATCAACTGGGAGATCCTCTAGGATCGACCAGTCGGTGACCACTGTCCAATAACAGTACAAGCTTTACATATGGAGGAACAGGGTTACAGAAAGGTCAAAGTTTGAAAAAGGCCACTGATTTTGCGCTCCTTTGTTTTTGGGTATCCAACCTGTGACATGTTGGGCCCGATTTTCAGAAGTGCCGATCAGCCAAATGTTCCATTAACTTCAGATGGAGATGTGGGTATGCAGCAGTTCTGAAAAATCAGGCCCAGGGTGTCTCATATTGAGTAACTGAAAACTGGGGCACAAAAATGAATGGCCAATGTTGAAAATATTGCCGTAAGTGACTTATATTCAGAGATTCTTTTTTTTGGTAAGGCCAAAAGGGAATCGCTATGATCCGCTAGTATGCCCTTCTGTCAATAGAAGAGGGTTTAGAACAAACTGATAAATTAAACAGTAAATTAAAATAAATCAATAAAACAGTAATAAGTCACCAGGACCAGATGGTATTCATCCAAGAGTTCTGAAGGAACTCAAATGTGAAATTGCAGAACTGTAATAACAGTTGAAAACAGCCTCTGTGCCAGATGACTGGAAAGTAACAAATGTAACACCGATTTTGAAAGGGCTCCAGGGGAGATCCTGGCAGTTATAGGCCTGTAAGCCTAACTTCAGTATTGGGCAAATTGGTAGAAACTATCGTAAAGAACAGAATTATTAGACACATAGATAAACTCGAATTGTTGGGGAAGTAGTCAACATGGCATTTGTAATGGGAAGTCATGCCTCACAAATCAATTAAAATTCTTCGAGGGAGTCAAAAAAGCATGTGGATAAAGGTGATCCAGTCGATATAGCATGCTTGGAATTTCAAAGGTCCCACTCCAAAGGCTCTTAAGCAGACTAAGCAGCCATGGGATAAGAGGGAAGGTCCTCTCATGGATCAGTAGCAAAGGGCAGGAATAATGCTCAGTTTTCACAATGGAGGGAGATGAAAAGCAGGGTCTCCAAGGACCTGTATTGAGACCAGTGCTGTTCAATATATTAATGATCTGGAAAAGGGAATGAACAGTGAAACAGCAGAGCCTGTAGACAATACAAAATTATTCAAGATAGTTAAGTCCAAAGCAGACTGAAAGGAATTACAGAGGGATCTCACAAAACTGGATGACTGGGCAACAAAATGGCAAATGAAAGTCAACACTGATCAGTGCCAAGTAACGCACATTGGAAAAAATAATCTCAACTCCATATACAATGGCGGCTTCTAAATTAGCTGTTACCACCCAAGAGAGGTCTTGGAGTCACCATGGAGAGTTCTCTGAAAACTTCCACTCGATGTGCAGCACCAGTCAAAAAAACCAAACAGAATGTTAGGAACTATTAGGAAAGGGATTTAAAATAAGACAAAAGTATCATATAGTGCCACTATATAAATCCATGGTGCACGGTTTCCAGCTCTGGTCACCCCCTCTCAGAAACGATATAGTGGAACTGGAAAAGGTTCAGAGAAGAGCAGCAAAGGTAATCAAGGGTGTGAAAGAGCTTCCGTACAAGAAGAGTCTAAAACCATGAGGGCAGTTCAGCTCAGAAAAGAGACAACTAAGGGGGGGATATGATGGAGATCTATAAAATCATGATTGGCGGGGGAAAGTGTTCTTTGCTCCCTCACACAATCCAAACACCAGGGGTCACTTGATGAGATTAACGGGCAGCAGGTTGAATACACACCAAAGGAAGTACTTTTTCCACACAACGCACCTATGGAACTTGTTGCAAGTGGATGTTGTGACAGCCAGAAAGTATAACTGGGTTAAAAAAAGAACTGGGGCTGAAGCTGCCCGAGCCCTGGGGCTGAGGCTGCTGGAGCCCTGCCTGCCAGGGCTGGGGCTGAAGCTGCCCGAGCCCTGGGGCTGAGGCTGCTGGAGCCCTGCCTGCCAGGGCTGGGGCTGAAGCTGCCCGAGCCCTGGGGCTGAGGCTGCTGGAGCCCTGCCTGCCAGGGCTGGGGCTGAAGCCGCCCGAGCCCTGGGGCTGAGGCTGCTGGAGCCCTGCCTGCCAGGGCTGGGGCTGAAGCCGCCCGAGCCCTGGGGCTGAGGCTGCTGGAGCCCTGCCTGCCAGGGCTGGGGCTGAAGCCGCCCGAGCCCTGGGGCTGAGGCTGCTGGAGCCCTGCCTGCCAGGGCTGGGGCTGAAGCCGCCCGAGCCCTGGGGCTGAGGCTGCTGGAGCCCTGCCTGCCAGGGCTGGGGCTGAAGCTGCCCGAGCCCTGGGGCTGAGGCTGCTGGAGCCCTGCCTGCCAGGGCTGGGGCTGAAGCTGCCCGAGCCCTGGGGCTGAGGCTGCTGGAGCCCTGCCTGCCAGGGCTGGGGCTGAAGCCGCCCGAGCCCTGGGGCTGAGGCTGCTGGAGCCCTGCCTGCCAGGGCTGGGGCTGAAGCTGCCCGAGCCCTGGGGCTGAGGCTGCTGGAGCCCTGCCTGCCAGGGCTGGGGCTGAAGCTGCCCGAGCCCTGGGGCTGAGGCTGCTGGAGCCCTGCCTGCCAGGGCTGGGGCTGAAGCTGCCCGAGCCCTGGGGCTGAGGCTGCTGGAGCCCTGCCTGCCAGGGCTGGGGCTGAAGCTGCCCGAGCCCTGGGGCTGAGGCTGCTGGAGCCCTGCCTGCCAGGGCTGGGGCTGAAGCTGCCCGAGCCCTGGGGCTGAGGCTGCTGGAGCCCTGCCTGCCTATCCCCAGTGACAGGGCTTTGGCGGCTTCAGCCCCCAACCTTTTCAATTCTTAGTAGAGGGCAGGAGTGGGACTAATGGGGGCTTTCAGGAGCTATAGACATGCCCCCTACAGCAAACCCTCCCAGTGCAAAAGTCAAACCTTACTCAGAAATAAGGGTGACATGGTATAGCACATCCCACATCCCTAACTTTCTGTCTAGCCCACCTGAGCCCCCAGACTGGGAAGAGACTGGTGCCACCCCTGGTACGGGGGCGGGGTGTGTCATAATTTTCTTTTAGTCCAAAGGGAGTTGCCAGCAGAAAAAGCTTGAGAAACACTAACAGAGGTTTCATCCTCTGAGGGCCACAAACAGATGTGGAAGAGTCACACCACAGTCCCTTTTTATGGCTAGATGGAAGAGGAGGTCAGGGGTCATGCAGCTGTTGTCTATTGTAACATGAGATCTCAGTTTGAAAGAGGTGGAGAAGCACTGCTCCAGGCATATTACTTCTATTTTGAAATTTCAAACATTTCTTAAATACTCCCCTCAGGAAATTTTCTGGTCCCCAGTACCACCTCCATTGCGGTTACCTGACATGCTCCACCACATTCCCATCTCTACCTCACTCATTTTTCCACTCCCTCATGGGCTAAAGTGGGAAAACACATAGGTTCTGAAGCACATTCCATGTGGCCCCAAATAGTTCCAGAGCCACCAAGCCCCACACTGGGACTGCCCCTTTGTCCTGCCCCTTTGCTCTTATAGTGGGAAGTGTTAGCAAAAATGCCTCAGATGATCACAACTGTTACTGTTACGAATGGTTATGGTATGGCACAAGGACAGAGGCAGTCGCAAAGGTAAGCATGACCCAGTCCTGGAAAAGATCCCCCTCCAGGTTCTAGACCAGGACTTTGAAACAACCAAAGTAGCCAGGCCTGAAAGTTGCTAACTTCTCCTTTTGGAGAGGATTCTGTTTGCATGATAGACAATAAACAACCCCCTTTATGGAAGATGCAACATGTCAAGACTCTCCTTGGAATTTTTTTACTTGACAGATTATTACAGTCTATTACAGATTGTCAGTTGAGTAGGCAGAGACACCGTGAGTGCCTTGGAAGAATCCATCCTGGACATTACACGTTATCCAGTGCACTCTAGGACAGGACACAGTTTTGAAGAGTGTCAAGCATAAGACGACAGGAATTGTCTGAGGTGGTCATAAAGGATTGACACAGGAATAATAGGATGGGATTCAGTAAACCAAGAAGGCCTTGCCATCGGCGCTTTCACTTTGAGCGCCAGTTCTTCACAGGTTATAAACAGATACTAACCAAACAAATGCTCTGTAGAAATGGAATCACCTTGCCATAAAGATTTTCCATGCAAAAAGGAGTATTTTAAGGAGTGAAAATAAAACAAGAACATTGACGCTCAATAATTTATGACATTTTATTTAGGTTAACACATCATTTCTGGCATTCTGCTCTATTAACAGTGTCCTCGGCACTCATGCTATTTGGGGTCTTGAGAAACCAGTAAGAACAAGCTGCTAATCATATTTTATAAATAAGGTTAAAAAATTCTTTGTTCTTGGGGACAGCTTTAAAGAGACAGCATCCCCCTTTCCTCTCCCTGCAGCAATTGAGGTAGTAGTGCTTGTTTTTTAAGCAAATGTCAACGTTTTATCTATGGAGTGTGATGTTTTGCTACTATTTGCTGAAGCCAGTCTACTGGGTTTTAGAGCAATTCCTAGAGACTGTTCACCCTTTTACTCAGGGTTTAAATTCTTATGGAGTATTTCCTGGAGCCCCCCCTCCACTTCCCCCACCAACATGCTATAAAAACTCCAAGAGGGTTGAAAATATTTACCAGATCTCTGCTCCGGACAGCTCCAGCTGAATTTAAGCCCTGCTTTTACTATAACTAATTGAATCACAACAGGTGAAAAATGGAAGCGTTCGGATTCAGTTAAGATGATGATACTTAAAAAAAGGTAACATGTAGTAAAAATACCAAATATTTAGCTCCCTCCCACCCCCCGGCAAAAAAAAAAAATTGTGATGGGCACAAACCAAACCTAGAGATCCAAAGACCAGGAACTTTGAGGAAGTTCAAATCTAGATGAGAACTTATGAATGGTATCTCTCTCTCTTCTAGATCAAATGCACATACACACAGCCCCTTGTAAATTCAGATCCAGGCTTCAATCTATCTTTAATCCAAATAATTCTTTAAACTTCTCTCTGTAAATAAAACCATGACAGAAAGACTATATTAAATTGTACTCCATCCCCAGCTACCAGCACAAATATATAGCTATTAGTTATTTATGGAGCATGTGTAATTAAAATGTAGCCAATCCCTAGAGGACATATACACCATAGATTTGAGATGAACTATGGTTTAATTAAAACAGCTCTTCCCACGTGATCTGTTATCAGAATAACAGAAAATATGATCTGGCATGGGAAAGACCTATTACACCATCTAGTCAAATCCCCCTGCCAGGGCTTGAGTGGTCCCTACAGTGCCTTTCTCCAATCTAGTTGCTTTCCCTGCCTTTGGGAGGACACAGAATGCAAATTCCCACTTGCACAAGTGTAAAATGATCAGGGTTGCACTTATTCCAGATAGGAGAATGAAAAGTTCATATGAGGTGGCTCTTAAATTCTGGGGAAAAAAACAAATGTCTAGGCACCGTAGGGGTGACAATACAACGTTTCCTTGCATATATATAATACTTCTTTGCATTTACACAACCCCTTTGCATCTGAGGACGTTGAAGAGTATTTCAACAAATGATACATTCTAACAATATTGCTGCGAGGAAGCTATTATATTCACTTTGCATCTGGGGAAACTGAGGACCAAAGAGGTTGTATGCAGTGTACTTTTGTAGCTGTGTGGGTCCTAGGATATTAGAGAGACAAGGTGGGAGAGGTAATATCTTTTATCAGGCCAACTTCTGTTGGTGAGAGAGACAAGTTTTTGAGTCACACAGAGCTCTTCTGGCTTGAAAGCTTGTCTCTCTCACCAACAGAAGTTGGCCCAATAAAAGTTATTACCTCACCTATCTTGTCTCATCCAAAGAGGTTATCAGATCTGTCTGGAATCACAAAGCAAGTCAGTGGGTGAAATAAGAAGAGAAGCCAGGGGTTCTGATATTCTATATTCTGACCATAAGGTGCCAGATTTTAAAGGACATCAGGCATTATGTCTTATAATGCCTTGGATTTCTGTAGTGTCTTTCATCCAAGGATCTTGAATCACTTTAAAAATAATAGTGAAGTAAGCTTCAAAACATGTGTGAGACATAAGTAAATTATATCCCCAGTTTAAAAATGTGTTAATTATATATTTACTTACTCAACATCATCCACATTTTAAAACCTCCCCCCGTACATAGTTACTCCAGCTAGTTAAAATTTCTGGAATTTTTAAACTGATTACACTTCAAAATTTAAAAAAACTTGGGAAAAAAGGCCAATTTTTAATTATCTTTCCTTGGTTTACTGACCAACTCTAGAGCTGATAAAAATGTTTCACATTTTTGACATTTCAAATCTGAAAATACTAAAAAAACCAAAACAAAATGTTCACCCATTTCCCCCTTCTTTTCAACCCGTTTAGCTATTTATCCTGCTGTGCTGCTATGGAAAGTAATAATTATTAACGTTAAAATATATTTTAAAATATTAGATGAATAAAGAAATGTCAACCACAGAATAAACTTACTGTTTCAATGCTGCTTACCGTACTGTATCACAGACTTCAGCCTAATATATGTGACATGCTGGCAGGCCAACACTTGCCAACACTTTAGGTTTCAGCTGAGCACTGACAAATTCATTGCTGCAAACCAGTCTGTTTCATCTCTGTTAGTATGATTAAGATGGATATTGGACTTGCAACGTGTTTAGCATTTAGACTTTATGAAATGCTTGCAAGTTGCTGCATGCATTAATCTCACTTATAATATCTTTATCACATGCTATAAGGTAATATTTAAGATTTTGCTTTGGAATTGTAAAAAAATGTTTGCTCTGAAGCTGTAACTGAGACTGGAGGGATCGTCTCCTGCCCATCAAGGAGGACTATGAAAACTAAATAGGCTATTGTGAGACATCACAATACACAAAGACTTTGTTTATTGCTCCTTTACACCATGAAAAGGTTACATGCAAAAGGGCTCATCCCAACAGCTTGAATTCTGGAAGAAGGAAATAAAAATAGCTGACAAGAAAATGTTTCATCTTTTTGCTGTTTGCTCCAGCCCTGTGAGAGTCCAATGAAATCGAAGTAGAGATCCCCAGGTCAACCTTAAAAGACTTTTAAAGCTGACAGATTACTACAACTCTGTCACCTTTTAAAACCACAGACTGTATCATTTGTGTGTATACACTTGTCTGCTTTAACCTTGTAACAACTCTCATTTCTTAGTTAATAAATCCTTAGTTTATTACAGGATTGGCTACAAGCATTGTCTTTGGTGACAGATCTAAGGTACAGACTGACCTGGGATAAGTGACTGGTCTCTTGGGACTGGAAGCAACCTGAATATTTTGTGATCTTTGGCGTACAGTAACCAACTATCATTAACTCCAGCTTGCTTGGATGCCAAGATCATCATGAATGCCGAAGGGGACTGTCTGTGACTCCATGGTAAGACTGTTAAAGTGCTTTAGGAATTCACATTTGTCACTGGGTTGGCAAAATCTAATTATAGATAAGGCTATGTTTTAGTAATGGGTATTTTTAGTAAAAGTCATGGACAGGTCACAGGCAATAAACAAAAATTCATGGCCCGTGACCTGTCCAAGACTTTTACTATATACTCCTAACTAAAACTTGGGTGGGGGGCCATGGGTGCTCTGGGGCGGGGGGGGGGGCGGTCCAGGGGCACCACCGGTGCTGGGGAAGGTGGCTCAGGACCCCGCTGGTGCGGGGGGCGAGTGATGTGTGGCCCAGGGCCCCAGCTGGTGCTGGGGAGGGGTGGGTTGGTGAGGCTGGCAGGGGCTCCCTACCCAGCTCCACATGTCCCTTCAGCTCTTAGGCAGTAGAGGGGCCAGGGGGCTCCATGTGCTGCTCCCGCCACAAGTGCCAGCTGCGCAGATCTCATTGGCCAGGAACTGCAGCCAATAGGAGCTGTGGGGTCAGAGCCTGTGGGCCCAGGCAGCACGTGGAGCCCCCTGGCCCCTCTGCCTTGGAGCTGAAGGGCCATGCCAGTGGGAGCGGGGGAGCCCCCCACAGCCCTGAGGTGAGCGCCCTCACACCTCCCAACCCTTTGCCCCTAGCCCTGAACCCCCTCCCACACACCCAAACTGCTGCTGCTGGCCCAGAGTTGCCTGGCTCAGGCAGCCCCTGAGCCAGCACTGGCTGCTGCAGAAGTCACAGAAACCGTGACTTCCGTGACAGACTCTCAGCCTTAATTACAGAACATACAACTAGTTTGGGCTCTCTGCCCTGTTTCTTGACAGTCTGCCATGAAGGTTGGCACTCACTGTTGTGAGCCACTCCAGACAGTGTGACAGTATGTAGAGAGCTGCCCCACTTATTAGGTCTGCCATGATATCTTACTTTTATGTGGTATTTTCTTCCCAAAGAATCCCAAAGAAACTTAATTTTTCCAGTGCAAAAAATGGAGAGAGAAAGGGAAAAAAGTGAAAGAAAGGGGGGAAAATTCAAATTTTTCACATTTTAAAAAATAATTTTTATATTTTTTCCTGTGCAAAAAATTAAAAATAAGAGCAAGTGCCCACCAAAACATTTCCTGAAACAAATTTTTCTAAATAAAACATTGTTGTTCAAACTTTTTCACTGAAAAACAAAAATAATCATGAAAAATTTCAAATCAAACAAAAATTCTTTCACTTTGCTCCAAATGCTTCATATAACGTTTATTTTGATCAAGCAGCTCTAGTGGCTCTTCCTCCCAACAGGGCACAAAGAGTGCCGACTCCAGAGAAGTCAGACACTAGCTATGTCTAATAATACCTTCCGTTCATGCAATGCCTTCCATTCAAAGATCTTGGAGCACTTTACAACGGAGCTAGCCAAGAAATATTTTCCTGTGCTGTGGAAATGTTTGAGTTTTTTGAACATTTCCCTATTTCTCACTGGAATGAAACCAAGATCTTTTGAATTTATTTCAAAAAACCAGAGGCACACATCCCAATACAGACAATAAGGACACTCATCTGGGATGTGGGAGCATGATAGAGTAGGGACTCAAACCTAGCTCTCCTCACTGAAACCCTAGCACCTCTAACCACCAGCCTATTGTTTTTTCTGGGGTGGGTCATTCTTTCTCATTTTGACCAGAAATTCCATCCTGGACCTGACACTTTTCCTCAACGAATCAGCATTTTCTGATGCAAAACAGTTTTGTTGAAAAATTCTTGACCAGCTCTACTTTACTGTTAGTGAATTAAGCTTTAAAACATGCCCAAGAGATCTGCAGGGAGAACACCAAAGGAGCCTGAGGATGAAATCTTGGCCCCCATTAAAGTCAAGGGGATCTTTGCTATTGATTTCAGCCTTAATCAAATTTAACTCCCTTCACCTCTTATGAAAATCTCAGCCTTAGAGACTTTCTCAAAGGTCATGCAAGTTTATGAGATAATAGCTTTTACTTGGCCAAATTCTACTACTGGAAGAGCCAGAGACAAGTTTTCAAGCTACAACAACAATGCAGTTTTTGGCAGTCAGGAATAAAACTCAGATCACCTGACTTTCCCTCCTGTTCTTCAACCATGGCCAGTGCCCTATACTTACTCTCAGTAGCTTTCCTCCCCAAGCTGTCAATAACCAGACACATGACTATGCACTCCCTTCAAAGATGATTTCTTTCAGTTCAGACAGAAGGTTTTAAAATCCACGCAGAACCTGTTATTCTGCCCTTCACTCACATGGCCGTGCTCGTGTTTTGCACAAATTGGCAGGAGTTGAGTTGAGAGTGCTGCTGAGATTTTTTCAGTTACTTAAACAAAGTTCATGTGGCTGCTTATTGCCTTCCTTGTTGGAGTGTTTGCTTTATGGTTTCCCTTTTCATTTTCCCTCTCACCTGAACTCAAAGAGATTGACAACCAATCAATTAATGACATTTTTTCCTAACTTGCTTGCAAGAGATGAGCTCTGTAATTCTCTGCACAGCATGGACTCAACTGCAAACCCACAATGCTTATTTCTGTCACAAAACCCTGATTTTGAATTCATTTAAAGTTAGTTTTTAGCCAAGGCTCAGTCATTATGACTTGTATGAGAGATTCCTGGCCTGCAAATGGACCTTGATCACAATAGATGATGTAATGTGCTACTGGATTTAAGTACATCCTTAAATCCTTTGTTGAACAGGGGCTTATGTGAAGAAGGGTGGTCTTGTTAAAGCCTGTGAATCAGGAGATCTACGTCCTATTTTTGATTCTAACCAGAGGGACTTTGGGTAAATTCCAGAACCACTCCGTTTCCTCATCCATAAAAGTGATAATATATAACTCACAGCTATGCTCCAAAGTTTAATTTATTAGTGACTGAAGCACCTTGAGATAACCAGATAGAAGGTGCTATATACTGTAAATGTAAAGTGTTATTACTTGCTCTTCTTGGGTGGTTTTTACACCTGACAGTTACTCAGAGATCTGATCAAGACCTACCCAGGTATTTATAAACACTCCCATCACCCTGGTGTCTTATCCTGAGACAGCTCAGCTGCAGCAGCAGGACAGAAAGCATCAGTATTAAACCTCTACCTGGTTTGGTGGATAGAAATCCTTGAAAATCGAATTTAGAGAACGTGGCCTTGGTCCTTCAATTTCTCCTTATATATTTCTCTGGTTTTTTCCTTCTCTTAACTCTTGACTGAGTTTTATTCCAAACATGACAGTGGCCTGTAGAGGAAGATAAGGCTTAATACACTAGGAGAGTAAACGCAATTGAGAAAGTATGTGGAAACAGTCAATGGCAAGTCTGTCACGCTGCAGTAAAGTAAAAGTGAGCAGCTTGCGAAGGAAAAAAAAAATCATGACTTCTTCATTTTAATTCAAAAGATGGGAGATGGAGTCAGGACTCCAGGATTCTCTTGCCTGCTCTGAATAGAATGAATTGATACACTGAGTGACCTTGGATAATTCACGTGACCTCTCTTTCAATTTTCCCATCAATAAAGTATAATCATATTTACTGTGCTTCCTTCACAGTGCTACTTGACTAATGATGCAAAGAGCTTTGTGACCTCAAATGAAAGATCATGCAGTATAAGTATGAAGTATTATAATATATATTTATATTTATAATTATATTATATAATATATAATTAAAATATATTTAAAACTGAGAACTGGAAAGGAAACTCATTATTTATCCAGTTCATTGGCTATGGATGTGTATTGTTGCTAGCTTGTTATCTGCTGATAGAACATTATAATGAAATAGCGTTGTCTCCAGGACAGTGTGGTGATGCTGTTAATGCCCTGGAATTTTTCCTCAGTTCTGTAATTCTCTGCACTTTAGTTCTGGCTGCATAATCGTTGTTGAGTTACTTTTGCAATAACTGAATATAGTATACACATACATGTTGTTCTGGTTCGCTGGCTGGCAGCCATTTGCCAACCAGCATCCAAGGATTTGCATAATCACAATATGGTTATTTCTCAATAACCATACTGCTAATATGTAAATTCCGCTGCTCTCAATAATTCCAGTACTCATTTTCAAGACATTGCCTCAGCTTCTCCCCATCCACTCAGGCTGAAGCAGAAAACCTTCAAAGTTTACAGAAAAGAAGAAATGGAAATAAAAGTAAATGGTACCGGGGACGTGGGGGTGGGAGTTATTTGTTTGAGAAAGGATGGTCCAGCACTTAGAGCACCAGCCTGGTCATCAGGAAACCCAAGTTCAAGTTCCTGTTCCACCACAAATGTCTTGTGTGACCTAGGGCAAGTCACTTGGTGCTAGATATTTTTAAAAGGCCTTTAATCTCTCTCTGCTTCAATTCCTCATCCATCCGTACAATGGAGCTCAAAGCACTTCCCTACTGCACAGGGGGGTCTTGTGAGGATAAATTCATTAACAATTGTGAGGCACTCAGACATGACAGTAATGGGGGCCATATAATTAACTAAGACAGGATGTTTTGTTTGGGGGATAGGAGATTTTGTTTTAAGTTTAAAACACACTTTTGATTTATTTCCACCCCCCACAACCACACACACATCCTTCCTTTCATATTTCTCTCTGCTGCCTGCCCCAACTATGCCCCTGCAAATCTGCTTTTTTTTTTAATCCATTGTCATGTATTTCTGTTTGCTTGTGGAGAATCCCAGATCTTCTCTCCCAATTCAGTTTTGAAACACTGGGGCAGTTTCAAAGCCACTGAAGTCAATGGGCTTTGGATCAGGCCCACATATTGCAGTTGTTATAAAGAGAAGAGACTTGGTTACCTCTGGCAAGAAAGAGAAGGGGAAGAAAACAGGAAGAGGAAATTTAGAGGGGAAGATTGGCTCTTCTTCCTTGCAGAATTAAAAGAGGGTTTATCGTTTCTGTTTTTGAAAAATGAAGCTTTCAGCAGCTCAATAACCCATTTTGGGTGCCCTCCCCGCTTTTCTCTTTAGAAGTATGAACAGATAATAAACAGAAGCAAGCACAATAATTTTAACTTCCTGTTAACTCAGTTGCACTGATAAAACGGAGGTCCTGAAGCTTATTAGTCCAATTTTTCACTGTAGTAATAATTCATTCCAAGCAGCATTGTGCTTTTTGATTCATCCTCTAGGATTCATTCATGAGATGGATATGAACTACCCAACTTGTTACTGATGAATTGTAAAAGAGGGAATTGAATTATAACGTCTTCTGGCTTCCTGGTGATAGATTTTATTAAGTTGTATTACTACACTGAGGGTATTTTTGTAATGTAGTTTTAAGTTGCCTCCAGGTGCCTAGAGCATATAGACAGATGCTTTTTAATTATTTGCATAAATCTAAATAAATAATAAAATATACCCAGCTCTAAAGCTGCTTTGTCCTTCTTCTTGGCATCACTATGCATTCTTGGATAAATCCTGGATCTTTATATGCCAAGAGAAGGGGGGAAAATATTCCATGTCCTCATAAAAGAGAATTGCTGGTTCAGCAAATCACTAAATATGAACAGTGACTCTTCAGGCCTGAATTCCTGAAGGGGAAGGCAGAACGGATTAAAAGCACGTCAAACAGACATGGTTTTAGCATAAGACTATGTACTGCACCAATGCATCTGGACTAATGTAAAAAGGAATACAAGAACCCAAACACAGTTGGAGATTAAGAACTTTATACTGGCTACAGTAAAAATGTTTTTAAATGGGGAGGCGGGGAGAACATGTGTGCCAGATATTAATGGGAAGCCTATTTGTGCTCAATTCATCAGAGAAATATTTCAAGGACATAGAATCCTTATGAAATGACGTGTCCTATATTCCTTGAACCAGATGACAGTCCCATTATGTACAAAGTACCATGTGTGATGAATACTGATTTGTGGGATTTATTATTCTCTCAATATGCAGGACCTATCAGTGTAACTTTCCTTCACCTCAATTGAAAAGATAGACCCTTCTCTATGTTTCACAGAAGAGGTAATATTGTAAAATTTGTAACCTACAATAAATCTGAATGTGCACTGGGGAGACAAGTCATCCACGATTAGGACTCTTGTGGTGAAACAAAACAGCCTTGTTGACATGTATTCCTAAAACATGTGACAATTAACAACAAGCATGAGGTTACAAATCACTTCATATTCATTGTTACCTAGGAAAATGGGAGCAAAATCAGAATTGAATGAACAAATCTTTGTACATCTGCATATCTTTCTAATTCAAAATTCTGATATTCATGTATATGAAGACAAGATATAAAAATAACGCACATTTAATCAAGACTAGACCATAAAGATTCCCATTCCTGTGGAATCTAAACCCCTCACAATTTTTAATGTATTTATCCTTGCAAAACATTGTGAGGTAGGGGCAATCCCCATTTTACAGATGGGGAACTGAGGGCTTGTCTATACTTACGGCTTAATCAGCACTTACGGCTTAATGCAGCGGTGTCGATTTAGTAGGTCTGGTGAAGACAAGCTAAGTCGATGGCAGAGTGCTTTCCCATCAAAATATGTACTCCATCTCCCCAAGAGTTGGGAAAGCATCTCCTATCAACACGGCACAGTATAGACCTTGCTGTAAGTCAACCTAAATTATGTCAACTTCAGTTACATAACTGAAGGCAACGTAATTTAGGTCGACTTACAGTGATGTCTACACTGTGCTGTGTTGATTGGAGATGCTCTCCCGACGATGTCACCTCCCTGAGAAGCGGAAAGTGAGTACAAACATCGATGGGAGAGCACTCTCCCATCGACTTAGCTTGTCTTCACCAGACCCACTAAATCAACACTGCTGCATCGAAAATATTATTAAATATTATTAAATCTACAGATGAGCTTCAATCAACCCTCTGGTTGAAAAAGTTCTACATTTGGGGTAAGTTTAAAACCAGATCTGGACTTCAGTTTTGGACACTGTCTCTATAAGAGGGCAAGCAAAAATACTGGATCCAAACACCCTTGTACTTTGGGAAAGTTTGTATCCAGATTCAAGAATATTGTGGCTCAGGCTCCTCGCATAACACTATCTGGAATAGAAAGCACACAGACTTCCCCCTGTCCTCTTCATCAAACTGTCATAGTCATAGATAGTAACAAACGAATATTTTTGGTGAACGAACTATGCTATAACTCTAAATTCCCAGTTGGAAGAAGAGTAGTAGGGGGAAGTAATAACACTACATTAAATTCCTCCTTCTCTTCTGCTCTCTCATTTGTTCTTAGCATTGGACAGGCTTTTGCTTTCTGAAAGGGACAAGAGACTGAACCTGAGTCATCTGAAATGGATTAAGCCAATTGGAAGATATGGACCGCAGCAGTCATGCATAGAGTAATACACGATTATTTCAGGCCCAGCTTTTCTTAGGGTGTTGCCAAAGGCAAAGGGATTTTGTGCACACAATAATTGACACTTAATTGAGAAAAAAAGATGCACTGTTGCCACTAACATTAGAAAATACTGTTGAGTTTCACAAATTTATACACAATGGTTTTTGGATCCTGATATTAATTTAGACCAGAGGCCTGCATGTTAAGGACCAAATCCTATTGCACAGGGCAAATCTCATATAAAATAGGAATTATCTTATGAAGCAAAGCGATGAGGCTGAAAAACAGACACCTTATCCCAAATGGGCTCAGCCTACTGCTACAAGACAGCGGAAAAAGTCAGACATGGCCCTGCCATTCTCCCCACATGGACAGGGTGCCGGGCTATTAATTCCCCCATATCTCATCAACAATTCCCTCCCTCGAAACCCTATGCCTTCTAAAGAAGGCACCGCAGAGCTGTGCTCCATAGGATACCACATCTCTTGTTTACGATTGTATTGAGGTAGCAGCCAGAGCCCCACTCAGGATTAGCACCACTCAGTGCTGTGTGCTGTACACACTGGACCAGATCCTAAGATGGTGCAAATCAGTGTGTCTCTATTGAATTAATGAAGCAGCAACAATTTACAATGAGTAAGTATCTGGCCCATTGTCAGTGACCTGGACACCAAGAAGATAAGGACCTGACAAAGGGAAAGTGGCAGCAGGATACACCACACACATTACAGGTAGTCAGGTTTACGACGGACACGCACATTAATTCCAATCTTCTTTTATTTTGGGGGTGTGGGGGGAGGAAAGGCAAGACAAGCAACATATGAAAGGTGTGGGAGATGGTAGCAATCAAAGCATATGCAAATTTTATATACATCTGTTATGGGTATGTTATTTTAAAATATATGTCAAATATACATAGCAGCCCCTCAACTTACCATTAGAAGTTGAAAGATTTCTTATTGGTGTCTGGATAGAATCTGTGTGTCTGGAAGAGGGATTTGAAGAAGGAGAAGCTGTTGGCCTCATGGATCAGATTGGGCAGGGTATGCCATGCATAAGGGAGTAGTGTGGAAAAAGGCACAAAGAGAATTGTGGGAGCAACAGGCAAACAGATGCTTGAGACTGCCATTGTTGGCAAGAAAGAGGAGCAGGCAATGATGTGGTAAGAGACTTGCTGTTAAGGTCCTTGAAGGATGAAAAGCTTGAACTTGATAAAATGGACAGGGTGCTGCCACAGAAGGGATTCAGTAAGAAAGAGGACATGATCAGAAATCCAGAAACCATTGTATAAATATTAAGCATTATTGTACAAATGGGAAGCCCAGGATTTCACCACTAGACTGCTCCTATAATTTCTCTGCCTGAGACCAGTACTAGGCTTCTCACTATTCATGCCAAACCGCAATATACCAAGCTCCTTATATTCCACCAGTCATTAACACAATAAAGTGCCGTTAAATATTTCCCTGCCCTTGTCAACCACCCATAACCCTCCATAGCGGAACCAATCCCAGCTCGGTCAGTTGAGACAGTGCTAGAAATGTCCTTACATCTCAAATTGCTAAGAATCAATTTCTTCCTGCCCCCCACTTCCTTGCCCCCTCCCCTGCTAGAGATAAGTATAACAGGAAAGAAGGCAAATAGCACATCTACTTTGGATAATTACTTCCTAGACAGTATCATTTTTCTTTTGGATGTTCTGCCAAGCAGTTAAAAATCTCAGAAAGAACTGAGATGTATTTAATTAAATCCCTCTTAGAGGCTTCTGTCTTACCAGGGAGAAATCCTGATCATTTTTGTTTATGTAAAATCAATTAGTTATCACACTTGTAGCTTTTTTCCTTTGACAAGTCTTGTTTGAATTACAAACATTATCCCCCCCAGATCCTCACACTGAACTTCTTTTCTGAAAATGTGCTGTAATTGCGTAGAACATTTGAAACATACTAAGCGATTAAAAGACCCAAACATTGCTACGTTGTTATCAGATGCGGTTTTTAGAAAAAAATATATAGTTTTAACAATCATGTATGAAATTCCTCCTCAGCTGTCAATAAAATGGAACAAATCTTCAGAGGGCATAAACTGCATATCTCCAATGGAACCATGTCAGTTAGTTATAACAATTGGGGATCTGGACTATTGTTTTAAAGCCACATAGCGCTTTTCAAACTATGCAAAAAACCTCACCCACTACAGAGTTTTATCTAGACTTGAGCCCAAATCAAAAACATGGATCTCAACTCCTTTGCATTTTGGGCCAACTGGGGCAACTGCTCTGGGCCCCACGCTTTGGGTGGTCCCATGGGCGGGGTGCGATTAGCCAACGCAGTTGGTCCAGGAAAAGACGAATCCGTCATTCTGCACCAGGCCCTGCAACCCCCCAGGGACGGCCCTGGACACAGGGCCACATGCTCTCTAGGCCTTACATCCCCACCTGTGAAGTGGAGGTGATGGTAATTTTTACCTCCCAGGCATGTTAAATTCATTAATATAAAATGCTCAGACTGCATGGTGATGGGAAACCTTAGAAGCACCTAGAAGGATTAGAAGCACCTCCCATGATGAGATGGTGTCACAGTGGCTCACCTTGTGCCAAGTCCATTTGCTTGGTGAAGGAGAGAGGATTGGGGCTTCACATACTATCTTGAAAGGCGAACCACACCCACAGAAAGTGATCAAAAACTTCACACATTCCTCTTTCTTGGATGAGATTTAAATATGAATATATTAATACAGTATTTAGGAGGAGAGAGGTTTCCTTTCCCTCCATTAAAATCCCCAAAACACTGTCTAGTCAGATGTGATTGGAGAGACTCTGGATACAGCCTGGTGTACAATATGGGATAATGATATGTGGGTATTGTGTGCATTATTAGTCTCTACCGTCGGGTATTTGCACTTACACTTGTGTGAACTTTAACTTGTGTTAAAGACAACATGCAAGACAATGAAAGACTAGGCACTGTGTTTGCAATCTGATATAAATACATTGGTTCTATATTTCCCTTCCCCTCTCTATTAAAAAAGGGGGAATATACTTCTAGCAGACAGAGCTTGATTGGCAATCTGACACTTAACCATGCACCTGGTTCAGCAAAGGAGGCAGCAGCCTGCTGTCAATGTGTCTCTCTTCCCATCCTTATTGAGGGTTCTTCCCCTAGATGATGGTTCATCCAATTCACCAACTCTGCACATGTATTCTGTTAGGGGCATAACTAGAGCTGGGTGAAATTTTCACAGATAGTTTATTCACCAAAAAATCCAATTGCAGCCTAAAAATATCCAGGGACTGGGGGCTAGATTCACAAAGGAACTTAGGCACCATTCACAAAACTACTGAACAGCTGGTGCCATATTCCTCTGTGGTTGCAGTGCTCACCTGGGATATGGGAGAACTCCGGGCAGCACCAACACCACCTCCTCTTAGTTTGCAAATTTTGTGTCCAAATTTCCTTTGCTTTTAATAAAATAGCAGTTAAAATTGCCCCAAAAATCTAAATACAATGTTTTATTCAGGTTGAACACAACATTTTATTTGACTTGGAACTTGTTGTTTGTTTATTTTGCTGAGAAAACCAAAATATTTTTGGTTTGGGTAGTTCCAAAATGATTTTTTTTCCGTTCAGCAAGCAAACCAAAACAATCAATTATTCACAGAGCTTTAGGCAGAACCTTGTTCCAGTATACCTGCGTATAAATGGATTTTGTGCTGGGGAAGTCTGTAGAAGACTGGAATCCTCCCTAAGGGCACAAGGCAGTAGCAGAGACACTCCATAATGACTCAGATGCTTCTGTGAGAGAAGGATTGCCCCTTTCATGATCTGAAATCTCAAATATTTTTAGAATAGCATTTAAGCTCATATTTAGGATTTACATTTGCTTGTCTCAAAGGAGCCATGGCTTTCATCTTCGTGAAATACAGTTTGGAATTATAATTCCCTAAAACAACTGGCTATAAAGCCTGGGGATTTTGTTGTGTATATGAAGTCTGATAAAATGCATTAAATATTCCATTAATCTTAATTGTATTCTGAACTAAAGGCATCTTTACTAAATATTAATAGTTTGTACCTGAAGATCATCTGCAAAACGCTCACAATTCTCCTGTGCTAAGTAGGTAGATATTTTACGCCTGGGGGAATTCTGCGCCATTGCACAATGCAGAATTTTGCAGAAATTAATGTTTTGTGCATAATTTCCTTTCCTCCACAGAAACAGGCTGCAGTGCTGCTGGCCACTGGACCCGGCAGAGCCCATCTTGCACACAGAAGACATTGCAGAGGGGAAATGGGAGAGAGTAGAGAGTTCCTAGCAGCTGCAGTTCCCAGCATGCCCTGAAGGAAGGAGATGGTGCTCAAGGACACTCCACACAAGCCTGGCTGGGACCCAGAACAGGCTGTTTCTCCTTCTGGATCCCTGGGTGGTAGGGGGGCTGGTGTCTGGGGGCACGGCTGGGCTCTGGGAGAGATGAGGAGGGTGTTTGGGCTGGCCGGGGGGGGCCATGGCTGGGCTCGGGGGGGTCAGGTGTATTGGCTGGGGGGACCCTGTGGCTGGACTCATGGGGAGGGGTTGTGTGTGTCTGGCCTCCTGGCTGGGCTCTGGGTGAGAGGGGGCCAAGAAACAGGAACTGAGTTGTCATAGAGGTTTCTTTAACTCTCTACTCCTGGGGGAATTTTTGTGTGTCTCTGTATTTTTACAGACATACCTGCTGACAGGTATTTTGAAATAAATTACCAAAATAATTGAAACTGGCATGAGAATGTAGTGTTGTTATTTTGACATACAAATTTTGCAGAATTTTAAAATATTGTGAGCAGAATTTTTATTGTTTTGGCTCAGAATTCCCCTAGGAGTAATATTTACCATATTTCAAGGGTGGGGAAATATACACAGAGGTTAAGCAACTTGTCCAAGGTTACACAGAGAGTCAACAGCAGCAGCACTGGGATCATTAGAAATCATAAGTTTTCTCTCATCACAAATGGCCCCTCTATTGATATGTGTTACCTATATGCTGGATCCAAACATCCTGTGACTTTGGTCCATTCAAACTTTGGTTCAGAATTCTATAGCTTGAGTCCAACTCTAAATCTGCTGCTCTAACCACAAAACCATTCTCTATGCTGACACGATCATTACAGATGGGTTCAGTGAATTCCACATATTCAAGCAGAAAAACATTGAATCTGTGCTCTGGAACCAGTTATAAAACAGGCCCTTTCGGGGTCTGAGCTGAAACCAAAAATATTGGCAAATTCAAACTTGACCCTCTGTTGAAATTTGCAGTGGTTTGAGTTTAAGATTTTGGATTTGGCTTATTTAAAATGACTCATTCCTAGTCTGGCTTCCCACAGTGCACACTTTCTCTTTATAGATGTACATTGTTTCTTTTTGCAGTACAGGAATGTTTATCTGCCAGCCATAACTACAGCTGACCCACAAAAGAGCTCCAAGGAAAGTGTCAGGAAATGCAAGTGCTGCTGTTTTCATCTTACTGCAAGTCTGCATAGTCCCCATTACTCAGATGCTGAGAATTGTTAATCAATGAAAAGGCTAAGAAAAGAACTGATGGTATAAAGTGCTTGCTAACACTGGAAGATGACACTAACTATTGCACAGTAGAAGACAGTTAATTATGAACTGTCTATGATACGAGGACTACTCTGAGATCCACACTAAAGGGTGTAAATTCTAGTATGCATTAGCATGTTGCTAATTGGCCTGCATGGACCCTGCTAGCATGCATTAAAAGTTCCCTAATGCACATTAAGGGGGTCCGGTTTCAAAGAGTACAACATTAACACGCACTAGGGAAGTTTTAGTGCACACCAGCAGGTTCTCCAAGGGCCAGTTAGTAGGCAACATATTGATGCGCTTTAGAATTCACACCCCTCTAACACACATTGCTGCGTGGTATAGAAAAGACCCTTCGCGTTTCAGAGGAGAGGAAAGAGAAAATGTGGGGAAACCTAGCAGATCTGAGGGTAGGTCATAGAAGAGGAGGTGGAGAAGTGTCACTTGTACGGCCTTGTCCCCTCCTTCCTTAAGTGGCAGAAGCTTCTTTTGCAGTGACCAAACTCCATTTAGAAGGGCAGTGGATCACAGCACAAGAAGGGCATGCCAGATGGGGAAGGTCCTGAGTTCAATGCTCATGACTGATGATCTGCCTTCGGGTGCCATGTTACAAGTTGTGGCTTGTACGGGGATCTGAGCTGTGGTGGACACTGGAAGCACATCTTGAGCTTCCCTCATCACTGGGGGTGTATAAGCATGGGTTATATACAGTAGGACTCTCTGTGACCCTTTAGTGCAGTGGTGGGCAACCTACAGCCCATCAGGGTAATCTGATTGCATGCCGTGAGACATTTTGCTCACATTGACCGTCCGCAGGCATGGCCCCCCGTTAGCTCCCAGTGGCCACAGTTCGCTGTTCCCAGCCAATGGGAGCTGCGGGAAGCAGCAGCCAGTACCTCCCTGTGGCCCACCGCTTCCAGCAGCTCCCATTGGCCAGGAACGGCAAACCGTGGCCACTGGGAACTACAGGGAGCTGTGTCTGAGGATGGTCAACGTCAGCACGTGTCGCAGCCCACAATCAGATTACCCTGATGGGCCGCATGTGGCCTAGGCCGCAGGTTGCCCACCACTGCTCTAGTGGCTGGACCATGTAGAGGTTTATGAGTCTGTTACTGTCTCAAAGCTAATGGACCTGGTTTATCTGGGGCTCATGGTTTTAGACACTGAAGTCTGAGGTTCAATCACCTTTGCTGACAACCTATTTAGGGGAACTGTATTACGGTATAAAGAAATAGAGATATTAAATTAGTGGACAACCTGAAGGGTGTCCATTACCCTCCAAATGCAGTTTGAATATCATTCATTATACAAATGAGGTTTGAACTGAACATAACTGTTTACTCTCCAAGACATCAATTTAGTGAGTTTGCATTTCCTCATTACCCCAAAGATAAGATAATTGTCCATGTAATTCCTTCAGCAAGTTAACTGCACGCAGTCCTGCTTTGGGTTAGGAAAATTAGCTGTCAGCCTCACATAATTTTTATGCATCAGCTAACATCCGTTCAATTACATTATAGCAGGTATAGAACTATAGCCAATGGGGGCCTTAGCATATTCATAGTAAGGTTTCTGAACATCCTTTATTTAAAAGACAATACGTACTAGAGTATTTTATGGTAATCGCCCCAAATACCATGGGGGAGGTATATGCCTAAGGGATTTAGGAGCACAAGTAGGAGTTTGTGGGACATCTGCTCCTAACCCCCGTAGGAGTTTTTGAAAATTGTGCTGTGATGCTGTATGGAATCTGGGAGACACTTTATGATATTGTTGATACCAATATTATAAAATTGTAAGTAATCTGACCAGATTTGCCATGTAAGGGATATGTGAAAATGTTATTATTTGCCAGGTATGATGATCTTGTTTATATGTTTGTATCACCTTTGTATTACGAGTTCTAGATACGTAGGGCATATCTATTTTCAAAACTTGTGCTGTGTTTCTGGCTGACACCCCCGGACAGATTGGCATCAGCACTGCCAAGCCTGTTCAATGGCCCATCAAGGGTCATCAGCTGTACAATGAACCCACCAAAAGGAGCCAGGGGATACATGTTATGAGTCAGCAGGACTGGTAGAGGCATGCCTATGAACAGAACTCTAAGGCTTTCCCATGCTATGTGCTGTGAAGTTTGTGTTTGGGACACAGTAAGTACCAGCCACATGGCAAAAGGAATATAAAGGGCAGCTGCATCATCTCCATTTTGTCTTCAATCCTGCTTCTTACCTCTGGAGTAACTTTTCTACAAACTGAAGCTCTGAACAAAGGACTGAATGACCCATCTGTGGATCTATTCTGGCCAGCAAACTCAACACCACCACTAAGAACCTGATATACAAACTTTGTATTCTTATGTATGTATCTGATTGCTTGACCATTTAACAGCTCTCTTCTTGTTCTTTCTTTCTTTCATAATAAAGCTTTAGTTTTAGGTGCTAAAGGATTGGCTGGCAGCATGGTATTTTGGGTAAGTTCCAAACTGATATTAACCTGGTAATGTGGCTGGCCCCTTGAGTTCAGAACACATTTTGTATATGTGAGCAGAGTTTTTAAATAACTTCTCACTGTATTGGACATAGGTGCTGACTGGGAGCCAGAAAACTGGAATGCAATAAAGAGGCCTGTATGATTTCTTTTTTCAGCTTTTCATTAACCAATGTGGGGATCAGAAGCACAGCTTGTGACTTGTTGTTAAGTGTAACCACCAGTTTGGGGAGAATCTGCTCTACCTTTTGTAGCCTGCCTTGACCTTGGCATTTTCAGTGAGGGTTACCCCAGGTCACACTCCCTATACTGTATAGGAATTGGGTAATAACCCTTTAAGTAGTTTGTGAGCCCACACATGGCCTTCACTTTCTTCTATGTTTCAGAAGCCACCAGAACAGCTCTGTGTATATGTAACTAGGTCTTCAGTATTATATATGTTGAGTTATTTGAGCCACACCCATTAATGTTATGTATGTTGTCTAAAAAGATAACATGCTGCCTACAGTGATAACAGTAACACTATGGTGTTCTGGATCTGAACTGGTTGCTGCTTCATGTCCCTGATTCATTGGCTAGAGGAAGCACCATGCATACACCTAAAGACTGCCAGTGCGGGGAGTCACCCCACCACCCGCTACTAGTTCTGCCACTGACGGTATGCTCAGCAGCAGGGAGTCAATGCAGTAACTTGAGCATTGGTGTATTATACAGATTAAAGCCACTACATGTAATGAATCTGACTGCGGTGCTTTTGACATTTTGTAATCTGTGTAGCAACTAAGTAGAGAGATCTAAATGAAGTGAGTTGCACTGCAGTAAAGCATAAATCACTGTTTCTAGGGTCTTTTGCATTCTCGTCATATTCCAGTGGATTGAAAGGAGCACTTCTCCACCAGCTTTACTTTCTTTTGGACAGATGTGATGTTTCAGTAGTCATTATGGAAGATGGATGCACCACCAGGTTGTAACAGGTGCAGTCTAAGATCTTTTAATTTGAGAAGGGAAAGGAGACAATTAAAATGGAGTTTGTTTGGTGGGAGAATAGAGCACTCAGCTCCTAATAAAGTGATTCAGGTTGCTCAATAGTGATCCCTCTGGCAGGTTAGGGAACAACAATGAACAGCCCCAGAGAAAGCTCTACCCAGTCCTTGCTGCTCACAAAATGAGGATGATGGCTAACTTCAATGTGGGGTTTCAAGAACGAGAACTTTAAAGCAGTAGTGTGATCCGAGGGAATCTGCCAAGAGCACAAGATACCCTTTGAGCCCTTACAACCTTAGTGGTCCTCAGGAAAAAAAAATTGGATTCTATTTTATGTGGGCTTGATTGGAGGAAACGTGCTTTCAACCAGTGCATCACTATAGTAAGAAACTGAATCACTAAACTGAATATAAATTGAATTAAAAAACAATCATAAATATTTATGCCGTGTTAAGATCAAGCTGTTTTATGCACAAGTCAGAGAATGTAAAGTTATGGTTCCCTCCCAAAATCCTAAAACTCTGCCCTTTACACATTATGCTTGTACACATATCTATGTTTTGTGAGAGACCTGGGAAAAGCAATAGAAGAAAAATAATTGCATTTGGGTGTGCATGTATTTAAACTTGTGATTACTAGGTAACATTTTCAATTCAAATTTTGTACACCTTGGTCCTGTGTGTCCCCATATGCACTTCACTGCACCAAGCAAGCGATACTTGAAATTAGCAGACTGGGAACTGAGTTTGGCAGCCCATCTGCCGGCTCCTTCTTCTAGTTATAGGGGCTAAAAATGACACTATAGATACAGTGCACCACTATAATATCAGCTGCCATACAACAATAATAATTCAGGCCATGCTGGTGGGAAAATGTCTGCTTATAATCATAGACAAGACTGAACATAACAGGACCAAGGAAACAACTAAACTTATTAAAATGTGTTTTATATATGCTAATTCTGAATCCTATTTTTATGCTATTATTTTTGCAGTTCTAACTATTCTTTGTAGGTAATACATCATTCCTAAATCTTTGATCATGGCCCCAGGGATAGTGCCCTGAAGCGGAATACCTAAAAATCTTGAGGCTTTTTATCATGCAGATTTATACCCAGAGATGTTTCATTCCCCTTTGGATGGATCTATCTTGGTTTTTTTGCTGTTTGAATTTTTAAGAAATAAAATGGCTGGAAGGAAGTTAGCTATATGCAGGCATTTCATTTCCTGAAAAGGAAGGAAGGAAAGAAAGAAAGAAATCACTTCTATGCCTGCTCTACATTACAGATGTTCAGCACAACGGGATCATTCACCACAGTACAAGCTTTGCAAGTGATTTTTAAAATCTGAAAAGTTGTTAGTTTTGGTTTTTAAATATAAACAAAAGATTTTGATATTTTCTTTGAAAATGATCAGTATGCTTCTACTGCAGATGACACTCAATGTAAAAGCTTCTTTTATATTTCCCTCTTTTAGTCCTTAATGTAGTTTTTGAAACATTGAGTCCTCTGTTATTACCCAGCGCACAGTACATGAAATATATTTCTTGTAGATCTTTACTGTCCTTTTAATTACCAGTATTTATATAGCACCAACAGCATGCAACCAGTTTAACAGATTTTAAGGCCAGAAGTAATCATTATGATCAACTAGTCTGGCCTCCTGCATAATAACCAAGGCCACAATACCTCAACCCTGCATCAAGCCCATAATTTGTTTGAGTTATAGCAAATCTTTTAGAAAGCAATCCAGTCTTCATTTAAGGACATCAACTGCTTGAGAATCCCCCGCATTCCTAGGTAAGTTACTTCAATGGTTAATTACCTTCCCTGTTAAAAATATGCTTGACTTCATGTGGAAAGTTTTAACCTCACTTTTATGTTCTTTTGTGCTACATTATACCGTGTGCAGACAGACAGATTAGATAGAATTCTCCACTGAGATCTGCACAGCATATCTAGAATTGGATGTTCTGTTCTCCCCTACCTTCGATTGACATAAATCTGAGTTGCCAGAAGAGTATTATGTCAGAGACTAGATCATTTGAACAGCTCTGAAAGGAGAACGGTCTCCTGCATATACAATATAATGCAGCTCTGTTAAATGGGGCCTGATTTTTGTTTCAAGAGCTGCAGTTCCCGCAACTCCCAGATGAATCTAATGGGAGCTCGACACTTCTGAAAAATCAGGTCCTGAGATCCAACACTGTCAATTTAGAATTCTCTTACATCTCTCCCAAAGAGTTTCCAATCACCTTCAGTATTAGGCCTGCCTTCCCCTTCTCCCCACTTCTTTTACACATCCAGTTTCCCCACCTTGTCCTTGGTCACTTGTGCGGCGAGGTATTCCCCATCAATCTTGATTCAATGCAGCAGTACGTCATTAACTCAGCTTCCAGCAGCACTATAAATCCTTACAACCCAGGACATGTCAATTACAGCTCTAATAATTAATGGACCTAAAATGAATTAAAAATTGAGAAATACTGAAAGGCATCCAACTTCTCTTCCTTTCCCATTTTCCCCCTGAAAGGTGAATTGTTGAAAAATGTACTGGTTGGGGTGTGTGCATTGCTACACTCTAGATGATGTCCAGTCTGCTTACAAAATGTTATCAATTATATTCCCCTCTTGTGGCTGGAGGGTTGTGATGACAATATGAAGGAAAAACTGATGCGAGTAAGGACTGTCTTGTTAAGGTACAGGACTGAGAGGTAGAAGATGGAAATTATATTCTCAGTCCTGCCACAGGAAATTTGGACAAATCACAATCTCTGCACAACTCAGGTTCTCCAAATGGGGATAATAACGAGCAAACACTTGAGAGAGCATTTGGAGTTTAAATTAATTCATGTTTTAAAAGTGCTTTGAGATCTTCTGATGGAAGGGGCTATGTGAAAAAGGCCCAAATACTAGGAGCTTCCAGAAGGGATTCTCCTTTCACATATATAGTAGTAGCTTGTGTTTCTGGAGCTCAGAACTATATGTTCTATTCTTCAGAGTGAAGTGTCATTTGGGCTAAGAGCTGATGTGTATATACAGCAGTTGTCATTTATTGATGGAAAATAATTAAGATTAGCAGGGTATGACATATAGCCCCTGGAGGCCAAGTATTTTCCAGTAATAGTTGGAAACATACATGGCCACTGAACCATTACAAAGAGCACCTGTTCTAATGAATTGTTCAGCTTTATAAAATTCTACTTACTCATCCAAAAAAATTGTTCCAGTTGCGGGTAAATCATCATTAATCTTTATTCAGTTACCATAATGATCATCATGAGTGGAAAGTTACACTTTGTTTATTGAGATTTCTATGGCACTCTTTGCCAGAATTTCTCTCAGTCACTAATGAATCAAGATTAACAATACCCCTGTAAGGTAGGTAAACATTATCATCTTCATTTTACAGACAGGGAAATTTAAGCATAGAGAGGTTAAGTGACTGTTCAAGCTCACAGAGTCTGTGGCAGAATCCGAGCTTAGATCTCTTGACTCTGGGCTTTAACCACAAGCCTATCCTAAGCTGATACATTTTGATATATTGCAAGGCTGGACTAGTCTCAGCATTAACCCTATTCCAGAAGCAGATTGGTGTTCGGAAACAACTGGACAATATTCAGGATCATGATGGTGGATGGGGTCGGGGGGAGACTTAACTCTCAGGAAAGCATTCCAATCGGTCAGTGGTTGGATTTTAACTCAATCATGTGACCTGTGAGAATCAGCCATTTTGAGGCCACACCCCACAATTAAAACCTCAGTTCTCTCTATCGTCTATTTTAAGATCTATTTCCATTACGTTTTTCCAGATCCCAAATACAGCCTTAAAACAACACACACACACATACCCCTCACCCTACCACACTCCACTAGATACACACCACTGAATTTGAACCCAATTAAAAATAAAGAATGTAAAGACTCCAAATACTGAGGTATTAGGTACATCCCTAATTGTAGTTCATCCTACCAGCACAAATACAAAGATTCACTAATTATCTCCTGGAGGTGAGCCGGGCTAATTTGGCTTTGATGTCTGCTTTGCAATTAAGTGTATTCCAGCAGCCACATGGGGTAGAAGGGAAAAGAATAATACAGCTTCCAGTTCTTCAATGACCTACTTACAATATTAAGGCATGGGTGTGGGGAGCAGCAAGGAGAGAGTGTAACTACAGCGGACGCTTATCTGTATTTCAGTCCCTAGAGGAATCGATATTAGACATGACTTCATGTCCTGCTGAAAAATTTGTTAAAAACAACAAAAATGAATGGCAAGGAGAAATTAACACAAGACTCTGGCTTTCAATTATGACCTACCCATCCTTTTCTTCGTATTCTTCGCCATGTCCCAGATTATTGCAAACCTAAAGGTCATTTTTAGTTGTTTAATACAGTAGCACTCAGCATCTTAGCACTGTTGCTAACACATAATACCTGCCCCAGAGAGCCTACAACCTAAGTAGACAAAGTAATACTTCCTATCTCCATTTTACAGATGGAGAAACTGAGACATAGGGAGAGTAAGTGACTTACTCCAGGTCACACCACAGGTCTGTGTCAGAGCTTGGGATTCATTCCAGCTTTCCCAGTCCAGTGTTTTAATTACAAAAAAAAATCTGCCATCTTCTCTATTTTCTGCTTGATTTTAAGGTGAAGAGCCAAGCAGCTCTATTCAAATGCATCTATCCTGTCTGGATCACTCCATTGCATCAGCTGTCCCAGAATTCATTTTTTTATATTTTTATATACACTTTTTAAACATTAGGATGGGTTTTTTGGGCATGGTCTCTGTCTTCACTGTTCTGGTGCGCTGATCCACAGCATAAAGTGTTTCATTCCTTGACTTTACCGTGCCAAAGTATCTTGTGTCAATGTAGCAAAATGAAATCCATTCTTAATAGGGCTACAAAGGAATTTTCCTAAACGCCTTTTTCATGACACAGTTTGAAATGCCTATAATTTAATTTCACCATCAATGTTCTAAAGAGCCTAATTGAAAGAAAGATTTTAACCAAAACACATAAGCCAGCATTTAAAAATCTCTTCAACAGTTTGGAGCTTCATGGTATATACATAAGAATACAGTGCAGAAGCAAATCCTACTTTGTTAGCCTGGAGTGAATACAGAGACACGCCATTTGGGGAGAATCACCTGGATTTTTTTAGTGGGTATCAGACAAAGAATCGTCTGAAAACTATCTGTCCTATTTTCAAACCATAAAAAGACAAAGACATCAAGCATATATGAGCCAGAGCTACCCTGATTTACACTAGCTGAAGAGCTGGCCCTTTTGAACAGATAAAAGGAAAGCAACCAAGACAGGAGGAAAAAATATATTGACTTTCCCCCATTCTGATCACCATTGCAGGAGAGACTATGTGATGTGCTCTGCAGAAGGATGAGCAACACCCTTCAGCTCAGCATTGTTCTTGCCAGCCATACAGCACAGAGTGAACGTGTGGTATTTGCTAGCTCACTAACAGCTGCCAGATTGCTTGAAGGAATTATTCACATGTGTAGCGTTCATTAATTCTCGTCCACAGACAGCGCAGAGATTGGCCTGAAAAACTATTTCTCTTTCCCTAGCTATGTCTGAGTCATGCCACCTTAGGCTGTTATCTCTCCTAAGCTAGGCAGGGTCAGCCTTGTTCAGTACTTGGACAAGAGATCTCCAATAAGAGGTGAGGTACTGTAGGAGTGATATTGGTTAATCAATATGCTGTGAATTGCACTGTGGACAATGTGGTTGGAAACATTTTCCCCCAGCAGTGTTGTCGATCCTCACATAATTTGTCATAGAACTGGAAATGAAGACAAATACTATTTCCCATTGAAATGGGAGAGGGAGTTTAAATGGGTAATTATATTCAATCTAATGTGGCGTTTAGCCAGGATGTCCCTAATCGTGAAAAAAAGTTGCCATGAGTCTTCCACAGGCCACAAATGATCAGGATCTTGAATTAATGCCTCCTCCAAAAGACTGCGGGGGAAATCCTGCTTCCATTAAAGTCAATGCCAGAACTCCCATTGACTTCACTGGACCTAAGATTTCGCCCTGCATGTCCAAACATCCCATCACCATACTGTGTTATTAGTTCAGACTTGACTCAGAGTGCCACCTACTAGAACACTATCATTCAAGTGAATGTGAAAGTAAGAATACAGATCTCATGGCAGGAGGCAGCATATTTCCTTAAATCGCCTTAGGTATGTCTCCTTCCTAGCAGCACTTCACGAATGATACTATCATAGTTGCATGCACTACTTGGTCTGTAACTCTTGTAGAACATAGTTACACAATTTCATTCTGGGAGGGGTGATGAAACACAGGGCATGTCTACACTACGAAATTAGGTCGAATTTATGGAAGTCAGTTTTGTAGAAAGCATTTTTATACAAACGTTTTATACAAAGCGTTTTTGATTGTGTGTCCCCCCACACAAATGCTCTAAGTGCATGTAGTCGGCGGAGTGTGTCCACAGTACTGAGGCAACAGTGGACTTCCGTAGCATTGCACTGTGGGTGGCTATCCCACAGTTCCCGCAGTCTCTGCCGCCCTTTTGAATTCTGGGTAGAAATCCCAGTGCCTGATGGGGCTAAAACATTGTTGCGGGTGGTTCTGGGTACATATCGTCAGGCCCCCGTTCTCTCCCTCCCTCCATGAAAGCAAGGGCAGATAATCGTTTCGCGCCTTTTTTCTTGAGTTACCTGTGCAGACGCCATACCACGGCAAGCATGGAGCCCGCTCACCTAACCATCACCGTATGTCTCCTGGGTGCTGGCAGACGTGGCACTGCATTGCTACACAGCAGCAGTTTATTGCCTTTTGGCAGCAGACAGTGCAGTATGACTGGTAGCCGTCATTGACATAGTCCTGGGTGCTCTTTTTTTCCTCGGGCGCCTGGGCAAACATGGGAGTGACTCAGCCAGGTCATTTCCCTTGTTTCGTCTCGTGGCAATTGAGTCCTACCGGCAGTGCACTGTCTTTTAACCTCCAGCCAGCAGAAGATGATGGCTAGTCGTCATACTGCACAGTCTTCTGCCGAACACCCAGGTGTTGACGATGGCTAGCGGTCGTACTGCACAGTCTGCTGCCAGCAAGATGTATAAAGATAGATGAAGTGGCTCAAAACAAGAAATAGACCAGATTTGTTTTGTATTCATTTTCTCCTCTCTCCCTCCTTCCCTCTGTGAAATCAACGGCCTTCTAAACCCAGTTTTGAGTTCTATTCTTGAGGTTTTGAGTTCTATCCTTGAGGGGGCCATTCAGTTTCTCGCAAAGCCACCCCCTTTGTTGATTTTAATTCCCTGTAAGCCAACCCTGCAAGCCATGTCGTCAGTCGCCCCTCCCTCCATCAGGGCAACGGCAGACAATCGTTTCACGCCTTTTTTCTGTGCAGATGCCATACCACAGCAAGCATGAAGCCCGCTCAGATCACTTTGGCAATTAGGAGCACATTAAACACCACGCGCATTATCCAGCAGTATCTGCGGCACCAGAACCTGGCAAAGCGATACCAGGCGAGTAGGCGACGTCAGCGCGGTGACGTGAGTGATGAGGACATGGACACAGACTTCTCTCAAAGCACGGGCCCTGGCAATGTGGGCATCATGGTGCTAATGGGGCAGGTTCATGTGGTGGAACGCCGATTCTGTGCTCGGGAAACAAGCACAGACTGGTGGGACCGCATAGTGTTGCAGGTCTGGGACGATTCCCAGTGGCTGCGAAACTTTTGCATGCGTAAGGGCACTTTCATGGAACTTTGTGACTTGCTTTCCCCTGCCCTGAGGCGCAAGAATACCAAGATGAGAGCAGCCCTCACACTTGAGAAGCGAGTGGCAATAGCCCTGTGGAAGCTTGCAACGCCAGACAGCTACCGGTCAGTTGGGAATCAATTTGGAGTGGGCAAATCCACTGTGGGGGCTGCTGTGATGCAAGTAGCCCACGCAATCAAAGATCTGCTGATATCAACGGTAGTGACCCTGGGAAATGTGCAGGTCATAGTGGATGGCTTTGCTGCAATGGGATTCCCTAACTGTGGTGGGGCCATAGATGGAATCCATATCCCTATCTTGGCACCGGAGCACCAAGCCAGTGAGTACATAAACTGCAAGGGGTACTTTTCAATAGTGCTGCAAGCACTGGTGGATCACAAGGGATGTTTCACCAACATCAACGTGGGATGGCCGGGAAAGGTACATGATGCTCGCATCTTCAGGAACTCTGGTCTGTTTCAAAAGCTGCAAGAAGGGACTTTATTCCCAGACCAGAAAATAACCATTGGGGATGTTGAAATGCCTATAGTTATCCTTGGGGACCCAGCCTATCCCTTAATGCCATGGCTCATGGAGCCATACACAGGCAGCCTGGACAGCAGTCAGGAGCTGTTCAACTACAGGCTGAGCAAGTGCAGAATGGTGGTAGAATGTGCACTTGGACATTTAAAAGCACGCTGGCGCAGTTTACTGACTCGGTTAGACCTCAGCAAAACCAATATTCCCACTGTTATTACTGCTTGCTGTGTGCTCCACAATATCTGTGAGAGTAAGGGAGAGACGTTTATGGTGGGGTGGGAGGTTGAGGCAAATCGCCTGGCTGCTGGTTTCACACAGCCAGACACCAGAGTGGTTAGAAGAGCACAGGAGGGTACGGTACGCATCAGAGAGGCTTTGAAAACCAGTATCATGACTGGACAGGCTACAGTGTGAAAGTTCTGTTTGTTTCTCCTTGATGAACCCCCCCGCCCCTTGGTTCACTCTACTTCCCTGTAAGCTAACCAACCTCCCCTCCTCCCTTCGATCACCGCTTGCAGAGGCAATAAAGTCATTGTTGCTTCACATTCATGCATTCTTTATTCATTCATCACACAAATAGGGGGATAACTACCAAGGTAGCCCAGGAGGAGTGGTGGAGGAGAGAAGCACCAGGAGGGGTGGTGGAGGAGGGAAGGACAAGGCCACACAGCACTTTAAAAGTTTAAAACTTTAGAACTTATTGAATGCCAACCTTCTGTTGCTTGGGCAATCCTCTGGGGTGGAGTGGCTGGAGGCCCCCACACCGCGTTCTTGGGCGTCTGGGTGTGGAGGCTATGGAACTTGGGGAGGAGGGCGGTTGGTTACACAGGGGCTGTTGCGGCAGTCTGTGCTCCAGCTGCCTTTCCTGCAGCTCAACCATACGCTGGAGCATATTGGTTTGATCCTCCAACAGCCTCAGCATTGAATCCTGTCTCCTCTCATCATGCTGCCGCCACCTTTCAGCTTCAACCCTCTCTTCAGTCCGCCACTTACTCTCTTCAGCCCGCCACCTCTCCTCCCGGTCATTTTGTGCTTTCCTGCGCTCTGACATTGTCTGCCTCCACGCATTCGTCTGTGCTCTGTCAGTGTGGGAGGACAGCATGAGCTCAGAGAACATTTCATCACGAGTGCGTTTTTTTCGCCTTCTAATCTTCACTAGCCTCTGGGAAGGAGAGGATCCTGTGATCCTTGAAACACATGCAGCTGGTGGAGAAAAAAAAAAGAGACAGTGGCATTTAAAAAGACACATTTTCTAGAACAATGGCTACACTCTTTCACGGTAAACCTTGCTGTTAACATTACATACACAGCACATGTGCTTTCATTCCAAGGTCGCATTTTGCCTCTCCCCTCCCCCCTGGCTAACAGCGGGGAACATTTCTGTTCAGCCACAGGCAAACAGCCCAGCAGAAACGGGCATCTCTGCATGTCCCCCTTAAGAAAAGCACCCTATTTCAACCAGGTGACCATGAATTATATCACTTTCCTGAGGATAACACAGAGAGATAAAGAACGGATGTTGTTCGAATGCCAGCAAACATACACTGCAATGCTTTGTTGTACAATGATTCCCGAGTACGTGCTACTGGCCTGGTGTGGTAAAGTGTCCTACCATGGAGGACGCAATAAGGCTGTCCTCACCAGAAACCTTTTGCAAAGGCTTTGGGAGTACATCCAGGAGAGCTGAAAATGCCAGGGCAAATTAATCATTAAACATGCTTGCTTTTAAACCATATATAGTATTTTAAAAGGTACACTCACCAGAGGTCCCCTCTCCACCTGCTGGGTCCGGGAGGCAGCCTTGGGTGGGTTCGGGGGGTACTGGCTCCAAGTCCAGGGTGAGAAACAGTTCCTGGCTGTCAGGAAAACCGGTTTCTCTGCTTGCTTGCTGTGAGCTATCTTCCACATCCCCAAAACCTCCTTCTGTGTTGCCTCCATCTCCATTGAAGGAGTTAAACAACACAGCTGGGATAGTGGTGGCTGAACCCCCTAAAATGGCATGCAGCTCATCATAGAAGCGGCACGTTTGGGGCTCTGACCCGGAGCGGCTGTTTGCCTCTCTAGTTTTCTGGTAGGCTTGCCTCAGCTCCTTAAGTGGCATTGCTTTGGGTCCCTGTTATGACCTCTGTCCTTCATGCCCTGGGAGATTTTGACAAATGTTTTGGCATTTTGAAAACTGGAACGGAGTTCTGATAGCACGGATTCCTCTCCCCATACAGCGATCAGATCCCATACCTCCCATTCGGTCCATGCTGGAGCTCTTTTGTGATTCTGGGACTCCATCATGGTCACCTCTGCTGATGAGCTCTGGCCAGCGTGACAAGCTGCAGGTGACCATGCAAACAGGAAATTGAAATTCAAAAGTTTGCAGGCCTTTTCCTGTCTACCTGGCCACTGCATCTGAGTTGAGAGTGCTGTCCAGAGCAGTCACAATAGAGCACTCTGGGATAGCTCCCGGAGGCCAATACCGTCTAATTGCGTCCATAGTACTCCAAATTCGTCCTGGCAAGGCCGATTTAAGTGCTAATCCACTTGTCGGGGTGGAGTAAGGAAATCGATTTTAAGAGCCCTTTAAGTCAAAATAAAGGGCTTCATCGTGCGGACGGGTGCAGGTTTACATCGATTTAACGCTGCTAAATTCGACCTAAACTCCTAGTGTAGACCAGGGCACAGACTACTAGTTTGAACACCAGGCAGAAGACAGAAGTTCTAGGTTTTATGCCTTGCTCTTCCACTGAAGCCTAATATCTCTGTCACCAGCTGTCACTTATCTCAGTGCCTCAGTTTATCTACCTCTACAGTGGGTATACTACTGTACTACTGGTATACCTCACAGTGGCATTTATTCACTACATTTTTGTAAACCATTTTTTTGTAAACATTTTGAGAGGTTTGGATTAAAAGCACTATAGAAGTACAGCATATTATTAATGTTACTGTATGGACTTTCTTTTTAAGCAACTTCTCTCACACACACACAGAGCATTTAAATCCTTTCTCCTTTTCACATCAAGATGCTCAATTGTACTTTTAAGGTTAACTGGTTCTAGAACATGGTGTGGGTTTTTGTTTGTTTGCTTGTTTGTTTATAAACCCTGAAAGCTTCAAGATATCAGGAGAAAATATTGTAATTGCTTACATCACGTAGAATGCTGACACATTACCTTCAGCTATTACTGTGTTCACAATGAGGAGATCATTATAGGCAGCTCTATGTTATTTATTGAGGAGGTGCTACATGTAAGACTGGGCTAATGCTATTTATAATAAATAAATTGCAGAGCAGTGTGCAAGAGCTATAAAGTTCATTTGAACAGCCAGAATACTAACTGCACTCCTTGGTTTAATTATTTAATTTTTCCCTCCCAAAAATGTTTTTTTTTAGCCCTGAGCTATGTGTCTAGCGTGTCTGGTTCAGATCCCAAGAGAATATTGACCAGGTTCTCTGAAGTTCTCTGCATTATTTATCTCTTCTTACCATAAAACGTCTGATAGACATACGGTTTCAATAATTAAATGTCAACAATTCATGTTGTTGGCCAAAACCCTGGAGGACCATAACAAATAAATAATAATGCTCTGCATTTTTATAGCACCTTTCATCCAAGGATCTCCAAGTGCTCCGCAAATATTAACTAACTCCCGCACAAACTTTATAAGGTAGCTTAGAATTATACCGTTTACACATTTTCACAGGGAGATTGGTTAGCTTGCCCAAGATCACAGCTCAAGTCACTGGCACAGGAGCAGCATGGGGCTGGGGGGAAGCTTGCAGGGGCTATAGACACCCCAAAATTTGCCTTAGCCCCTCCCCCGTAACTACCCCATAGCAGCTGCCACTCTCTAGCCACCCAGCGGCACAGCAGAGAGAGTGGTGGCTTCTGGCCTGGCACCCAGCTCTGAAGCAGCACAGGAGTAAGCCTGGGCTTTCTGAGGGCAATCCCCGGCCCACTTCCCTGCCCACTGGGGCACGCTGCCCAGGGCAGGTAGAGGGTCCGGGGCTTCCCATAGCTGTCCAGATTGACCTGCTCTGGCCCCACTCCCCATGGTCACTGCTCCCCGAGAGCTTCATCGGTCCCAAAGTCAGGTCTCCCCACCTGGCAGCTGTTACCAGCTGCGAGCAGTCAAAGGGCAGCTGGAAGCTGAGGAGCAGCTGCAGCCCTGTCCCGGGGCAGAGTCTCAGGGAGGAGGGGAACAGGCAGGGCTGAAGCTTAAGTGGAGCAAAGGGTGGGGCCACAGAAAGAGGCAGGGCCTCATGACAAGTAGAGGCACAACCCCCCTACTGTTCTGTCTAGCCCACCTCATCCCCCCTCCCCGGGGAAGAGGCTGGCGCCCCACTGCACTGGCACATAAGGGAATATATGCTCAGAGTCCTGCCCCCTTTACATTTAGCTCACAAAGTCTCACTCTGATCGGACGCTGATGAAACAATTGCCATCAGTGTAATTACACAATTGCTGGAGCACCCATGGAAAAAAAAAGTAGCGGGCACTTAGCACCTTCCGGCAGCCAGCTCCATCCTCCCCACAGCGCCTCCCATCCACTGGTGGCCCCACTGATCAACTCCTCCCCATCCCTCCCAACGCCTCCCTCCCACGCACCACAATCAGCTGTTCCGCAGTATGCAGGAGACACTGGGAGGGAGGGGGAGGAGCAGAGATGGGGCATGCTCGGAGGTGGCAGAAAGAGGAGTGGTGGGGGCAGAACAGGGTGGAGGCTTGGGGGAAGTGTAGGGGTGGGGGTAGGGTGTGGGGCAGAGCAGAGCAGAGGCAGGAACAGGTGGGGCAAGGGTGAGGGGTTGGGGGAAGGGGTGGAGTGGAGTGGAGTGGAGGGTTGAGCACCCCGGTGCCCAGAGAAAACCAGCGCCTGTGACACCAGGACAAAACTAGTAAAAGTGCAAATGAGAAACGGGTCTATTATTGCTTCTTTGTTACCCAGATGTTTTGTCATCACAATGTTGAGAGAGATCAAGGAGGATGGGCTAGATGGACCACTTGTCTGGATCCAGTGTAGCAATTTCTGTGTTCCTAATTGTGACACATTATGGGAAACAACGATTTCAGACAGGATAAAGAAGCAATTGTCACCTCATTTCCAATCTAATATGTCAAAACATTCATTAGAGGCAAGATATATATTTTAGTTGCCTTTCTTCAATCGTTTTCCTTTCGTGTCATCACACATGACCCCTTTTACACTATATCCAGAGAAAAACAAGAAAGATAATAATGATTTTACATTTACATAGTGTCTTTCATCCCAAGTGACATGTTGAGAGCTATGATGAGGCATAGCACTAGCCTAAGAATTTTTTCAGACTATGTTCTCTGGAATTAGAATCAGATTTTGGTTTCAGAAAACAGCTGAACTTGAAGGCAACACTCAGTCCAGGCTCTGTTTGCTCAGTTAGTTTTCAGCCATTTATTCTATTTTCCTCTCTTGTTTAAAATTGGGCAAACCGGTTTGGATAAAATCAGAGCTACCAGCACAAATGTTCTGCAAAGACTCCACCAAAAATCTATACTGATGTTCAAAACAGTTTGGTTAAATTTTGCACACTGCTGCATTTCAATTTCACTTGAATGCAGTGTCCAGACAGCATAATGAGAACAGCTTGTTCTCAAAAAATTCCTTCAGCATCTCAGAGTTGCCACTGATTTCAGAGAAGGATCCAAAATTTTGGCTGCTTATCCAAAGTGAACCCTCAGGATTTTTGAGCATTGTCGTGAACCTATTGAGAGCCACAGACCTGGCATAGAAACAATACAGTGACTTTGTAAAACTACATAGGAAGCTGTAACATACAGAAGGCTCTACTGTAATGAGAAATGTATCAATATAGGAAGTAGATATGTCTTGGGGTTTTTTAGTATATTCCAGTGGTTAAATGTAAGGAAGTAGAAGTCAGGAATCTTGATTTCCATTCTTGTCTCACTTAACAGCTATGGCCTGGATCCACAAAGGCGCTTAGATACTGCAATGCTGAGCATTATTATGCCTAACTTTTAGGTACCTTGGGGAAAAAAAAAAATCACTGGAATCCACAAAGCTTGGGATTCCTATACAGTGCATGGGGAGAGATAGGTTCCTGAGAGTGGGATCCACAAAAGCCAGTATTGTAGGCAGCTCCATGCCTAAGCTAGCCGGTGAGAGGTGTGTGTCCTAAACTCCCTCCCTCTCATGGAATTAGGTGTGTGAATCTAGGCTGGAGGGAGGTGCCTCTCTCTCCTTACAGTCCACAGCTGGGAACCCTTTCCTGGAGTCCGGCATATAAATGATTAGGTAACACTACACAATACAGATGGGGTGGGGGGGAAGGAGGCGTCCCTTATAGCCTTTATCCCAGAGGTTAGAGCACTCACACAGAACCTGGGGCACACTTGTTCATCCCCATACCCCCTCTGCCTGAGAAGAAGGGATTTTAACAGGGATTCCTTACTTCTCAGGCAGGTGCCCTAACTCCTGGACTATCCTGATGCAGAGCTCTCACCAACTCTCTTGCTGAAGTTGCTCCACTTTGTATTAAAAAATTAAGTGTTAATAGAGCCAGAGCAGGAATAAAAACCATTCCATAGCCCAGTTGTTAAGGGCATCCATCTGAGAGATGGGAAACTCCTGTTCAAATCCCTGCTCAAATCCCTGCTCCCTCATCGGGCTGAGGGAGGGAACTGAACTGGGGACTCTCAAATCCTGGGTAAGTGTCGCAATCACTAGCTAAAGGTCGAAAGAGAGGTCTCCCCGGCCATTCTCTGTGGAGTTAGGCATGCTTTGAGCATGCCTATTAGGCTCTGCAGGCAAGGAAGGTGTTTCCCCGCCTACCTTCATCTGGTTTGAGGTTCGCACTGGGACTTAGACATAAGATAGGTGTCGGGGCATCTGCCTGAGGCAGAAAATTAGGCACCTACAGAACTTTTACCGCAAAAAATGTAGGTGTTGAAGTACCCTATAGGGTTAGAGCAGTAGCGGAAGGTAAGGTCCATGGGAAGAAAATCTAAGGGATAAAGTTGTTCAGGAGAGCTGGCAGGTTTTCAAGTAGACCATATTAAAAGGCACAACTGCAAACTATCCTGATGCAAAGGAAAGAGAAAGCACAGTAAGAGGCCAATATGGCATCATTGGGAGCTTTTTAATTATCTGAAAATGAAAAAGGAATCGTACCAAAAATGGAAACATGAATGAACTGCTAAGGAGGAGTAAAAAAAGAACAGTAATAGCAAAAGACATAAAAGGCAATAAGAAGAGTTCTTTAAACACATTAAGAGCAAGGCAGATGAAGGAAAGTGTAGGTCCTCTACTTAATAGGAAAGGAGAGCTAATAACAGATTATATCAATGCTGCTGTGGTGTTTAACTTTTTTCATAAAGACTGAAGCAAAATAGGCATTAATGGTGACCAGATACTCAACACAATTAATATTAACAAAAAGGCAGAAGGAACACAAGCCAAAATAGGAAAAGAATAGGTTAAAGAATATTTAGGTAAGTTAGATGTATTCAAGTCAACAAGACCTGATGAAATTCATCATAGGATACTTAGGGAACTAGCTGAAGCACTCTTGGAACAGTTAGCATTTATCTTTGAGAACTCCTGGAGGACAGGCAAGGTCCCAGAGGACTGGAGAAATGTACCTATCTTTAAAAAGGGCAATAGAAGACCTGGGGAATAATAGACCAGTCAGCCCAACTTCAATACCTGGAAAGAGACTGGAACGAGTTATTAAACAATCAGTTTGTAAGCACCTGGAGGATAATAGGGTCACAAAGAATAGTCAGCATCGATTTGTCAAGCACAAATCATGCCAAACCAATGCTATTCCCTCCTTCAACAGCGTTACTGGTCTAGTGGATAGATAGGAAGCAGCACACTTTTTGACACAGTCCCACATGACAGTCTCATAAGCAAACCAGGGAAATGTGGTCTAGATTAAATTACTATTAGATGGGTGCAGATGTGGTTGAAAGGCCATACTCAAAGAGTAGTTATAAATGGTTTGCTATCAAACTGGGAAAGCATATTTAATGTAGTCCCATTGGGTTCAGTCCTGGTCCAGTACTATTCAATATTTTCACAAATGACTTGGATAATGAAGCAGAGAGTATGCTTATCAAATTTCTAGAACACACCAAGCTAGGAAGGGTTACAAGCATTTTGGAGATTTTAGAATTCAAAATGACCTTGAAAAATTAGAGAATTGGACTAAAATCAACAAGATGAAATTCAATAAAGACAAGTGCAAAGTACTTCATTTGGGAAGGAAAAAAATCAAATGCACAATTACAAAATAGGGAATTACTAGCCAGGATGTAAAACTGGTACAAAATATCTGGAGGGCTATAGTGCATCACATATTGAATGAGAGTCAGCAATGTGATACTGCCACAAGTTGGCTGGTCCCCCACCTCCCCCAGGGGGTCCCCTGGGTAAACACCAGCCTCATATACTGCTAATGCTGTTGTATGTATTGGAAAGAATTTCAGGAAGGGTTAAAGGTATGAATGCAGAACAAAAGGTTTTTTTACAGGCAGCAACAGGCTGAAGGGGGAGGAAAGGAGAAAGGAACGGGTTAACTTGATATTCCAGCTAAACTCGAAGATAAGGAGCTGACTCCAGCCCAAAGCCATTGCACACACTCTGATACCTGCCAAGACAGAAGGGGGGGGGAGTCCACCCCCCGACCAGCTGTGAGAAAGGAGAGTTGCTGAACAAAATTGCAGGGGCCGTGAAAAGGAGTAAGACAACAAGGTCAGCGTGAGAAAAATAAGCATCTCCCGGCCCTGAAGCTGGTGTGTTTTGGGAAAGCTGAGGAAGCCATGGCTGTCCAGTTTGAACTGGTACACAGAGCTTGGGGAAACAAAGGTCCCAGAAGGAGACACCCCCAAGAGACTCCAGGGACTTAAAAACCCTCCCGGGAGCTGAGACAAATCAGAGATCAACAGCGGACCCTGGACAACCTGTGCAGAGGGCAGAATCCATCCTTCTCTCTCTTCTTCTTATGTTACACTAGGCCTGGCCAGCCTTGGGTAATGTGTGTGTGAGTATGAAAGTGGATTAGGTCTTGGGGCACTAACACTTTCTTCCTTCCTCTGAGTGATGTGGGGAGCACCCATCACTCTCCGCTGTTATTTTATTAATAAAGCTTAAAAAAAAAACTTAGACCCTTGGTGTGCTCCTTCATCCCCTTCCCCAGATGATCCTGTGGCTTCAGCCTGATCACTTGATGCCTCAGGCAGATTGGTAGCTGAAATCTGTCACAATACATCCCAGAACATTAGCCTTTTTCGCAGCTGCATTAACAGAACTGTCATATGGATGACCCAGAAGGTAACTCTCCCACTCTACTCGGCACTGGTGAGGCCTCAGGTGGAGTACCATGTCCAATTCTGGGTGCCACACTTTAGGAAAGATTGTGGACAAATTGGATGGAGACCAGAGCAACAAAAATGATAAAAAGATAAAAGGTTTAGAAAATCTGACCTACGAAGAAAGGTTAAAAAACTGCATGCTTAGTTTTCAGAAAAGATGACTGAGGGGGGAACTGATGACAATCTTCAAATACATTAAGGGCTGTAATAAAGAGGATGCTGATCAATTGCTCTGTCTACTGAAAGTAGGAGAAACTGCAGCAAGGGAAATTTGGGTTAGATATTAGGAAAAACATTGTAACTATACAGGTAGCTAAGTTCTGGAATAGGCTTCCAAGGAAGGCTGTGGAATCCTCATCATTGGAGGATTGTAAAAACAGGTTGGACAAACACCTGTCAGAAATGGTCTAGATTTACTTGGTCATGCCTCAGCGCAGGGGGCTGGACTTGATGACCACTTGAAGTTCCTTCCAACCCTAAATTTCTATAATTCTATGAAACGGGGCTTTTTGGGTCACAGTAGTGATCAAGAACCTTTTCAAGATCTGGCCCTCTGACCTTGATTCTGTACCATATGGAGTCAATGGCAAAATTCCCATGCACTTCAGTGATTCAGGTCAGTTTGCTTACATATATAATGGATAAGATAACTACTTATTTACCTCACATCAGTGATGTGAAGGTTCATTAACTGTCATTTGTAGAGCACTTTGACAACCATTGGAAAGATTGCCAGGCCTACGTATATTAGTGAGATGAATAGAAGGGCTGACAAATTAAATATTTATCTCAAGGGATAAGAAATCTTGATGTTAACCAGAACACAGTCATCTGTATAATTACATACATGATGATTAAAAACAAACAATCAGATGTATTTGGAAATCTCTTCATTATGGCCTGAGTTTCAAAAGCACGATTTTGTCTCTTTTAAGCAGTATTAACAAAGAGAATGAAAGTTAGGGCCTCAGTTCAGTAAGGTACCCAAGAACATGCATAACTTTAAGCACGACTAGTCACATTGGCTTCTCAGAAGTCAGTAGGGCTACTCACATGCTTAAAGTAGCTTGCTGAATTGGAGCCTATTCTACATATAAGTTATAGTTTACACTGAAGCCAGCTACAGCCAGCAGCATTTACAAATATTCATAAGCAAATTCTGGCTGATTGATGTTGCTCTAGACTTCAGTATTCACCTCCAAGGAGATAATCAATGCCCAAATCCTGCAACATCTTCCAAGTGGATGAACCACTGTGTCCCTAGAGAAGTTACAGCATTGTGGCCCTAAGCAAAAAGCAGTGAGACATGACATGGAGTATATCATTCTGAAATATCACCATGCCCTGGATAGGTTAGGCACAAGGCAATATTCACTCTTCTTCCCACTGCAGTCTACAGTCAGCCTTGCCCCTGCCACCTACAGATCTAGTCATTTGAACTATTTTTTTTAATAGTTTTAATTTCTATTAAGTTCCATGTTCTGTTTTTATTCTGTCTCTTCCATGCCTAAAAACAAAAACCCCAAAACTTTTCTACTTCCTTTTCTCACTGGATCCAGAAACTGAGCTCAAATTGGTAACTTTAGCTCCAGAAATATGAGAGTAAGCACAGTTGTGCAACCACATCATAAAAAGTTGGGGGACCATGAGAATGCATTAGTTCTGCCATCATGATTTGCTGGGGGTGAGTAACCTATTAAAAGAACTGCCTTGTATTTATTTGTGTCACTACCAGTTGATTGATAATATTTTTAGTTTATGTCACTGAGGTGAATTAATATGACCCCCGAGGAGGTTCTAATTCGAAATTAGATCCAACCTGTGATGCTGTGTCAAGATGTTGCTAGGTTGTTGACCAGTCAGACTATAGGATTTCCTAATACTGTTTTGTAGCAGAAATAAATTGATGCATCATCACTCTTACAATCCAGAATCTCTCTCTCAGATGTGACAATATCAGCCCAAGTTCCAAAACGTACATGGAGGGGAGAGGTTGGAGTGACCCATTAGAGAGAGAGAGAGAGGGTAAGCAATAAAATTCATATCAAACATGCCTTTCCAGGCCCTCTCAGACTTCCAGGGTATCTGGAACTGGAGACTGGGACCAGGTCCCACCTCTACTGTTATATAAAATACCACCTTTATTAAGCAACCTGCATCTTTCGAAGACCATTCTAGAGTGCTCTCCAAAATAAGGGACATTCTGTTCCATCATCGTTAGATGAGAGCCCCTGATATGTGTAGGTCTCTTGAACAGTCCCTTAAGTCATTTTCATATAGCATCCTATAAATGTATACAGTTAACATAAGTGACTAATAAAATGTTTCAACCCATTTCATATAAATAGATGCAGGGCAATGTCAGAAAACTAGAATATGGTCTCAAAAAAAGTACTGTCCTGTGTTAGGATATAGACATGCAGGCCTGTCTGTAAAGGCCTAAACTCTAAGAATTTAGGTGTATTTTTGTCACTTAGCTAGTTATAGGGGTATAAAAGAAAGAATCAGATCACTGTCTGCTGGTGTAAGGGCCTTTTCTCACTGTGACAGTCTGAGGCTCTGTTCTCAGGCTAAGGCCTTTGGTTAAACAGCAGAGGCAGCCATAAACTGGGAAGCAAATGCTAGTCACATTGAAATAAGGTGCTATTGGGCTGTTAGGAATACAGTCCTGTCCTGATAGTGCTTATCACCTCCAGAGAAAGGGAAGTGCCTAGAAAATATAAAAGGAAACTTAGTTTGATAGCATCCTGTCTGGCAAGAACTCACTTATCAATAGCTGGGATGTGAAATCCTTATTTCTGTGTTGTTCTATTATTTTAGTCCCCATTTCCCTATTGTTTGTCTGTATAATCTCTGTTCTGTGATTGTTTCTGTCTGCTGTATAATTAATTTTGCTGGGTGTAAACTAATTAAGGTGGTGGGATATAATTGGTTAAATAATCATGTTACAATATGTTAGGATTGGTAGTTAAATTTCAGTAAAATGATTGGTTAAGGTATAGCTAAGCAAAACTCAAGTTTACTATATAGTCTGCAGTCAATCAGGAAGTGGGTGGGGGGGGGGAGAATGGGAACAGGGAATGGGGGTGGGGAAACTGGAATCATGTTTTGCTAAGGGGGAAATGGGAACAGGGACACAGGTAAGGCTCTGTGGTGTCAGAGCTGGGAAGGAGGACACTAAGGAAGGAAACTGGAATCATGCTTGCTGGAAGTTCACCCCAATAAACATTGAATTGTTTGCACCTTTGGACTTCCGGTATTGTTACTCTCTGTTCATGCGAGAAGGAGCAGGGAAGTAAGTGGGTGAAGGAATAAGCCCCCTAACATCCTGCTTTTAAAATGAATAGTGAATGCTAAGGCATTCACCAAAAAAATCAAAATGAACATTACAATGAAAATAAAGTCGTTTCAGTTTCAAAGCAGGCAGTATTGACCCTGTGTCAATATTCTACTGAAATGACATTTTGTATTATGCAGAATGACCAACACCAAGGTTATTTAATCTAACAGATATTGGTGCAATAGTGATAGTTGCTCACTGTGCCATTATTCAATAGATACATCTTAACTGGTGTAGAAAAGACCCCATTCTATAAAGACAGGTTTCAGAGTTGCAGCCATGTTAGTCTGTATCCACAAAAAGAAAAGGAGGACTTGTGGCACCTTAGAGACTAACAAATTTATGTGAGCATAAGCTTTCGTGAGCTACAGCTCACTTCATCAAATGCATCCGATGAAGTGAGCTGTAGCTCACAAAAGCTTATGCTCAAATAAATTTGTCAGTCTCTAAAGTGCCACAAGTATTCCCATTCTGTAAAAAGCGTTATAAAACTAAAGTATTGAACTAACATTCTTGCTGGTTTTCAGGAATAAATACCTCAGCCATTATATTTTTTCTACAATACCAGCAGCAGGGGGAAAGGATGAAATTGAAGTAGAGGGAGAGAGAGAGAGAGAGAGAGATTTGCAATTAAGATAGACTTTGAGCATATGAAATTACCTTTAAAAAACCACCTTCTCCCAGCCTCTTCTCCCCCATGCACTGTCAGTTCAATACTGATGAAAGCTGCCAGATTCACAGCTCAAGACTGTAACGTTGTTTATCCCTAGAACAGGTGATGGCAGTGCAAGCTTCCCTTTTGCTACCTAATCTGTCTCAATCCTGACATGGAAGGACCACCGTGACTCTGGATAAGAGATAAATTTAGTCTCCCTTACTTGTTCAGTTTGTGGCCTCTTTTCCCACACTGCCAACAAGATGCCTATTCTGATGGTGGTTTTTGTGATGTAGATATCAGTCCAGTAGGATATGGACTGAGCCCAACCAACTCATTTGATAAAGCCATCAAACAGTCATCACATAGTAACAACTTTAATTGAATTCTTTGGGTCCAAAACTAGTAACAGTTAAACTAGTAACCTGTCTCTACTCCTCCTACCAGTCTCCTGAGTTCCCAATCTTATGGATCTTTTCATTATGACAATCTGGATAACGTGGGGTAAATTTTCAAAGATGCTTCATGGCACGTCTATATAGCAGTTGAGAGTGGGTTTCCCGGTGTGGGTTGATAGATGTGGTAGCTTTGCTTGAGCTAGCGTGCTGAAAATAGCAGTGTAGCTGAGGCAGCACGAGTGGCACCTTGGGCTAGCCACTCAAGTACATACCTAGAGGATTGAGTGAGTTTGTATTCAGGAGGCTAGCGGGAGCCGCCATGGCCACTCTGCTATCTTTAGCGCACTAGCTCAAGCAGAGCTAGCGCATGTCTGTCTACCAGGCCAGTAAGCACACTCTTAGCTGTTGTGCACACATTCCCTTAATTTGGCCTCTCAGTTTGTATTGTTAACTTATTTGTGCACACAAACGCCTACGTTTGCATGGGCAAACAGCATGCAATGTGATTTGGCAATTAGCTGCCCAATGCACTCATACAGATGCCATTTATGAATATTTTGCAATGTACATGTAGAACCAAGGACACAAATTTCCATGATTTTGGGAAATTTGGCCCTATATATAGGTCTGTTATCTATTCATTCTTGTAGATACTGAAATGGGGGGGCCAGGAGGCCATGGCCCCTAAACTTTTACAGGCCATAAGGGTGAATGAGGGGGAGAGGAGCAATGGGGAGGAAGGGTCGGGGGGGCAGGGGAAGAGGCGGCACTGGAAAGCAAACAGGATGGGAAACATCAGCGGAAAAGCTTTCATGTGGGTCGCAAGAGTTGTGGCAGGTAGAAGACAAATGCATTTGCAGGTAGAAGATTGTGAATAACCCCATCTCCTTTTTTGTCATGCGCTCATGAGTAATATCAGCAGTATAAATGCTTTGATGGACAGCAGTTCTTAGAACCTCAACCCTTCCCCATTTTTAGAAAGGAGAACTTTTTACATTTTCCTGCAATGCAAGACATCAGTTGAGTTTGTAAACAAGGCTAACAAGCCCTGGGACAGACCAGAAAAGAATAAATTGTAAATGAGAGAAATCACCACCTGTCCTACAAAGTCCAAATCGAGGGACACTTTGTTTGCAAGACAGCTCCTCTCAACTGCTGGGATGGTTGAGAGAGAGAATGAATCTGAAGTACCCAGGACACAGACCAAAAACGGCTTTCTGGAGAAAAAGCAATGGGCCCAACGCTCCCCTCTCTTAAACAGGTTTCACACCACTGTGACTCCATTGATTTCAGTGAAGTTAGTCCCCAACTCACCAATGTAAGACATAGGAGAAACAGGCACAATATCTTGAATTACGCTTGGAAGTAGATAGGAAGCAATTGTAGTATAAAGAGCAAAGGTGTAAAATGCTCAGTGTAGTAAGCAAATGGGCTGCTTCGTTGTACAGGAGCTGAATCTTTCAAGTGGTCTCATCAGTAAAAGGAGGGTGTTTCCAACACTAACAATTGTTTGTTAATAGCCACTCCATGGTGCTGTTCCCATATGATAAACACATCCATGGGGAATGGAAAGCATCTGTTCATGCCTGTATTCTTAAAGGAGTCCCTCAGGCCTGGTTATTTTGCAGCAACCATGTCCCTTGTCAAGTCTCATTGATTAAGCAAGTTTTGCCAGCTCCATCAAAGCAACCGACTTTACATTACAAGGACATTCATCACCACTTTGTGAGCTTTAATTCTGCAGAACCATCATATCTTAACTCAAACAATAAAATGTACCTGGTCATTATCAGTTCAAAGCCATCAGTAATTCAAATTCTGGCAGCCTTTGCTAAAATAGGGTCAATCAAGACAGGGATTTTTCTCCCCACTAGAACCTTCAATGTTGTGGTCTCGCTCCTCCTACTGTACAAGCTGCTACCATGTATCTTTGCTTAGCAGCAGTCGTTGATTAATAACAGCCTCTTTCAGCAGCTGCTCCTTCCCATAATGTTTTTAGATTAACAGATTTTGAAGGCCAGAAGAAACCATTCAGATTATCTAGTCCGGTCTGCATAGCACAGCCCAAAGAACCACATCCAGTTGTCTCTTCATTAAGTCTGTATCTTGTTTGAGCTATGGGACATCTTTTAGAAAGATATCCAGTCTGTGTATCTTTGATATCAGTCTGTCTTTGCTTTGAGGTCTACTGATGGAAAGCTCTATATAATAGCTAGGTATTAGTATTGATTGAAATACTTTAAAAATGATGGAGAACGCACCACATCCCTAGGTGAATTGTCCCAGTGTTAATTACTCCCCCCGTGAAAATAAAAAAAATAAAAAAAATCCTAGCCTGAATTTGCCTAGCTCTAGCTTCCAAAGATTGGATGTCCTTATGCCTTTTTCTGCTAGATTAAAGAGCCATCTGGTACCAGAATTCTCTTTCCCACATAGACCATGATCAAGTCTCCTCAGAACCTTTCCTTTGAAAAACTGAAAAGATGAAACTTCTTTAGATGTCTCACTTTAAGGTGTGTTTTCTAGACCTTGAATTATTCTTGCACCCTTTTTTCTGAACGCTTTCTAGTTGTGCAACAACATTTTTGGAGTGATGTCAGTCACAGCCATGGAAATAGGCTGCAACATCGTAAATACAGGATACCAAATTTCATATTGGGATGAGGTGGGAGAAGGAAGGCCCAAGTGTGTAGGACATTGGCCTAGGCCATGGAAAACCTGGGTTCAATTCCCTACCCCACCACAGACTTCCTGTGTGACCTTGGGCAAGTCACTTAGTCTCCTTGTGACTGAGCTGCCCGTCTGTAAAAGGAGAACAATACTGCCTGACCACACAGGGGTTTTGTGAGGATAAATAAATTAAAGATTGTGAAGTACTTTGAGATCTACTGATGAGATGTGCTTTGTGAAAGAAATAGGTATTATTGTTACAGGAGCCAGCAGGAGCTGGGCTGTGTTATTCCAGAGCTACAATTATACAGACCAAATTTTGTTTTCATTCATTATCAGTGGAACATCATAGGGAACTATGCTGGTGGAAACGTTTCAGAGTAGCAGCCGTGTTAGTCTGTATTCGCGAAAAGAAAAGGAGTACTTGTGACACCTTAGAGACTAACAAATTTAGCTCACGAAAGCTTATGCTCAAATAAATTTGTTAGTCTCTAAGGTGCCACAAGTCCTCCTTTTCTTTTTTCATTTGCTGGCGGAAATGAAACTCGAATCCCTGCTATTCACACATAGCAGTAAATAAGGATATCAGGCAAAGAAAGTTTGCTTTTGTATAAATGTTCTCTCTTTGCCAGGTTTGCTGCAGTCTGAAGGACCCTCTCTGGAGTAATTAATAATTACCCAAGACTATCATGATTAACTGCACTACTCTTATTATGCAGTAGAAGCAGCCCATTGCCACACTGCCTTTATGAAGAACTCCTCACTCCTAGCCAAAAAGAAAAATGCTGTCTTACTTTTATTATTCTCCTGGGGTACTCACGGCTGCTGGGCTTGAGGTAGTTCATAATGAACATCCGTAAAAGCTAATTGAATCTCCTCCTGCCCACCCTCAGGTAGTGCCAATGACCACATCAATCAACTGTGGGAATGCTAACGTAATCAACTTCCTGGATGTAAAGCATCAGCCGGATAGGGGCAGATCAGCTAGCAGTAGCAAAACAGAAACAGCACGAAAAGATTGCCATTTTGTTCTGTGAACCTGAGATGGCAAAAAGTTGTCTCCTATAGAGTCCAAAGACAGCAAAGAGCTGAGCACTGCTGCATCAGTGGGTGGCCTCAGATGTCACAGGGAATGGGCTACTATTCAGGAGCAAAAATGATCAAGCGAGTGTACAATTCTTAGATTTTCCTGCTTTGGCAAGATAGGTTTCCCATGAACGGCTACCCAATGTAAACCCAATGGGCCAGATTGCGATACCCTTACTCACACTGAATAGCACCTTGCTCTTTGCGGTGAAAGTGACAATGGAATGTGAGTGAAAGTGCAACAGTCTGGCGCTTTCAATTTAACGTGCAGTGAGAACCCTGGATTCTGACACCCTTTATGCACAAAACAGATCCAGCATGGGCAGCAGCAGTCACGGTGGTTTCCCTGACCTGGTCAATGTACCTACACTGTGCTGAAGGAATCATTTTTGTGTGTTGGATGTTAAGATAACTCAGTGTGGAGATGCAAACAATGGACATGTTTCACCATTCCCTCGAACACCATGTAATTATTAACACCTGTGCAAAGTGAATGCAAATCCAGTATAAAGTGCTACCAAGTGAGAGTGGGAAGTGCTTTACACCCAGTTTGTACTCGTGTAATAAATGACTATGCAAGGTGCAGAGCAATGGTAAATTGGGGCCCTTGATGGCAGAGTGCCCGCTACAGTGGTTGGTTTTAGGATTGTGGACAACGCCTGTCCTCTATAAGCCCATTAAAAATACCCTTTCAGAGAAGCCACAAATGTGATAGCAATGGCTTTCAATCACTGCCAAGCTAGGTGGTGACTAATTTACAGTTAAATGATCTGTAACATCATGCCAAGTTTGTGATCCTCCACGGGACTGATTCTCCCCTGCCTTCCCCTTTACGAGTATGTCTACACTGCAGCTGGGAGTGTGTTTGCTAGTATGGGTAGACAGGCTTGTGTTACCTCTGCTCAAGAGAACATGAGACAAATAGCGATATGGCCGCAGCACTATAGGAGACAACTCAGGCTGGCTACCCAAAGTATAAATCCACCTGAGCCTCTTGCTATGGACTCAGGTGGCTAGCCCAAGTTGTCCCCATGCTGCATGGCCACACTGCTATTTTTAGTGAGCAGCTAGACTAGATCTGTCTACTTGCATTGAGAAGCATGCTCCCAGCGGTTCTGTGTTACCTGCCTTGGAAGTGTTCCCCCCCAATAGGAGTAAATGACTATGCAAGGGACCCCTGTTACATTCACAGCTGCTCCTGAGTAGAGCTCCATTCTGCTGTGTTCCTGCTTGTCTGGAAGGTAGGCCCCTGCCCCTTTCCCCACCACTGCTACTCCAAATGGCAGCAGGACACATCACGGTGCATGTAGAATCCCAGGTTGCCTTAAAACAGTCATGGTCTGGTTCAGAAACAGGATCTGCTTGAATACTGCTGCTCTCACGTGTGGCACTGATCAGAGCGGAGCTGGATTCTTGCACTGGTCACCCATCCCTAAGTATAGGGACTGACAGTAAAAAGTACTGATAGAACCTTATCCTGGTGCATGCATTTTGCTCTATTAAAGAATCCCATTTCGAGATGTCTTGCTTTATGAGGGTTTTGTATCTGACCGTGTGCAAATTGGACACGACTTTAGAAATGAAATGCAGGCCTGGCCTACAAAGACTTTTCTATGTCGAAACAGCCACAGAATTACTGTCACTGCCTTATAACCAAGGAAATAGAATTGTAAGGTGCTCATTAGTGCCAGTTCTTAAAACGTGTGGTTTCTTTCCCAGGGTGTGAACTTTCCAGACTGGCCGTACAAACCTGCCTCCATAGCCTGGGCCAATATTATTCCCATGTTTTTTGTTTAATCAAAGCATTTTAGTCCAGCATTAAGGGCTGCATTAATAACTTACATGGTGAAGCACTGGCAGATTTCCCTTGTTCTCACTGCTGCCTTCTTAGAGCCCAGTCTGCAGATCTGACTCAAACAGAACCCTCATCGCTGCAAAGGATATCTGCCCTCTGCTGGGATTTCAGGCTCAGGCTCATAATTTGGATCTTGGATAAAAAGATTACCTCATCCACATTTGCCCCTCCTCTTCTTTTGCTAATGATGCAGCAGCCTTTTTCCTGAGGTGGAGATTACTTCCCCTCTTTAGTGCTTGAGAAAGGTCTGTCTGACAACGGTAATTAATATTACAATTTTTTCCCCTCCAGAGCATATTTGGCCTCATAAAAAGGCTTCACATTTTCATTTCATTCTTTATATTTAAATCATGAAAACATTTCTGTACATTTTCATTTTCTAAGCAGCTCATTCACGCCGTATTTTCTTTAATAACATGAAACCTAAATGATGGCATTTTAACTGCTTATGGAAGTGTAAAAGACACCGCCAAATGAGTGTTTGACTAGGCCATTATTTCCGCAACAAGTAAGTGTGCTGTTGTATGGGGGGGAAAAAATTCTACGAGGCAGCACAGAGGATCTTCACTATCACAGGCTCCTCTCCCTGCATACACAGGCAAAAAAGCAATACCAGCTTTTCACATACCAAAGTGGAATGCTGACATCTAGATTAACAGTTCAGATCTGAAATGAGAATTTTGCTCTGAATATATGAGAACTATGATTCCTACTGGGAATTTCTTCCCCATTTAATCAGCTGCAGCATCTTTGACAATTGTCACTCTATCTCAGCTTAACATCTGAATGTGTCTGTATGATAAAGGAGGGAGGACAGTGCAAAATTGACAGCCATGTTGCCTGATGCCCTCTATTTATCTACAGAATAGGAGAATTATGAATGTGTTTTCTGCGGGCTATGCCTTTAAGTTTCCAGATGTCTGCCATCTTGTGAGGCAGATCTGACCTGGCATTTACAGGAGGGAGACGTGCTGTGATCTCAGTGTTTCACCAATGTTTTTTCCCTTAATCTAAAATATATCATTTAGTATCTAGGTGAGTTGTATGTATTGAAAGCATAACAAGATACAGTAAATGTAACTTCAGGGGACTCTTCCCCACTGCAACCTAATGTACTTCATCTCTGACTTGGGATATTCCATCTGTAGGGTGACAGGACAATTCAGCCTTCAGGCCCCTTCAGTGCTTGGGCTCTTCGCTGAGTTTGTTCAAATAGGAGCTAATTATGGTGATCTTGTGACGTTTCAGAGTGAAATGGTGTTTTTGCATTACACTCCATGAGCGGCTGGATTTCCTCAGTTGTCTTTAATTTGTTGAACGAATAGCTTTTCGTTTTATAACCTGAAAAAATAGCTCTGCTTATAAATCCCACAAATTCTGCATTCCTCCATCAAGTTTAGCTCTCAAGGACCACAGAAACTGCGTGACGAATTACAACAGGGCTGCCAACTTGGAGAGAGGTGGCATGAGGCTCTGAGCCAAGTCTCACTTCTCCAGAAGCCACATCACAGCATGACAGCATGCTGATACTGCGTTGGCTTAAAGTGGTTTCTGAAGGAACAATGTCACTGTCCCAGAAACCATCAGGTGATCCTGTCACCAGGACAACGTGGGGAACCTGACAGAGTCAGACCAGAGGAATCCCCTGGTTTCCCCATGCCCTCCTTCTTTTCTAATACATACCCACAATGGGAGATTCCAAATGAATCTTCACACAACTGGATTGTCCATGTGCTGTTCACACAGACAGCTTTTTTCCCCCAGGAGGAATCTAGAATTCTGCAGTCCTAGACAACCTCTAGGTGCAAAAAGCTCCTTGTCAGCTTCCTAGTCTTTTTTTCAGAGGCAGGGATAGAAACAACAGGGAAGAAAGTGAGAAACACAGACAAGAACAGAATAGGGGACACAAATGGAAAGAAAGGGTAGAGAAAGATTGAGAAAAAAAGGGAGGTGCATATGGCCATGCAGAATCTAGAGATAAGACAGAAACGCCAAGTTCAGACAAAACCTTTCCCAAAGTTGAGAGGCCTTTGGATTTGGTTTAGGTTATTTTTGAGTAAAGGGAGTTCAGAACTGGATCTAAAGTTCCCCAACATTCAGGGGTATTTGGATCCTGGGTTCCAGTAATAGCTCATCTTTAACAGAAACCAAGGAAAAATGATGGAAAAAGAGAACAAAAACACAAAGATCAAGAGAAAGAAAACTGCCTTCAGCAATGGGTAGCAAAAAGACACCTTGAAATAAAAATCTACCTGCTAAAATGCTGAAGTCTCCCAGCTTCCCCGGACTCCCTCACCCCCACAACACATCCTCCTAGAAACGGTATGAGGAGCTGATCTAGTACCAGACAAATGAAATTTAGTTTCTCGTTATTGCTCCCAACAGTTCAATCCCACTGTTTGGGGTACTAGTGTAGTGGTCACAGGCATTTAAGTGCCATGGCATGGAGACATGCACTAAGCAGGGACAACACCATATTTAAATTGCTGAGGGGCTACTAAGAGCCCTGTCTACACTGGGGGGTGCGGGGGAGGGGAAGGGTGTCCCATGGTTGTGACAGAAACAGAGGGAAATTATAGTGCAGACACAGAGAAAAGGGCTTAACAGCATCAGAGACTCAACTCTGATTCTCTTTGGTTCCTCACGGTCTCTCAGGAGAGCGTGCCAGCATCATATTACGTTTGGCTTTGAACACAGGAAAACATCAATTCATCATAACCATTCTAATTATGCTTTTCTTGGCACCCAACATGCACCAGCCTTCTCAACTCCCATCCTTACAGGATGACAAAGTTAGGAACAGCCAAAAAAAGTCTAAAGTAATTATAGCACACAGTACCTGCTTTTTTAAAATGTACTGTCATGTAATTACTTTGTCAGCTCAACATCATTCCACACAGAACAGCTGCAGTTGCTCATTATTGACTGTGATAGCTAAAGCCTCCAATTTGCTCCTGTGAGAAAGCAGTGTCCTGAACCTGATTCAGCTGATAGTTATGGAAATTTCACCTGTGTAGAATTTCATTCTACAGCAGACAGGAGGAAATGTACAACAGTCCAGATAAAAATCCAAATGTCAGGGTGAAGGAGTTTCCATTGATTCCACTAATTAAATACAAAACCGTGAAGCTCTTACTCTGGCAAGATTTTCACTAAAGCCAATAGGAAATTAGCAGAAGTAAAACAGAGTGAGAACTTCAGGTTTTGGCCGTGGTTTCCTGTGAGACCTTGGGCAAGTGACTTTCTCTCTGGGTGCCTCGTTTTAACCCCTCTCTAAAATGGAGATAAGGATACTGACCTTCTTTGTACAGCACTGAGAGAGCTATGGCTCAAAAGCGCTGAACAAAGGCTAGGTATTATTATAAAGGGCCAAGCCAATCTGCATGGCAACACAACTGAGTTCTATATGCTTACACCAAGGATGAGTTTGCCTCAAGGGGGCAGACCCTTGAGTGTCTATAGTAAAAAATGTGTCAGTAAATTAAGTTCTAGCATTTCATAACTGATGAGGTGTTAATTCCAACATCCTGGCCAAATTTCAGTTGAGGTAGTTACATTCTGCCTACCAAAAATCCACCATCTAGTTTTGATTGGAGAAGTGGAGAGAAGAAAGGAGAGACAGTGTGGTCTAGTGGCTAGGGACTGGACTTCTCTTGACTCTCAGTGATCTGAGCTCTAGGATGAGCTCTGCCACTGATCTTCTGTGTGATCTTGGGCAAGATACTTCACCCTCCTGTGCCTCTATTTCCCCACCCACCCTTTGTCTATCTCATCTATTTATATTGTAAACTCTTGCAGGAAAGAACTGTTTCTTACTAAGTACTTGTATAGCACTTTGCATGATAGGCATTATCTCAGTACAAATAATAATTATTATTTATCACTTGCCTACATAGAGAGGTTTTGGGATGCTAAATGGGTAGCTCAGTTCACTCAGAAATGGCTGTATTTTAGTGGTGGCTGAATGATCACTAGAGATGGGCAGATACTATAAACAAAATCCTGGAGGAGCTGAATAAATTTTTTTAAAAATACATTTGCTTTGTATGTGTTTGTCCCCCTTTTGTCTTTACTTTCAGCAAATATTCTAGTAAGCAAGTTTTCTGGCAAAAATGTTTGCAGAAACAGAACTTTAAGTGAACCCAGAGAATACTTTGTTAAAAGTAAGTATCTGAAGAAGAAAGTTGAATTTTAGAGTTATGCCTATGCAGTCTCAAACGGAAATACATAGGACCTATATGAGCTAAGCAGAGCAGAGCTAAGCAACATGACTTATATGTTTCATGTATGAATCCACACAATGAACTGCTCACAAACAAACAAAACCCCCATGGACCAAGTATTATTTGATGAAGTTATTCAGCAAAATTTCATGTAAACAATGAATTCAAGGAAAACGTAAGTAATGTACAGATATTCCACGAGCAATGAGAGAAGCAGGATTCATCAAAAGATTTATTCTTTGTGAATCACTTAAATCTCAGCATCAAATTCTGTTCCCAGTTATACCCATGAAAACCAATGGTTGTTAATGGAGCTCTGGGAGTCTATGTTGGAGCAGAATTTGGATCGTACTCTGTAAAATGTTTTAAGACCCTTTTGGATTAAGTGTGCTATATAAATATAAAAGTATTGGGACACACTATGGACTGTAGAAATTAATCCCAATAGTGCAGTTAGCCACATTAATTTGGGTAATATTCTGCCTACTGAAATGTCCTGAGTAGTTTCTGTGAACCAAATTCTCCAGGTGATTTTCTTCTCAGCCAAGGGGGTTGTATTACAACAGAACAGGATTTGGCCCCATGTTGTTCAGTTTTTATTGTGCTGTTAAATTGCCAAAATTGGCAACATTTCAATGGTGGGCAAAGCATATGTTAACATATCTGCATAACTCTAAAATCCACCTGGCAACAGGGACTAAATAAGATTAAGATCTTTATGATTAAATATTTTTCTTTCCAGAAATTCTACAATAGGACTGGCACTACTATACAAGCATTCATGCGTCTTAGAAGGAGAAATGAGACAAATTATTTTCATTTAAAGAGGATACTTTCCTTCTCTCCCTCCAGAAATGAAATGGTGAAATAGGATGAAGGACAAAAATATTAACAAGATCTGAGCAGATTTAATTAAAGAAGCTTTCCATTTTATTGCAAACAGACTGTCCCACTTAATCTTCCCACTCTTTGTTTTCTCTCTCGTGCACCTTTTTGTGTAATTAAAGCAAGACAAACTGAGGTTTCAATTAAACTCCTTTCAAAATATATAGTAGCTACCCTCCAACGTCTGTTAAAAGAATTCATGAACCAGCACATTTACAAATTCATTTCAGGGTTTCCAACAACCCCAATTGTCCTGCTTTCTTATCTCCTGCATTTTATCCTGTGGTAAACCAGACTGTGTTAGCATTTCTCAATCTCTGGGTCATGACACTGAAGGGAGTTTCCAGGGCCTAAGATGGTCACCAATGATTGTCTGGAGAGAGAGAGAGGGGTAAGAGTTTGCTGCCATAAGCGGTCTTCTGTCTTCCATTAACACACATTTGCTTAGTCACTTGCAACTGGTTCACCTCAGACACAGGAGTACCTCAAAAAAGTCATTGGGGCAGATCCCCCTGGAATCTTGTTTTGCAACAGTCTATGTAGCAGAGTGAAGGATTATGGGATGCCTCTCAGAAGTGACCTTAAATGCAGCCAGCAGCTGGTCAAATGTTAAGCTATCTTGTGGGAGGTAAACCCAGGAATACATAGGAACAGATCCAATACTCTTTGTTATATAGAGTTCTACCAGATAGATGCACACTGTGAGCTTCTGCACTACTGACCAATTCTACAAGGGGTTCTAAAGTTACAGCTGTATTGAAGCCCTGGAAAGAACCAACATTCCAAATGAGGCAGATGTTCAGTGCGCCTGCCTTAGGACATTACACTGTGGGAGTTATGTTTCCCCTCCATCCTTTGTCTGTTCAGATTAGGTTCTTTGGGGCGAGGCCTGGTCTCTTACTGTGTGTTTGTACAGTGCCTAGCACAATAGGGTCCGATCTGGGTTGGGCGCTCTAGGTGTGACCATAATACAAAATAAGAATATTATTAATAAATTTCCCTGTTTGTACATCAGAGGCCAGCTCTTGTTTGATCCTTTCAATGGCTTTTTGTTGTTTCAGGGCCAATTTAGGTTTTTTCATTATGTTTTGGTTTTTTAAAACAAAAATTTGCTACTTTTGAAATTCAAAGAAAATTAGCAAACTGAAACATTCCAATTCCACTTGGACAAGCAATCTCAGCTACAGCCAAAGCAAATGTCTTAGCTGCCTAAGCATTAGGCTCAAGTCACTGAGATACCCTAGAAACCTCAAATCTTATCAGGATCAGTTTAGTCCTTCATGCTGCCAAGGTTAATAAACTGATTTTCCTGTAGTTTACTGAGGAGTGGGTCTTTGTGATTATAATAAAATAATACCACCTAGCTCCTAGAACAGTTCTTTTCTTCAGTAGATCTCAAAGTACTTCACAGTCTTTAATGACAGGATGCTAAGATAGCAAATGACTGTGTGGATAAGGTTTCATGGCACTTAAAAAAAAAAAAAAAAAAGCAGTGCTTTGCTATGGTGTCCCGATGAAAATTTTCTTTCCCCACCCCATCTGCTATATTATAGCTCTCCTCTTCAGAGGTAGCTGCATTTCCAATGTTATTTTATGTTTATAGGTTTGTAAAGCATTTTGTGATTCTTTAATATGAAAAGTACTGTAGAATTTTTATAAAATATCATTAAGTTCTATTGCTTTGTGGCTGAGAAAGGATCATGGAGCAAGAGGCAACTCATATTTTTGTATTTTCCTCAGCCCTCTGAAGTTAAAAAAATGTCAATAGTTGAAATGAAGAAGGGTTTAAAAGGCTAACCTCTTCTCAAACAAAATTCTCTATTAAACTGAAGTTAAGGCTGAGGATGCAGCTTAGTAAAATCCTTATATTAACCCTGTAGTTAGCAAAAAACAATCATTAGAAACCCAGGAAATTATTTGGGGATTAAACTTAAAAGAAATCCAAACAGCATAATAGCGGACCATCACCGTCATTGGGAGGGACAGAACCTGAGACCTTCAGCGTGGACACCACTCTAACAGAGTACTTGAGCTCTTTGCATTTGGCCACCAAACCAACCAAGCAATTCAGCACATGAGTAATCCAATTGAGGTTAATGGAATGCTCGTGTGCTAAAAGCTAAGCATGTACTTATGTGCAGTAATAGTAGGCGGTTATCCTTCACCTGGAGCATCTGCTGGAGGACGATGGGGGATGACACTCTTTACATTAGTAAGTATGGAAATGCATAGTTAAGATCACCCAGACCATACCATTGAGCCTGATAGAAGCAATCTTCAAAATAAGGGAGGCAAATACACTGATTTAAGGAACAAATATGTTGACATCCATGAGAAATAAGAAATCTTGGGCATTGGAAAGGGTGGGGAATGGATACAAGGAGAAAAGGACATTTTATTCTGATGTATATAAATACAACCATGGCAAAAAAAAAAAAACCCTCAGAAAATTCAGTTTGCAGAATCAGGGTCTGATCCAGCAGGAAAAGAGAGGATAAACAAAAACATGGTGAACCTTACTGATGAAATGCCCTCCTTTTCCCCCACGCACACCCTCTAAAACTTTGCCAGACAAAAATGTATGTACTAGAGAATCCACAAGCATTTAACTTTTAAAACAGTGCTTGCCTTTTAAAATTTTTAAAGAATTTCTAAAGATAGATATCAAAATAGCAGCCTAGCAAGCTCCCTGTCCTGTCCACAAGGTATGTTTTAGTCAAACACAAGTTATGGACTCAATACAGGGATAACTGGGGGAAATTTATGATTTACAGAAAGTCAGTCTAGATGATCTAGCAGTCCATTCTTACCTGAAATTCTACGAATCTCTGGGTGGGGCGGGCAGGCAGGCAGGCAGCCAGGAACTGTTCACCACCCCGGAGATGCCTAGCCAGTCTCAGCAGTTGCTCTCCAGCGAGAAAGCAGCAGGAGAGGAGGCGCCTGGTAAGTGGTTGTGGTTTGTGTAGTGAGGAAGTGGTTTCAGGGTATAGAAATGTACAAGGCTGGTTGTGTTTCTGTGTGCTGGACATTTCCCTGTGCAGCTAATCAGTAGAGCGGAACAGGGTGTTGATGCACATTGAGATCTCACGGGAATCCTCCAGAGAGATCTCCACGAAAGTTTCCTGGAGGTACTTGGAAATCCTCCACCAAAGGTTCCTTGACAGAGCTGCTTTGTTCCTTCCCCCATTGTAGGAAACTTTCCCAGCCATTCGGCAATCACTTATGCAGGGACCAAAGCAGCATACAGGCGAGCTGTCGGGACTGTCCCTATAAAATCAGGACATCTGGTCACCCTATGCACAACAGAGACAAGAATTCACTGGGTGAAATCTCTGGCATCTAGCCCAATATCTTATGGTGGTTAAACTAGAGAATATTTTTCAGGGTACATCTACACTGCAAATGGAAACGTGACTAGCGCAAGCCATACTCATGCCAGCTTTGATCAGTCTTGCATAGATAACAATAGCAGTGCAGACGCATGTACCAGCAATCCAAGTATGTACCCAGGGTCCACAGCAGACTTGTACTTGGGCAGCTAGTTCATGCTGCTATGTCTTCACAATTATTGTTACCTGCACCAGCTAGATTAAAGCTAGCATACAGATATGGCTACCCGAGCTGCAATCATACCTTCACTTGCAGTGTAGCAGTACCTTTAGAAAAGCCATCTAGAACTTTCCAGGGGCACTCAGCACCTTACAGCACCAAGCCTATTTTGAGGTGAAGGCCAGCAGGCGAATTTAATTTCAGCAAGAGCAGCAAGTGCAGCACAGCTGTTCCATGTAAAATACGAACATCATTAAACAGTGAGTAGGAGAGGTAATTACTTATTATTGGGTCACTGGAGGAGGATTGTTCAGAGACCCACAACAGAGAGTGTGTGAATGACACGTACGCAACTGGCATGAAAAGAATGTACTGAAATTTCATACAGAAACAAACCCTGCTCACTGGAAATTCCGCCCTCCCTCCCCTAAATGAATGCAATCTTAAGCTGAAATGAAAGATCACTCCCCTCCTCTAGCCCTCTTGGCACCTCTATAGGCCTGATTCAACAGCACTAATCATGCACGCTATATTTGTGTTCACTTCAGTGGGACCTCCCTTGCACAGACTGAAGAGTTGCAGGATCACGCCTGGAGAAGGCAGTCTTTTTTCCTAGAGGCTTTGCACCACGGCTCATTTGGATATCTGTAATATATCTAATTTACCTGCTCTGCGCCATTTTTACAGATGGGGAACTGAGGCACAGCAAGATTAAATGGTTTGCCCAAGACTTCTGAGGCAGATAGAAGAATTGAACCCAGATGCCCTGAGTCCCAGCATTAAGCACAAACTACTCCACCTCTCCCCCCGCCCCCCAGAAAAGAATGTACCTTTGGGAATTTGCATTTAACCATCATTTATGAATGCCACATCTAAAGGGGGAAGGGAAATAAGAAAACAAATGCATGAGTCTTTTTATGCTGTTTCAGCAAAGAAGAAAATCTTAATTCTGCTCTTGAAAGGCCTAATCTAATGGGCTGTGCATATCTTGCATAAATATTTTATCAGAAGAAAACACTTCCAGAAGAATGTCTTTTCTTCCCACTTTGTCTGGTTCAAATAAATGTAGAAACAGTTGCTGCTGATTACAAAATTTCATTTTATATCACCCTGGAAGCTGGTTCAGATGGATAAAGCCTTCCATTTAACTCCAGTTATCACACTACACTAGTACCTTTTCCAAACAGAGTGATTGAGTGATATAACCACTCTCTTAACAAATGGGATGCAGAATTGCATCAAGCACAGATACCATGGGTGCCTGCAGCCTGTCATGGATGATGAGGTTCTATTGGAAAGCATTTTAGATAAACCTACCGAAGAAATTGCATAAAAGTATAGACACATATGTGATAGCAAACATCTCTGGCTTATATAATGACATTAGGCACATCTTTGATGTTCGGTAGACTATTATATTCAAGATTTATTATGTGTAAGAAATGAACCTTTACTCTGTCACTGTTTTCAGGATCTTCTGTCATGTTAATCGGATTATCTATGAGAGTTATGCTTACCATCAGTTTGTTAGCAGAGATCCACTTATTCTGCTTGGCTTTTAAATTCTCACAATGTTGTGGTCTCAGCCTGAATTCATTTTGCACCCAATTACCCCAAGCCTTCAGTGAGAATTTGGATGTGCAAAGAATGCAAAATCAGAATTGAGATGCCTTATTTTCTATCTAGTTCTTCAATAGATGAACTTTTCTGCCCTGGTAATGAAAAACGAAATAGCTGCAAAAGGTCTATGTGAATGAAATATGACCCAGTGATTAGACACCTATATACCCCTAAAAAGGAGTTTACTAAATATGGGTGAAGAAAGGAGATTTCTTTTCCCCTCTCTCTTAATCCACTGTTTATTCCTTGATTTTTTTTTCTGTTAAAAGAACACGGAATACTTAATAGGACCGCAAGCATATATGGAACACTTTCAACAAAAGCAATGCACCAGAACAATACTGGAGCCAGACTGAGAAATATGGATCCATGTCTAAACTTCCCCAATTCTCTGTTCATTCTCCCAGTGCTCCCCAAATTGTTGCCCCTTACACATTGCTCCTTCCAGGCAGGGATTTGGAAAGGGTCAGAAAACAGAGCACCCATGCATACTAGGAGCTACAACAATCCCAATGAAAAATAATGGTCAGTGACTAGTAATTGGGTGCCCAACCGGAGATAGCAAAGTGCTGAGCATCCACCCCTGAAAATCAGGTACTTTTAAAATGGCTTAAAAGTGGAGGCATCCCAAATCCCTTTGAAAGTCTTGGCTAATTGATAATGCATGGAGTGTCAAGTCAACACCCTCTCCCATTCCAATCCCCTTAAAACAAACAACTATCTCTTCCATGTCATCTGCAAGCAGTAAGCTGTTTGACTAGGTTTACGTGAGTGGTTTTTCTTCGCAAAGATTTTCCACCATTGTTAATGACAGTGCAGCTCCACTGGCATTAGCAATAGCAGGAGCCGAGCACAGAAAGTTTCCTGTGGGTATTTAACACAACCGTCTAACCTTCCACAGAGCAACTCTCTCAGCTGTGGGGTTAAACGCCGATGGCCTCTTCAGCCTAGTGTATGCTGGGGGCTAGTCTGCACCAAAAACTTACATTGGCATAGCTGTCTCTTGGTGGGAGGGGAGGAGAGGAGGAGCGTGGGGGGGAAAAATCCACATCCCTGAGAGTTGTAGATAAACCAACCTCACGCTCAGAGCGGATACCTCTAGGTCAATAGAAGAATTCTTCTTTCGACCAAGCTTCTGCCTCTCGGGGAGATGAATTTACTACAGCAATGGGAACATCTCTCCTGCCACTGTAGTAAGTGTCTACACTGACGCTCTACAGCAGCTGTGCTGCTGTAGCATTTTAAGTATAAATATAGCCTGAGGCTTCCACCATTGCTACCTCCACTGGAACTGCACTGATATCAGCAACCATGCATGATTTTGCCAAAAAAACCCTAGAGCGGGCAAAGCTTGTGTGGCATGTAAATATGAAACCCACTGATGAATGGGGTTACAGGTCCATCCCCATCTCTGCCCCCCCTCCACCGTGCCAGTCCATAGTGGATATGAGTTGTAACAAGCCATCAGCTAGAGTCTTGCTTTTAGCTCTGGATGTCCTAGGTGTGTTGGCCAAAATACTCTTGCCCGTGGGTTACATGTACACACACCTATATTCACACACACAAGGAACAGAACACAATGGAATCAAGGGGTGAAACTTATCACTGAAGCCAATGGGACTTTTGCCATTGACTTCATCAGGTGTAGGATTTCACCAAAGACAAGCTTAAGTGAAAGATGAATAACTGTGATCCAATTGTTTGTCTTTTCTCCCCCCAGCTTCATCCCCACCTCACCCCAAACAGTTGTTTGCTATTCTCACTCATTGCAAGACATCTAAAGTTAGGGCCAAACCTGCATGCACTGGCTACAGGGCATTGTGCTCATTAATGTGCAGAGTCCTGTTGACAGCGAACATTGTGCCCATTAGTCAATGCCTGCAGATCAGAGCCTGGAATATAAGCTGTTTGGGCCAGTGACCTTCTCTTTTTATTTATGCTGTTACATGCCTTTGGGTACTCCATAAGTAACACAGCAGAGAGTAGTAGTCATAATCGTAGCACCTTCCCTGGAGAGCTATCACCAGCATCTCTGCACCCTGCTCCTGAGAACAGTGGCTTAAAGCCACAGTCTAGCCTGCAGTCACCAGAATTAATTAATAAATATGTTTCACAAACAAACTAAAGTAGATGCAAATTACCATCGTAAAAGTGGTAGTGCACAGTAGGAACTCAAAATACCAGGCCACAGCAAACACTCATTTTATTAGTAAATATTAGATTCATCATCGTCAAATCTTCAAGCACTCCACCATCTCCCTTGCTGCAATTATAGCCCGTGTGCGATCAGACTTCAAGGAGGATTTGCTTTCCAAAATGCACACAGGGAAGCCAGATTTTCATCTGGTGTAAATTGCCATGGCATCTCTGAAGTTGCTGGAGCAGTGCCAATTCACACCAACTGATCTGGACCAGGAGTGCCATTTCTGTACATTTTTAAAGGATTAATCAAACCAGAAGCAGCAAAACAAAGTATTTAATGTGATTCCCACTAGAGGGAATTTATTGCTCTCGGGAAAGGTTTTTCCTTTAAGTGTAGGCACAAAGAAAGTAAGCTGCCATGGGATAAGAGGGAAGGTCCTCTCATGGATCAGTAACTGGTTTAAAGATCGGAAACAAAGGGTAGGAATAAATGGTCAGTTTTCAGAATGGAGAGAACTAAATAGTGGTGTCCCCCAAGGATCTCTACTGGCACCAGTACTACCCAACATATTCATAAATGATTTAGAAAAAAGGGGAAACCGTGAGGTGGCAAAATTTGAAGATGATACAAAATTACTCAAGATAGTTAAGTCCACAGCAGACTGCAAAGAGTTACAAAGGGATCTCACAAAACTGGGTGACTGGGCAGCAAAATGGCAGAAGAAATTCAATGTTGACAGATGCAAAGTAATGCACATTGGAAAATATGATCCCAATGATACATATAAAATGACGGGGTCTAAAAGGTACAGAAAAAGGCAACAAAGATTATTAGGGGTATAGAACAACTTCCGTATGTGGAGAGATTAATAAGACTAGGACTTTTCAGCTTGGATACCGGTAAGAGACAATCAAAACTCAAGGACCAGCCCAAGCCCTGCCTGGCGACACTGCTGGCCCGAGCCAACATCACGGATGTCACAACTTTTTTGGCAAAACTGGGCATTTGTCCTGTTTGCTCTTGCCTGAAAGTTCTTCTGCACCCCCCGAGGGCAAGAGCAAACAGGACAAATGCCCAGTTTTGCCACAGAAGTCGTGACATCCACGACAGAGCTTAAAAAGGGGACTGCCCTGGCCAAAATGGGACATTTGGTCACCATACTGTTAAAGTGACTTTATAAAACATCAAAACTGAAGTTATTCTAGACATTTAGTATTTGTACCTCAAAGAGAAATCAGAGTAGAAATCTCAGGAGGGTGGCTTTTCCCCCTCACAAGATTTCCAATGCTTCTTTGTTTCAATGAAGTCAGAAATACAGACAGTATTTCTTTAGCATGACACATTTTGGTATTTTCATGCCTGGGATGAGAGAGATAAATGTATATACAATGATAGAAAAATTTGACGCTCATAAAGTGTTCTTTTACAGCTGAAGGACTGAGTGGATTTTTAGTTTCTCATTCAGTGGTTCTCCCTTTCCTAGTTATAAATACAATTCTGTAACAAAACTAGCGATATTAGCAAAACTAAAAAATTATTGAGACATTTTGGGGGTTCACCCAGACAAGTAAGGGGCTGTGCCACCACCTGTCCTGCAACCTTGAATGCTTCTGTGCTATTCAGCTTTTGCTCAGAGCCCTGACACCAACAGCTTGCTAACCTGGTTACTCACTGCCAGGTGACACCAACAGCCCTTCCAGTCTCGAGTCTTCCCCAAATGGTCTCCTCTGCAGTGCTCAGCCTCTCTCGCTGTAGCACTCACAAAACCTCAGCAATGTTGCTGCTCCTTTAAGGAGACAGTACACAACACCAACCTGTTAGTTTAGCGGAGGACTTCATTCTTTCAGTTTGTAACACTAACCTGAAACGGGTATGGGATAAAACAAGATTTAAGTTGATTAACAAAAAAACAGATACTTAAATGATGCCAAATAGAAGGTGTTAGGATAGAAATGGTTCCAAATTAACAAACTTAAGACATGTCTAAGACCAAAACCTAATTTAACAAACTAGAGTCTTTTGTTCAAAGTAATTTTCTCACCACAGTCAATTTACCAGCATGGCAGGCTAGTCTTTAGCCAGGATCCAACACAGAACCCAAAACTCAGGGTTTCTTTGTTTCTTCAGCTGAAAGATTCCCAAAAGGTGTTTCCCTCTCTCCTTATATCCTCAAAGTTTTATCTTCATTTTCAAAGTCAGGAAGCCCTACTGGAGTTCAGCTTGCCGTGTCCACCAGGAAACTCATGCCATGTTAAGTTTTGCACTCCCTTCTCCCTGCCGAGATAGTTACGTGGCTATCTTCCCTCGCTCACCAGTTTGATGGTTTTGTTTACCTTTTATATAAATGTACTTCTATTGCTCCCTCTAGCTCAATTTACATTGCAGACACGTTCAAGCAGGCAGGACCACATTCTAGTCGGGGGGGGAGGGGGAGGGGGGACTTAAGCTTTACCTGCCAATAACTTATTTCTAGTACATAGATCATAGATCACCCATACATACACTACACAATAATATGAATGACTTGAGTGTTACCAGATCACAAGAGAGATCCCTCACATGACACCTTTTAGATACAGATTATGACAACAATGGGTTGGGGTACACTCAGCTGGTCGGTCCAGTAGAGGCTGCTACATATTGGGGAACCCCTTGCCTTCTGGCATTGGGGTGCTTTTAGGGTTACATCAATGCAGTTTGAATACTAATAAAGCCTCTTGTCACACATCCTTTGGTGCTATCTATTTAAACCCTGAGAAAACAATTACTCTAGGGGCAAAATCCTGGGCACAGAACAAAGCCCACTGAATGCAACAGTGTTACACCAAGGATGGATGTGGCCCAACGTGTCTGAGTTTCACATAGGATGAGATTTTTCAGAGGCAACTAAGGAAATCAGACTGCCAGTTCCCATTGAATTTCAATGGGATTTGGGTACTTAACTCCCTTAAGCTATTTGAAGACCACAGCCATGATCATGCACCGGTATGCAGATAGCTGATAAATGACCACCTGTTTCCTCTTACTCTATAATATTTAAGTGGGTCTTGGGTTGTTTCAGCCTCATCACTTTTTCCTCCTGTGAGCATAAATCATTTGACTTCTGGGGTCCCCCCCCACTATCCTGATTTCATTATAAGCTGAGCTGACAAACCTCTTCACAGCTACAATTTGCTTGGGGCAACTGGTTATTGCATCAGGCTAGTTTTCTTTAGAGGATTTCTACTATGTAAAATGTTTCTTCTACTTCACTTACCTCTCTCCTTTTCAAACAGCTATCAGATGTGTCTCTCACTTTGCGTACATATCTGCTATAATACTGCAGGTATCTGCTGGAGTCTCTCTCTCTCCTAACAAGGAACCAGATCATTCTCATCAATCTGCACATGGAGGGTCTCAGACATGCAAATATCCCAATGCAGGGAGAGAGAGAGGTAGAAGGTCAGGGTTCGGGGGCAGCATAGCTGCTTTTGCAACACCACTCCATTCTCCTAGTGTCCTCTCCACAGCTCCTGGGGTCATGCTGTGGAAGAGAGGTGACTGGACAGGCCAAAGTGGGCAGATCAGGGGGATGCACACCATCCCCTTCCAGTCCCTGCTATAACAGCTCCAATAGAATCAAGCTTCCAGGGAAACGAGAGCATTGCTGATTGCCAAAGCCACTGTGAAGACAAATGGCCTCCACATGGATGAACCTAGTCTCTTGCCTGTCCTATAGGACCCTTTACAGATAAGGCTAGCAGATAAGGTACAAACCATGCCCTAATGCGAGGAAGTCTCCGATGGGATCCTCCCAGAATTTATTTGCCCCAAACCCAATCCTGCTGCTTTTAACGTCTGGCCTGCTGTTTGGCAAGGAGATGACTAGTCTCCACGAAGGCTAGTGGGAGGTAAGAGAGCAGCTCATTTTCATTTAGATAGATTGGCACCTTCTGGAATATAAAAATGGAAGCAAAGGAAGGGTGGACACCCATCTAGAGCCTTAGTGAGATTAAAGAGGGTGGATAAAACACTTATATTATGCACCTCTACTCAGTGGATTAGTGTCATGAGACAGCATGGAGGGAAGGACTACGAGAAGCTGATGTTTCTAGCTATCAGTGGGCAGTTGAAGTGGAGGGTGATCTGTGCCTGGATGGCATGAATTGCAGATCTGTATCTATGAGATGGCAGTTGAACTGGATGAAATGGAGCCAAAATGATAATTCCAGCAAAGAGGTGATCCCAGTCACTCCATTTTCAGTATCGTTAGGCAGAGAATGGGTGGCGGCAGAGCAGAGACTGTTTGTGGATATTTAACTATGAATTTTCTGACTAACATTTTGAAGTTACAGCATATTAATGATGTTTCAATAAGCTTGCCAGTGAATTTCCATAGCCCATGAAAAAAAGCTTTTTAAACCATGGAGATCTTTTTTCTGTTCCCTGGGGGCGTGGTAAGGAATTGCAAGGCAGGCAGGACAGCTGGAGGAAGATGTTAGAAAAATAATTATGCCGAACAATCTTTGAAATTAGTTTAGTTTTAAAGGCTGCTTGCACAGGAAAGACCTATAGCGGGATACTCTCACCGACTTCAATACAGTCACATTTTCACCCAGAGACCTATTTAGTGAAAGCTCAGGTCACTCTTAGACCTTTGGCAAAGATTATACTAGTTCTTAATCAAGAGCATGATTCCGATTTTAATGGCCTAAATCCGTTGACACAGGTACTGTAGGAGTAAGATCAAAATTAAAGCTCAATGTTTACACATTTAAAACTCCTTAATGAAAAACATGCACAATTTTATACCTATTCTTTTAGAAAACAAAAAAAACACACACTAGGATTTTCTGCCAGAATCTTGGTTAAGACACACTTGAAGTTTCTAGCGTGCACCGTTTCTGAGCTACGTATCACAAATTTTTAAAAAAGAGCATTAGAATGCTCTTTTTAAAAAAGTTAATCACCACTATTATTTTTCTGCCCATACCTCACAGTACAAATTTTTGAGATGTGTAGCCAGAGGAAAACCTATGTGAAATTTCAGACACAAAGGAACTTTTGAGAAAAGTTTAGAAAGTACAGAGGGGTAAAAATCAGGGAACTGGAAAGATAGCCTGCAATCAGATTCACATGGACAGACTACTGGGGGGGTCTCAGTGAAATTGTCAGGCTTCCACATCGGAAAAGGGATCTGCCCACGCAGATCTGATTGCAGAATCTGGTCCTTAGCTATGCAAAGTCTGCCATCTCTCTATAAGGATGGAAGCTATCTGAAGAAATTAACATTGAAACTAAAGTACCCTTTTGCCCCTAGAAAAGGCCCTCCAGGTCAGGACTCCAGTATGTTAGGGGGGAGCCTTGCACTCATGCTACCCAAGCTGTATCCTCACTATGGATATAAAAGGAATTCAGAGATGATAATCTGACTGTTCATACAGGTAGTAAATTTAATTAGAAAATAATTAAATAAATGATGTGTGTCTTCCAGTAAGCAATCAGCCAGTTGTAATTACAAGGTTGATGCCTCTAATCCTCACTTCTTTATGTATGTTTTTCAGCCAAGTATGACTATTAGGGACGGAACAGTTTACAAAAGATTTTTTTTTTAAAACCACCCTATCTTCTGTGTGTTCTCCATCCATTACAGAAGTAATTTCACATCACAATCTGATAAATAATAGGCTCCTCTGGGATGGAACTTTTATGAGACTTGTCATGTAAGTGCAGAGTAATTAATTATAAGTCTCCTATTTACACTTTGTCAGATAAGAGCATTAAACAGCAAGCAGCTGGGAGGGATTCTGGAGCTTTGCACATTTACTCACTCTATATGCAATTAAAAGGTAGATACCACGGACCTGATTCTCATTTATATTAAAGCCCCTTTACACCACTATGGCAAGGCAAAGGAGCCTTAAAATGAGATTTTACACTCACTCTTAGGCCCCTGCAACCTTCCAGATTGGTATAAAGGGGCCTTAATGTAAATAAGAATCAGGACCTAAAAGTTATTATCAAAGTAGATGAAAAGAGGAGGAGAAGGGGGGGGAGATAGAGGGTTGCTTTAATTAAATGGATAAGTTGTGTTTGTGTCTCTGGCGGTAGCGTACCCTCACATGTTTGTTATACTCTGTTCCAAATTAATTTCATTGTATTTTGATATTTCTCTTCTCCAAGACAATGAACATAAGTCAATATTAAAAATTGCATTAATATGACTGGGTGGCTTAAAGATTGGAAATGGGATACACAGCCTTTTGCCTCTCAGTCACCAGTTAATCCAGCTTCAAGGTTCATAGAGAGCAAAAGTAATTGCCTTCTCGTGGCATTACGGCAGCCTACATCAAAATGACCTGGTGGTATCACTCTAGTCCCTAGTAGACAGTGGTCTGCATCATAACTGGCACCATAATAGTGGTCCCAGCGGAGAGGTTAATGATTGAATAGACAAGAAGAGTGAACTACTTTTTCAGGCTGACAGAAGAGGTTTGAATCACATTGATGGGCTGAGATTGCTGGTAACTAGACAGACTATAGCTATGCTGCACAGAGGCAGTTGTAGTCCTGTGGAGAGCCACAGGATAGAGACCTGCATTCTATCATAGCTTTGCTTGATACCTCTCAATCCGTCAAAACTCAAATGAGGGACAAAGACCCAAAACAAAGGACACAGTAAAATATTTTGTCCAGGAAACTTTCAATGCCATGGGGTTCCTTCCTTTAGTGTAAATGACCCTATTACCTCTATTTCACCATTATTTCTGATGTTAATAACCCTAAAAACAGAAGAGAAGGCGAGGGGACAACAACAAATTTGTGTGGAAGGAAAGTTGATTTAAATCTTAAACGAGTGACTCCCCTCAAAATAATGGACATGCTAGGTCTCTCTGTTCCTCAGTTCCTCATCTATAAAACTGGGGATATATGCTGCCACTTCTTTATACTTTTAAGATTTACCGGGGGAGGGGGGGGGAGATCTACCTAGATAGTAGGTATTATTCAGTTTCCATTTCTGAGAAATGAACACCTTCAGGAGCTTTAAAATTTACGAAAGATACGTTTAAAGTCATATTAACACCAGACTCAAGATTCACTTTTCTAGAAGTTCACAGCATTTAGTGGTTACCCATACTAAAAGTATATAGCTTCCTAACAATAAACTGCCAAGCAACATGAGTAAATGTAGTAAAAATATATCCTTAAAGCAACATATTAGCCTGACTAAAAGCAGGGGGTGGGGGAAGAGAGAAAGAGGAGAGAGAGAAAACCTGCTGAATTGAGAATTTGGGAAATAATTCCCTGACTTTACCCTTATGATGAGGGGAAGGAAAAAAATATGTTCTGGCCTATTCATAAAAACCATACACATAGCACCTCATCCTCCCCCATTGCCCACCAACCCACAAACCAAAAAACAAACAAAGTGGACACAAATATAATGACTTGCACTCAGTAGAAGTTTGGATGGATGGGCTTCCAAGCCTGTTTACTTCAATAGGCTGTCAGCTCCATATCATATTGCACTTCAAGGATTATTTTGCATTGACATGCTGTCTGGAGTGGTTCATGACCATGAGTGCCAACCTCAGAGCAGACTGCCAAGAAGCAGGGCAGAGACCCCAAACTGGTGGTATGTTCTATAATTTGATTTCACCAACCCAGTAACAAGTCTGAACTCCTTAAGCACTATAACAGTCTTCCCATGGAGTCACAGTCAGTCCCCTTCAGCGTTCCAGTCTACCTTGCCATCCAGCAAGCTAGACTGAGTGATAGTTGCTTGCCATATACCAAAGATCACAGAAGATTCAGTTTACAGTAGGTCCCAAGAGACCAGTCATTGACCCCAGGTCAATTTGTATCTCGATCTCACACCAAATGCAAGCCTTGTAGCCAATCCTATAGTAAACTAGCTAAGAATTTGTTAAATAGGAAAAAGAAATAAGAAGTTATTTACAGGTTAAAGCAGGCAACATATATACACAAATGAGTTACAGTCAATGGTTCCAAAAGGTGATAGAGAAGTAGTAATCAGTCGACACTGAATGTCTTTTAGGGCTTACGCAGGCTGATCCTGGAGAATCTCTGCTTCTGTTTCCTCTCTCCAGCCCTGTGAGAGTCCAAACAGCACAAAGACACAAAGAGAATTTTTCTTTTGTGTGTCCCTGTTTTATAACCCTTCTTCCAGCGTTCAAGCTGATGCGATGGGCTTTCTTATGTGAAGCACCTTCATGGCTGTGAGAGGGCCAATAACCCAGTCTTTGTGTCACGGTGTTCCACAATAGCCCAGTTAAGCTTTGATAGCTCTTCCTGATGGGTGGGAAAACCACTCCTCCTGTCTGGGTTCACAAGTTCAGAGCAGGCATTTTTATAGTTATACACATAAAATATCTTACATATCACCTTATAGCATAGGATACACACATTATAAGTAAGATCAATGCATGCAGAAACATACACACATTTTACAGAGTCTAAACACATTCTTATATGTTCAACACCTATCCTGAACAACACTAACATACAGGTGAGCTGGTCTTGTTTCCAGCTATGAATTTGTCAGTGCTCAGCTGACACCTGCAGTCTTGGCAAGCACTGGTCTATCAGCATCACGTGCAACTTTTAAGGTGACAGTGTCAATTAGTTCAAGTCTCTAACTGAAGTTTGTAAAAACAGCAGCAGCAGCAACAAACACAAAAGTTAAGACTCTGGGAAGAAGGGAAAGTTTTTAAAACCTGATCTGAGCTGAAATACTTCAATAAATTCTTCATAAATTTGTTTTTAAACATTTCTCTCTGCCATGGGAAACCCAAACACCAAAGCTCTGTGCTGGTGTGCAAGGACAAAAAAACAAACAAAACTCCAATGAAACAGAAACCCTCAATGAATGGGACTAAATATGGAAAATGAAAGTAAATCTTGGTTCACTGTCCAAGCTAAGTGAAGCATAGAAGAGTATTAAATGAGGGACAGTATTTTAAAAGTTGAATTTACTTTCAATGGTAATACTCCCAACTGTAAGTGACAAGCAAGTACATTTTTATGAATACGGCTATATTTTTCGAGTGTCATTTTTAAATAGCAAGCGGATCACAGCACAAAAGTAGCTGCTGATACTGTAGGAGGCCGTACAAAAAAGTATGTCTCATTGGTTTAGTAACAGTAGTTTAAAAATGAACATTTCAGAGAAAAGACGCTAACAGTTCACCAATTGCCAGTATTACTGTATTTTTCTTATATGTTTGTATAGGTACCTAGCATGGCAGGGAAAGCATCTCCAGGAACAACAGCAATACAAGTCATGTTATCAGATTGCTACTTAGGAAAACTACTACATTACTTGGAGATCCAAAAAACCTGAAGCACATGTGGTAAATAATCACATTAGATTCCAAGTGCTGAATAATTATCATGTGATGTACAGGTTGGGCAGTTACTATATAGTTATGTAGTCATTACCAACTAATTACATGGCTTTGTATGCCCTGTAAAACAGAGTTACATTTTCTTTTAACATATAATTGAGGGTTTTAATGTTGGGAGAGAATAAAGGGATGAAGAACATGACTGGAAGCCTTTTGTTTTCCCACAGATGAATAGTGTGATATGTGAATAGGGGCAATATAATGTACATGGTATTCAGTGACAATACGGTTGTTGGTGTTGCTTCATTCAGTGTAGGAACAAGCCCTCAGTTTGGACGTATGGAATTTAAAACATAATAAATTGGTGGATCCTTCTCCAAAAGTTTGGATAAGCAGCCCAAAGTTCAAATACTCATCCAAACTCCTTAGGCTAGTTAATTGGACTGGAAATTTTGTAAGATTCCAGGTACTTCCTAGATCCAGTCTGAGACCTACCGCTCTCATGGCATTTCAGTCTTTCTGTTCCTACTTGGAGAAGAAACTGTAAAGGTTCATTAAAGTGAAAACATTGGCTAACAATTTTAGGTTCTATCTTCTGTGCTACCCAGAAAAAAAAAGTTAAAAAGGTATCCTTATTTTTATCCAGTTTGTTTTTTTGGCACCCAACTCATCCAAAAATATTTAAGGGTGAGGAAGGATGATCTTGTGTTTAAGACGTAGTTGTTGAGGTTTAGGGGTGAAATCCTGGCTCTACTGACTGATGTTGATGGGACTTTCATCACTCATTTCAACGGGGCCAGGATTTTACCCTCGATTTTTTGAAGCAGCATAGGGGATTCAGCTACTCACGTTCCATTAGAATTCTACTAAATCCTCTGCACTGCTTTAAAAATCTTAGCTCCAGTGACTTCATTCAAAACTATTGAGATTATCCATCAGCGTTCATGAATATGAGATATTGAATTTCATGTGCTTTTTGCAACTCAGAACCAGAGATGGGCCTCTACATGCATTTAAAAGACAGGCATTTCCATTAACCATTAAACAAACCTATTGGCAACATTTCAAAGTTGTAGTAAAACCTGAAGTCAGGCAAGTTTCACTGTGATTTGTGACAAATGTTACACACAGCTCTATTCCCAGTCAGAGCAATGCGTAAATCTTTGGCTCCCAGAGAAGAGCAGAGCCATACTTCTGTCCTATACTAAAGAAGACAGAAACATTTACAGTAATGATAAACTGAATCTGTAGAAAGGAACTGGTAACAAGAATGGCTAAATACTTCCTCTTGATAATGAAAAATCAATGTACGTTTTCAAGGTGAGTCTCCTTTTACCGCCATATACCATACACCTAGCAATGGTGGTGATATTAATAAGCTACTGTTCTATTTGCTATAATAGCTACCAGAAAAGCAATCTATGAAGCTATAAACATTTGCAAAAATCAAAGCAATTGCCATTCATTAAGAAGCATAGACCAAGAATTTGACATTCTTATATTTCCATGAAATTTCATGCAGGTTTTTGTCTTTTTTTAAATTGGACTTTTAAAGCCGAGGTTCTGTGTGAGCATTTAAGAGGCCGAGGTACTTTAAGAGTTGGGTTTTACCTGGTGCCCTTGGCGAAAAGTTTCCTGACCACATTGTTCTTTATGGAGTTAGTCTTTTTTGTGCTGAGCAAAGCTGAGCAGAGAAAGAGGACAAGGGTAGAGGAGAGGGGATTCCAGCTCAGAATCTCAAGACCCGCCTGGCCCCAACACAACATTAATCGGCTGCTAGGCAGATTTTTGTTCTACTACTGGACCCTAAGACAATGGAGGATGGCTATGACAGAACAGAGCTCCACTGTGCATCCCCGCTGCCCTCAGTACAACCTGAGGTGCAGTGCCCAGCCACAATGGAGATGTGCCAGCAGGGAGTTCTCCTCCTACAGGGAACTCTGTGCTGGGCATTTGCAGCTGGATTTCAGTCCCTGGGTGCCACCTCTGTGGGGCAAAAGGGACAGAATCCAGCTTGGGAATTTGGCTGTTGGTGTGCTGGGTATCCATTTTCCTCAGTCCTTCCCATGCCTGAGCTGCATTTCAATTGTAAAGTAATTTCAATATGTTTGCACTTATTTGTTTTCCCCATAGGAGCAATCCCACTGATTTCAGTAGGAGTCCATACTCCAAGAGTATGGAGAATAGAATTTGGCCCATAGCCTTTAAAGTGCTTTGGGAGTAAATAATGTAAGGAGTTATTCTATACTGTGGCCATTATCTATACTCTAATTACATTTAAAAAAAAAAAGCCACAACGACGAACCAAACAACCAAAAAACCAAACCACACACAGTGCCTCCCTGGGCTTCTTCCCCACAAGACCCCTGCCTCATTCTGGATACAGGAGGGATAGTGCTCAATGAATGGGTAGCTATTCAATGCTTCCTTTTATCCTCATCATTCAGTGTGTGGGCCTGTGCACTATTTACTGCCTGCTGTCCAAACACTGCACTGAATCCAAAATTACTAGTTTCCTCGGGGGGCTTTTCTATGGTGCTTTCTTCAGAGTGTCTTAGCTCTTTACAAACATTCGTGACTTTATCTTCACATCATGCCTGTAGGTGAGGTGATATTATCCCTAGTTTACAAATAGGGAACCGAGGCAGAAAGATTGTTTTTAATTACTAACTAATTGTGGGTGCCCAATTTAAGAGGATTAAGGTTCAATTTTCAGAGTGGTTAGCTCTTTATATATTCACAGTAGAGTTCCCATTGACTCAAATGCAGTTGGAGAGCTCAGCACTCCTGCAAATCAGGCCTCGTGGGTTGGAGGTGCGGGGGGAAGGGGAGGTCGTCTCAAGTTGGGTACCCAAAAGAGGAGGAATAAAGTAGCCACCTGTGAAAATATTGGTTTACATGACTTGCCCAGCATGTCTGCGACAGAAGCAGGCATAAAATCCAGTTCTCCAGGACAGCATTCAATTGCCCTGACCATGAGATCATCTTTTCTCTTCTTGCAATCCTCTGCCTCATTCAATACTATTGCTACACACCTTCCAACATCTGTAACAAATAAAGCAGGGATCCTACAGACAACAGCCTCTACACAATTCTCTACAAAACCCTGATTCATACACAGCTGGTGCCCCTCCCACGAGTCGCCTAACTAGGGGGCACGTGACCTCCCCACGTGACTCCTCCCCACCCCCAGCCCGGGGCCCCCACACTCTCCCCATCCCACATCACCTGGGGGTGGACTCTGTCCTCCCACTGCACTGGTTCCCCCTGGTATTCGGCTGCTCTTCCAGGCAGCCAGGCCCCAGAGTCACTCCTGGATGCTGCCCAGTGCAGCACAGCAGCTGCCCGAGAAGAGTGCCTGGGCACTGCACCAGGCAGTGTGGCTGGAAGAGGAGAGGCTCTGGCCCCGCCCCTTTCGCTCCCCGCCCAGGCTGGTGGGGGCACTTGACCCCAGGGAGGGTCACTTTACTCTTTGTGCTCCTCCCACCAGTCACCTTTGCCACAGAGCACCATCTATCTGGTGCACAGAACGAGTCAGGGATCCTGTAGAAAAACAGTATTCCGTTATAGAAACTAAAATCCTGTATTATATATATATACACACATACATACACACACACACACGGGGAGGGAGTGAATTAAGGTTACATTAAAATGTGATTTTTCCCCCCCCCAGATGATAGAGCTTCTCAACAATTAAAAGATAATTTTTTTTAAACTTGGACAAAAAACAACATTTTCCCCTAATCTCATTCTTAGAAACAGCTGAACCATTTTTGCTCATTTTTAAATTCAGACTGAGGCAGAATCATGGCATGGAAACTTTTAGCCTGAACTATGTAAGTCCGACAAAGCTATAAGCAACTGAAAACAGAGCCTTACAATAGAAAGTCTTGGGCAACTTACCTATAGGTGTCAACACCTGCATTACTTATAATAAAATATGGTATACAAGGATGGTAAAGGGAAGATGACTCATCACTAGAGCACCTCCTTGTGACTAGGCATGGTGTAGTGGCTCTCTCCTCATCTAGCACCCTCAGCTGACAGGTGGTCTGCCCCTTTCCATGACTCAGCCCTCTGGCCAGCTCATGATTTAAGTCCACTGCTTCCAGGGTAACAAAACACCTCGTATCAGGCCTTTTGCCCCAACTTTGGGCCCCATGGAACTCATTCCCTTTTCTCAGGGCTCTCTGTCATCCTTGCCCCCTTCTCTGGGCTTATGCCACCATACCAGCGGCTGACAGAGGCATCCAGGTTCTCCCGCTACACCAGGTTCCAGCCCAGGAACCTTATAACCAGCAGCCAAAAACTGCTTCATCCAACTCCTTGCTACTGCTTCCCTGGGCTTCTTCCTGCTCAGCCTTCTCCTCCCCCACAACCTCTCTAGGTTCATCCTTCTCTCAGGTCTCTCCTCTGGAATCCCTTAACGAACCCAAACCAAAAGGTACAAACAAACCAACTTCTGCTCACCTCAGGCTTGGCCTTTCATGCCTCTTAATTTTCCCTGGGTGCACCTCCATTGAACAGAAAAGTCCAGATCCTGCCCTTTTATCAGGGATTACCACTAGCACCTGCTCTGCTCCCAGTGACTTTTATCTCTTTCCTGGCCTCCTGTCAGATTTCTTTATTCAGGGGAGAATCCCAGGGCCAACTGTTCCCCTTTGTCCCTCTTGGTGTCTCTACTCTCTCTAGTCCCTGAGTGAGTGCACAGACTCTTCCTACAGCCACCTAGCCACTCTCAACCCCCTCTGTTCTCTCCAATCTCGGTTTCATTCTCAGTTAAGCCTGGCTCTCCCTCCAGCTACAGCCTGGTATGCTAACTAGCCTCTCAGGCCCACACTAACCTTGTACTAATCAGAAAAGGAGTACTTGGCACCTTAGAGACCAACTAATTTATTTGAGCATAAACTTTTGTGAGCTACAGCTCACTTGAAGTGAGCTGTAGCTCATGAAAACTTATGCTCAAATAAATTTGTTGGTCTCTAAGGTGCCACAAGTACTCCTTTTCTTTTTGCGGATACAGACTAACATGGCTGCTACTCTGAAACCTTGTACTAATCAGTGCAAGTAACCCTTCACAAGCTTGCCCTTTGTAGCTCTATTCAAGTCAAACAAACAGTTACTGGTGTCAGTTCAGTATCAAACTTTATGAGTTTGACTCTCTTCTTACACCAACTATACACGTAACTCCCACTGAAGGCAAAGTTATTCAGTTTACACCATTGCAAGAGGCCCTGTGGACAGCACTGAATCAGGCTGTGTGTGATTACAACTCCGCTGAAGCCAGCGGAAGTCTTTCCATTGAGTTCAACATGCTATAGATCAGGTCCATGCAAAGAAATTTAAATCTAGAAATGTGTGTCTCAGAGCATGTCTGGAAAATATCAGTTTCTTTTCCATTTCTCTTACTTTTAACCATCCATATGGATTAAACAATGCATAACCATGCTCCAGTGGATGTTAGGCCAGTGACTAATTTACTGAACTACCCAAGCAATGAAGGATTATTTTGTCTAATTAAGACGGAGCTCAGTATTTAAGGCAGAACATTTGCATTAAACAGACAATCCAGAATTATAAATACTGTTGAGTCTGAAATAAGAATGTTAATCTTTCTTCACATAACCATGCTCTACTGACACACATTATACATCATTCCCCTTTGCTTGCAATAGACTAAATGCTCAATTAGATCTTTGAATAAAATTAAAAACCAGATTTTGTTTCTTTTATTTTACTGCAGGTCAATCTTGATGGGTCATGCCATTAATGAAGTGCTTTTAATCAGGATTTGTTTTGCTTTAAGTAATTCACACATCACTCTTGTCAGAACAGAAGACGGGGAGTTAACAGTATTCCTGGGTTCTATTCCCATGTCTACAAATGACTTGCAGAATGATTTGCCCTACAGATGAGGTCAAGTTATTTAACCTCTCTTGGGAGGTTTTCAAATGCACAGAAAACAGTTAGGCACCCAACTCCCACTGAAAGTTAATCTGTGCTTTTCGTGCTTTAGAAAACTCTCTTCCTATGTATCCATCCACACATAGGCGCCGACTCTGTGGGTGCTCCACGGTTAAAGGCCCCACAGAAAAAAAATTAGTGGATGTTTAGCACCCACTGGCAGCCAGTTCCCCTCCACCCCCTGCCCCAGTGCCTCCCGTCCACTGGCAGCCCCGCCGATCAACTCCTCTCCCTCCCAGTGCCTCTCGCCTGTCATGATCAGCTGTTCCACAGTGTGCAGGAGGCACTGGAGGGTTGGGGGGCGGGGGAAGGAGTTGCAGAGACAGGCATGTTTGGAGAAGGGGGCGGAACTGGGTGGGAAGAGGCAGGGTAGAGCGGGGGTGGGAAGAGGCGGGGCCTAGGATGGAAAAAGGGGGGTTCAGCACCCCTGGAGCCTGGAGGAAGCCAGCACCTGTGCATCTACCCACCTGTAAAATAGGATTCCTAAGCAGATATTGACTTATTTTTGAGTAAACATCAAAATGCATCACTTTGATCTTCCCCAGAATATCAGTCTACATACTGGGTGAATTTTTACAAGAATTTCTGAATGATGTTAATCAGAAATATTAGGAATTCTAGCAGCCAATGTCTGAAGCATAAAGGGAAGATGTAGTTGGAGGTAAAGATTGGCTCATCTATAATGAATGATCTAATCCAGATGGCTCAAAGGAGTACGAGTTTCCCTGACCTCCTCTGCATCCTATCAGCATGCGCTCAGTTACACATGCAATCTGATTGCAGGATATTTCTCCTGAGTTTAGGATTGTTACTGACTATACAGAAGACTGTCCTGGTATAATCTCAAATCAGGATTTCCCTGTACTACATGTAGCAATACCACAAACAATACCTCTTTATGATTAAACCTTACTAAAACGTATTTCAATGTGTCAGTTGAGAAACACAGTTTAGGGAGTGAAGTAAATGACAATTTGTTGAAACTGTTTCAGGAAAAGGGTTGGTTTTGATTAATTTTCCACTTAAAAAAAATTTTTTTGGAAACAAAGTTTTGAAATTATTGAAACAGGATGTTTCAACATTTTCAAAAGAAAAAAGTTCCTTTTGTGTTTTGGTTTAAAGCATATTTTTGTTTAATACTTAAGTAAACTTAAGGTAAAGCTTGAAAAGGTTGAAATTACAAAAAAATATTTTGAAATTATCAAAACAAATATTTTAATCAACCCAACTGGAATTTTCTTTTTGGATTTTTGGTTTGCAAAAATGAGATTTTGACTGTCTCAATTTGGGAAGAGAAGAACACCTTCAAAATCTTAAACTTTTGTGGGATAGAAATACCATTTTCCACCAAGTTCTATTCATTTCCAGAGCTAGTCAGAAAATGAAAGTTTCTTTGCGCTAATGCATACATTCTTTATCAACATTTTGACTTTTCTCCAGCAGCTCTACTCATCCCACATAACTCATTGTGATCAAGGGGATTTCTGCTGCAGACAGAGATGCAAAGTGTGATATCCTTAAAATTTCAGAGCAATAGCATACCAGCCTATGTTTAGATAAGACCCATTATTCTATGGGACCTGGCGCATTCTACAGATCAACTAGATGGAGCTGGTTGAAGTGTATCAAATTTCAAAAATTAAAGTTTTCATTGAAATTTCAACAAAAAATCCCCCCCCCCTTTTCCCCTTGCCCCCTCTTAAAAAAAACAAACAAAAAACAAAACCATACCAGCTCTAATATACAGGGATCATTTCAGCTACTTGTATCATGGAACATGGTGACTGTATAAGAGCACATAGCAACATTGAACAGTTTAGGTTTGGTGGTAAGAGACACTATCTTCAGACACCTGAAAAGACAGGTGAAGTTTAAGCAGGAGGTAGAATTTAAATAAATTGAATATGACTGAGACACGAAGTATAATTCCCCTCCCCCCCACCCCACGCTTATGAAGAGAATCTTGTGAAAAGTTCCATCCTTTACTGAGCTGGCAGCACCAGTGTGCTCCCTCAAGGTCCCCCCTCATGTAATGCTGCTGCTTCCAAGATGTAACATGAACACAGTACAAAGTGGGAGGGCTTCCTGCATGTAGGTGCTTACATTAAACCTGTTGCTAAATAGAGTGTCATTTTAAAGGTGATGCCTTAGAAAACACTATACGTATTCCGTATAGCCTAATCTGGTAGTGCACGTGTGCACACACACACACTTGACTGAATTCAATCATGGTTACTTTCTCCTGACAACTGCAAAATTGGACCCAAAATTGCGTAAATGGACTACTCACAACAGTCAGGACTATGGCCACAGTTCGGTAAGATCATTAAGCATCTGCATAACTTTGCATTTGCACCGTTCCACTGAAGCCAATGGAACTACTCACATGCTTAAGGTTAGGCAAACCTTTAAGTGCCTGGCTGAATTCAGGCCTATGTTCTATAGTAAGTATCAGCAGGCTCAAGCCCTAAATTTTGGCCTAATCCTCCTTCCAATTAAACCAAATGGAAATTTTGCCACGGATTTCAGTGGGAGTTGGATTGGTCCCTTGATGGCCACTATAGCAAGGACTCAGTATTCAGCCTAAGAATAATCTCTAATAATAATGCAGCCATCACTGTTATGAGTATCGGAGCACAAAATCTCTATTCACAGATTAAGAGTAGCAAGGCTGACTGCCAGTTGAAACATTTCAATGACACTCTGCAGAAATATCATGCTATTATACTTTTGTACTGTCAGTTTAATCAATCATTTTTTGCTTTTAGAAACATTAGGAGCCATTTGATTTCTAGCGAAGTTACAAGAACTTAAAAAAGTGATATCCAAATCAAGGTCATATTCCTTCTGGGGAAGGCATTGCTACTCACTAATAATGTGACAGATTAAATCCCTGTATGTTTTGTGAAACTCTGTTGCCAGTGATTATGGGTTTCAGTTCTCAGTGGGGACCTTGATGTAAATTGTATAACCATAGTGATAATACTGCAAAATCTATTTTATGGCCCATCAACTTGTCCTGAAGTAGAGGAGACCAATTTATCTACCAGAAATGTTGGATTATGATTAATGGAAGGAATAGATGTAATTTAGTAAACTGAAAAGACCCAAAGAAACATGTTAAATGCTTTCCCAGAAAAGGTGTGGGGTGAAAATAATCTAAAGCTCTTCAGGAAGGCTTTATCCCTCATCTTTTGAAAATTATGGTACAATACAATACTTTAAGAAAAACAACCCTGATATACTTATGACCAGTGGAGCTGAAAGTCATTGCACCTGATTCTGATCTCAGTTACATTTCTGTAAATCCAGATGCCTGTGGTGGAGTTAATATGAATTCACAATGGGGGTGACTGAGATCAGAATCTAGACCATTCTTTCTCACTGTGAAATATGATCTTTGTTTGCGAACAGCTGACATTTCCAGTGAAATCGTATTTTCATGCAAACATGCTTTTTGTGGCTATTTAGAATTCTGTTGAAATGTAAATGTACTGAAGGACTATCACAGCTGTAAATGGAGCAAAGACCTCTTTTCTTTACACGAGCATACAGTCCAAAAAGAACATATGAGAAATGCAACTTCACATGTTTAAAATGAACAAATTTCAGAAGTATTCTACTGTTTATTTGGAAAACCTTGGGTGTTGCAAATTGTATCACAACACACACTCATTCTGGCAGAACCCAAAAACATGTAATCTTCTTGCATTATTAGGGTATGGATCATAAGAGGCTAATGGGCATAAGCCCCACCAGCAATGCCACAGCTGTTTAGGGTGACTGATATAGTGCCAGGTGCGGTACCACTTATTGCCACACTTCCTTGCCACACTTCCTTGCCTACATTGTGAATTCCCCTTGCCTACATTGTGACTTCCCCAGCCAGTCAGATTCCCTCAGCAGGCCTGCTTTGCCTTCTCTTCAGGGGCTATATACCGTGTAAGTAGTCACTGCTATGTGGTCACACAGCTCATTTTAAGCAAGCACATTTATTCTTAAAAGTAAAAAGCATTACAGAGAAAACATATTAAAAACAAAGAAGAACCTACCCGCATGCTAATAAGCTTACCAGAGATCGCCCCAATTCCAACAAGGACTCTGGCCAGTGAATGTCCTTCTAACCCCATGAAGGGACTTTTCTGTTGTCACCAGTTCATAACAACCTGGGCTAGGAACAAGCACTCCCATGAATCTGAGTCACTCTGTTTAGTTTTTGGGTCTTTGATTTTGTGAATAGGTCATTCGTAGACAATGGGTTTCTCCTCACAATGTAGTCTCAAAACAGTGTGAATGCAAATTTCCACTTCCGGTCCCCTCTTCCCAAGTATTTCCTAGGAAACCCATTCTACTGTGTTTATCCCATATGTTCTTTCTTGTCTGCCCTGTTATTTCAGGGTCCTTTGAAGCTCCTAACGTTTCCCAGGGTTGACATTATTCATGTCTCCCTCATAGAGACGTTGCGTACAATCCCACAATAATACATACACATTTGTACTTTTAATCCAATGAAATCCTAAAATACTTAAACTTCATTCAATCAGGGTTGTCGGGATATTGCAGGAAATTGCCACATCTGTCAGAGATTTCTGAAGCCTGAGACTGGGTTTTCTGAGTTTGGAGGGCTGAGTACATGCATGCAGATGTAGAGGAGGATCAGTGTTCTGAGGCAATGAGTATCGAGTGGGAGTGTGTACAGGTCTGAAAGGGCAATTCTGAGCTATGGAGAGGTGAGGGAAGAAAAGGAGGGGTTCTCGACCTGGGGCAAAGGGAGTGCATAGTGTGTGTGCGTGGGGCAGGGAGAGATGTTTTGAGCAGGTGTTGATTGAAGGGAGGGGGGAAACTTGGGGAGTTTGTGCCAAGAGGGGAATGGGGTGGGAAGGGTTAGGTGCAGGGGGATTGGGGTGGCAGGAGTTAGCAAAGGGAATGGTAGGGTAAGAGCTGGACAGTAGTAGGGTGAGAATAGAAAAGAACAGTGAAAGGGAGACAGAGGCATAAATACAATACGTCACCCTTCCCTTTGCTGCATACGGTCTCAGTTTTTCATTCGGGGGGGGGGGGCAGAGGAGAAATGTGCCTCCCACCTCCCCTTCACACCGGTTTCCCCTTCCCAGAAATCATCTCTTTTTACATCAGGAACAGTGTTCCAATTTTGCAATTTAAACCCCTCCCGGCTGATCATATTTTTATTACCTGCACCCCCACCAGTATTCTGGGGCATTATGAGAGATCTATCTTCAAATGACAGATCAGATTTATAAATATTTTCAGTTATTATATGGAGCCCAATCTTGCACTGTAGCTCAGAACAAACGGGGCTTGACTCAGAGGTACTAGGCACCCTCAGCTCCCACCAATGTAATCTGGAAGTGGCATTCTTAGCACCTCTGAAAAACAGGTCTTAAAGGTGAATTAATATATTTAACAAATGAAAATGTAAGCCACAGAAAAATTGAAAGATTGAGACACAATAGAGGATTATTGAACATATGGCCAGTTTTGTTCTTGGTCCTTGTACAAGGTATGCATGTAGGGTGGAGGTGGCATTGGCCAAAGACAATTGCAGTCTCTGCTCTGCCCTGTGTGATGGGTTTGGTCACAGAGACCTCCTTGGGACTGTCATCTGATGTGCTGAAATTACCTCTGAGCTCATTTTCCCTGATGGCTTGGGACTTCAGAACCCTGCCTTGTTGAGCCAGACATGCTAGCCTGCTGCAACTCAGACCTCGGTCTGAATCATGCCCCCAAAGCTGCAGGCTTTAACTGAAAACAACTCAGCAAGTTACCTGTCTCCAGCACCCAGACACCCAGTTCCCAATGGGATCCAAACCCCAAATAAATCCATTTTATATACAGGGTAAACTCATGAATTGTCCACCCTCTAAAACACTGATAGAGAGATATGCACAGCTGTTTGCTCCCCCAGGTATTAATCACTTACTCGGGGTTTGTTAATAAATAAAAGTGATTTTATTAAGTATAAAAAGTAGGATTTAAGTGATTTCAAGTAATAAGTAAGACAGAACAAAGTAAGTTACCAAGCAAAATAAAACAAAACATGCAAGTCTAAGCCTAATACATTAAGAAACTGAATATAGGTAAATTTCTGCCTCAGAGATGTTCCAGTAAGCTTCTTTCACAGACTAGACTTCTTCCTAGTCTGGGCCCAATCCTTTCCCCTGGTACAGTCCTTGTTAGTTCCAGCTCAGGTGGTAACTAGGGGATCTCTCATGACTGGGCCCCCCTTGTTCTGCTCCACCTGCTCTTTTAAGCTTTGGCCCAAGGCGGGAATCTTTTGTCACTCTTGGTCCCTACCCCTCCTTCTAAATGGAAATGCACCAGGTTTAAGATGGATTCCAGGACCAGGTGACATGGTTACATGTCCTGTGAGACCCCAAGACCTCCATTCTTCCCAGCCTAACTCACAGGAAGACAGGAAGGCTTGTAAGTAAACAGAGCCATTTACAACCAATTGTCCTAGTCAATGGGAGCCATCAAGATTCTAAACCATCATTAATGGCCCACACTTTGCATAATTACAATAGGACTTCAGTGTGGACTTCATATTTCTAATTTTAGATACAAGAATGATATAGTCAAACAAATAGGATAAACACACTCAGTAGATTATAAGCTTTGTAATGATACCTTACAAGAGACCTTTTGCATAAAGAAAAGGAGTACTTGTGGCACCTTAGAGACTAACCAATTTATTTGAGCATGAGCTTTCGTGAGCTACAGCTCACTTCATCAGATGTTTACCGTGGAAACTGCAGCAGACTTTATATACACACAGAGAATATGAAACAATACCTCCTCCCACCCCACTGTCCTGCTGGTAATAGCTTATCTAAAATGATCAACAGGTGGGCCATTTCCAGCACAAATCCAGGTTTTCTCACCCTCCACCCCCCCACACAAATTCACTCTCCTGCTGGTGCTAGCCCATCCAAAGTGACAACTCTTTACATAATCAAGTCGGGCTATTTCCTGCATAGATCCAGGTTTTCTCACATCCCCCCCACCCCCATACACACACACAAACTCACTCTCCTGCTGGTAATAGCTCATCTAAACTGACCACTCTCCAAGTTTAAATCCAAGTTAAACCAGAACATCTGGGGGGGGGGTAGGAAAAAACAAGAGGAAACAGGCTACCTTGCATAATGACTTAGCCACTCCCAGTCTCTATTTAAGCCTAAATTAATAGTATCCAATTTGCAAATGAATTCCAATTCAGCAGTTTCTTGCTGGAGTCTGGATTTGAAGTTTTTTTGTTTTAAGATAGCGACCTTCATGTCTGTGATTGCGTGACCAGAGAGATTGAAGTGTTCTCCGACTGGTTTATGAATGTTATAATTCTTGACATCTGATTTGTGTCCATTTATTCTTTTACGTAGAGACTGTCCAATTTGACCAATGTACATGGCAGAGGGGCATTACTGGCACATGATGGCATATATCACATTGGTGGATGTGCAGGTGAACGAGCCTCTGATAGTGTGGCTGATGTTATTAGGCCCTGTGATGGTGTCCCCTGAATAGATATGTGGGCACAATTGGCAACGGGCTTTGTTGCAAGGATAAGTTCCTGGGTTAGTGGTTCTGTTGTGTGGTATGTGGTTGTTGGTGAGTATTTGCTTCAGGTTGCGGGGCTGTCTGTAGGCAAGGACTGGCCTGTCTCCCAAGACTTGTGAGAGTGTTGGGTCATCCTTTAGGATAGGTTGTAGATCCTTAATAATGCGTTGGAGGGGTTTTAGTTGGGGGCTGAAGGTGACCGCTAGTGGCGTTCTGTTATTTTTTTTGTTAGGCCTGTCCTGTAGTAGGTAACTTCTGGGAACTCTTCTGACTCTATCAATCTGTTTCTTTACTTCTGCAGGTGGGTATTGTAGTTGTAAGAAAGCTTGACAGAGATCTTGTAGGTGTTTGTCTCTGTCTGAGGGGTTGGAGCAAATGCGGTTGTATCGCAGAGCTTGGCTGTAGACGATGGATCGTGTGGTGTGGTCAGGGTGAAAGCTGGAGGCATGCAGGTAGGAATAGCGGTCAGTAGGTTTCCGGTATAGGGTGGTGTTTATGTGGCCATTGTTTATTAGCACTGTAGTGTCCAGGAAGTGGATCTCTTGTGTGGACTGGACCAGGCTGAGGTTGGTGGTGGGATGGAAATTGTTAAAATCATGGTGGAATTCCTCAAGGGCTTCTTTTCCATGGGTCCAGATGATGAAGATGTCATCAATATAGCGCAAGTAGAGTAGGGGCTTTAGGGGACGAGAGCTGAGGAAGCGTTGTTCTAAATCAGCCATAAAAATGTTGGCATACTGTGGGGCCATGCGGGTACCCATAGCAGTGCCGCTGATCTGAAGGTATACATTGTCCCCAAATGTGAAATAGTTATGGGTAAGGACAAAGTCACAAAGTTCAGCCACCAGGTTAGCTGTGACATTATCGGGAATAGTGTTCTTGACGGCTTGTAGTCCATCTTTGTGTGGAATGTTGGTGTAGAGGGCTTCTACATCCATAGTGGCCAGGATGGTGTTATCAGGAAGATCACCGATGGATTGAAGTTTCCTCAGGAAGTCAGTGGTGTCTCGAAGGTAGCTGGGAGTGCTGGTAGCGTAGGGCCTGAGGAGGGAGTCTACATAGCCAGACAATCCTGCTGTCAGGGTGCCAATGCCTGAGATGATGGGGCGCCCAGGATTTCCAGGTTTATGGATCTTGGGTAGTAGATAGAATATCCCAGGTCGGGGTTCCAGGGGTGTGTCTGTGCGGATTTGATCTTGTGCTTTTTCAGGAAGTTTCTTGAGCAAATGCTGTAGTTGCTTTTGGTAACTCTCAGTGGGATCATAGGGTAATGGCTTGTAGAAACTCGTGTTGGAGAGCTGCCGAGCAGCCTCTTGTTCATATTCCGACCTATTCATGATGACAACAGCACCTCCTTTGTCAGCCTTTTTGATTATGATGTCAGAGTTGTTTCTGAGGCTGTGGATGGCATTGCGTTCCGCATGGCTGAGGTTATGGGGCAAGTGATGCTGCTTTTCCACAATTTCAGCCCGTGCACGTCAGCGGAAGCACTCTATGTAGAAGTCCAGTCTGCTGTTTCGACCTTCAGGAGGAGTCCATCTAGAATCCCTCTTTCTGTAGTGTTGGCAGGGAGACCTCTGTGGATTAGTATGTTGTTCAGAGGTATTTTGGAAATATTCCTTGAGACGGAGACGTCAAAAATAGGATTCTAGGTCACCACAGAACTGTATCATGTTCGTGGGGGTGGAGGGGCAGAAGGAGAGGCCCCGAGATAGAACAGCTGCTTCTGCTGGGCTGAGAGTATAGTTGGATAGGTTAACAATATTGCTAGGTGGGGTGAGGGAACCATTGCTGTGGCCCCTTGTAGCATGTAGTAGTTTAGAAAGTTTAGTGTCTTTTTTCTTTTGTAGAGAAGCAAAGTGTGCGTTGTAAATGGCTTGTCTAGTTTTAGTAAAATCCAGCCACGAGGAAGTTTGTGTGGAAGGTTGGTTCTTTATGAGAGTATCCATTTTTGAGAGCTCATTCTTAATCTTTCCCTGTTTGCTGTAGAGGATCTTGATCAGGTGATTCCGCAGTTTCTTTGAGAGCGTGAGGCACAAGCTGTCAGCATAGTCTGTGTGGTATGTAGATTGTAATGGATTTTTGACCTTCAGTCCTTTTGGTACGATGTCCATCTGTTTGCATTTGGAAAGGAAGATGATGTCTGTCTGTATCTGTACAAGTTTCTTCATGCAGTTGATAGATTTCCACTCCATACGGCTAAATGCTTAAATTTAAATTTAGGCTTAAATAGAGACTGGGAGTGGCTAAGTCATTATGCAAGGTAGCCTGTTTCCTCTTGTTTTTTCCTACCCCCCCCCCAGATGTTCTGGTTTAACTTGGATTTAAACTTGGAGAGTGGTCAGTTTAGATGAGCTATTACCAGCAGGAGAGTGAGTTTGTGTGTGTATTGGGGTGGGGGGGATGTGAGAAAACCTTGATCTATGCAGGAAATAGCCGGACTTGATTATGTAAAGAGTTGTCACTTTGGATGGGCTAGCACCAGCAGGAGAGTGAATTTGTGTCGGGGGGGGGGGGGGGTGGAGGGTGAGAAAACCTGGATTTGTGCTGGAAATGGCCCACCTGTTGATCATTTTAGATAAGCTATTACCAGCAGGACAGTGGGGTGGGAGGAGGTATTGTTTCATATTCTCTGTGTGTATATAAAGTCTGCTGCAGTTTCCACGGTAAACATCTGATGAAGTGAGCTGTAGCTCACGAAAGCTCATGCTCAAATAAATTGGTTAGTCTCTAAGGTGCCACAAGTACTCCTTTTCTTTTTGCGAATACAGACTAACACGGCTGTTCCTCTGAAACCTGTCCTTTTGCATAAAGCAATTCCAGTTACATAATATTCACACTCATTAGCATATTTCCATAAATCATATGGAGTGCAACATCACATGCCCCATGAGGTGCAGTGCCCCAAAGCGCAGGGAAGAGGTGGAGTCATGGCCCTGCCCCCTCAGTACCTGCATGCAAAGCTGGCCTTCTGTGAAGAAGGGAATGCATAGCACCATCTAATATCATATTGTGTGGGGAGCTACAGGAGGGACTACAGGTGGTGGAGGAGTGCTGCACATCCCCCTCCTACCCTGGATGTACCACCATGTAAGCTTTTACAGCCAAAGAGCCCACAGTTTGGAGGAAGGGTTGTGGGAACACTCAAGGAATATCTTCATTTTTACCCCTCCACCCATTACAAACAATTAATTGGCAATCATGATTTGATACCGTGTCAAGGAAATGAATTGTCTCTCCAGTCAATCTTTCTCTGATACTTTAGTAACAGTGATTTAACATTTCAAGCTAGGAATGTATATTTGATAAGAACATAATCCTCTGCTGTGGGCATGAGAGAGTTCATGCTCTGAAACAGAGGTAGGCAAACTATGGCCCCTGGATCACATCCAGCCCGTGGGACCGTCCTACTGGACACCTGAGCTCCCGGCTGGGGAGGGTAGTCCCCAGCCCCTTCCCTGCTGTTCCCTGTCCCGCACAGGTACACTGCCGCGCGGGCAGCATGGCTTGCGCCCACTCACCTCCCAGGCTTTCCAGTAAGCCTGTCCTGCTGCTCTGAGCGGCATGGTAAGGGGGTGGGGGGGGTTGGATAAGGGGCAGGAGGTCCCAGGGGGCAGACAGGGGGAGGTTGGAAGGCGCGGAGGTTCGGGGGGGGTGGGTGGTCAGGAGATGTGGGGGATCTGATAGGGGGTTGGGGGTTCCTGAGGGGGGAGGGAACGGGGGGGCTAGATAGGGGGTGGAGTCCTGGGGGGGCAGTTAGGGATGGGGGTCCTGGGAGGGGGGAGTCAGGGAACAAGGGGTGGGGGGGGACTGGATGGGTCGGGGGGGCCTGTCAGGGAGCAGGAGTGTGGATAGGGGTCGGGGCAGTCAGGGGACAGGGAGCGGGGAGGGGGGGTGGTCAGGGGACAAGAAGCAGGAGGGGGGGTTGGATGGGTTGGGCGTTCTGAGGGGGGCTGTTAGGAGGCAGGAAGTGGGAGGGGGCGGGGGCCAGGCTATTTGCGGAGGCACGGCCTTCCCTACCCGGCTCTCCATACCGTTTTGCAACCCTGATGTGGTCCTTGGGCCAAAAAGTTTGCCCACCCCTGCTCTAAAAGCTGACTCTGCATACAGATTACAAACCCTAATATGCATTTAAAAACAAACAAAAAAAACCCCTGTGTACATATGGTATAGCACAGTCTAGCATCGGAGAGAAATGATTACTCAGTTATACAAAACAGACTGTGGAGAAACAAGAGGAAGGGGGGAAAGAGAGAAAGATGTTTAATCTAACACTCCAGGTAAAGAGCTTAGGTAAACTCGTAGAGGAAGGCAGTAAACTTGTCTGCCAGAAGGGGCAAGGATAGCTATATAAATGTTAATGGATTTGTCTCCCCTGCTGAATACATATTATATGAAGACCAGAGATTGTACCTGGATGTAGCTTAATTGTATATGCAAATGACTATGTTAGCAAAGGACTTTTGATCTGGTTCATATCGTACAAGATGCATATTCGGGAGTCCAGAATTCATCTACATATGCAAACAAAATACCATAAGAACACAGGTTGCATGGGTAAGAAAACAAGCAGAGAAACAAAACTTAGGCTTCAGAGTGATTTGATACATTTCAAATTTTATCTCAATTTTCTAATTAGAGCTGCTCAGAAAAATTTTCTGAGAAACAGATTTATTTAGCAAAAAGTTTTGCTAAATAAACTTTTCTGCTGGCTCTACTTCTAATACACATTGCTTTCTTCAAGATACTCCTTGACTCAAATTGTTATTGAGATATCCACTAAGGAGAGCACAAAGAAACCTAACTTCTATTCTCCAGTGAGAAAGAGGCAGCAGGAAAGCAATTGTTACCTGACCTAGAGTAAAGACAAAAGTCAGAAGAAACCTCTTCCTAAATGGTGCTTCCAAGACACTTGCTGTAGTAGTCAAAACTCGCATAGAAACACTAGCAACTGCGAAGTGCCAGGACTGTACTACAGACTATATGGTAAAACATATTTGCCAGATAGACCATAACTGTTATGTTAATAGGAAAGCATGTTTATATCTTAACAAAAGGCTAGACTGTGCCCTTAGGCATAGCCCCATGTATAAACTTAATGACTCTGCAGGGGGAGCCACTTTACATTAGTGCCTTTACTGCAGCCCCTGAAAGGATGCAGCTCATTCCTCCGGTTCCCTGTATCCCCAGCCCTTTCCACTGACCGCAACATGAGGGAAGGTGGAACTCTGGGTTCATCCACCCCCACCCAACACTTGTCTACAGTGGGACCACAGGGGTGCCACTGGACTGAGGACCTGACCCCAAGATTTGGGTGGCATAACCCTACTGTGCAGAGAGGTGGGTGTGGGGGCCTTATTTCCATGCATGGCTACATTAGGGGTAATCAAAAGATAGCTCCCCAGAGATGGAAGACCACAAAAGGTTACAGAAGTCCATACGTGTTTTAAACTTTCTTTCAATTCCCATTCCCCATCATTTCCCTTTAGGGGACCCTTCCCCAACAAGGATTATGGCACGCCTTTTTTAAAAGGCATCTTTCATATCTCAAAGAAGAACTTTTTTTTCATAGGAATCCCTCTTTGGTCCCAAAACAATTCACTCCAATCCTGACATCTCAAGATACTGCAGTAAAAAGAGCACAAGGTTGTTTACCTAGCAGGTACACCTTCTTAGAATTTGCAGAAAAATACACGTTTGCCTTATTCTCCTGGTAGAGCTAGCGTGTTGCCTTTTTACAGCTGTATGTAGAACAAGTAATAAGTGAAATGGAACAGAGAAAAAGTCATGCACTCCCCTCAATCTTCTTAACAGAGAAAGGTGACTTGTTTAATTTTTTTCCTTCTGTAATTTAGACTTTTCTAAACTTTTGACATTTTCTATAAAGAAAGGAGGATTGTACTTACACCAATGGGTAGTGGTGCAATGCACCAGCAATCTTTTCCTCCCCTCCAAATTTATAAGTCATTAGTAATAAAATGTTGGTAAGAAAAGACAGTCACATGGCAGTTGTAATCACAATCCAAAGCAACAGTTCCTTTGGAGCTCATTAAGAGTATTGAGTACTTTTAATGCTTTATTGATTTAAGGAATAGTGTTTCAGCAATCAATACAAATACTCTAAGGAAAATTTCCAGCAAAGGTTTTCATATTTTCCCTTGAGATACATATTTGTCCATCTTGATTTTTACAGTTCTCTTTTTAACAGGATGCAGTTGTGGCCAATTTGTTTGCTTCAGGGCTTAAGCCATTCTCTAGCTATTAGAAACTTAACGGAGGCCACTAACTCATTGGACATACATCTAAAGAGCCATCAAATGGAAATGACCTGCTGATGCTACTAGAGAAAGGTGACTAAATTATATATAAAGAAGGAATAAAGGGTAGCAGCCAATTAAAACAAACGAAAAACACCTTGCACGTCAACTTGCACAAATATATTTGCAAGTTGACGTGCAAGATGTTTTTCATTTATTTTAATTGGCTGCTACCCTTTATTCCTTCATGATGAATAAAGACCTTAAACTTAAACTGAAATCAGCTTCCCTCAACAAGAATCTAAAGTAAATTAAGATAGGGCTTCTTTAGCCAAGTCCTAAAGTTAGTTCTATGCTATTAACATTCTTATACACTGGACTGGCTGCAGTAAATTCACACTGAATTTATCCTGGCCATTCTCTAGAATCTCAACTTTCATGAAAAAAATAAATAAAATAAATAAATAAAAAATTCTGACCCTGACGGTAGTAGAGAGAACCTTGAGATTGTGAAACAAATGTAAATGGATGCAGAGATCCACAGAAAGCCTTAAACAATAGCTAGAAGAACAACAACCTGCCCCAATTCAGTATTGCGAAAGCTAATAATTTTATCATGAGTTTTGCAATATTTAATGTTTTGCTTAAAGCCCCTAGAAACTACTGATGATGAGAAATTGTTTCCATTAAAATTGTTTTATAGCTCTCACAATTGCAAACCAAAGCTTGAAAATGTGACCCAAGTGAAACCTAAAGGCTCAAAAGCCAGAAGGCAAAGAAAAAGAAACCGAAATGGATTATTTTAAAAAGAAATCTCATGTTTTGTAAGCCAATCTCATGATTTTTAAACAGTACACGGTTGGCACTACTGCTATTCATCTCAATCAGGGCCCCAAGGTGTCCATATTTCCACAGCTGTGCCATCAGGCATTTTATCATGATGCCACAGAACTGAGCATTTTGCTACTGAATTTGCCATTTTGCTGCAGCCAGGCACCAACATTTTGCATTCCACCTCCCTTCTCCACTGGGACCTGCCCAGAACCGCCTCCTGCTCCTGCTTTCCCCCTTAAGGAGAAGTTAATTGGACTGCAGTACATGCTCTCTGCACTGTTCCATGGAGCCAAGAAGCAGAGGGGGGGGGGGTTAAGGAGCTAGAGCTGGAATCCAGCTTGCAAGCAAAAGAGCAGGGGAGCCAGCAATGTAAACTGGGCTGGAGTGCAGGTGTTCTGTGTCCAAATCAAAAGACAATGTGGCTGACTCCAGGGGTCAGTAATGGAACACAGCCTCTCAAGGGAATGTAACCAGATCAACTCCAGCTCAAAACACCTTGAAAATCAGTACTAAAACCTTAAAGTCATTACGGTTTGCAGCTCACCTTGCCAGAATTTCCTCACATAGAAGTGAAAATCACCCCTGCTTTAGACTTCTAGCCTTCCCCCTGAGTCCTGCAACTAGTTCCCACAGGCTGGGTGTCTGCCTTTTATAGGATTAGACATGATTGTAGCTCAGAAAATTAGCAGGGCTGGGCTAGTTGTAGGCACTCAGGGCAGAAAGATGCTTCTTATCACAGTGACAGGGTTAACCCTTTCCTCCCAAATACTGGATGGGATCCACATATCCTCCCATGAAACAGCAAGGTTTCCCAAATCACATAGCTAAATCTCCATGTTAGAAGAACAGTTCACATTCTACTAGACACTTCAATGCCAAAGCTGGTCAACCCAGTTATAACTGGCTCTAATTCGCATCACCACAAACTGTAACATACTTTGACTATATCTGAGTGACACTCATAAAGGTACAAAATACTTCCCTGTCTCTGATGAGTTAAAGAAACCACCATTCTGAGAAGTAAAATCACCCTGATCACTAGGCCAAACACTCCAGCAATGCCTAAAGAGAGTAAGATTTGATTCCATGTGGTGAATGATGACTGTAAGAAGTTACCAGTAAAAGCTTAATTAACAAACACAACAGGCAGGGCACATCTGTAGTAAGAGCTAGGTGTATAGAGAGAAAGGAAGCATAAATAAGAGTGTGCGCTAATGCCAGGGCAACAGGAGCTTCCATATCATGTTCTGCGTTCTCCAAAATTCCTCTGTTTCTTTGACACTTCCTTATTTCCTAACCTCATAATGCTCACCAATCTGTGACATATGAAAATTATTGTTTGCAGGGTTGTTGCAGCCACGCTCGTCCCAGGATATTAGAGACAAAAGGTGAGTGAGGTAATACCTCTATAGCTTGAAAGCTTATCTGTTTCACCAACAGAAGGTGGTCCAATAAAAGACATTACCTCACCCACTTGGGGTCTCTAATATTAAATTGTCATCTTCATCTCTGTTGTCTGAATGGCCTTTGTAACTAGGCTTAAAGCAGGGGGAGAAATGCAACCCATAACTATTAACTTGTATGTTAGATTTGGTGTTATTTGCATTGCAGTAGCAAACCAGATTGGAGCCCATTGTATTAGGCACTGTACACATAGGAAGAGACCGTCCCTGCCCCAAAGAGCTTACAATCTAAGTGAACAAGACAGGAGGGGAGACAGAGGCACAGTGCGATGAAATTTGCACAAGGTAACATTGCTGTTCAGTAGTCAGGCTGAGAACAGAACCAATGTGGCTTGGGTCCTAGTCCAATATTCTTCTGGAATGTCCATGAGTGCATTATTCTGATTGGCTGCATCATACTGATGGCTTTGTAGGGGTTCAACATCTCCATCTGGGTTTTTGAGCCCACCTCAGATATGAACTGTTTTGGCTGCATCTGAAGTAGATTTTAAGTACCTACCAGCACAGTTCACGTTGTCTTTTCATAGAGTCATAGAATTAAAGGCCAGAAAGAACCATTAGATCATCTTGCCTGACTTCCTACGTACCATAGACCATTATTCTAGGTCTGTGCCACACTGAATACTAGTGGGGCTCAGTACCTAGTGTTAGGCAAAAAGATTCTTTTCCCCAAGAATCAGGCAAGCACAGACAATACTGAAGGGGGTTTATTCACGGCACCGGGAAGACTGACAAGCAGCTTCAAAGATATGGTGCCCTAAAGGCCAGTTATATACATTTTCTTATTAATTTATTTGTATATACAGAGACAGAGAGAACCCTAAACAAAGATAAAAATAAGAACAGTACATACGTACAGAGGTCATCCTATTGCATTAAGCATCTGTGCTTGCGGGGGAAGGAGGTGGGGCGGGGAGGGGGGCATAGGGATTATTGCTTACAAATATCTGGTGGCTCGTGAAGGGAGGGTTTATTCTGTTCTAAGAACTGAGTTACTGGGCGGGCATTGACCATATGAGCTTATCAATTGTTTACAGTTGTCAGTGCCTTTTGAGTTACTGAAACATTCCTGCTTGGTCTGCGGTTTCTGTCTTAGCTGTTAGCTAAATTTTAACTCTTTCCTGATGCTAGCAATAATGAAATTCTCAAAGCTGGATTTCTGTTTCATCAAGCTGTACTTAACTGAGTCAATGGATGCAATTTCAGGACACACCAACAGAAGATATTGGGCCTGATTCTCCAATGCTCTGCACCATGTGCAGTCATTCACACCAGTGTAAAGGGAGTGTAAAACTAACCCTTCTGATCTGGCTGCATGTTACGCCCACTGTGCACTGGTGTAAGTGACTGCACGCCATTCAGAGCGACAGAGAACCAGGCCCATTTTATTTAAAAACGGGTAATTCTCAAATGCGCTCTTCAGGTAACAGGGAAAAGTTCTCCAGACATCACATCTCATTTCCCCTTCCTCCACGCACACTTGGGAAGGGATTATGCAAAACACTGCTCCATGTACAGCCATACCAGTTAAGCAGAAAGGATTCATAACACCAAGAAATCCTTGCTGGAAGATGGAGCCTACCCACAGGGATCCAGGTAAAACTCTCTTATTGTCTGGGTGCTCCAAAAGATAAAAATCATCCTGAAAAAAGGAACTTTGCCAATCAGGCAATATTAAAAAGTTGAGAATTCCCTGACTCATTATGGACCAGTTCCATGCTCCAGCAGGAGCTTTGCAATAGCCAAGCCACAACATGTTGCTTAATTAAGGATCTAGAAAAGTTGGAACCAGCAAGGATGAAAGGAATGGGTCATCAAAGGAGCGTGGGGGGAAGCATCATTTGTATGGGGCATTTATCATATGCTGTGGATGTGGATAGAGCTGGTGTAAACACTGAAGTCAGTGGGGTTAAAGCCACTGAATATCAGGGATTAACTTGCCACTCTTTACCCATTTGTTTTTCTTTCTTTTACAATTTATCTTAAACTGTCTTCTATTTATTTCCTAAGCTCTGGGCCCCATTCTATTCTCAGAAGACTAGAACTCCAGCCAATCCAAATAGTGGTTCTGCCTGTAAATCTGAGGCCAGAATTGAGCCCAAAGAATTTTTGCACTACAGGCCAAACTCAGAATTCTTGTAAATAGGGGCAGCTTCACTGACGTCAGTACAATTGTACATGCTTACGCCGGCTCAGAACGTGGCCCTATGTATTTCTCTTTGGCACAAAATTAATTTCCACCCACGTATCTTAAACTGCAACTCAACCACTGAAGTAGAAAAATCTAATTGTGCTTACTTTCTACATTTTAGATAAACTGTCTGATTTTTTTTTAATTGGCAGAAAAGAATTGGCCTTTTGCCTGATAGCATGCATAGAGGTCTACCGTTCTGTAGCTTAGCAGATGTCTATGACAAGTGAAATGATCTAAGAAACCACAAATGTCCCATTGTTGTATCTGAGTGGAGCTGACAAATTATGATCTGGATTTCAAATATCCCGAAGTTTGGGAGAGTGCTGATCTGGAGTTTTGATTCACCTTATTACAGAGGTAGGGACCAGATAGAAAATTCTGATCCATGTTTGGGTGGGTATTTTGATTTTATGGGATGTTTGGTCACAGTGTTTTGCTTTATGTACATCTATAGCTCTGAGAGAACAATGTAATACTGGAGAGAGTGGCCCCAAACCAGTACCATTTTACCAATCCCCTTCAGTCACCAAAATATGAGCGTTTGGGTAAATAGGAGACCCAAATCTCAACCACCCTTTGTTTTGGGATTCTTTCTCCATAAACAACCTCCATTTTTGCCCAGCTCTAATTAAGTGGATTAGATTCCACTTCTGGTAAAGAAAAACCTCCTATAAGAATGCAAGAGTTCAAGTTTGTTCCCTTTTTATTAGCTCTGTCAGTCTGGTTACAATGCAACCGCCTTCTTCAATACTGTTACTAGTTGAGAAAGGTCACTGCTCAAGTTCTGTTTAAATAAGACTTTTTAAAATTGTCTAACTTTAGAATAGTTAAAACCCTAAGCCATCCAGTGGTAGGATGACCATATTTCCCAAAGGGAAAATGTGACACTGCGCAGGGTTTGCCCAAGTGCCCCCTCCCCCCAACGCGGGGCTGACCCGAGTCACTTGTCCAAGCCCTGCCTGCCCCCTGCACGAGGCTGGGGCAGGCAGTCGCTGCTTGCTTGAGCCCTGCCTGCCCCCCTGCATGAGGTGCCGCTCACCTCCCTTACACGTTTCTCTACACCCCACTTTTTGACAAAAGTGGGTATTTGTCCCATTTGCTCTTGCCATCTGATTATCAGTTAGGACAGGGCTTAAAAAAAAAAACTGTCCTGGCCAAAACAGGACGTATGGTCAGTCTATCCAGTGGCATCTAGTTAGTGCTAGTGTTAATATAACTAATCCAAGGTCAATAGGACTTCATGGTTAGCACTCTGCTACACCATCATGGCAATGCTAAACTTCACAGCAGCAGGAAAAGATCTCAGATCATCCTGCTCCAAGGGCTTGATCCGTTGACTTCACTGGGGTTTGGATTGGGTCCCAAAAGTAGAATCTTGGATAGACGTTAGCAATATACGGATTATGAATAATTGCGCAGATCTGATTCCATCCAATAGAGGGCAGTGTTGCACATGAACACGATGGTGCTCATTACACTATCTTAGGCCTGGTCAACACTTGGGGGCGGGGGGCCGGGGGGGAAATCGATCTAAGTTACGCAACTTCAGCTACATGAATAACGTAGCTGAAGTCAACATACTTAGATTGACTTACCGTGGAGTCTAGTGAGTCGACTGCTGCCGCTCCCCCGTCAACTATGCCTGCGCCTCTCGCCGAGCTGGAGTACAGGAGTTGACGGGAGAGCACTCGGGGGTCGATTTATTGCGTCTGGACTAGACGCGATAAAAATCGATCCCCGCTGGATCAATTGCTGCCTGCCTATCTGGCAGGAAGTGAAGACATACCCTTAGTGTTCTACTTCTGGAATGTCTATTTCTTTTAAATGCCAGTGTAATTTTATCTACTACCTTAGAACCAATTTTTTTCCACTACATTTTTAAATGAATGTTTCCATTCAGGTTGATTCTTCCCACCTAGACTTACCATTTCCTCATTGTTTATAGCAACTGTACTATCAGCAATTGTGGTGGTGGATAACACTTGCAATGAACTGTTACTCCTCATTTGGTGGGACTGTGCCTTTACGGGGTAAAGAGCTTCAATATTAAGACAACTACCCCATGTGAACAAAGAGGAAGTGATACTATGTAGCTGGTGTCTGTGTAACCCACATACTTTGACTAAATTATATGTAAGAAACAGGATGATTAGGACACTCCCTTCTCTCACCTGTGGGCTTGTCTTGAAACTTGTCTGCTTAATAGTAAACCAATAAGAGGTCAACTCTTGAGATGTGTCTGATCCAAGACTTCAGAATGAAACGTGGAGAAGCTCAGATGTGATATAGACTTTAGAAGCTTTGAAACATCTCTGTTGTTTTGGAACTTGTCTGGGCGTCATGTAAGCAGGCCTCAGCATAGCAGAGGAGCTTATAGGAGATTACCGACGGACCATCACAATTTTAAAGTGCTCAAGGCTCTAGCTATCCTGGTCCCATTAGTATTAGTAGGAGTCACGCGGTTGAATCCCCTAAGGAACGCTTTGAACACTTAGGGTGTTCACTTAGGTGATCACTGGAAACCTCACAGCAGGTAGGACAAAAATGATAAGTTAACAAAATGTCCTAACCTATTTAAACAATGAATTTAGTTTTGTTTCCCTCGGATCTTACAAGCAGCCGTGTTTAAATAACGTGCCAGAACCTCAGCTGATGCACATTGGCATTGCTTCACTGACTTCTGATGTTCTGGCCCTTTATTTTCACAGCATTTTTCTGTTCATTTTTAGGGCTGAAATTCTCTCTTTACTTTTACCCATTGTGCTGTAAAATGTTCTGATATAGTGGTCTTTGCTGTGAAGGTCTCAGAATATCGGGTGATCTTGCATACCAGGGGCCCCACCTTAGTGTAGATGATGCACTCCTACATATCTGATGTCTTCAAATATGACCTTGTATAACCTATTCCATAAAAACCTCCATCATTCCTGTCATAAATATAAAGGGAAGGGTAAGCCCCTTTAAAATCCCTCCTGGCCAGAGGAAAAATCCTCTCACCTGTAAAGGGTTAAGAAGCTAAAGGTAACCTCGCTGGCACCTGACCAAAATGACCAACGAGGAGACAAGATACTTTCAAAAGCTGGGAGGAGGGAGAGAAACAAAGGGTCTGTGTCTGTCTGTATGCTGCTTTTGCCGGGGACAGACCAGGAATGGAGTCTTAGAACTTTAGTAAGTAATCTAGCTAGGTATGTGTTAGATTATGATTTCTTTAAATGGCTGAGAAAAGAACTGTGCTGAATAGAATGACTATTCCTGTCTGTGTGTCTTTTTTGGAACTTAAGGTTTTGCCTAGTGGGATTCTCTATGTTTTGAATCTAATTACCCTGTAAGGTATCTACTATCCTGATTTTACAGAGGGGATTTCTTTACTTCTATTAAAAGTCTTCTTGTAAGAAAACTGAATGCTTTTTCATTGTTCGCAGATCCAAGGGTTTGGGTCTGTGGTCACCTATGCAAATTGGTGAGGATTTTTACCAAACCTTTCCCAGGAAGTGGGGTGCAAGGGTTGGGAGGATTTTGGGGGGAAAGACGTGTCCAAACTATGTTTCCCAGTAAACCCAGTTAGAGTTTGGTGGTGGCAGTGGAGATCCAGGGACAAAGGATAAAATTAATTTGTACCTTCGGGAAGTTTTAACCTAAGCTGGTGAAAGTAAGCTTAGGAGGTTTTCATGCAGGTCCCCACATCTGTACCCTAGAGTTCAGAGTGGGGGAGGAACCTTGACAATTCCCACCTCTCCCAATAACTTCAATTAGGCACCTAAGCCCTGCTGAATTTCCCGTAGACTCCTTTGAAACCCCCAGCCTCTATATTTAAAGATCCCAAATTGATCTTTCTATCCCAAACATGTCACCCCCATTCAATCACACATCTCCACCTATTTCCTCCTGGAGGTCGTGTGAGGAGTTCAACATGACGAAAACCAAGTTTATTATCTTCCTTCCTAAACCTCCCCCTCTTGCTGCTTTTTCTGTTATTGTCAACAATGTCACCATCTTTCCCATCACTAATGCTTACAGTAAGGTATTTGTGCTCTAATTACATGCAGGAAATACAATAACTGCAGTAATATGGACACAGCACTCCCCACTTTCACTGTGGTACAATATGCTGTCTTTATGGTAAGCCAAACATGATGCATCGTGTCATTTCTGGAACTCCCTCATTTAAAAGCCAGTGTCATTTCCTAGCATATCAAATTAGCATTTCCCCTTTCTTTCATTATGAGTTACTCGCTCCACCTTTTTTATTGTCGTTCAAGATCAAAGTACAGTGCTGGGAAAAACTGGTAACATTTTACTTTAAGCATCTCTACATTATTAATTCAGTTATTTGTTGCAGTAACACTGATCTTAAGGAATTCATTTAAAATTAATGTGAAATGTCATGTTTCTCTCATAAAAAAACCCTTTTCTTTTCAGAATTTCCATATCAGGAGCGGATATATGATCATGGAAGGATAACCCCCCCCCCCCCCCAAATGTGTGCTATGTAGAATATAGATTTACCTAGGCTATTTTCTTCATTTACCTTTTCTCCAAATTCAGCATTCTTATGTAGGACTATAGGAGCTGCCAGAGTGGAGCAGACCAATGGTCCATCCAATCTATTGTCCTGTCTCCAAGAACAGCCAATGCTGAATGCTTCAAAGGAAGACATAAGGCCCCTACACTGCAACTAACAATGCAATAGTCATAATAATTATTTAGTGCTTCCACTGTTTTTTATTATATAATATCAAGCCTTCAGCAATCTAACGGGGCTGATCCAATGCCCATTGCAGTCAGTAGAAAGACTCCCACTGATGTATAATGTGTATCAGATCTGCCCCTGTCTGATTAAGCCTGAAAACAGCCCTGAGAGGCAAGTAGGTATTTCTAGTTTACAGATGTGAAAGCTGAGACACAGAGTCAAAGGGGAGCTAAGTGCCCAAGTCCTGATGAACATCCTTTCTGCTTTTGAAAATTTCCCCAGGAGTCACTTGTCTGTCCAAAGTCAATGAATCATTGTCAAAGGCGGGGTTAGAACCGGTCTCCTGATTCCCATTCCATGCTCTCACCATGCAATCCTCTACTAAGGAAACTTCCTCCTGACCCCACCAGCAGAGCAACTCATGCCCTGAAGCATGTGAACTGCTAGCCCTTGCAATTTCTCTTTACCATTGTGCATGTAATGGCACGTGCCATAAATAAATGTACAGTCCTTTTTTTTTTTTTTGGAATGCTTACTAAACGATTTTGCCATCTTGTAGCTGTTGGAGTTTCATTTGTCAAACTATGAAAAAATAAGTTTCATTTTAATCCATTTTAAGATTGATCATCACTTGTTTTATCTTTTGACTAACTAAACCTTTTGTTCCGAGGTCAATATTTAAAGACAGCAATAATTAAAGTGTAGCTTAATAATTTTTAGAGGGCTACAGTGCTTGTGGTAATAAAGAGGTTATTAACCTACCACTGCAATTGCCCAATCCAGCAGTACATAATACCAGTTTGACGGTTGCCAGTGTAAGAACTTCAGGATCAGGCCCTAAGATTTATGGGGGTAAGACATACCAGATAGTTTTAAGACAAGCTAAAAAAATAGATACAAGTATTTTGTGCTTCTGTGGTGGCAAAGCAATGTCTTAAGGGAACAAGAACATTGTCTTCTCTGCTAGAATTTCAGCCAGTGATGCTCCGTAAGGTACTGGAGGTGTCGGGAGAACTTTGTCCCACAACCTGTTTTTTGGGTCCATGTCCCTCCTGGCTAGTGAAAGTCAGTGGGGAAGTACTAACTCCCTTACTTGGTGAGACTGTTCACACCTCTCAGAGAGGGCAGGGTATCTTTTACTTTCAGGGTGCAATAGTGTGGCCTTTGCTCAAGAAGCACTCACTGGACTCTGACAGTCTTGCTATTTATTGACCAGCATTCTCTTCCCTTCTTTGGTATAATTGTGGAGAGACAACAAACAAAATCTAGATGCCTTTGATCTCCTTGACTCTGGTCTATTTGGGTATACATCTGGTTATGGCACAGAGACTGTACTGGTTGCAATGGGGCTCCTCTTCAGTGGCTTCATTTTTTTCCCCCGCTTAGAGGGATCTCAGCAGGTAGCTGTGGACAACTGCTCCTCTTCCCAATGAGCTCTCAGTTGTGGGGTGCCAAAAGATGCACCCTCAATAAATGAACTGCTGCATTTTGCACCAGCTTCAGTCTCCAAGTGGTTTTAAAGTGTAGGCCCATGTAGAGTGCGTTGCAGTGGTCTAATCTTAAGGTGACAAAAGCATGGATAACAATGACAAAATTCTGCATCCAAAAGGAAAGCACACAACCTCCTAGCCAGACACAGATGGTAAAAAAACTGACTTGGGTCAGCCCTCCATTCCCCACTCCAGTTCAACATGTATATGGAGCCATTAGAGGGATTAGTAAGGAGACATGGGGTGTGGTGGGTTTTATATGCTAATGATACCCAACCATAGGTCTCCATGTTATCCCACTCAGCTGATGAAGTTCCGTGTCTAGTCAAGATTGGGGCATGGATGAGACCGAGCTGGCTGAAGCTCTACTCAACTAAGACTGAGGTAGTGATGATGGTTGTTTGGGGCAAGCGGCTGGAGGAGAGGACAGAGATAAGATCAGTCCCTGTGACTGAGGAAGTATGCTGCCATTAGTTAATGGTGTTCACAACTTAGGGGTGATTCTAGACCCCTCACCCCCCCCCCCCGCTACTGTTTGGCAATCATAGCTCAGCAGTGACCCAGTCAGTTTTTCACCATCTGCATCTGGCTAGGACACTGGCCTTTCCTTTCAGGTGCACACCTTCACATGGTTACCCATGCTTTTGCCACCTGACGATCACGATATTGCAATTTGCTCTACATTGGGCTACACCTTAAAACCATTCAGAGACCGAAGGTGGAACAGAATGCAGCAGTTTGCTTACTGAGAAGGTCATTGTGACACCCGTGTCAGGATCTGCACTAGTTGCTCACTGGTCTTTGGGTAGAGTTTAAGGTGTTGATTTTGACCTCAAACTATAAATGGCCTGGGACTGACCTGTCTGAGGGACTACCTCTCTCACCATGCCATACTGCCACAGCTGCAGCCAACAGGGGGCGCTCGAGGTGGATCACTTTCATTATACAAGAGAAGCTACAGCTGGCAAGGCCTTTTCTGTGAGGGCCTGAGACTTTGGAACTTGCACCCTGCTTGGTCCAAGTTTGGGGACTCTCCAGTCATACTGCAAAATAAATGTGTTCAATAGGGTTTTGCGAGAAGGCTGGGGATGTGCTTCCTAGGTGATGAAGGTTGCAGCCTGACTGGCCAGACAAGTTCCTGTGAAGTGGATTTTAATGCTGCTGAGGTCTAATTTAATAGTAGTTTAGTTATTATACGATTAATTATGTTAGGGTGCCTCGAGTCTTTGAATGATGTCTTTATCATTTTAAATCTAAATACATAAACACACAAACACACCATGGAACTTGATTCTCAAGGCTTTTGGGAACCAATAGGGTTAAGTAAAGTAATGTGCTAAGTCAGTAAGGGATTCCTGTATCAGAAAGGCTGGGACAATTTTCTGAAGGAAGCTCTAACCTACTTCACCTCCCACCTACCGTAAATCCTTACTTATCTCTGGCCTGTGCTCCCCAGGTGAAATCTCTTGCTAGTTTCCAAATCAACTGTCAGTTGGGAAAGCCAGTGGTGAAGAGCATTGTGTGGGTTAAGGTTTGTACTGAGGTGCTTCAAGAGAAGTAAATGCTATTGCACTGGACCATGTCAGGATTCATGTCTCAGCTGTGAGTGTGTATCTCAAACTATGAAACATAATGTCAGGAAGGGAAGAGAATAAGTAGTTTGAGCAGGTTTGTCACTGGGCGCAGCTTCCTAGTGGTTGTTTTACAAATTGCCAGATGGGCAGTAAGAATGACATTTTATACCTACCAAACAGATGCAGCTTAGAAAGTGACATTAGGTCCACTAATGTTGAAGCAGCAAGCACACAGACACTGTTTGCCCTTCTTCAGATTCTCAGTTCAGTGCAGCTGTTTTCTCAATGAGATCACAGGCAAAACATCAACTTAATAATGCCAGGTTGGCAAATTTCAGCAGTCCTAAGGAGCCAGTGCTAATCTGCCTCCAACACGCTGGCATGTCTAAATGACACCGAATGAACAAAATGCTTTGGGCAGAAATGTTGACTTCTTTAATTTCATTCATTTTTCATTGCAAAAAAAATTAGTTTCGATCTTTAAAGACAATGGAATGAATTTCATAGAATCGTAGGACTGGAAAGGACCACGAGAGGTCATCTAGTCCAGGCCCCTGCCCTCATGGCAGGACTAAGTACTATCTAGACCATCCCTGACAGGTGTTTGTCTAACCTGCTCTTAAAAATCTCCAATGATGGAGATTCCACAACGTCCCTAGGCCATTTATTCCAGTGCTCAACCACCCTGACAGTTAGGACGTTTTTCCTAATGTCCAACCTAAACCGCCCTTGCTGCAATTTAAGCCCACTGCTTCTTGTCCTAATGCTCGTGAAGAGGGATTCGTCGCGGTGGTCTGAACGGACCACGAAGGGCCTACCTGCCCTGCAGCGAGAGCTGGCACTGTGACACATACTTGAGCTAATTTTGATCAATAGCAATGAAGCCGCAGCAGCCCAAGAGGCAGCATGGGCTGTAGAACTCCACCCAGGACCCTGGGTACGCGCTCACGTGGCTAGCCTGTGCTGCCATGGCTTCACTGTTATTCGAGTTACCCTAGCTAGCTTTGATGTAGCTATATCTACTATGGGCTGCAGTCACAATTCTAATTGTGACTATATCCAGAATGGTGAGGCTCTGTACAAGCTTCCTCATAGAACTCTTCCAATGCATTTCAGTCCTGTCCTTTCACAACCGTTTGTTCCGGTCTACGAATTCTGAATGCACCCCTCGTCATAGCATCTAGTGACCATTCAGATGAATTAATAAAAGTAAATTTGCCATCCTACTAAAATCATATTCACAGTCATATACTGTGCTTCCAATGCACTGCAATCCTGATCTGCCAAGCCACCATACAACTCTGTTAATACACTTCATTATCACTCTGAAGCATCTCCTGCAATTCTAGTCCTTGGCCTTTCTTGAGCAGACAGTCAGTGGTACTATTGATATTTATCTGGCTCAGAAGTGGTGGTTATTTTCTCCTGGGATGAAACCCTGAGGCTTTAGCTTTCTGAACTTTCTCTTTTCTAAATTTCTTACCATTTATTTTACAGGTAGAGTGTGTTCCGTGTAAAAACACGTTTTCCTTTTATTTTGTAGCAGCAAACTTTGGTCTCATCAGTGCTGATGAAAAGCTTTTGCAAGAGGCCTTGCTTTAGCAGAACATTTATGCACATAACACAGTCTCATTGCCATCAATAGTCTAAAGCATGTGCTTCAAGCAACACACGTGCTTCAGTGCTTGGCTGAATCAGAACCTGAGCTAGAATATAAATTAATTGCAAACTTTTCATCTATCTGCAAGAACCAAGTAACAATTTATTTCTAAAAGAATCTTTGATCAAGCTCTTTGAAACAAAAGCCTATTCTCTACATTCCCATTTTACCTCAAACAAATCTATGTTTCTTGTGGAAGTGAGGGGGCTAGTTTCCAACAAACATAATTTGAATAGATGTGGTGGAAGCTTCTCCTAAATAGTTCTGGAAATGCAATGCCAGTCTTTACCAGCTACACCACTGCTATTCTAGGGCCTGATCCTGAAAGCTCTTACACAAATAGTCCTATTGATTTCAATGAGACTACTTGCACCAGTAAGGATTACTCACATGAGAGAGGAATTGTAGGGTCAGGCCCTTAGCGGAGGAGCTGTTTTAAGCAGTGATTGACAATTATCCAAAACTGTGGGTTGGTTTTGTAAAACGTGCAGAATACTGTAATTTCAGTGCAATGATAATTATAGGCAATGCCATATGCCTGTGTGGTACGTACATTTCCCTTTAGGAGAGTTACATGAAGCATATTAAATAGGCTGAAGGAAACGTTAAAAAGACCCAAAAACGTAAAGACAAAAAGGTCATGTGTAACCCAGCTCGGAGCGTTAAGCAGAGCTTTGAAAAATGAATCTCTCAGGAAGACATTCTGAGTTTGAGCGGAGAATGGTAATAATCTGAAGGTAAAGCTAAGTAAGCATAGCTATGGTCAAAATATTTTTTTTCCATTTGTGCTTTACATGATCACAATGGTGCCCTTGTAATAAATAAAACACATGAAAAAACGGGTATATTTAGCGATAGAATGTTTTCATGGCCAGATTACGCATTTCAGAAATCTTTATTGGGCTGATCCTGTCCATGGGGCTGACTGTCTTTGAGGTGTTGAGTGCCCCCTCAATGACCCTAGGCTTCCGCACCTTGCAGAAACAGGCCCTAGGTTAGGTATCAGTGGGGTGCTGAAGGGATAGCTCCAGTTTACCTCCTTGCATTCCTAGACAGTCTCTGCTGATCAAAATCAGTTGGGAGGAAAGAACTAAGTGAACTTATTGCGTAATGGAACTTAATTACTGTGCAATTAAATTTCAAATCACTCTCAAATGGATATCATATTGTCAACCTTTCAACATGTTTGCCGATATCCCAGTAATTAAATAACTTTGCCTCGGCAGAACAATCGTATAAACTAAAGCAGCAGGAGCAGCAACTGCAGCCTGGCGGCATATTTGCATGGTACACATTTCTGATGCATGCAACACATAAAAGGCCAGATGTAAACTGACATCGCTCCATTCACCTCACTGGAGCGGGGCTGGATTTTTACCAGCGAAGGATCAGGTTCTGCATCTCAAAACGGAATTTATAAACAGCCGCAATAGGGTTTTCCGCTACGGATAACAGCACAGTGCAATGGAAAGACCAAAAGGGAGGTTTATTCAAGCGTGAAGGGTTACTTAAAGATGTGTCTCTCCTGTTTTCATTTTGATTTCTCTCTCTGCGCAAAAGAAACTGAAGCTCACTTGCAATGGGCACAGTGAGATCAAACAATAAAACAGCAGCGCTGGTTCCTAAGTCTTCATCCCACTGAAGGCAACACGTTTCCGCCGAGGAACAAAAAGCCCCTTGAAATGTGTCTGCCGGCACTGGAGCATACAGGAGCCGAGAGAGATTCCCCTGTGAAAGTGACCTCCTTTTGCCTTAGGAAGCATATTCCAACAAACCGACCTTTGACGCCAGCTCCTATTATTCACGGTTAAGGAGCACAAAGGGAGAGGCGGCAGGGAGGAAATGTGACAAATCCACTTTTTTTTAAAAAAAAACACATTCATCAAAAAAAAAAAAAACATGCAGGAAGGAGACAACAATCAACGACTCCACCCGCACATCTGCCCTGCCCTAGCTCCCAGCTCCCCCCGCTAAGGGAGGGCGATGCAAGGCGTGGGGGGGAAGGCTGATGCATGCGATCTCTCCCTTACCTTGAGGAACAAAAAGAGCCATAGCAGCGAGCCGAGGGTCATCCGGGTGCTGCTCCCTCCCTTCGGCCGGGGGCCGCTCATTGAAGTGCAGGGAGCCTTTTGCGCGCAGAAATCTCAGCCGGGCTGCGGGGGTCTCCCCCCCGGCTTTTCTTTCGGCTGGCTGCGACCTGTGGTTCGCAATGGCGAACTGCTGCAGCATCAAACGGTTGGAAGCACAGGCTTCCCTCCCAGGAGACACATCATCCCTCTCCTTCCCCCCTTCATGCGTTATACTGGGGGGGCGGGTGTATTTTTTTCCAGTAGTTTCTTTGATCTCTTAATTAAAGAGGAGGGAGGGGGGTGAATCGATACCCTGCGGCGGCTGTGCGCCTCCTCCTTCTCTAGAGGTGCAGACGGTGGTCAGCTGAGCCTCCAGCTTCCCTTTGCTCCGGTCCTTCCCTATTGGCTTCCAGTGAATGAGTGAGGAGTCCTCGTTCCAGGCTGAAAGTGACGAGCAGCCTCCCACCTCTCCCTTCCGCACCCTCTCTTAGCTCCACCCTTCCCCGCCCGCAGGCGCTGCCCCCGCTGCCAAACCAGGGCTCTCATGCGTGTTCCCCAGCCGGTTCTCCGGTCTGTCACTGTTCAGGCCAAAAACAAAACAGTCCCAATGCAAAATGCATCCTCAGCCCTGCCTCCCAACCAAGTTTGACAAGATCCTCATCTATCTTCCCCGAGAAGCAACTGGCCAAAGGCCCTCTCAGCATGGGGCCCCTCCCATTTCTTCCCGGCAAGGTAGTTTCAAACTAAGCTGCCAGAGGGAGAAAACACAACAGGGTAAATGTGGCCATAAAAACATTATTATTCCCACCCGGTCTCTCTAATATCCTAGCACCAACACAGCTAGAAAAACACTGCAAATAATATACCCTGCCTGGGACATTATGGTGATTTCAGTCTATACTTTCCAAGGGAGGTTTCCAGTTACTTGCCTCTGTCGACCTCCATCTAGAAACTGGTTCTATTAATAACTGTCCCACACTTACAGTATCTGAGAATAAGATCTAGTGTCTAATTATGGTCCTGATCCCAGTTATGACTCTGTGCACATGGACCCTGCACCCATACAGATCGCCACAGACTTCTGGGTGGCTGCTCATAGTGCTTAAAGTTAAGCATGTGCATAAGTTTTTGCATGATCCAGGCTTAAGTGCTTAATCATGCCAGGTGCAGAGCATCAATTGTGGGTGCTCAACATCTTACAGGAGGTATTGAGGACATGCAGCAGGAAGCCCCAAATGCTCTAGTATCATTGCATCACCCAACCCACTCAAAAAAAAATCCATTCAGACCTCCAGGAGGAAAAAGTTGTTCCTAGGATTTCCTTTGCACCTTTCCAGTTGGAGCTGGCAGATGGCACTACCCAGAATCTCTACAAGGCTGCTTGCTGTGTTCCTCCCACCCTACCCCCTATGCTGGAATTTGTGGAGCAGGGTGATCCTTGGCAAACATTCTTATGGCTGTCCTCCAGCATGCTTGTGCCTGGAGAATTCTCCCCAAGCCAAATACAGAACTTTTAGGGCCCCTTTACCACACTAGTCCTTTTATCTGGTGTAAAGGGGCTGAAGAAGGGGCAAGGATCTCACTTTCATGTTTTACATTGCCACTACAGTATAACCCTCGCACTCACCTTATACCCTTTTGAAATCAATGGGGGTTAAGGGTCTTCAGCACTTCTCCAGTGATCAGGCTAGTGTGTGTATATAACTGGAATCCACAGGAGATGATCATTTTAATTATTTGTATTAAGGTAGCCCCCAGGGACCAATCAAGATCATGACACTATTGTGCTAGACACTATATATGCACAGAGTAATAAGCAGTGGCTGCCTGGAAGAGCTTGCAATCTATACAGAGAAGACAGACAAAGGGTAAGGGAAAGGAACGTGACATCCAAGCAGAATGAACAAAGTGATGGTTGGCAACCTCTGGTGGTCAGTCATGTTAGGTCCATGGTTTTTGGTGACTGTTCCCTGGAAAGTCTTGGGAAGCAACTGAAAAATTGCAAGAAGATGAGATGTGAGGGAGTAATAAAAAGACACAAGACCTGTTTGAATGGGAGGTGAGAAAAATAAATTCACAAGAAAAAAAACCTGGGAAACATGGAAAGATGAACTTATTACTGTATTTTCTTTTTTAGCGTATGAGCAATAAAACAGAAATAAATGAGTCTGTTTATTAATAATACAATAAGACAAAATAATTAATGAGAACCTTTGTGGTACCACAATTTCAAGCGGAATAATAATTAGAACAATTTTCTGTAACAGTATGCAGTAAGTTAAAAACTACTGATGAGCAACTACCCAAAAAACACTTCATGACAAAGAGCAGCTACTCACTGTGTACAGAAGAAATGTTACACTGACAGTTGAAAGGCAATACAATGTAAAAGCATGTGATGCCCCCACATCATCCTGGGAAAAAAACAGCAAGCAAGAGACCTAGAAGGCAGTACTGTATTCCCAGTTACTGACTGGGCCTTAAATCAAATGATTGAGAAAGATCCTGAACCTCCACGCTGGCCCCTTTGTACTGCTTCTTGTAGTGTTTTAACAGGGCAGCTGGGGATCCCCGACTCTCAGGAGGAAAATCCCTAACTCACATAAAGTTGACATCAGCAACTCTATGCCACCTTTCCCAGAGTGTACCGGGGATGAAAGGTGGCAGGCTGGGGATGAGAGATAGCATGGACAGAGCATGCTGTGCTTTAGCAAACCCTATGGGCATAATCTTCCCTAGAAGTCTGTTACAAGCAAGTTACAGCAACCCTCCTCAGATATGCTGGGCAGAACTTTAGTGCACTTTAGAATATGGGCCAGTGGGACTTGATATGACCTTTATTGGTTATGGCTAAGGTTGTCACAGATACTTTTAGTAAAAGTCACAGACAGATCACAGGCAATAGTGAAAAATTCATGGAAGCCCGTGACCCGTCCATTACTTTTACTAAAAATATCCATGACAAAATAGGGAGCCTGGGTAGCTGTGGGTGGGCTCAGAGGTCCAGGGTCCCCCTCCTCTGGTGGCTCTGAGCTGCAGGGGTTTTCCCTGCCACCCGCGGCTACCGGGAGCCTCCCCTAGCGTCCACGGAGGTAGAGAACTCCGGGGGATCCCCATGCCACCCGCGGTGGATGGGAGCAGCAGGGGTCCCTCTTGCCACCCGCGGAGGTGGAGAGTTGCAAGGGTCCCCCCTGCTGCCAGCGATGGCTGGGAGCTGCGGGGGGGGGGGGTGTCCACCTGTTGCATCTGGGAGCTGTGGGATACTCCTGCCACCAGGCAGGGGACCCTGCAGCTCCCAGCCGGGGCTGCCTGAAGTCACGGAAGTCTTTGGAAGTAACACATTCTATGACTTCCGTGACCTCAGTGACTAAATCACAGCCTTAGTTATGGCTAAGGCTAAGATTTTATCATGGATATTTTTAATAAAAGTCACGGACAGGCCACGGGCAATAAAGAAACATTCACGGAAGCTTGTGACCTGTCTGTCATAGATATTTTTAGTAAAGGTCACAAAGTGGGGGGCTCAGCTGCGGGGTCCCCACACCACCCGCAGCAGCTAGCAGCTGTGGGGACCCGCTCAGAGTTCCAGGGTCCTCCTGCTGCCTGTGGCACCCAGGAACTGCAGGGAACCCCGCCACCCACAGCAGAGGAACCCTGCAGCTCCCAGCCACCGTTGGGGGACCGTGCAGCTCTCAGTCGCCATGGGCTGAAGTCATGGAGGTCACTTGAAGTCACAGATTCCGTGACTTCCACGACCTCTATGAAAAAATCATAGCCTTAGTTATGGCATTAACCTAGGAATTGGTTAAATTCCCTTTTCCACCACAAAACTTCCTGTGTGACTTTGGGCAAGCCACTTAGGCCCAGATCTTTTAAGGAGTTTAGGCTTCTAACTTCCACTGATTTTAATGCAGTTTAGGATCCAAAATACGTCTAAGGATCTGGGCGCTAGCATCTCAGTTCTGCAGTTCCCCATCTGTAAAATAGGGATAACAACATTTCCTTACCTCACAGGGGTGTTGTGAAGATAAACACAAAGTTTGGGAGGTGCTCTGAGATTTACTGATGAAAAGCACTATGTACAGTAAAACCTCAAAATTACGAACATCAGAGTTACAAACTGACCAGTCAATCACACACCTCTCATTTGGAACTGAAAGCATGCAATCAGCCAGCAGCAGAGGCAAAAACAGTACAGTACTGTGTTAAACGTAAACTACTAAAAATGAAGGGAAAGTTTTAAAAAGATTTCACAAGGTGAGGAAACTGTTTTTGTGCTTGTTTCATTTAAATTAAGATGGTTAAAAGCAGCATTTTTCTTCTTCAAATTAAAGTTTCAAAGCTGTATTAAATCAATGTTCAGTTGTAAACTTTTGAAAGAACAACCATAATCTTTTGTTCAGAGTTACGAACAACCTCCATTCCCGAGGTGTTTGTAACTCTGAGGTTCTACTGTAAAAGACCCAGATCATCATCTTCTCAGGACATACATTAAATTTAGTGCTCGCCCTCGAGCAAATGGCACCCCAGGCGAAGAGAGTCTTCGGTGCCCCTCTGCCATTTGTTAAACTTTTGAATACCTTATTTAATATTGCATTTGTAGCCCATTTCACAACCCATGATACACGATTTGCATGCATGATTTATCCCTGTCATCATAGGCTCAGACTCCATGGGTGCTCCAGTGCTGGAGCACCCATGGAAAAAAAATAGTGGGTGCTCAGCACCCACTGGCCACAGCTGTTTCCTGCCCCCACTCATCAGCTGATGGGGGCTGCATGGCTGCCAAACAGCTGATAGGGGGTGCAGGCTGCTCCAAGCACCTGATAGGGCTCAGTGCCACCACCTAACAGCTGTTTAGCGGCTTGGGGTGTGGCTTGGGAGAGGGCTGAGAGTTGAGGGAGGAAGAGGAGAGAGAGGGGGTGGAAAAAGGCAGAGCAAAGACAGGGCCTTAGGGGAAGGGGCAGAGTGAGGGTGAGCACCTCTGGGGAAAAGAAAAAGTCAGCACCTATGCCTGTTTTATATGACAATAAATTTGCATGCAAAGATCTGTAAATCTGTATTTATTCATACCATATATAAGCAAATAAAAAAATTAATTTCCTCTAAGGTTATCAAAACTTTTTAATTGAAATGCACTATCAAGAAATTAAACTGTGCACCAACATTGGGTGAACCAGTATTAAATAGCTTACAGTAGGTGACAGCCTTAGAATGTTAACCCTAGTCCTTTAGTTCAAAAGGTCGCTTTTCTCGCCTGTGCCCTCATGAACTGAAGCACAGCAGCATCAGAGAGTCCAAAGACTGACCAATGGCATTTTCAAGTGATAAAATAGCAAGCGATGTCAGTCTCTCATTGGCCATCGTCTATCTAAGATATGTTTTAATGAGCCTGAGCTTCAAAAAGCTGCGCTTACCACTCGCAGCTGTGACCAGCAGCATGAGCAGAATCCTAACAGCTATCCACACATTAGGAAAAGCGTCCTTCAGCTCTGCACCATGAGTGAATTGCAGAACTTGGAGTCGCAAGTGCTTACTGTGTTGCAAAAATGTGACTGATGTTGTCCAATTTGACATAGAGGTCTTTATCATTGACATCCAAACATTCCCCATGTGTCAGCATCCAATAAAGGACCCTACAATTGTTCAAGAGTGTTTTTCTGTCCATCGGAAGCTTACTAAGGTCATACAAAAAAAGCCCAGGTCTTTTTGTGGCACTTCATTTGTCCAAACTTTTTTTCAAGCGACACTCACGCAATGTCAACGAGTGAGCAAAAAACCTCCCTCTTGAATTTTTCTTTTGAGCTTCCCATCACCTCATCTCTGCCCTCATAACCAAACTGTATCTTCTTCCAATGAATACAATTTTCCTTGAAGACAGGCTCGTTTTCTGCCATTTCTTTGGCAGCAATGATTGCATCTTCAAATCCGTTGTCTCTGTAGGCCATCATGAAATCAAGGCAGCTTCTCATCAAAGTAGTAACATTGATTGAGTTTGTAATGCCTTGCTTGGAACAAAATTTCATGCCAAGCCACAACTGGGACCAGAAATTAGAAGTCAGTGATCTGGTTTGCCAGGCTTTGCACCTCGTTTCGGATTCCAACTTCTGCTTAACTCAACTGTGCCAGTTCCATTAGGGGATCGTAAACTTCAGTCACTTGGTACCTCACTGGCCTTATACTAACAATGCAGCTCTCCCAGCGAGTGTCACTTAGCGGCTTCACAGTCAGATTTGTAACATTATCCATGAGACTCTTCCACCTGATAATTGATGCTGACAACAGGACGTATCTCCTTTGCACTACTCTGAAGAGAGACACTGAATTTAAAGATGGCAAAGCTGCATCTGCCACAACCAGGTTGAGGGAATGGCAGCCACAAGGCATGAAAAAAGCTCTTGGATTCAGCACAAGGCTCCTTGCCTAGACACCACCGTTTCTTCCCTTCATGTTCACGCCATTGTCATAGCCTTGGTCATGGCAGTCCTGAAGCTTCATTTTATTCTCATTCCAAACATTCATAAACAGCTCTGTTAGGCCTTTTCCAGTAGAGTCATCCACAGACTGGAAACAGATAAAGTGTTCCTTTATTTGGATAGAACCATCCTCGTTTTCAACAAATTTTACTGTAAATGACATCTTGTTACTGTGACTAATGTCAGGAGTACAGTCCATTATTATGGCATAGTACTTTGTTTTTCCAAGCCGCATCAATGTTATCAAGCACCTTCTTTGCCACAAAAAGCTCAGATCAATTTGTTTTGAATTTTTTTGCTGCAGTAAAGGTCCATAGCTTCTTTACGAACTATTCAACAGAAGTGTTCACACATGACATTGTCATATTTCTCAAGAAGCTCTACCAAACCAAGGAAATTACCATTATGTTCAGTGAACAACTTATCCGATGAGCCCCAGAAAGCCAAATTAGTCTTTGCAAGAAAGGGTGTAATTGAAATCAGATGTTCAAGCACGTTCCTCCAATGCTGGGTTTCTACATTTCTACTACTCTGGTTTTCTGCATCTATGCATTTATTCAGCTTGAGCTTGCACTTGACCTCCATCCATCTGGAGTAGGCTATAAAATGGCCAGGTGACTTTTCCGAGCATCAGCTAAGTTATGCCCGTAATTGGACCCAGAAAGTACAAGCAACAATTTAGTGTTCTTGTCAAATATTTTGCAACAAAAACAGAACAGTTTGTCAGTTGATTTCAAGTAAACTAGCCAACATCGATTCAGTTTCTCACCATTCTCTAGCATTCTTTCACAGTGTGACTTTGAGAAGTGATGCTTCTGATCATTTACTGGAAACGTCATATTCTCGATTTTGCCCAGCCCATTCAAAATTGTATGATCAATATAGGTAGAGTTTAAGATCACCCACCATAAAGAAGGATCTGATGTATCTATTTGTGGTGTGCAATTTTTTCACGGCTTTTTCCTTCATCATGCAAGGCTGATTCTTCTTCACTGTTTCTCTCCTTTTCATGTAAACCAGATTTTTCTTTATCATCACTCTCAAGGAAAACTGGATGATTGCTCATCATTTTCCTCACATTTCCATTCCTTATCTTCAGGTCAATCTGCTAATTCCTTCCTAATAGGACTTCCATCATTTACACTTCACTCCTGAATTTCTTCTGCATTGGGATGATTGCTACTGCCTAAAACCCAGTCTATTTTGGTCTGTTTCAGATATTTTCCTCACCAAATTTGCTCCTTTCTGCAAATTAGATTGCAATTGAGCTTTGCGCTCCTATACTGAGCTCTTGAAGGTTTCTTCAGGGGCATCTTTTATTTTCTTCGGGGGAAAATAGACAGTATTAGGGAGAGCAAAGGTCTATGATCCACAGTTTTAGATCATCAAACATTATGTGTTAAGCATGGCAAAAGAAGTATTTCTTTCATGTTGTTGTGTAGATAGGGGTTTGATAGATATCTCTGGCAGCTCATTAAATATGTCCTCCATTAGTCGCTACTTACACTCTTCAAGTCTTAAAAGACAAGTACACTTTCACAATTACACAATAAAACAAGGTTCAGAATATTGCAGCTGGGCCATCACTTCACTTCAGTTTGTTCTTATATCTCACTGACTGACTGGCAATGCCCTGCCCTTTATATACCCGCGAGGGCATGGCTGAGAACATTCTAAGAGGTTCAAGGAAAATGTAGTTCTCAGAAAGTCTGAAAGGTTCCACAAAATTCTACAAAGGTCCAGAACATTCTAGGGTAGTAAAAAATGAACCCACATATGAACTACCTGAAACATTTTAGTTCAAACATTCTATTTTCCCTTTTGTAGCTATCGATGAAAATACCACCAAAAGCCCCCCCGCCCAACCCCAGCACCCCAGACAGTCGTCTGGGACACCTGCTCCTAAATCCAGCCCTAGTTAAATTCCTAGAGTCCTGGCTCAATGTACACTGGGTTCACAGTAAAACTGGAGGATGGATTATCTTTAGGGCACAGTGTGAAGTTGTTCAAAAGCCTTGGTCAAGAGTCTGGATGGGATATACCAAGATTTTACAGGCAGTAGGATACTAGGGCAAACACTTTTAAAAGGAACCCATATCCTACATAACAAGGATATAAACACCACACAGGTTTCCACACCAAGAGTAGGACTATTTCTGTGACTCTCATGGAAGCCCCATGCTAGCTATATTCTTAGAATTATGCCCCAAAAGTAGATTATTTGAAGGACTAAAAATAAGTTACAGCTGCCTGTAGTCAACCATTTACTGAGTAACATCCTGGCTGAAACACTATGGATATCAATAAAAGCCCAATGATTTACTGAAGCTAAACTAAGTGGAGGAGTAGGGGTTTTTTTTATTGTTTTGGTTTTTTAAATCTATTGGTTTGTGCAAAGTGTTTTCTGGTTTCAGTTCATGTGGGTTTGGTTTGAGGTTTATATTGAAATAACCCCCCAAAAACTGAAAGCAAAACTCAGCCAAACCCTCCAAAGTTTTGACTGCTTTCGGGTTGGAGCTGACTTTTGCAAATTTGCAATCCAAAACTATACAACAGCCCACGGTCATACGTTTCACAAACCTCAGCATACCTTTAGCTAAAACTGGCATGAATTTTGGTTTGTAACAAAACATGAACCTGGAGATAAACTTAGGCAATGAAGTCATCAAAGAGAAGCTATTTGTCAATGAAAACCCTTTTCATTTGAAAAATTTTGACCCACTCTAAAAACTAGATTCCCACCTAAATTCTTTTCATTTTCATGACTTCAGCAGAGAAAAGAGAATAAGTGGGGGCCAAGGATTGCTAGAATAATGTGAGCAGTTTTCCTTTGTGAGTTCTTGATTTGATAAATACAGTCCCAGTGCTTTTTAAAGGTATGTCCTGTATCCTTCTTAACATACATGTTGACAGCTCTTTAAGTTCCGTATCTTTTCATAACTAGAATGACTGGCAGCCCTCAAGTGGACAGCATATCCAGCTCACAAATACTTATTATTCTTGCCAGCTAGAGAGGCACTGAGCTATACTATTTAATGGGTCATTTCCCTTTAAAAAAATAGAATATTGTCTTTGCCACTGCCTCTGTTCCTTATGAATATGTTGTTCTTATATAGAACTTAAAAAAAAACAAAACACCACGGCATTATACATTGGAATAATACATGAAAAGGACCACCAGTTGGGAGGAATGCAGTGAGTAAAGATACAGAGTAAGGTCAGTGGGGATGCACAACATTTATCCAGTACAGTTTTTGTTTACCTATCTACACTTCTGCTCCCCTTCCCCTACTAGAGAATCTGGAGGTTACTGCATGAGTGGGAAGCACTGCAAGTTCTAGTTTAGTTAATATAAAGAAACACCCAGATAGGGAAGAGGATTTACTTTTCTTGAGAGGGATTAACCCTTTGTTCAATTCTCACTATTACCATGTACTTGCCCTTTACCTCCCAGAGCTCTCCATCTGTATCATTCAATGCTCAGGGTGTGTGGTCAATAAAAGGCTTGCAGAGGTCACTGGGTGTGCCCATTTTATATATCATCTTCCCAGATATGGCTGTTGTGCTATCACTGTCTCATGGTCTGACCAGGCCAGAAGTGCACTCGCACTTCAGGTAAAGGGAGATTTTCACAGTTTCAAAGGGTCACCTCACTCAACATGTTCCCCGGCAGGCCCTTTAAGTAGTCACACTCAAACCTTTCTGGTTAAGGTTCACCAACACGGAGTTATATTTATTTAGTTGATGCTGGGTTAGTCACCCCCATACTGAGACTCAGCCCAGCCCATTTGACCCTGAAGAGTCCAAAATAAAAGCATCTTGAGGTTTATTGTGTCCGTGTCCAAAAGAATGCTTACTCCAGCCAATCCTGGTGGAAAACCTCATTCACTGTACCTTTTGCTTGCAGAACATATTGATCATCTCTTCTCTAGCCACTAAAGGCTCACAGGGAAAAATTATTTCTCCCCTTGTTCCTTTGAAAGCAAAACATTTTACTTCAGCAATGGCAACTGAACACGGCTGATCTACTTCCTACCTCTCAATGTATCTGTGTTCAAATCCTCCTCTGTCTTCATGGTGCGTGGGATCTGTACATCTCCCCCATCCCCAAGCCCCTTTGGTCCCTGCTTGTTTTCCAGCTTTCATCTTCCAACCAGCCTAGGTCACCAACCCCTCCATTCCTGTTTTAGTGTCATTTCCTTCCTCTACAAAGCTAGTAATATCAGTTAGTTCTTGTGTGGTGATATCCATCCAGAGATCTCAAAACATTTTGCAAAGGAACACTGGTATCATTATACCTCCTTTTGCAGGTGAGAAAGACAGAGGCAGAGCGAGATGAAGCAAGCAGCCCAAGATCACAAGGCAGGTCAATAGAACCCACGTCTCCTGACTCACAGCCCAGTGCCCTGTTCTCTGGATTATGCCATCTTCCTTTTATGTACAACATATAGAGTTGAATTACAGCTCAGGATCCTGGAGAGCACTAAGACCATTAGAGCACTGTGAAGGGATGTAATATTAATATTGGGGGCATCCAACACAATACCCCTAAGAACACAAAGTAAAGTTTTTCTCCAAAAAAGGGAGGAAAGCCAAAGACCCCATGAAGTCACTACTGACTTTGCTATTATGAATTAGAATACCAATTAATGTCAATTCCATCCATCAGCCCAGCCCATTTGACCCTGAAGAGTCCAAAATAAAAGCATCTTGAGGTTTATTGTGTCCGTGTCCAAAAGAATGCTTACTCCAGCCAATCCTGGTGGAAAACCTCATTCACTGTACCTTTTGCTTGCAGAACATATTGATCTGGAAGGGGCTCAGATACTATGGTGATGGGAAGTTATATAACCCTAAGACACCCAGACTCCTTTATTTGGCTTACCAATGTATTAATTTGATCCGTATTCTTCACAAACATTTTATCACTGGTTTCTTGAATGTGGCCTTTTAGGTGGGGGGAGAGAGAGAGAAAAATGTATGCTTGGTATTGCTGGGCAATGGCTCTTGCTACTCTATAAAAACCAAACCTGTACCAATGAATAGAATGGGTGGACCGATAGCCACGACACAGCTGAGTTGCACACCTTCTGAGACACAACAGGCAGCGCTGACTGGCTTCCTAGCCTTCTGTTCCCCATCACTTTGCACTGAGATGCTCTGCAGAAAGCTAGGTCTCCCAGTGTCTTCCTACTCTTAACAACCGCTCCAGCCAAACAGACAATTGGGAAATATAAGCAAGCATATGAGACTTAAGCTATCAGTCACACAATTTGATTCATGAATGATAATTACTGGATATTCATAGAAAACACATATCAAGAGCAATCCACTGGGTGAAATGGGTCTGCAGAAATAAAAGAATGAGTCAAATTATTTCAAATCACAAATATAGCCATAAAAATATCAGTCTGTTTATAGATAATGTACTGTGCTCAGTGAATTTCACTCTGAAAAGAAAAAGGGCAAAACTTGGCAAAATTAATGATCAAAACCAAACTATTTATCCAACTCCAGCTGCAGGAAATTAAGACAAATAGATTAGCAGGATTTCTATAAAATGGAAGCACAATTTTGTAGCTACATTATGTAGGGGGGAAAGTGTTTTATAATAAAATTCAATCCTCAATGTGTTGGGACCTAGAAAGATCATTTCAGGGTCAGAGAACTTTTCTAGCTCACGATAGAAGTTTGCACAACTGCAAAGTTATAGGATTTTTTTCTTCCTTTTCTCTGCAGCATCAAATATTGATGGATTCTGGACTACATGGAACACAAATTTGGTATGGCTTCTAAAACTGGTTGAAAGACAAAAAAAATGTTGACATATTTGTAGAATTTCCCTGTCTTTGGCCAGCTAGAGACCACCTTGACATTTTTCAAGTTTTTTAAATTTCTCAGAGTTTTTAATATAAAATATTTTTTTAAATAATTAAGTTGTTTTCCTTTTTTGGTCAGCTCTAAGGCAGTCCTTTTGTTTCTATCCATAAATTATTACATAAAACACTAATATGCTAATATATTAATTATAAAGTTTTCACATATATAGGCCCACGGGAGTTTTCTCATTTACTTCAATGCACCCAGGATTTCAACTTTTTTAACTGGAAAGAAAATTAAAGAGATTCAAGTGGATGGCTCAAAGAATTTTGCAATATTGTGATTTTCACCTCTAGGACATTGGAATCCAGTCTAGGTTGATAGTGACCAGATATTTTCATTCTCTAATAAGGATTCAGTGGTTGATGGGAAGTGAGTTGGTGGTCTGAATCAAATTCCTATTGGACAGAAGTGTGTATCAGAAATCTCCCACAGGTTCTGAAGGGATGCCAAGGATGGAATTGACATTAATTGGTATTCTTCTCTCCCTGCTAGAGCAATATGATCCATCCAGGCTGGGGCTGAGGCATGCTGGGAGAAGCTTATGTTGCTCCTTCATATTTTGTTTCTTTTCAGAGTACAGAGAGGGTAGAGAACTTCAGTTTCCCCCGAGAATGGCAGATATTTTTAAAAAATCCATTCCCAATGGTGATCCATGAAATGGTCCCTGCGTTAGCCCTGTGAATGTTACCAAATGCGTGACAAATACATGGCTCATTTTCTTTTGCTTTCTGGTGACCCTCAAATCTCTAAACGCCAAATGAATTAAATTGCTCTGAAATTAGAGTCAAACAAAACTAACTGCAACAATAAAACCCAGAACAATCTGCATTTCCATGGCATTTTTGTTATAATTAAAAATATTCATAGAGCTTTACAAAGCATGAAATTACCTCCTATTTCTGTATCATATAGTAGAACCCTAGTATCAACTCAGGAAGAAAGTCCAGAGCACTGGGAGACTGCACATTTTACTTCCAAAAGATATCTACAGAACTGTTCGAGTGTATGCTGAGTGCCAGCTGAAACTGCGAAGGAAATGTTTTAGTGGTCTGATGCTTTCGGACTATAGAGCTCTGACATCTTCTGACAGCTTAGGAAATGTGTGCTTGGCAGAGGTATATTAATACAGCGGCAAAATGACATTATCGGGGCTTTACCAGAAACAACGGTATTTACGAATGCAATACTGTTAACTATAATAATTAATTGTGAAGCTTTCATTGAACTCTGCATGGAAAACGCATCTCTCAAGTAAACTGTCGGCGGACATTACCCAGATCATGAAATTTGCATTCTTAAATGGGATTATGAAATACTGAAAGCAAAGTATCTTAATAAAGAAGTTTTCAGAAATGGAATACCACTCAAAAGAAATTAGGAATAGTTGAACCTCAAAAGATCTGGTTTAAGGATTCTGTTATCTTCACACTGGTTTAGCACCATATTTCCTACTCACTCTCCCACATAGCCTCTCTGAAGTTAGTGGGACCATTCACAGAATAAGGCACTATTTATTCATTGTAAGGGCATCAGGATCTGGCCCATGGAATACAGAGGGATTCAAGATGCAAGAATTCATATCTGAACTATAAACATTCCAAACTTCAGGACAGGATTATTCAGATCTGGTTCAGGCTATTAAATGTATGAAATTTGGTCCTGGTTCAGGTTTGGATTCAACAACACTGACCCCTTCAGATTTCATTAGATGTCTGCACCCAGGGATTTTATGCAGGCCCATCTCTAGTTTGGAGATTGCTGGTTTTGGATAGCTTGTTGACTGGAAGGACTTTGTGATTTTTCATTGCTACAGTTGGATGGTTAGAAAAAAGCATAGAAACTAACAAGTTCAAAATTGTGAAAAGCAAATTATAGTAGGCTTTGCTGTAAAGTATTAGATTATGGAAGATTATAGCCAGAGACATCTGCAGACTCAGTCTGGTCATTCTGAGCAAAATATTAATGTTCTAATATCAAGATGATGGCAATGCACAGAAAACCAAAGACCAAGTAACTACTTTTGCAGTGAACATGGATGGTGATGAGAAATTGAATCCTCCTGTAATATGGAAAGATACTTTATTTCAAGAACTGGAAGATACCACTAGAATCATTTTGAAGTCATCAGGAATGCACTGAGATCAGAGAAATGAGGAAGAACTGGCTGAAGACAAACAATTTGCAAACCAATAGACAGAAAATGGTAATGTTATGAATTATTGAGCAGCACATACAAATGATATTCTAAGCCTCAGACAGAATAGTAAGGTTTCTGCCTATCATCATGTCATTGATCCATCCCACATGAATCAAAGCAACATGTTATTTATGAAGAAACGATATTGATCTTTTCATCAGGTGATTGATGCAACAGAAATGGGAAGGAATAGATGTCCTGCCAGTGTGGCAACACATCTCAATTCTTTTTGACTTGTTGCAACTAAAGGGGAAGGTACTGAACTTCACAACTTCATCAACAATGGCTAATCACTTATAAAACGTTCAATTTGCTCAATATGAAAACTCCAAAGCTTACTTGTGAAGGTCTCACTAGCAGACAATATATTGATCAGAACCAAGATTGACAAGGAATCTCTGAGGGGGATGGTGGAAAAAAAAAGATTTGAATTGTTATTTAGAAATTAACATCAATCCCAGAAAAGAAATTCAAATGGACTGAGAACATTCTGCTAAATCATCATCCATACATTTTTAGACGGATACAGTTGAAACTGATGAAGCATCAGTGAATAGTCTACTGAGCTTTGTACTAGTGGCTAGCTAGCCTTGATACCTTGTGTGCTGTTCTACAAACTAACCTAGTGCGGAACTGAAAGACAAACGCTCAAGAAATGTTTATCAGCATCAGCACAAGAAAATTATTTCAACAGTAAAAATAAATACGTAAAATGATAGTGATATCAGATCACATTGTTAGGTAATACATCCTGTGCTAAACAACATTTTTACTTTCATTTGAGTATCACAAAGAGCTTCACTATATTAAATAATTAAGCCTCACAGCATCCCTCTTATAGGAAAAATACTACCCTCTCCATTTTACAGATGGGTAAGCTGGGGCCCAACTATGTTAAATAAGTTGCTTGAGTCAGTACTTGCCCTGAGTCAAGGACAGAACAAGGAATAGAACTCAGAATGTCAGTTTCCCAGTCCCCCCCCCACCCCACGCATTCTTTATCACTGAAAAATACTCCCTTCATCTTTGGATAAGTGCATCTCCTTTTGTCCTGTCCACACAGGAAGATAGACAAGGTACCAGGGATGTGATTTAGTTAGGCAGCATCTTTAACTCATCTGGGAAATATGCTGAAATAAAGTGTACAGTGCAGGTCATGATTCCTTCCTTAATCATTTCTGCCTATTTGGGGAGATCTGCCATCAGCCCTCCCCCCTCCAATCCAGGGGGACCCACTGTACTACCCTTTAAGGGTTAAGGGGCTGGGGAAAGGGGGTTTATCTACCTCACTGTACCAGATGTTAGGAGCCCCAACCCCCTTTGTCAGCTTCTTTAGAGGATGCTGACCCCACGCCCACTTCCAGCTGTAGTTTAATAAGGGAAATGGACCCCATGTGGAACTAGTACCTCCACTGACAATACCGTCCTCTCCCTTAGGTGGCCATGTGCCAGTGGCTTATCTGAGCTACTTCTGGTCCACCCTCGCTCAGGTGGTATCTCCCACTGTTCTCCCCTCAACCAAAAGGAAGTCGGGGGGGAAGCTTAAAGGAGCAATGACACTTTCTCTTCCTTCTGGCCAGACAAACCCCTCCCCCTCTTCAAGGTTGTGGAAAGCATGTTACATGTATGCTCAGGATACATCTGACTGCAGCTGGGAGCACACTTCCCAGCTGAGGTAGACAGACATGCACTAGCTCTGCTCAAGTTACCAAACTAAAAATAACAGCACAGCCAGGGGTAGCACAGTACAGATGGGTTCCAGGCAGGTTTGTGCTCAGGCAGCTAGCCCAACCAGCTGTTGGTGCTACCCCTGGCTACGCTTGTATTTTAAACATGTTCGTTCGAGCAGAGATAGCATGAGTTGGTCTACCTGAGGTGGGAAGTACACTCCCAGCTGCTGTGTAGACAAACTCACCATAGACTGATGGTTATGCACATAAGCAGAACACACTGTGGTTCCCTATTGGCTGTCCATATGGGAAATCACACAAAAATGTGATCTAATTAATTCCTGTGCATTGTCAACATAATATTAGATATAAAGTCTCACATTTACCAATGATATAAGCAAGGGCTATCTCATTAAAGCTGAAGAATTACAAATTGCTTTATCAACACTGAGCTTCTAAAATTAGCAGAGACCCACAACCTCCTGTTTAGCTTAATTGTGCTCCTGTGATGAAAACAAATACAAATACACCAATATTTAAGAACTGTAAAGATCTTCCAAAAATATGTATTATTCCAAGGATGTATTTTTCAGAAAAATATCAATATTAATGCAGCACATTAAATTAGATTAGCCAGGGGTTACAAAGTATGTTATTCTGTATGAAATCCAATGCATTTACTTCTCTGCTAGCCTTTCTAAATAAATTAGTGCCCTTGCAGTAGAATTTAATTGGTATCAAAGATATCTCTGCTGCTTTGTATTTTACAGTGAGCAAGGAAAAACCTTCCATGAATTTTACATCCCTCTAGGAATATGAATGTCATTAGAAACTAACGGCAATTAAAGCATGTTGCTAACGTCGTCACATTTGCAATGAAATCATTGAGCTAGTGGAATCTCTCTATTAACCCACAACACTCAGGCAGCTTGCAAAATTTGTGTGGGAAGGATGATGGAAGAGGTCTACAAAATTAGGTGCCGATACAGCAAGTCCTTGCAAGATGCTCATGGTTGTTCCACTATAATGCATGTGGACAATATGGATGGGTGCAAAATAAAGCTAAACACGAGGCATAGTTCTCCACTATGACAGGAAGTAAATCTGAACTTCTCTGTTCACTTGCTCCCTTATTTGCAAGAACACCAAGAAAAGAAATAGCAGGGCACTGGTGAAGGTTAGGTATGTCTAAACAGGTAAGGCCGTAAGTACAGTTATATTGATGAGACTCTTAGCTACATACACCCCTCTTTGGTCCTATTTGGAGTAGCTTGGTGGCTTCACAGCAGCACTTAATGAAGCATTTGTTTCCCCACTCTCCGTGGCCCACTCTTCATTTTTACTTTGTCTTATTACATGCAACACTCCATACCCAGGCTGTGGTAGATCAGATACATAGGTGGCTACCAGGGTACATCTAGATTTCACCAGATTTCACTCACTATGTCTGAGTGTCTCTCTCTCTCTCTCTCTCTGACTCCAATCTGAACCCCAAGAAGAAGGCTGCTTGTGTTCACTTGAGATTCCAGAGTTTTGGGTTGAGGATATTTGCCTGACAGACAGACGACTGGTGAAAATATTCTTTAGAGAGGCCAAGAAAAAGCCAGCTCTCTGAGGGAAGGGGGCCCTTCAGGCCTTGCTCTCCAGTGTGTGTGGGTCAGGATCAGTGTCTTTATGCTGGCACAGTGAGAGGGAGGTGGGGGTGCAGAGCGAGATCACTCAGCAGCAGTGGCTTCTGTCTTGCTGGGCACAGTTCCCTGGTCCCGCTCATTTTGCCCCTCACAGATTCAGGAGGAGCCCACTGTGACATTCTGTACCACAGGGGAACCCCAGCACCCCCCTGTTCATCCTTAGAATATGATTGTGTGGTATCCAATGCAAAGTTTGTCATGTCAGGTGTCTTCAGAAGGATCATGATACACTGAGCATTGTTGTTATAGTAATGTTATAGGTTGTAATTTCATGTATATAGTTATGAGGCTGAAAATGTGTCCTGAAGGCTTAAAATAGGCCCCGGCAAAACTCTAAGAGCAGAGAGGTAGTTCACACCTCGTCAGGGCATGTATGGGACAAACCCAGCCCAGCCTCACAGGAACAAAGGACACTGGACTAGGCAGCAACAAAGGATCTGTTGGACTCTTGAGTGAGTTGCCCCCCTTTCTTTGGTCACTTTGGGACTGCAATAGGGAATGCTCACCTGACTCTGAAAGGGGGAGGGGGAGAAAGCCAAGAGGGAAGAAAGAACATGATAAGAGAGAGACATTTGCGATGCTCTTCTTCTCTCTTCCACCTCCATCTATAGACATCACCACCAAGCGACTGAAGCCCTGATCAAAGGGGAGAGCCTGGCAGAAGAGCCAGCCTGTGGCGAGAAGCATCTAAGTTTGTAAGGGCACTGAAAGTGTTAAGATCAGTTTAGAATGTGTTTTGCTTTTATTTCATTTGACCAAATCTGACTTGCTATGCTTTGACTTAAAATCACTTAAAATCTTTCTTTATAGTTCATAAAGATGTTTGTTTATTCAACCTGAAGCAGTGCATTTGGTTTGAAGCATGCCAGAGACTCCCCTTGGGATAACAGGCCTGGTACATATCAATTTCTGTTAAATTGACAAACTCATATAAGGTTGCAGCGTCCAGCGGGCATAACTGGATACTGCAAGATGGAGGTTCCTAGGGTTGTGTCTGGGACCGGAGATACTGACTATTGTCATTTGGTTGCACAATCCAAGGAGCAGCTTACATGCAAGAGGATGTGTAAGAGCAGCCCAGGAGTGGGGATTCTCACAGCAGAGCAGGGTAAGGCTGGCTCCTAGAGTCAAGGATTGGCGTGACATAGCAGATCACCGGTCCAGATAACACCAGAGGAACGTCACACCCACCACAACATTTACTGAGAAAAATCCAATCCTTACCAGCCTGCCTATAAGTGAATTGTCAGTAGACTTGAAATAAGATTTGAAACACTGCCACCGTGTGTTAGGTAAAAATTATAACACTTGTAAAATAGACTTCTCCAGAGGTGAAAGTGTTAGCTGGTGTCTATGGTTTCTTTTTTTAAGTTGTATAGCAACTGACATCACAACAGCACAAACAGACTGCTGCAAATAAATTATTGTAATAAAAGGAACCAAACACTCCACACACAGAGCTTTAAATGCTGCAGTAACAGTAGTCAGCTATTATTATAGAATTTAGCTGTAGCTCACGAAAGATTATGCTCAAATAAATTTGTTAGTCTCTAAGGTGCCACAAGTACTCCTCGTTCTTTTTGTGGATACAGACTAACATGGCTGCTACTCTGAAACACAACAGAGGTGGCATCTTCCATTAGGGATGAGATACTAAATGCTTTCAGACTAGCTAGTTCTCAAAAAGCACCAAAAAGCTGAAACAGCACCTTCTCTCTATTCCCTGTGTGAAAGGAAAAATAGATTCTGAATATTATTCATGAGTTATTTTAATTTTTGTTAAGGTGGTGCCTAGGAACCAGCCAAGAATGGGGGCCCTTGCTGAGATACAAACTGTATAAACAGAGTTGTAGGCCATCCCTCCCCATTAGTGGTATGGTCTGGTTGTGAGTCACTATCTGGACTAAGAGAAAAGGAGTACTTGTGGCAGCTTAGAGACTAACCAATTTATTTGAGCATAAGCTTTCGTGAACTACAGCTCACTTCATCGGCTGCATCTGAAGTGAGCTGTAGTTCACGAAAGCTTATGCTCAAATAAATTGGTTAGTCTCTAAGCTGCCACAAGTACTCCTTTTCTTTTTGCGAATACAGACCAACACGGCTGCTACTCTGAAACCTATCTGGACTAAGTCTCCTGAGCATAATTTTCATTGTAGATTGATGATTACACCACTCTTAGAACTGGTCAAAAAGCCAACATATTTTCTATAAAGATTTTGGTTAGGTTTTTTAATTTAAACATTGAAGTTTTGTTGAAAAATTTCATCATAGCCGTTTCTATGATGGACAAACGGAATAGGCCACCTTCAGGACCTAGCTAGAGACTGATCTGGGTGGTGCTCATCTGAAAGGAGACTATGACCCTTTGAGATTTGATGATGGCAAGGATAACCACAGCAAAGCAAAGGGGAAGCAGGGAGGGAATTGTTTCCCGCAAGGGTGTGTCTAAGTAATAGTGCCTCCTGGGACTACTTACAGGGCGGCGTACTGAGAAAACAGTTAAAGAGAAATTATACAAGTCTAATGGCCAAAACACTGAGAGGTGCTGAGCACCTGCAACTTCTATTGCACAGTAGATGCTCAGCAACATGTAGGGTATGGCCTTTATGATAACAAAATCACTGCAAGCACACAGTAAAGACACACATTTTACAAGTTGCTACACAAGTGTATGTAACAGCCAGATCCTACCATCCTTATGTTCAGAAGTACGTTACTGGGACAAATTCTTGGAGTATGCTACTACTCAGTGCAAGTAAAAGTGACAGTATCTGACCCTATGATATCATGTAATTAAAGATTGTGCCAGAATGCATATGCACCAGGGGTCAAATTAAGTCTGAGCATGCAATCTTAACTTTGATATTTCCTATATGGAGTTCTTAGCCATGAAACCTGAATGTTGTCTTTTGTGTGAATATTAAGATATCAAAGGTCTGATCCTATAGATCTTATTCATGATTTCAAGTGGCAAGGGCTGCAAGATCAGCCCCCAGCACTGCACAGTAAATAGCAATGCTTTTCATGATGTTAACATTGGCAGTTATCAGTATTCAGCGTAAGGAAAATACACAGAAATTGAAACCATCTGTTCAGATTAATCTGTAGTAGTAAACAGGGGAAGCCTGACTCAGATTCCCTTTGCAAACTTCACATTGGACATTTAAGATGCACCACACTGTTAGCACAAAGATTGTAACTGTTTAATGTGGCAGAAGGATAACTTTACAGGTAAAATGGAGCTAGGTTTCACATGGTTTCCTTCGGTGTCCCCATTTGTCTGTCTTATATATCTGTTTCTTGTCTTATACTTAGATCATAAACTCCTTGTGGGCAGAGACTGTCTTTTTGTCTTGTGTTTGTACAGCACCTAGCACAAGGGTGGTCTGGTCTTTGACTGGGGTCCCTAGGTGCTACTGAAATACAAATAATAGTAAGTGACATATATTATTACATTGCTTAAAAAAGAATTAACTTGATCACCCTCTCCAGTTTTAAATAAGTGAGCTTTTCTACCAACGACGTCTAAAAGTGCTGCAATAATCTCCCAGTGGGAATGGCAGGTAACTGTGACAATGTTGACGATTCTGAAGTTGTTGCTTATGAGACAAGGTTGAAAAAACATACAGTGAATGCAACCAAATTAGTCATGCCCTGCCAGGTTCATTTTTTAAACTTCTTTTGGATGAGATGTAAAACCAAATTCCTGACCGTGGTTTTTAAAAAGCCAGGCTTATTTTAGAAGATTAAGGGTGCTAGCTAGTGTTCTAGCCAAATTCTAACCTGGGAAATTATGTTCTGACTCTTTACATTCTCTTTCCAGAGTCATCTGGAGGAGCCATTTCCTAAAAGCAGCCAAGACGCCCTCATGGAATTGCTGTTTCCCCACAGTGCTTGTCACTTTAATTAACTGACTGAGGAGGGTGAAGAGAGAAGGGAGGTGGGGGTGAATAACAGCTTTAAAGGGACAGACTAGTAAATAGGGTTTAAAAAGGAAAGCTGGAAAATTTCCATAGAAACAAATTATTAAAAAATGGGGCAGAAAATTGTGAATTGTTTTACTCTCTGTTTCCATTTTCCAGGCAGCGCTACTTAAAACTCAAGGTTTGTTTCCACCTTGAAATTTTAAGCTTGGGGTAATAAATCTGTAATCAACTGTGGTGTGTAAGGCACACTTCCTGTCTATTGGATACAGTCTATGTGTCTGTGTTAACTGTGGTTAGACTTGAAATGACTAGATTTTTTTTGCAATATATGTTGATTTCACCATAGACACCCAAACTCACAAAAAATTTCCATTGACAATAATCAAAATCTGCAGATAGGCAAAGAAAGAAAAATGCTGCTTGAAAACTTTTTGGAGGTTTATTTACTTTGTATAGTTTGACATGTGACATTGACAATTTGTATTTTAATGGTTATAAAGCTCTAACATGTTGAATCTCAACATCTGCTGTCATTAAATAATTAGTTTGACACACCTCTATTGCCTGATCTGCTCCCCGCCACCCCCCCCCACACACACAATTTTGTGCAACTGAACATGTAAATTAATAAAAATACAAAAACGCTTAAATCAAGTTCTCCCCACCTTACCAAAACTACCAGGCAGTTCTTCATGGCCAGAGTGTACAGCACAATGGCAGCTGGGTTATCCCAGGTGAGCAGAAGTATTACAAATACCACAAATACTTAACACCACTTAAGTGTTACTAAACTCTTTAGTAACATAATACAATATAGAATTTAACATTAAAAATACTTAATATTTTGGTGCCTTTCATCTGAAGATCTCAAAGCATTTTACAAATGCATATTCTCACAAAACCTCTACGTTAGGTGGGAATATTACTAAACTCTTTCTGCATGTGTGTAAAAGGAGGCACCGAAAAGCCAGGTGACAACAAATCAATGGTAGACTTGGAAGAGGAAACCAGAGTCTGTAGTCTCAATCCACTTCTCTAGTATAGTAGGCCACACTGGGAACATTTTGATAGTTTTTCAGCCTCAAATTCCTCCATTCCTAAAATTTCTAAACAAGATGAGAAAGGCTGAATACTTCCTTTAAAACTGTTTTAAAATGTATTTTCATCTCATTTTCAGCTGTATGGATTGCATTTTTTTTAAGAGAAGAAGTTTGAAATATTGATTAATGTTCTCCTTTAACATTTTGGTGTACGATTCCAGTTTTATCATTATCCAATATTGATTTAATGCAATAACTTTATTAGTTTATTACATTGATTTATGAACAGAGAGCACTGTATCAGTTGAGTATAAATGTACTTTCTTAACATTAATATTTCTACTTAGAGTCTAATCAGTGCTATCTGTGTAAGTGAACTTGACTGTCATAATATTGCCCCATGGAGAAAATTTCACATAATAAACCTAGTCCTGCCTCTACATCTGTCTGAATGGAACCTCACTGAAGTTAGTGGGCCTTTGTGTGGATGCAGAAGTTCACCCACATGGATGCAGACACAGGCCCACATTAACCTATATTTGTAATATATCAAACAGAACCCGCAGCTTTCATTACAAGGCACAAACCCTGTTCATCTAATTCATGCCCTTCCATTCCATTCGCTTTTTTGAGGTTACTCACATGAGTAAGGCAAACTGGATTTGGCCTCCACTTATCTGTACTTTAGATTGCAAAAAAGAGTCCTTTACTAAAATGTAAGACAATACTGGCAAACTCTATTAAAAGGAGAAATCCTACAGATGAAATTATCAGAATAGAATGGATTTCTCTGAAGCATTTAGAAACATCAGAGATCCTGGAAAGCTTTTATAAATCTGTTTTGATTCTATTGGCTCATGCAAACAGTATGCTTCCCATATACTTGGCATGTCACTAAACTATCCCCATCCTTCCCAAATTTGCATTACAATTAATCCTCTTAAGCAAATCACCACTGGCCAGATGTCTTCAGTCAAGCTTAAAACCCTATTAAAAACACATTCTGCCCTCCCCTTCCCTTTCACAAACTGTGCTCAGTCTGACAGGACTGAGGATTTATATATCACAAATCACAGGTTTTAGAAGTATAACTGAAATAGAGTGCACCCCCCACCTTTGCTTCTCCACAACCTATGGTACAGTTCCTTAGACTTTTCACTTTCTCAATGAACGCGAGGGATATTTGTGGTAGCTGAGGAGAAAGGGATGAGAGAAACATGAGCAGGCTCCCAAAAACAGCAATGGGTTTGGAGGTTACATTCTGATTAGGGCTGTCAAGCAATTAAAAAAATTAATTGTGATTAAACAAAAGAAATAGTATTTTTCAATTCACCTAATACAAGTACTAGAATGAAATCTCTATCATGAAAGTTGAACTTACAAATTTAGACTTATGTACAGAAAACCCCTGCATTCAAGAAAAAAACCAAAGTAAAACTTTAGTGCCTATAAGTCCACTCAGTCCTACTTGTTGTTCAGCCAATCGCTCAGACAAACAAGTTTCTTTACATTTGCAGAAGATAATGCTGCCTACTTCTTGTTTACAATGTCACCTGAAAGTGAGAACAGGCGTTCTCATGGCACTGTTCTAGCCGGCGTCACAAGATATATATATGCCAGAGGCAGTAAAGATTCATATGTCCCCTGATGCTTCAACCACTATGCCAGAGGTCATACATCCATGCTGATGATAGGCTCTGCTTGATAACAATACAAAGCAGTGCAGACCGACATGTTTTCATTTTCATCACCTGAGTCAGATGCAACCAGCAGAAGGTTGATTTTCTTTTTTGGTGGTTCAGGTTCTGTAGTTTCCGCATCAGTGTGTTGCTTTTTTAAGACTTCTGAAAGCATGCTCTACACCTCATCCATCTCAGATTTTGGAATGCACTTCAGCTTTTTAAACCTTGGGTCGAGTGCTATAGCTATCTTTAGAAATCTCACATTGGTATTGTCATAAATATAAAGGGAAGTGTAACCACCTTTCTGTATACAGTGCTATAAAATTCCTCCTGCCAGAGGCAAAACCCTTTCACCTGTAAAGGGTTAAGAAGCTAAGGTAACCTCGCTGGCACCTGACCCAAAATGACAAATGAGGGGACAAGATACTTTCAAATCTGGAGTGGGGGGACAAAGGGTTGTCTGTCTGTCTGTGTGATACCTTTGCTGGGAACAGATCAAGGATGCAAGTTCTCCAACTCCTGTAAAGTTAGTAAGTAATCTAGCTAGAAAATGTGTTAGGTTTTCTTTGTTTAATGGCTTGTAAAATTTGCTGCGCTGGAGGGAATGTATATTCCTGTTTTTGTGTCTTTTTGTAACTTAAGATTTGCCTAGAGGGATTCTCTATGTTTTGAATCTGATTACCCTGTAAAGTATTTACCATCCTGATTTTACAGAGGTGATTCTTTTACCTTTTCTTTAAATAATATTCTTCTTTTAAGAACCTGCTTGATTTTTCATTGTTCTTAAGATCCAAAGGTTTGGGTCCATGTTCACCTGTACCAATTGGTGTGGATATGATCATCAAGCCTTCCCCAGGAAAGGGAGTGTAGGGCTTGGGGGACTAGGACTCCAAGTGGTCCTTTCCCTGTTCTTTGTCTAAAACATTTGGTGGTGGCAGCATTTTACCTAATCCAAGGGCAAAGACTTTGTGCCTTGGGGAAGTTTTAACCTAAGCTGGTAGAAATAAGCTTAGGGGGTCTTTCATGCGGGTCCCCACATCTGTACGCTAGAGTTCAGAGTGGGGAAGGAACCTTGAAAGGTATCTTCTTTGCATTTTGTCAAATTTTACACTGAAAGTGTTCTTAAAATGAACAACATGCTGGGTCATCATCCGAGCCTGCTATAACATGAAATATATGGCAGAATGCGAGTAAAACAGAGCAAGAGACATACAATTCTCTCCCAAGGAGTTCAGTCACAAATGTAATTAATGCATTATTTTTTCATCAGCATGGAAGCATGTCTAGAACGATGGCCGAAGCATGACGAGGCACATGAATCTTTAGCACATCTGGCATATCTTGTGATGCAAACTACAACAGTGCCATGTGAATGCCTGTTCTCACTTTCAGGTGACATTGTAATTAAGAAGCGGGCAGCATTATCTCCTGTAAATGTAAACAAATTTGTTTCTCTTAACGATTGGCTGATCAAGAAGTAGGACTGAGTGGAATGTAGGCACTAAAGTTTTACATTTTTGTTTTTGAACGCAGTTATGTAACAAAAAAACCCATACGTTTGTAAGTGGCACTTTCATGATAAATAGATTGCACTACAGTACTTGTAGGAGGTGAATTGAAAAATACTGTTTCTTTTGTTTATAATTTTTGCAGTGCAAATACGTTATCAAAACTAATATAAAGTGAGCACTGTACACTTTGTAATCTGTTGTAATTGAAATTGATATATTTGAAAATGTAGAAAAACATCCAAAAATATTTAATAAATTTCAATTGGTATTCTGTTTAAATAACAGTGCAATTAATTTTTGTAATCATGATTAATTTTTTTTAGTTAATCTCGTGCATTAACTGCAATTAATCAACGGCCCTAGTTCTGACAGATGTGGCTATGGTGTATCCATGTGTCTTTGCTCTAGACATTGGGCAGGAAATCTCACATGACCACACCAAGTATTTCAAGAATACAAGCTTTTCAGGAGAGAAGCCAGAAAACTTGATAAAAATACAGAAAGATCAATTAATTTGGGGGGACCTCAAAAGTTGATTCTGGTTTTGGGTGAAGATTTGGTTTCAACCTTATTTTATCCCCCACATTTCTATTCCCCAAAAGGATGGGCAGGTGTTGGCAAATATAATAATTTTAATTAACAGCTATAGATAGAAAATCTCACCACAGCCACATGCAATGTGAGCTCAAAGCATAACCCCAAATTTGAAAACCTGGAACTTTTGAAGGCAGAGGAATCCCAGACTGCAGCGTGGAACTCTTTCTCTACTTACACCCACAAAACCACCAGCCACTTACAGTTAAGGTCTCTCAGGTGCATTTTCTTAGGACTTCCTTGCTTCTTAGAGCTTGTTAGAAGTTAAGGCAGCAGTAACATGCAGCACAGTGCCCACCTCTAACCATTAGCCAATTGACCCCACAATACTTTTTCACACCACCATATTAATACCTCATTTCACACACTCGCTATAAATGCAACACTAATACCAACCTCTGTGCACACATCAAAAATGGAATCACCACATTTAGGAGGTACCCAGGATGAAAGTTATCCTCTTCCAGACTGTGACGGGATGTGCATACTCCACACTAGGCAGGATGGAGTTAAACCCACATTACGGACAGCAGAAGTCCTTCCCCCTAGCCCAGACTTGGCATGCTCCAGATGCTGCAGCAGTATAAAGGGAGGAAGCCCAGATAATTTGGGGCTGGATGCCAGAGGGGGAGGACCTGTGCCGGAAGCTCCTGCTGAGGACCGGCTACGGCCCCTGCCTGCAGAGATTGGAGGCCCCAGAGGTCAGCTTGGACCCCTGCAACCAATGGAGCCCCAGGAAGTGACTGGTACTGTGGAGCGTGGAGACCCCAAAGCCTCATCGACTGCTGCACCAGAGACAATGGTAGGAAGTGACCCAGGGAATTGATGGAGTGGGATCTCCTACCCAGGTATGCTCAGCGTGTTTCAATGGGACTCCCCGATGAGCCAGTGACGGACCACTCTGCCACTGCCAGGGCTTTGGGTCGGGGCCTGGTGGAGTCGGATGGGCCCAGACCCCCCTACCTGGGCCGCAAGCCACCCATGCTGGTGGCCCCTTGGGTGCTGGCTACTAGGCCACGCTGCCCTGCACCAAAGGGCTGCACTATTGACTCTGGCTGCCAGGCCATGCTGTCCTGTATCAAAGGGCAGCACTATTGACTCTAGCAGCACGGCCACGCCACCCTGAGCACCAGAGCTATTAACTTTTCCCTGGTCCTTAAACATCGGGGTGGCGAGGTCAGAGACAGACAAGAGGACTTAATGGCGGTGTCTGCATACCCGCTGGTACTCCCCTTTCGGGCTGGGGTGTTCATACACTCCCACACATGGTGGAGAATGCGAGCAATGGCTGAGAGGTCTAAAGAAGGGAACTACACAGTGAGATCCCCACACCAGTCAGAAATGGATACTGAGAAGCTCCTGAAGTGGATGCTGGAAAGTCAGCAGCAGCCAGCAGCAGCAACAGCAGGCCCAGCTGATGCAGTGCATGACCAGTCAACACCAGCTCCACGTGACCCAGCATCAGGAGCAACAACAGCAGCTGCTTTGTGAGTTGGCTGCCCAGCACCAGACCCAACAGGAGCACCTGGTCCAGCAGGTGGCAATGCTATTACACCCGGTTGGACCATCAGGGCCTGTCCCCACCGGGGTAGGGCTGGGAGATGCCCTGCTGGGACTATCTATACGTCTCACCAAGATGGGGAGAGGTGATGACCCCGAGGTGTTTCTAATCACCTTTGAACGGGTCGCTGTGGCTGCCCGCTGGCCTCCAGAACACTTGGCCACCTTATTGGCCACCTATTTAACTGGCCAGGCACAGACCCCCTACCGCAACCTTGATCCTCACAAAGCCTTGGAGTATCCCCAAGCGAAAGCCGCCATATTGGATCACACTGGCATTAGCCCGGGGATCTACTGCCAGTGGCTGGACAAAGAACGGTACCCCCCTGGAGCTCGACCATGGGCCGTGGCCCAGCGCATGCAGGACTGTTGTTGGAGATGGTTGAACCTGGAGAACTTAACCAGGCCTCAGGTGGTGGAGGCAGTGGCCCTAGAACAATTCACACAGATACTGCCAGCAGGCGGGAAGGAATGGGTACAACACCATCGACTGGCAACGCTGATGGAAGCTGTGGGCCTAATGGAAGACTACCTGGCTGCTGATGGGACCGAGGCCCGACCCCAGAGGTCTGGGAGCACAAGAAGGAGAGAAGGGCCAGAAGGAGGGAACCTATGGAGGATGGAGCCGAGAGAACCCCAACGCCTATCCCGACCACCACTCGCCAAACCCTCCAGTCTTGAACCCTGACAACATGGCAGCTGAACCTGGGCTAGGAGTGAAGAGCACCCACAAGAGGGACAAGGTCCACCACAGGAAGACACTGGGCCCACAGATACCCAAGACTGCTGCTGGGAGTGTGGCCAAGAGGAGCACTTTTGGCTGGAGTGCCCTTATATGGATTTTAACTATGGCCAAGTCTGGGTCACTGATGAAAGGGCATGGAAATGGGGCCCAAGGAAGCTCCTGGGTCCCCATACGGGTAGAAAAGATCCACACAACTGCCCTAGTTGACTCCGGATGTAGCCAGATGCTCATCCAGGAGGGGTTAGTCCCCGGCCTTAAACTCTCCGGGACACAGATGCATCTTCAATGTATCCATGGTGACATCTACCCTTATCCCACTGCCAGGGTGAAAATCAAGATCTACCACCAGGAGGAAGTCCTCCATGTAGGTATGGCCCCCAGGCTAGCCTACCCCATAGTGCTGGGGTGGGACTGGCCTGAATTCGGGGAGATCCTCTAGAAATATGAACAGCCAGCCCTGCAAGCTGAGGAGGTCAAGGCCCCAAGGAGGGAACTACTCGGCCACTCACCAGAAATCGACCCTGGGGAAGGATTCTCCCCCAGTGAGCCATCTGCCAACACCCGACCCGATATGGACCACCCTGTGGAGGACGCCCAGGCAGAGCTGGAACAAGATGTGGATTTCGTGCAAGAGCAGAGAGAAGACTCGACCTTGAGTAGAGCCTGGGAGCAGGCCACAGCCTCAGACCTGGAAGGGGATGCAATGCCAAGACCTCCGCAGGGGCCGCAGCTCGAGATCTGGTGGGACCGCTTGTATTAGGTGGTACAGGAACCGCAAACACTAGAACCTCTCTGGCAGCTGTTGGTCCCCCGAAGATTATGCCGGAGCCTCCTGCATTTAGCCTATGTGACACCCTGGGCAGGCCATCTGGGGCAGGAAAAGACTCTCCAAAGAGTAGCCCGCCATTTCTTTTGGCCCAGCATCCACCAAGAAGTCTGGTACTATTGTGCTTCTTGTCTGGACTGCCAGCGGTCTGGACTGAAAGGGGTACCCTGAGCAGCACTTATACCCTTTCCGGTGGTCAGCACGCCCTTCAAACGTATCGGAACGGACCTTGTTGGGCCCCTGGAAAGAAGTAACACAGGAAATAGATTTATTCTAGTAATTGTTGATTACGTGACTCCACACCTCGAAGCTGTCCCGCTCTGATCGGCCATGGCACCCGCTATCACCACCGAATTGGTGAATGTCTTCGCTAGGGTGGGGATACCCAAGGAAATCCTGACTGATCAGGGCACTAACATGTCCTCTAAACGGATAGCAGAGCTGTGCCTTCTCCTGCGTATACGGCAGGGGTCGTCAATCTTCGGCACGCGGCCCATTAGGGTAATCCACTGGCGGGCCGCAAGGCATTTTGTTTACCTTGACCGTCTGCAGGCACGCCCCCCCTCACCCCCCGCAGCTCTCAGTGGCTGCGGTTCGCCATTCCCTTCAGCAGCTCTATTGACTCTACCCTGGGCACCAGGGCTATTAACTTTTCTCTGGTCCTCAGACTCCTGGGTGGCGAGGTCAGAGACGGACAAGTGGACTTAATGGCGGTGTCCTCATACCCCCTAGCACCCTCCTTTCAGGCCGGGGTGTGCATACACTGCCACATAGGGCTTAGACATTTCATCAGAGAACAATTCCCTCCAGCTCACTTTTTAAGTTTCATGCTCTGGGAGCAGGTCTTTGCTTATGTTAAGAGCTGCATATAAGTTGCCGCTTGTTGGAAGCCACTTGCAGTGCACAGCAACACTAAGTTTTATTAGTCCCGTGATCATTGCTATATAATCATCAGAACTCTCTACTGGCACATTATCTATTAGCTATTTATATCTGTACAAACATCTGTCTTTTATAGAGCATTTCTGGAACAGTTTATAGCTCACTGTGTGTGTAGGGTGACCAGATAGCAAGTGTGAAAAATCAGGACACTTTTTGGGGGGGTGAGTGTAATAATTCTGTATAGAAGACAAAGCCCCTAATGTCGGGACAGTCCCAATAATATCTGGTCACCCTATCTGTGTGTGAGAGTTCATAGATCTAAATAATATTTTGCACATAGATGATGTGGTGGAAATACCACTAGGCTGGATAGGCTCTTACCACCATGTGTTCACCATCATTCCATAGATCAGAGCATAGTTCCTCTTTAAGATGGAGGTGCGAGCATACGGCTGGGGTGAAGAAGAGTCATGGAATATCCACTCTACATGGCACATTTCCCTTTACAACAGCAAAAACAATGCCAACAAATGAAGCAGATGTTGCTTTAATGTCTCAATGCTCTGGCTCCTCAACATGGAAGAGGCCACTTGAGCAAAGCCTCAGTATGGGAGCCAATAGCAGCAGGGCAACTGAGTTGAAGGTATAAATCTGAGAAGGAGTTAAAAGACAAGGATGATCGCAGGATTCACTCTAGGACTCCTTGGGCTGCACTGTGGGTGTTCCTAGAATGGAGCAAGAAATAACTTTTCTTGGAAGAATTAATGTATGTTAAATATTGTGAAATCTTTTTTTCTAGGTTATTTCTCCAAAGTGCTCACTGCAAGAGAATGTGTCGATTGCTCTAATACTTCATCTCTTCACACACAATCAGCTCCCCTTCTACTAGAGCTGACTATCGTCCTCCTGTATCCGGGCAACATGCTCTATAAACATTTCCATTTGCTTCTCTTGTTCTTTTTGGAAAAAGCCTGGTCAATAAAGAAATTGCCAATCAGGGTGGGATTCTTAATCGAGAATCCAAGGGCCAGATCCACAGCAGATGGATGTCACTGTAGCTGCATAGAAGGCAATGGGACCATGCAGATTTACCATAACTGAGGATTTGGCCCAATGGAGAGCCATCAGGAACAGCCAGGGCTTTAGACAAATATGGCCAGATTTTCAAAAGAGCTCAGCACATTGCCATTAGTGTTAAAATTGGAGCTGCTGGGTGCGGTGCCCTTTTGAAAATCCATCCAAGAAAGCAAAGTTTTCAGAATCACCTGGTTTAAGAGTCTCAATCCCATTGACTTTCAGGGGGGCACCTAACTCAGTTAGGCACTTTTGAAAATTTTACCCAATACCATATCTAGCTATCATGGAGTTAACTGAAGTGACATTTCTTCACAAACATGAGATTTCTCAACATGTTAATGAATAATCTTCCTTTCATTTTATATTTTGGTCACCACACCAGCTGTAAACTCTGTGTCTGTGAGCTTTCACATTGCATCTACTCTCCTGTAGTATATACCTGTGTGTATATTCTTTAACACTCAGGTGAATGTTGTGCAGTCTTAGGACCACAGAGAGCAACAAATGACATGTGTGCACAGACGCTCATGTACACACACAAAGATTTGACCTGTCAGGAACAGAGCTAAGAGGGTCCAGTGAGCGAGGTAGCATTGCATTAACTCAGCGGTTCTCAATCTGGGGGTTGGGACCCCATTTTAATGGGGTCACCAGGGCTGAAGCTGAAGCCCAAGCCCCGCCACTGGCTCAGGTTACAGGCCCCCTCATGGGCATCCGGTAGCATAGGCAGGGGAAGGCTGTGCCTCCCCAAGCAGCCCATGTGGCCCCAGGCAGAAGGGGTAGGCCGAGCTGGGGGCTAGCTTCCCTGAGCCTGTGGCTCACCCACTGCCCATGGGCCCCCTGCCCAGGGATGAAGCTCTCGGGCTTTGGCCCCCCTGCCTAGGGTGATGAGGCTTGGATGGGCTCAGACTTTGGTCCCCCGTCCTGGGTCACGTAGTAATTTTTGTTGTCCGAAGGGGGCCCTGGTGCAATGAAGTTTGAGAACCCCTGCATTAACCGAACAGTGGGGATAAAAAAAATAATGTATCAGACATAAATATACTTAAAATAACTGGATTTATTTCAAGAAAGCTTTTTTAAAAAAACATTTAATTTCCAGAGAGCACATAAATCATTCTTCCTTGCAGCTGTCAATTGTGTGCAACTTTCCTCTTCACTTTTGTTCCAATGAGTCATTTAAAAATAAACATTGCAGCCCGTCCTCTCACACTGTGCATACCCCATGGAATGAACCAAGCATGCTGCACAGATAATGGTGCACTATGTGTGGTCACGTAGTGATAGAACGCATTGTATATTCATGGCATAGTCTACGACAGACTATTGCAAAGAATTTGCATGCACGCACCAAAGGGTGGGGATGCAAGTTAAGACTGCACATTCAGCCTAAATATTAGCATTTCCTGAATGTTGAGATCTTGACCTGGAAACCTTGTCATTCTTTCATCTTATTTTTTGGTGTAAATCTGTATTTTATTATACATGGTATCTCACTGTTTGCTCTTGACATGCAGTTATAGAAGTCTAAACTACCGTGCACTGTGTTTATAAAAATCACCTACATGTAGTGATCAAAACCACCTGGACAAAATCATTGCTAGACTAACCTCTACTCCGCTTACAAGAATCAAACGTCTGGGTTGGATGTGATTCTTACAAAAGAAGTGCACTGTATTTCTAGAGCGTTACATCTTGTCAAGATGAAACAGTGACATTAATATAGAGGTTTTCAAACTTTTTGAGCTGAGCCCCACTTTGAGTTACAATTTTTAGTTGCGCTCCCACAACCCAGACCAAAATAGACACCTAAAAAAGTATGCTAGATAGCCTACCTAGAAACCTAATGGATACCTTAACAGAACTTTAATTAATTACTTACACCTGTTCAGTTTCAAATACACAGATACTTACCAATTAATGTATAGAGCGTGTCTGTTTCTCTGTGGATAGTTTATCAATTTGTAGGGAGATTTTTGAAACGGACAGTCAGTTTTCTACTTTCAATGTCAAATGGTACTTTGTCTTTAGCAAAGCCAGCAGAGAGAATCCAATCTCACACAAATAAGATGAGCCAAATGGTAAAAGCTTTGATTGCACACTTTGACAAAGTTGGATATTTGGAGCCAACTTTCCACCAAAATCCCCCAAAGGCTGTTTTTTAAATGGAATGTCCTGTGTCCTATCACTGTGAAGTTTAATCAGCTTCCATCTCTCAAATGACTTTCAGAAGGAAAGGTCACTGCCTCAGCTACAAAAGGTTGGATCATCCAGTCATTCAGGGGTACATTTCCTTTGGGAAAATATTTACACAAACTGGCTCTGAGAGAAGTCAAGTGATTCTTGACTGGCTCCACAACACTCAATAGTTCAGATTCTGTTAATCGATAGTGTCAGTTAACAACAGGAATGGAACACTTAAACAAGTTTTGATCTTTTTTTCCCAGAGATCTAGCTTTCTTTTGAATGCTGATATCTTGTTGTGCAGGTCAAAAATAGGACTCTCTACCCCTTGCAATAAGAAATTTAGAGAATTCAGTTTGTCAAAAATATCGGCAAGGTAAGCCAAAAGCACAAGCTAAGCAGTGTCTCTGCATTGCTGAAATTCAAATTCACTAGAAAAAGTTAAACTTTGTTTCGCAGTTCCCCCCTGGATAGCCACCTGATTCCATGTGAAACAAAGCATTGTACACTGCTCCCATTTCTGCACAAAGCATTGCAAAGAGATGTACCTTTGTGGGCTGCGTCTTGATAAAGTTCATGACATTAATAGCAGAACTCAGAACATCAGTAAGTTGTTGATCCATGTTTTGAGTTGCAAGGGCTTCGTGGTGTATTATACGAGTCCATGATATATGTGGAGCAATTTCAAACACTTTGGCTTTCAAGCCTTCCCTACTTCCTCCAGGCATAGAAGGGGCTCAGTCCGTACAGATTCTGACACAGTTAGAAGTTAGGAGGTTGTTTAAAATACAGTTCAGATCCAGTTGCATGAATCTTAATTGGCTAGCAGAACAAAAAGTCTTCCAATATTGCTGTTTCATGAGATTACGGAACATAAGCAACTGAATGAGCTTCTTTCAATATATCCATTGCTTCATCCAACTGAATTGCAATAGAGAGATCAGCTGCGCATTGATATTTTCTGACATGTCAGAGATTTGGTGGCTGACCACATTGTCTGATCATATTTAATTTCTCTGCTGCACTGTCGCCAAACATCATCCTGCAAACATCAATCACTGCTGGGAGAGAATCAGTTTTTCCCCAGTTTTGTAAGGCTTTTTATTCTTGGCATTGTGGTATGCACCTTGATATAATGCTTTTAAAGCACTTGCCGAGGGGGTACCACATTTTTAATTGTTTTTTGTTTGTTAATTTCTTGTAACTTTCATTTGAAAGAGAATCGCTGTACTTTCCTACCAGATCACCATGTTTTGTTTCTAAATGGCATCTTAATTTTGTTGGCTTCAGGCTAACACACTACACAGTGAGGCCTAATTTCTCCAATAACTGCAATCAAAGTGAAACCAAAATTCAAATGTGCTTCATCGTGTTTTCTTGGTTTTGCAATTTTTTTCTCTGTATCGACTTTTAGCTGTTTCATCTTCTGCCTTTTGTTTCAGAACACTACCGTCTTTTTGCAATAAGTACTGAACCATTTTTCACCACATAACGATATGAATAAATATCACACTCACCAGCAGAATAAGCACTGCAGAACTGCTTGTTGTAACCACAGGATAGGAATGGCTATTCCAAACTGGAAGGTGGGAAAGGTTGTTGTTGCAATGAAAATGATGGTGGGCTTATAATTAAATACTTTGTCACGCACTCTTGTGTCCTGCATCAGAAGCCTTGTCTCAGCCAAAATGTCCACCTGATTAAATCAGTTGCAAAATGTTTATTCATACTATTTCGGTGTGTGTAATTGTCAATGTCATGTTCTAGTTATGTAATAATTTAAGGTAAAAACCACCTTGTGCATTGTGTCCCTTCCCCCACAAAAAAGTTCCTCCATGATACCAGGGTGGCACGCCCACAGTTTGGAAACCTCTGCATTACAACTTCTGTGACTAAGATCAAAGGCAGCCTGCAGGTGGCATTGTTAGACCATCTTCATTTCAAGCTACGGGGAGTATTATTTAGTGAGAAGTAATATTAAAAAGAGTGTTTTCACTGGTCACCTTTTCTTCTTCTTAACTCCATTTTAGTTTATTTTTATGCTAGGGTGGGCATCAAGATAATCCCTGCAATGATGGATTCACTTCCTATTTGCTAAAAGGCATGCTTTTTAATAATGGTTTCCCTCTTGACAGGCCTTTGCTGAATGTTAACACTTCCCTAGCTTTTGGAGAATGAGAGAGTTGGACTTCCGGACACTGCTTGATGGTGTGCATGGTAGACACAAACAGACTTGGGATGGAAAATTCACTTTAGATACTAGACGTGCATTGGCTTAAGGTTCATTCCAGAAGCCTGGAAACCTCAGGGAGCTGCTAAGATGCAATTTCCCCAGGATAGGCATCTGTTTGGGTGCTCTTCCCGCCAGGTACGGATACCTCCTGCTAACCCATTTTTGATTCTGCTTAACTGCTTTTGAGTTAAACCTCTGTATACTATGCCTTTCAAAGACACAGAAATTAAAAGTGACAATATGGTTAAATATTCTTCAGAATTGCCATGCCCAGAGGGACCTGAAACTTGGAAACCTTAGCTATCTTCCTTGGGTATGTGCATGCGCAGTGGGTATTAAAGGCCAGGAGAGGCTAAGCCTCCCCAAAGCTGCCTTTGAGAGTGCAGACTTCTGGGCTGTTGCCCTGTCTGTGTTCTGCGCCAAGGTCCCACTCTGTAGCCAGACAGCCAGCCCCCCCCCCCCCCCCCCCCTCAGACCAGCATTGCTGGAAACACAGGAGGAAGCAGGAACAGGGCACTTAACATATATTCCAGCACAGCCTTTGAAGCACAGGTGTGCTGCTACAATGTGCCTCTGGGAACAGATACGACGATTAAGCTCACAGCAGGCAGAGGCCCTGTGACAGACATGGCTCTTAGCCCCACTAAATAGCGTGATGCACACACACCAACATCCTAGGTGGGAAAATATTTACCCTGATAAAAGAAATGTCCAGTAGTCGAAACTTATTGTTTCTCTCCCTTGCAAGTGTAAACTACTCTTGCGAAAGCTGGCGTCACCCCGACAGACCAGCCTCAATTTGGCATAAGAAAGGAGAAAGAGAATAAAGGAGTACAGAGGTATAAGTAGGGGACCTACAGCACCATGATTTTTGAGTGCTTTTCACTATCTATCTGCTGGTCAGATAAGTGACAGCCTCCCAAGGCTTCTGCAGCTAAGAGGGTCCCTACGCCTTGTCCCTTATTCGTCTTTCCGCGGAATTGAGTGACCGATCCTGGCTTGGCACCGCTGGAATCGAGAGATGCAAGGAGGGTAAGAAGCACCCACACCTGATCTCCTATCTTTAGTGTACACATATTTTGAAATAGAGCTCTATACTTTGTTTTCTTTCTTTGGGATTGTGGCTTCAGTTTTGTAACTTGTTTGTGTGTGTGTAACATCTCTACATTTAAATAAGTAGGCACTAGCAATTTTGTAACCACATGATTAGAATCTAGCTTAATAAATTTTGGTAACCATTTATGCATAAGCCTGACTTGTTTTCTCTGGTTTACTGTAAAGCAGCCATCACAATTAAAGAACCTCAGCCGTTTTGGCTCTAAAGCCTGGCCATTAGGTGAGAGTACTAAGAGCCTAGCGTTGAGTTGTGCTGCCTGCACGGGGCAAACTCTTGGGGCACCTGTCAGTCAATCCTGGCTGCCCACTGCGAAGGAGCTCTGAGCTCTAGCAGTTAAAGTCACGGGTGTGGAGAGGCTCTTAGTGCTGCCATTGGGGCACCTGTCAGTCAGTATTGACTGCCCGCTGCGAAGGAGCTCTGAGCTCTAGCAGTCAAAGTCACGGGTGGTTAGGACCTTGGGGCATCCGTCAGCCTAGCCCGGGCTGCCCGCCGCGAAGGGACAGTGCGTCCTAGCGGTTAAAGTCACGGATGGTATAAACGGGCATAGCTGGCACCTCACCAAACATCCTTGGCCGTCGGCTAACACACTCCCACACTTCCCTGTGGCCCAACCTTCACTCTGCCCCTTCCCCTCCCACAAGGGCCCCCCACCACCTGCTGAGTTGCTACTTTTCTCCAGCCCCTTTGTGGAGAAGAGGAGCAATGGCGAGCGGCCGGGGGGGCAGGGGACGGACGGACACCAGTGGGGCTTGGGGCAGAGTGTAGGCAGAGCATAGGGAGGGCCTTGCGAGGAGCAGGCCAAGCAGGGGCAGGCCTCATGGTGGAGCCACGGTCCAGGCACCAGGGGAGCCTCTGAAGCTCATGCCCTCCTCCGCAAATGCCAGAGCCACATGCTGCCCCTGGGTGGATGGGAGAAGGAAAAATCTCACCCCCTCCAATAGAAACATTTGGAGAACAGTGTTACTGAAATTTACAGCTCTTCACTTACAAGCACAGCCAAGTAAGTGCCTTTGGATTACAAACCCTTTCTTCACATATTGCCTGCAAGTGTATCAAGCCTACCAATATTGTTTAATTAATAAAATTATCATGAGGGACTGGTAACATCTTCTACTGCTAGGTCACTGCTTTTAATCCAGCCCAAAAACAAGAGCGCTTGAAAGCTGTTACTCCTTGATGGCTCCTCAGTGGAGTACCAGTATGTTACTAGTAATATCATGTCCAGTTCCTAATGGAAAAAAATTATAATATTTCCATCCACAGAACTCAAAGCTCTTGGGAAAAAATAAGCCTCAGAGTACCCCAGTTGATTCTACTGGTAGATATCTTCCCAATTTTACATAGGGGAAATAGTGAGTTTTCCATAAATTTGTGTGATCTTGGGAAAGGCAGTCAAAAAACTTATGTCCCAGTCCTCAGCATTAACCACAGGCTGTGATTTCTCTGTATGCAGTAGGGATACATATTAGAAACAAAACCAAACCAAACCCATCATACTCTTATTATTCACTTTGAATACTGCTGTTCCCTAGGGGAATGTACCAGTATTTCAATGTTTGTTCCAAACACTCAATTAGCAAGCTGGGCTGTGATTAAAAAAAACCAAAACCAAAAACTTACAATAATCTCACCCTTAGAAATGCTCTGGAGAGCTTGCTGATGAGAAACTCCATCCTGAAGGCTGGCAGAGGCTCCAATCAGCTAATATATCAAAGTTCAAGTGTAGCTTGACTACTCTCCAGTCCTCAATAAGAGATACAAAATAATTCCCACAGATCAAGCCACAATTCCAAAGACAAGCAAGAAAAATATGCATTACTACACCCTACAAAATTGTAAATGGATCATTGTGGTCAAGCCCACGCTTGGATGTTGTATCTAATAAAACGAAGTATATGTTAGAATGTCTGTTGTTGAATTCATCATCAGTACCGTAAGCCACCTCCACAGGTGGATGGGGACAGGCTGTTTACTTCCAGTTCTTACACGAAACAGAACAGGGGTAGCATTTTTAGTCTTGGTTCAGAATAACAAAAACAAATGATCATTGTAAAGAAGTAGTTAACCACACCATCTGTGAGAAATTAACTAGATATTTAGACTTTGGAGGCTTTTCTTCATCTATACCACATCTAAGACAGGTCACACAGTACAGGGATCTAAACGTTTCCCAGCTGTCTTTCAGCATCACACCATGTGACATCTATCTCCCTAGCTAGTTTGGCTCTGGGATTTGAATACTGCACATATTTCTATCCATGTTTTATTATATCATGAATTCAACTCTATTAAAATTCTTAAAACATTAAATTATTCAGATAATCATAGAAAAGAGCAACAGGGAAAACAAACAACAACAACAGCATTCCCGATGTTTTGTCCAGATGATAAGCACCACAAAATGCATGCTAATTCCAAAGCTAAATTCCCAGGAGTCAATCATATGTTCATTTACTCTTAGGAAACCTAGTAGTTACCATTCAGTTACAGCTAACTGAGATGGCTACTTCTAAAATGTTTATTCCGGGCCAGATGTTGACACCCTTACTTACACTGAGCAAGTAGCAATGAGTAAAAGTGGCAGGAGATGGCCATCTTTAATCTCTACAAATTATTTACTTTTCAGACTATTTAAAAAGATTGTTTCAGATTAGAACAACTGCAGCTGCCCTTTTAAGGAAGTTGTTGCTGACAGAGTCAGGATTTTTAAACAGCTGCAGAACTTCCTTAGTAAGGGTTGTCACACTCCGCTATCTTCACTCACAATGAGCAGCATCTTCCTGAACAAGTAGTCAGTCCTGTTGTCTTCATTGGGTCTGTCTGTGAAGTGCTCAAGGTGAGGAAAGGTACAGTATAATAATTTGGCTGTAAGACTAGATAGGATATTGACTGATGAAAGTCTGTTGTCCAATAATACAGTGCAGCAGCCCCGTTGCTGTAAAATCTACAGGCGCCTCCTAGGATATACTTTACATAATAGAGCAAGTAGCTGTGTGTCAGGTCTGATGAGGGGGAGATTAATCAGCCAAATCATAGTAATGGCTGCGCTCATATAGATCCTGAAGATTTGGTTTTGAGTTCTCAGTCTTGCAAGGCAGTGATCAATAATTGAAAACTGAATTAAAATGTGTGTTTCTGATCATTAGGAACATTTACTGAGTGGGGAAAAGCCAGGCATAAATTAAGCAACCACAAACTGTATTTTTTAATAGCATATGTAAAGGTACTATCAATGTAGCTAGGCCACCACAATGAACATTCTTCCTTATTAAGGTCATATGAGCCCCATACAGCATGCTTGGGGAACTGGTTTGCTTGCTCTCCAGTGATTAACTACATATAGTGAGGAGTTGTATAAATGATGATGATATAGTATGCTACAAAGGCTTTATCAGCACAAGTTTGGGGTTGTCACATTACTCACATTCCTAGGCCTTTGACAAATTCCCCATGAGGAAAGATTCTGAACTTTCTGAGGCATCTGAAACCCGTATCTAGGCTCATCTTAGTCTTCTCTGATTTTGTATCTTACTCCACAATAATTTTGAAGAAGGATTCAAAAAGTTTTAAGGCCAGGGGGGCCATTATGATAATTCAGTGTGATCTCTTCTCTAATACATCCCATAGACCCTTACCTACTAATTCCTTCATCAAGTCCATAACTTCTGTTTGAGCTATAGCATATCCTAATGCTCAGAAAGATATCCATTTTTGATTGAAATAGTGAGGGAATAAATTTAAATAACTTTAAAAATTACCTAAACCTTTGTCAAGAATTCAAATGGAATTAAGCCTGAAATTTTTCTGAGCTTTGATCTAGGTTGTTCACTTTTTTCTCCTCTCCTTTACATCCTATTTTTCTCCTCCAGTATTAACAATCCTTGAAACTTCCTTATTTTGGCAGCTGTCAGGAGCAGAAGTACAAAAATATCACAAGAAAGCCCCTTATGAAATTTTCAGTCTGATTTCTAAACAGCAGAGGTTGACAAATTAGGTTTATTTGAGCTTTAATTAGCTGATTTTTTCCCCCATTGAGTATCCTGATTCTTAGGATCTCCAGCAAACTTTTCTTCAGATTAATTTACAGCTAAGGACGGCTCTCAATCAAAACCTGGGTGTAAACCTCTTAGCTCTATAATGGGCCAAACCACAGCCCTAGAACCAAATCTGAGGTAACAAAAATGTGAATCCAAACCCAAACTTTGGGAAAGTTTTAAGATGACAGAACTGGCCTATTGCACACTGATATGTTTGAACTCAAACTGGAATCTGAACTACAACCTGGATCTGAGGTTTGGATTCAGGATTTTGGACCCTCTCTGTCTGGAGGTAATTATTATTACATTGGCTTCTGTAAGGGGACTGTTGCCCCCTTACTAACATTCAGTGGGGATGTTTTAGTTGCTAGCTCCCAGTACTAAAAAGGGGGAAGGGTCGATGGGGAATCAGGACCCTGAGACTGCCAGCCCCCAAGGAACAATGGGAGAGGCCAATGCTCCTGGGCAGCCTGAATGACAGGGGGGGCAGGCTAATCAGGGAGTGAGGAGGCCAGGGAGGTCTCGTCCTCCGTGTCAGCTGGAATTGCCTGGGTCAGACAGCGTGGGGCCGAGCTAAGGAGAAAGTTGGGGCCCAAGCTGAGCCGGGGAGCAGAGCTGTGCCAGATCCAGAGAGAGCAGACCCTATCCTGGGAGCAGAGCTGCAGCCCAAAGCCAGAGGCACAGCCCAGAGAGAGCAGACTTGCCCTGGGAACAGAGCTGCAGCAACCAGAGCCAGAGGGGCCAGAAAAGCAGCCCAGGAAGCAGGACAGTGCTGGGAGCAGAGTCACAGAAGCAGCCTGCAGAGCAGACTTGCCCTGGGAGCAGAGCTGCAGCAACCAGAGGCAGAGGGGCCAAAGAAGCAGCCCCGGGAGCTGGAGGCAGAGCAGCAGCAGCAGCGCTGAGACCGAGTGGTGGAGCTGGGGCTGGAGCAGTCTGGAGCTGGGTGCGGTGAGCAGCTGGGGAGAGCGAGGGGGACCCTGGGCAGCGGGCCCAGCACAGGGAGACGCCTCAGCCAAAAGGCTCTGCAGGCCAGGCTTGGATCGTAACTCCGACAGGGCGGGGGCGACACTGGGAAGAAGGGTCCTAGCACTTAGAGCCTGAGAGCGTGTGGCTACCACCAGATCAACTATCCGACCCACAGCATCCCTGCAGCACAGCCAGGGCCTGAGAAGAAGGCCTGGGACTTACCAGGAACAGACTGTGAACTGCCCTGACGTTCCAGAGACACTGTTTGTGATGTTCCCTGCCACAGAGCGAGTTGATGTGTTTCCTTTAACCGTTCCCATTTTTCCTTATTCTTTTTAAAATTAATTGTTGATTAAATAACTTGCATTTGCTTTAACTTGTATGTAATGGTCAGTGGGTCAGAGAAGTGCCCAGTGCGGAGAGAGTACCCCGGAGTGGGGACACCCTAGCCCCTGTCCTAGGTGACCACAGCAGGGTTGGGGGTCGAGCCCCCTAGGAATCCGGGGCCCAGCCTTGTTGGGGTTACGAGGACTCTGCCAGACAGGAGAGTGGAAGGGGAGTTCTCAAGGGCAGGGAGGCCACTGGGTAAAAGAAGTGGGAGCGAGGACTCAGATCCTTTCGCTAGTCCACTTCACCAGGGTAGTGCTGAAGCCAGGAAAGTTCCCCACAATAGCAGGACTATTTCCCTGCTTACACTTGAAATGGGGCAGAGCACAGGCATGCTGCTCCAGTGGGATAATTATGTCTCAAGAGCTCAGCGCCTTCCAAAGACAGTGTCTCTGCTACACCACATCATGCAAAAAGCTCCCCTACCAATCCAGCCACCTCCATTGACTGCTGTGGAATATGAGTGTTACCTGGGCTCTCTGCCTGCTCCCTGCCTCAGGGGATGCTAGGAATGAGCAGTCCCTTTGCTGTAATTATGCCTGGCATCTATGCCCACACTTGTGCACCTGTGGAAGGCCATGCTAAATCTATCCAGAAATGATTTTTGTTAGTGGAGTCATCTCCTGAGTTATGCTGAGGAGGGATATTGTTGACTCCTCAGTGACTTGACTTATCTCAATAAATGGATGTACCTACTATATTTGCATGCTCATTATCTAAGCAATTATCATCCATTCCCTACTCCTGACAATGCCACAGGCATAATTTTCCCATATTAGGAAATTCACTTCTTTAAAAAATTGACTTTTTTTCAAAGCAACAGTACCCTTATGTTGTGTTGGCTGAAAAACCAACTAGTTCTACAGTAGTCATCATTTTAAATGTCTCAATACAAAGACTTCCACTCAGTGAGCAACAGTGTTTATAGAAGCAGGTAAGATCTTAGACTGTATTAAGAAACTGATAGAAAATAATTGAGAATACATTATATATTCATGCTGTTACATTGACGGTACATCTTCGAACTTGACTGTTGTATGCAGAGTGGTCACTTCAAAAGATACAGCAGCTCTAGAAAAGCTCTACAAAAATAGTCAGTCAGGGCTGGGGCTTACATTATGAGGAGAAATTTGAGAGATGAGGACCATTTAGTTTGGCTACCTGTAGAAATGGAAACAAACCTCACACTTCTGTTTTAGGTCTAGATTTTTGTACCGACAGCAGGCTGAAAGTTTTTTGATAAACCCCTTTATTGGTGAAAAAAATTATCAAAAATGAATTTTATAGCGAACAAAATTTCATAGGATGAATTTTTTCCATTTTCCAAATCAAATCATTTTGCTTAAAAAATTGTTTCTCATTTTTCACCGAATAAAGCAAAAGGTGAAAAAATTCAAATGAAACAAATTTCACCCCCCCCCCCCAACATTTTTTTGCAAACCCCACTCACTCCCAAAATTTCAGTCTATTTGAAAAGTCCCTTACCAAAATGTGGAGAGGTTTCAAATCCCAAATTCTGGTTCAGCTCACTGTAGACTCTTGTCATTTCACCAAGCTCATTTCTTTCAGGACTTGATCTTGCAAGGTATTAAGTAGTCTGGCCTGATCCACAAAGCAATTAAGCACATGCTTGAATTTAAAAAGGTGAGCAGTCCCACTGACTTCTTCAGTGAGACTGCTCATGTGCTTAATGCTAAATACATATTTAAGTGCTGTGCTGGACAGAGGCCAGAGCATTCAGTACCTTGCAGACTGAGTCCTAAATCTTTCATTAGAAGTCACTCGGTTCCAGTTCTTCACTAATTTTGCTCTTTTTTGGGGGTGGGGTGGGGTATGAAAATGAAGACGCAGGGCCCAATTCATGACTGCCTTATGCCACTTTGATGCTAGTCTAATGTCTCTGAAATGTCCTGAAACTGGTGTTGTGCAGTAGTGAATCATAAGAACCTAAGAACGGCCATACTGGGTCAGACCAAAGGTCCATCTACCCCAGTATCCTGTCTTCCAACAGTGGCTAATGCCAGGTGCTCCAGAGGGAATGAACAGAACAGGTAATCATCAAGTGATCCATCCCCTGTTGCCCATTCCCAGCTTCTGGCAAACAGAGGCTAGGGACACTTCAGAGCATGGCTTTGCATCCCAGCTCATCCTGGCTAATAGCCATTGATGGACCTATCCTCCATGAATTTATCTAGTTCTTTTTTGAACCCTGTTATAGTCTTGGCCTTCACAACATCCTCTGACAGAGTTCCACAGGTTGACTGTGCATTGTGTGGAGAAATATTTCCTTTTGTTTGTTTTATACCTGCTGCCTATTATTTCATTTGGTGACCCCTAGTTCTTGTGTTATGAGAAGGAGTAAATAACACTTCCTTATCTACTTTCTCCAGACCAGTCATGATTTTATAGACCTCTATCTTATCCTCGTCTCTTTTTCAAGCTGAAAAGTCCCAGTCTTATTAATCTCTTCTCATATGGCAGCCATTCCATACTCCTAATCATTTTTGTTGCCCTTTTCTGAACCTTTTCCAATTCCAATATATGCTTTTTGAGATATGGTGACCACATCTGCCCGCAGTATTCAAGGTGTGGGAGTACCATGGATTTATATAGAAGCAAGATGATATTTTAGGTCTTATTATCTATCCCTTTCTTAATGATTCCCAACATTCTGTTTACTTTTTTGACTGCCGCTGCACATTGAGTAGATGTTTTCAGGCCCTGAGTGTGCATTTCTCCTCCCTCTCCCCATATAGTGCAAGTTTTCTGGGAAATTCATTATATGGATGGATGGACAGATGTGTTTATATACTGGCAATTTCAGACAGTTATCCATCAGGAGAAAATTACCCTTATTAACTTGTCTTTGTAACTTGATTAGAGCTTGATGTCCAAATCAAATAAAAACCAAACTAAACTGAAGTATAATTTTTTTATACCAGATTAGTTGGCCTTGTGACAGTAATCATAAACCAGAGAGTTTAAACAGCAAAAGGGAAAGAAAATAATCTGTTCATGTACTGAAATAAATTGTAGAGGATGCAGATGACTTGACATGACAAGTCCTTTAGGTGAATATATTGAATCATGGCATTTATAGCAAGGATTGGTGGGATGGGAATCTGTGTGTACCCACTAAAAAACTATCTTATTCAAATGCATAGGGCATTGGGGACTCCAAGCTTCCTCTATCTACATAGAATGCCAACACATCTGATCAGACAATAAATGGAACAGGCAGATTGGCCAAAACTCATCCCTAAACCATTGATTTCAATAAGTTACACCAGGAATTAATTTGATCCAGTGTTTTCCAAATTTTGAAATTCCATGACTCCTTTCCTTTCATTACTTTCCATTCCTTCATATCGGAGAGAATATTTTCTGAGTTACTTCCTGTTTTTTTCTACTAGATACCATAATTTTCTTCCCTTCATGGTTCACAATGTTATATAGTATCACTGAGTTCCTAAAAAGCTGCTTCTGTCTCTCCCACCTCAGCCTATATTTCAGTGGTGGGTGAAGTGAGTACATTATTTAGCTTAAAAAAAATCACTTCAGACTGAAAGCCTACAGAGCAATAATCATGCGTTAGAAAAGCTGGTCAAAGCTAGTCTCAGACTAGGTGTGTAATAGAAATGCTGCATAAGAACCAGGGCAAATCTGTACAAAGAGCCAGTCATGATTTAGGGTTTGTCTACACTTGAAATGCTACAGCAGCATAGCTGCAGCTGTGCCATTGCAGTGCTTCAGTGTAGACCCTACACCTACACTGAGGGGAAAGATTCTCCCGTTGGTGTAGGTAATCCATTTCCCCAAGAGGCAGTAGCTAGGTTGAAAGAAGAATTTTTCCAACAACCTAGCACTGTCTACACCAGGGGTAGGTCGGCTTAGCTGTGGATTTTTCACACCCCTAAGCGACATAGCTGGGTTAACCTAACATTTTAGTGTAGGCCAGGCATAAGTGGCAGTAAATACTCTGGCAAAGCCTCAATTTAGTATTTATCAGATGAAATACATCTCACCAGATCAAGTAAACAAAGAAACAGACCCAAGTTAACTTTAATGGAAGAAATGATCCTAAGCAGAATTCATTCTGCTTTTATCTCAGTAGTAGTGCTCGAATTTTAAACGTGTTTTTAAGTTACAAAAAGTATAAATGTTTCTAATTCAGTAAACAATTCATTAATCCTACTTTGATTTAATCCACTCGATGCTGGTGGTTGTTTTTCAAAGACAGATTAATATTTCCTGTGCCACAAAAACAGGTGGCTAGCTTGGGACTGAATTTATTTCCCCAAGAGACATTTTGGCTCGGAAAGTTTGCTTCTGGTACAAGTCAGCAAAGCTAAGAACTTTAATTCTTACATGATCCCTCACAAACAAGGCCCTGCTTTACTGGAAGTCCTTATTTGCATCTGTTCATACTCTATTGCCAGCACTAAATGTATTTTCGTAGACAAGGGATCCTGATTAGCAGCTTGACCTTTACTGGTGGAGAGTTTGTCAAGGAATGTCATAATGACAGAGTGCCACTACTCCACCAGTGGGGGAGGAAGCGGAACAATTGGCACAGCACACACAATGTGTGGGCAAACTGGCTCCTCAGTATCGGAGAGATTTGTGGATTCAGTGCATCTCATGGACAGTCTTCTCTGGAGGGGCTTCTGCAGAGCTCTGCCTACAGTTTAAATCTACTTCCCTTGGGTTAAATCCTTCCTCGCTCTTGGATGTATCTGGTCGTACAGGCAAAGAAGATGTCAACTGCCACATGGGTGGCAAAGGTGTTCCTAGGAGGGTAATCCTAAAATCAAGAAGTGTCCACAGGAGGTTATACCTTGGTTTCTAACTAAGGCCCTACTTACTTTTTGGTATTGCGGAAATTGTGGATTTTGCAATATTAGGCTTCCATTGCAATTTTGACAGCAGGGGCCCCTGCTTTTAGCCCTAGGCAGCTGACAGCGGAAAATTGCGGAAAAGTGACAATGGACTGTGTTACCACAAATAAGATGCATTATTACTTTTCCGCAAGTGTCCATAGCTTGTCCGCAACTGAGCCACAATTTTTTACAGTCATCCTGCTATTCAAGTAGGGCCTTATTTATGACAGGAGAAACAAAAGCACCTTGTCTGTGTTTGCCTATTATGAGCCTTTTAGAATGCCCCATCGGCCAAGGGATCTGGCTCTCGCAGACTGAGAGCAGGGAGAGAGAATTCAAAAGTTGAGGCCTCCTCATGGAGAGCTCCCGACACAGCAGCACTCATTTTTTCAATGAGGAGGCGCTAACCAGACTGCCTCTACTGACTGCAGCCGTGGCAGTGTGTCATGGGGCGAGAGAGAGGGGGGCAGCCTCTCAGTTACTGATAGAAACTGGGCCATGGGTGATCATGCCTAGTGGTCAGAGCAGAAAGCAGCTTCAATCCCAGGATCAGCGTCAGAGTCAGGAACCAACAGCCATACCAGGACTCAGGAACTAACAGCCAAGACAAGGGTCAGAGCCAGAATCAGGAACCAGGGTGAGGAACCAGAAACAGGAGTAAGCTGAGGCAGGACTGAACAGGAGCAAGGCTGGGGAACAAGGCAGGATAAAGAACAGAAGCTGGGCTGGAGTAAGACAGGAACAAAGCAAGGAGGAGCAGCTGCAAGTACAGGGAGGATCACAGCTGGAGGCATGAACACATTAGGGTTGTCAGGCATCCGGTTTTCGACCGGCGCGCCTGGTTGAAAAGGAAACCTGGTAGCTCCGCTCAGAATCACTGACCGGGCCACTAAAAGTCCGGTTGGCAGCACAGCAGGGCTAAGGCAGGCTCCCTGTCTGACCTGGCTCCGTGCAACTTCCGAAAGTGGCCGGCATGTCCGGCTCCTAGGTGCAGGGGCAGCCATGAGGTCTCCCCATGCTGCCCCCACCCAAAGCACCAGCTCCACAGCTCCCATTGGCTGGTTGCCAGGAGGCTCTGCTGCAGGCCTTTGTCCCTGACAGTTATGCGGGCACCAAGTCATTTAAGATTTTCTAGTTTAAAACCAACACTTTAATCTCCTCCCAATAACCAATAGGTAGCAAGTGCACAGCACGGTTATGTCTTCAATAAGACAGTCACACTACCTGCAGAATCCCAGTTGATTTAAAACTGAAGCCATAATGTGAAGTGCATTGCAATAGTCTTTTCTGTACTGATTCAGATCATACTGGTGTACTGTTTTACATAAGTGTTCCATACAAAACAGTACACTGAAACAAAGTTGGTTTTTGGGGTTGCAAGTGCTTAAAAGTTAGGAAATGCTGAAATTGCATCTGCCTGTCCAGCCCCTTGTGCTTATACATTATGATACAATCTTTGGTTACGTGGTCACCTGCTATTTTTTCCACAAGACCCCTACCTCACTCAGCATACCTCAAGGGATCTGCCAACGTTGTGCCTAATCCACACAACCACCATGCTCCCCTAGCAAAATTATTCTAGAGCCATTAGGGTTAAATATGTCTACTGGTAGAGATCAGTGCTTTAGGGCTTAATTGTGCAACCCTCCTTTACTTTGGGCTACACTATACCTTGCAATCTGCCAAGATTCATTATCAAAAGTCAGTTCCCGCTTCCCCTTCGCTCCATGGGAGAACTTTGCCTGGCACAGCTCACTTTCCCCCTTGGTGCTGGCTGAGCCGCACTAGCATAGTGGAAGCCAGAGCTAAGACTCTGCTTCCTTCCTTGTCCCACTTGCACAGGAGAGGAAATAATGATTGGTGGCAGCGACTGTTCTTCCCAAGATGTTGGTTCCCCTGTGCTATTGATAGCCCCTCTTAGATCCCAGCATGGGCTCCTAGGCTGGCTCAAAACTGAACCCAGTGGTGCAAGTAAGTACTCACCAACATGAAATCCAGATTTTCAATCTGGAAATCTAGCAAACAAATCCAGAAATCCAGGGGTGCACAGTCTGGCCATCTTGTAGTTTCTCATCTTTGATCACCTCAGTGACAGTTAGGGTGACCAGATAGCAAGCGTAAAAAAATTGAGACAGAAGGTGGGGGGTAATAGGTGCCTATATAAGAAAAAGCCCCTAAAATCGGGACTATCCCTATAAAAATCGGGACATCTAGTCACCCTAGTGACAGTGAGCCTTCAGGAACTTTCCTGTGCATAAACTCTGCCATCCCTGTGAGTACAAAGTCTTCCTTGCATGGTACTTAAATATCCCCTCTCCCCCCATTCCCAATTATTACCAGATGACGATACCACCATTTAAATTAATGTATATGGCTCAAAGTTCCATTCAAAAGAGACAAGAGGGCAATGTTATTATTGCTAAGATTATCTGTCTTCAATCGTCTTCCCCCCCCCCCTTTTTTTTTTTTAAATGGACTTCACTCAGGTCTCAGCCATTGTCCTTCAGGAAGAATTTGGAGCTGACGTGACATCATCACATACTATTCCTGCTTTCTTTAAGAGGAGCTTGCTCCTGTACATTCAGGCAAGATGTCACAGTAATGTGGAGTTATATATGCTTTCATCCAACGGGAGCCACCTGTGACTGGAGGCTAAATGTAACATGAATCTCAGAACTAGTTTGACAGCCTGTAGATAGTTCAAAGCTGTACTTACATAAATTTGCTTTAATTAGTATTATCCTGGATTCTGACTGCCAGATGCTGGGACCGGATGACAGGGGATGGATCACTGGATGATTGCCCTGTTCTGTTCATTCCCTTAGAAGTATCTGGCATTGGCCACTATCAGAAGACAGGATACTGGACTAGATGGACCACTGGTCTGTCCCAGTATGGCCGTTCTTATGGAGCAACTCACAAGCAATTTGTTTCTTTAACTACCTTAGCTTTTTCAATGCTGAGCAACTGTAAATGGCACTTTAACAACACAGTAAAGGGGCTTTCAGCAGCAGATTGCTTCCTCTCTTTGAAAAGAATCACTTTTATATTTAATTATATTCCATTATTATTTTTAGTTTGGATTGGATGCTTAGCACACGTTCAGTGCTCCTCAAAATCAATACCAGCCAGGGGAGAAATTGTCTTAACCAGGTAGGTAGCAGATAGACATGGAATCTATATTATATCTACTTTAATGAACACATGGAAACAAATTCTGTTCATCACCCCACATCCTGAAACTTACAATAGGAATCACATTTTAAAATATATAGGGTTGTGCATTTCAAGCTACGCCAACCTCAGACTTATATTAAAGAAGTGTGTGTAACTGGAGATTATTGTTATGATGAAAGGTGCTAATGGCTGCCATGGATTGTGGGGGACAGGGTGGGGAGGGAGGGAAGATGTCTTAGATTTAAAGACAATCACAGAACCCCTTAAAGCCAAGCACTCTCTTTCAGGCTCCACAGAAGGAGCAATCAAATCCCTTCATGTAGTACAAAAAGCTTCAGACAGTGATAATGACCACTCACAGCAATAGGTTACATTGTAAACCAGAGCTAAAACCAGGTAGATCGACAGGGGAATCCTTAGTTTACAAAAGCAGGGGCTAGGATATTTGTTGTAAAGGGTGTGAGTTGGGGGAACAGAAAGCCAGAAGCAGTTATGAGAATTACCCTGAGGGATGCCAGGAGGACAAAGTTTCTTGGTCACAGAACTCACTGAAGTGGAAGAGTTGGAGATTTCTGTGCAAGGAAATCCCCTGTTTCTACTGTAGTTAGGGAAACAGGACTTAGTGGCACAAGATAACACTTGTGAAACAAGTGAACACTAAGAATATACTGGACTCTTTTCACAGATTTCTCATCCTAAATGAAGACAACCCTGTAAAGTCCTCAAATTTTGGCTAACCCACTCGGACCAGAGGGGCAACAAGGCATATTAGAGCTGAGCAGAAAAATTCTGTTTCACAGGGGATTCATAACTTCAATTCTCTGTGAAAGGGAATGGAGCCCTGCTCCAGGGCAATCCTCACGACAGGCTGCTTCAGAGCAGGGGACGCTGGTATCCACCTAATCGGCTGCCTTAGAACCATAGATCCTGGCAGACCAGATTGCTGAGGAGCCGCAAGCCTTAGAGCTTGGGAACCAGGACTGAGAATGGTTCCACCAGAACTTCTTTGAAATTGAACTGTCTCCATGAACAGTTTCAATTTTGACAAGTCTGCAAATTTTGATGAAAAATGTTTCACGGCAATTTTTCCATCTCCCTCTTTTATTATATAAAAGTAAAACTCCTTAGACAATCTCCCTCTTTCGGAAGTGACACCAAAGGCGGCAATACCAGAGTGGGAGAAAGCATCAGGAACCACCATCCCTAGCCAGTCTTATCTCACCCACCCTCAAGCAAATGTTTAGGTGAGCAGATTTGCCTTGCATGGAAGCCTGAATGTCATCTCAGTTAGACTGACAGAATCACAGGGGGAATAAATTCCAGAGTAAGTTATTCTGGAATCTTATTGCAATTAAATTGGAGCAAGTTTTCAATGATTTGCAGTAAACCTGGCATGCAGCATTTTTCATGGATCTCATATACATTAGATGTTATATGCAGGATTAGTTACTTTGGTTACTTCAATTTTGGGACATCCAATCTGGACTCTTTAAAGGAACCTGGTATTCAGAAAGTACTGAGCACCAGTCCTCTGGGGGGAAAAAATCAGACCACTTCAACGTCATCTTGGGCATCCACAAATTAAGATGCTCAAAATGTGACTAGCAATTGAGTCTTCTATGTCATGGTGAAGTGTTTTCAAAAGTGACTAGTCATTTTAGGTGCCCAAGATGAGACATCCCTAAAGGGTTCTGATTTTCAGAGGGCGAGAGCTCAGTACTGAGCACCAGGCCCCTTTGAGGAGTCCCGGAATTGAGAAACCCAAAAATCACTAGTCACATTTGAAATTTTGGCCAAAGCTTTTAGTTAAATGGGCAGTAAGATTTCAATCTGACACTGATGATAAAGGATACATGCTGCAAATACTATAGTTACTTAACTGAGAGGCGATGTACAGAACTCTTGCTGCCGGGACAGCTGAGGGAGCTGCCATTTTGTGTTTCAGTTCAGATGCAGAATATTAGGGAGAGATGCTATATTCTGTTTTTCTTGTTGAAACTAAGAGAAAACAATACAGAATAGATAACCCCACACAGGAGTCACCTAAAAAATAGCATACATGTTTTGCTGCACAGATTTATCACACCGGCCAAAATTATAGAAGTCTGATATCTAAGCCAATTAACACCAATGCAGTCTTTTTCAATACCAGTTGGCATGCTCCTTTAAGCACTAAATGGCTGAATTAGACTCTTCCTCTACAATATTGAGAAAAATTACAACTTATTACTGAGGCAGAAAGCTTCAAACAACAAGCATACAAACAATTGATGTACCATATGTAACAAAGTACAAATCTTTAAGATCATGCAAGGATGTTTTTAGCTATGTTCACTGCCCTATATTAGGAGTCCTGTTTTTTTTCTAAGGGGAAAAAAAGGAAGTTAGCCTGAAATATCCAGCTTATAACTAAAAAAAAGTTTAAGCTTTTGCACCACTGAGACATAGAACATTCTTTGGATTAGTAAAGAAACATCACTATGATGGATGAAACCACACTGATTAAAGGCATACTGTAGGCTTACTCTACACAGTCTTTCCCAGGAGAAACACTTAACATATTTCCATTAGCTATTTTGAAAGATCATTGAGAAATTTATTCCTATTGACTTATAAATGCAGATGAAACATTAAAATTATCATCTTTAAATCAGTGCTTGATTAGTTAGCAATTAGTACAATAACATTAATTGCTGCAGTATATAAGGGTCAAATTCTTAAATCCATGGGAGTTTTGCCTACATAAGGACTGTAGCAAAAAGCTGGATAAGGAATTGCAAGGCTTAACCCTATGCATTTTCTTAGCCCTAATTCAGTGCAGTGTTCAAGCATGTGTCTCACCTTAACCTGAAGCCACAGGGACTTAAGCATGCTTTAAGCAGTTCCACGCAAAGCTGTAGCATCCTCTGGTATCAGTTCATGGCATTGCAAGGATATTCACCTTGAGAGCCCTTTGATCACTTTATGGCCTTGTGATGGCCTGTTTCTGTCCATAACGTAGCCCTCTGGCTAAGCCACATCTGTCCAGACCTCTTCCAGAGAGACAAAAATCCAACTAGAAACCTAGTTTCATTTGTCTTGGGTACTCCTCCATCCTTCCTCTGCGCTCAGTCCTCAACCCCATCACAAGCTCAATAGTCTTTGTCCTAGGGCTTTTACACCCTTTCCTTAAGGCTGGTAGCAGAATCCAGATCCATGCTCTGCTCTAGGTTGCAGCTTGGTCTGCTCCTTTAGATGCAGTGCTGTGTCCCCAGGACACTCCCTACTTCTAAGCCCCTGGTGCTGTTTCCCAGTAGCTTTGTGTTAATAGAGCCTCTCCTCAAGTTCCTTCTAGCTCCTTGCCTGGAATGTCAACCCACAAGTATGGCTCTCTGGCTCTTACCCCATTTCCAGGGTAAGAACTAAACAGGCTCTCCCCAGAGATAGAGAGAGCAAGCATGCACACTCACTCATTCCCAGGTCTCCTTTTTCTGACACAATTCTCCTATCTCTATAGAGAGAGTCCACCCCGACCCTTTCACAATCTGCGACACATGCTTCAGTGCTTTGCAGAATTGTGGCCTTAACAATCACTCTTTTTAAAACAAATCCTTTTGGAGGATCTCCCTATTCTTTTATAAAAGCGCCTCAAAATTAATTATTGTAATTTTCATTTATTAAAAACACCTTCCTTGTTACATAGCAGCTGTTCCTGTTTGTATCATTATCTCCCAGTGGGGATATCCCCAACTTTACTATTGATTCATTTGCAATCAGTATGTTATGGGGCTTGTACTAAATTGAAGACACTCTTGTACACATACTACCCCAGCAACTAGTTACACAAAATGTCTGATTAGTCACAATGATTACAGCAACTAGTACATAAAAGCTAGACTGATTAGCAATAATGATTTCCAGATGTGCACTGATGACTCTCTAATGCAGTAGTCTCATGTCTTGCTTTATCGGAAGACTAGATATCTATCACTAACTGAGAGGGAAGATAGCAACAGCTACAGCAATGCCTTAATTTCTAGAAGTGCCTAACTCTCCAGCCAGCTGTTATACACTAAAATGGGAAAAGAGACAGAGACTCCATGAAATCTACTAAGCACTTTGCTATTGCCAATCAATTTTATGTGGAAGACACTCACATACTATGGGGAATGATGGCAGTATAAAATCTGAAAAGAGAACTCTTCAAAACAGTACTTGAGAGAAAAATATGCAGTGACACATCTATGTGCAGTAAAATGGTTAAAGTATGCCCTGGAATTTATACATCACCAACCTTTATAACATTATGTAACAAAATAAAACCTTAGGCCTTATTTACAGCACACCTTTCAAACCTTGCACTGAATACAAAATTACTAGTTTCTTCCTGAGACAAGGTGGGTGAAGTAATATCTTTTATTGGACCAACTTCTAGTGGGGAGCAACTGTCCCTTGGCCTGGCAAGAAGGGATGCCACGTACCCTTAGACTCTTCTGGCAGCTGCTTCCCCTCCCTTCCTTCCGTCCCTGTGACTGGAAGGGTGTTAACGGGCCACTGCACCTTGACTGGTCCCTTGAAATACGTGTTGACTACTCTTCACAGAATCATAGAATATCAGGGTTGGAAGGGACCTCAGGAGGTCATCTAGTCCAACCCCCTGCTCAAAGCAGGACCGATCCCCAATTAAATCATCCCAGCCAGGGCTTTGTCAAGCCTGACCTTAAAAACTTCTAGGGAAGGAGATTCCACCACCTCCCTAGGTAACGCATTCCAGTGTTTCACCACCCTCATAGTGAAAAAGTTTTTCCTAATATCCAATCTAAACCTCCCCCACTGCAACTTGAGACCATTACTCCTGGTTCTGTCATCTGCTACCATTGAGAACAGTCTAGAGCCATCCTCTTTGGAACCCCCTTTCAGGTAGTTGAAAGCAGCTATCAAATCCCCCCTCATTCTTCTCTTCCGCAGACTAAACATCCCCAGTTCCCTCAGCCTCTCCTCATAAGTCATGTGTTCCAGTCCCCTAATGATTTTTGTTGCCCTCTGCTGGACTCTTTCCAATTTTTCCACATCTTTCTTGTAGTGTGGGGCCCAAAACTGGACACAGTACTCCAGATGAGGCCTCACCAATGTCGAATAGAGGGGAACGATCACGTCCCTCGATCTGCTGGCTATGCCCCTACTTATACATCCCAAAATGCCATTGGCCTTCTTGGCAACAAGGGCACACTGTTGACTCCTATCCAGCTTCTCGTCCACTGTAACCCCTAGGTCCAATCTGTTCCACCTTGTATTTAGCTGTGACACTGAGTAAGGGCTAGTCTACACCGGCAATGCTAAAGCGCTGCCACGGCAGCACTTTAACATGGCTTGTGTGGTCGCAGCACAGCGCTGGGAGAGAGGTCTCCCAGCGCTCTAAAAAACCCACCTCCACGAGGGGCATAGCTCCCCGCGCTGGGTGTGCAGCTCCCAGCGCTGGGACACTGTCTAGACTGGCGCTTTACAGCACTGAAACTTGCTGTGCTCAGGGGGGTGTTTTTTCACACCCCGAGTGCGATAGTTGCAAAGCTGTAAAGTGCCAGTGTAGACAAGCCCTTAGTTTCCCAGACCTGAAGAAGAGCTCTGTGTGTCTAAAAAGCTTGTCTCTCTCACCAACAGAAGTGGTTCTAATAAAAGATATTACCTTACCCACTTGTCTCTCTAATATCCTGGGACTGACATGGCTACAACACTACATACAATAATAGTTTCTTCCTGGAATCCTAGGCATTTCTATGGTTTTTGCACCATAGGGTCCAAGCTCTTTAAAAACACGAATGAATTTATAGTCACAATACCCCGTGAGAACAGGTGATATAATTCCTGATGAGGAACTGAGGCAGTTTGTTACGTGCGCCCTGCTCCACCTGGGGTTTCACCCGTAATGTTTGTTTTACCTCCCTCACCTAGCACCCTGGTGCTTGTTTTTTTGCTTGCCTCCCCTACCCCAGCTGAGCCCCTTCAGTTTGTTTGCAGGCCTTCCATAGCTTGCCCAGGCCCTATGCTTTGCTGTGTACTTCCTGCCCAGGCCCTTCCCCTGATTGTTTGTTCCTTGCCTCCTGTGCCCCACCTGGCTCCCTTGCCCCCATGTACTCACACATCATCTCTGTGCTTGTGATCCTGTCCCTCACTATTTTTGTTTGATACCCTTCACAGCACCCTCTCACACTTTCATCTGCCCCTCATCCCAGTGCAGCCAGAGGAGCCAGTTTCACCCAGACTGCTGGTTGTGACCCCCACCTTCTCTTGTTTCACTAATCTGTGCCCTCCTCCCACCACACACAGCTCAGTGGGGAGGAGCAGTGAGCCTCCGCCTTCCCTATCACCACCCTTCCATTTATCATTCCTATCCCCCATCCCTTCTGGTGACTTCCTCATTGGCGGACCCCGACTCAGCGCAAAGTTTCCACTCCAACAGCTTTGGCCATGGGGACACTGGGGGGAATGCTGAGGTGGGGGGACCCCTAGGCACTGGTGTTGCCCGCACCATGGCTTTCTCCCCCCATATACTCCCATAGCAACCACCATTAACACTGCTGCCAGTACCATCAGTGCCCTCAGCGGGGCAGCAGCAGCAGGTACAGGAAGGGACTCCACTGCCAAATCTGTAACCACCACCAAGGGAGCCCCCTCAGCCAGCAGAAAGGGCTAGGGGAAGAAAAAGGGCAAGAGCTCCACCCAGAAAGCTCCTTCCACCATGGTGGCTGCCTCTACTGCAGCCACGCCATCAGCCACAGCTCCCCATCCCCCTGCAGTCTCTTCCACTAGCTCTGGGGTCACTCACTCCTCAGCCTCCACAGCCTAGGCCCAGCTGGCCATGGCTCCGCATGCTACCCCATGGCCCCTCTGTCCACTACTGCCCCCTCTACTACCATCAATGCTCGGTGGGGCCCCTTCCCCCCACCCTGGCTAGAAGGCACAGTGTCTGCTGCCTCCTAGCGGCTGCCTTGCCCTACACTGAAACCTACATAGCAGGCATTAACACTGTGGTCAGGCTGTCAATCAGAGTTGGCCTCCAAGATGTATGGGACGTTTGTTTTCTTCCTGGCATTAGAGGCTGGCACCCAGGAGCCAGTGGTGAAAGACATCTTGGTGGGTGGGTGCTTCTTTGTTCCCCTTGAACCTCTGGAGGACCAGGGAATACGGGGGGTTCCCACCTCCATCTCATCTGTCCTACCCAACACTGTCCTGTTACTCCTGTTCAACTAGGGGAAGCTGGTCTCCAGCCCTATCCTGATGGGGTGAAATGACTCCATCCTCTGCCAAGTCACCATTCAGCTGCCAGCAGCGGTGTGTGGCAGGGGGAGCTTGAAGGAGTCTTTTCTAGTGCCCTATCAGGGCTCCTTGTACCTGGTTCACTACTCTTCAGGGATGCTCGGTGCTGCTTCTGCCAGACTTTAGGGCACATCCCAAGAGACTGTCCTGTGGCCTGGCAAGGAGGAATACCAGGCACCCCCGAGTCCCAGGAGCGTGCTGGTCCTACTACTGCCAGCAAACCTCCTCTCTCAGTTTCCCCTCCTTCTCCACCAGCCAACAATCCCACTCAGGTGCCAGGGGCAGCCCCCCTGTTGTGCCCAGCTGAGTGGACAGGCCCTGCTGCTGAGAGCCTTTGGGCCGGGTCTGTGGAGGAGAGGGTTGCTCTGCCATCCAGGAGCAGGTCTATATCACGGGAGACCACTCCTCCTTCTCTGCCCCATCCCTGCCTCCCCAAGCCACAGTCTCATTGTCCTTGCCCACTGGACGCACCCCAGCTGGCCGACGTTCCAGTGAGAGCCATGGAGTTCTGGGTTATCGGGAAGGAATCAGGGGAAGTGTGGCAAGCTTGAGGGGGAGGATGCCTCCACAGGACATCTAGGAATCAACCACTGAGCCTGATTCTGTTCCCCCAGAGAAAGTCCAGTTGGTGGTCCCCCATCCTGAATCAGGGCAATTGCTGCCAGAGCAGCTGAAGGGCCCCAAATCAATCAGTGTCCAACCAGTTATTGAGGCTGTGGGCACACTGAGCCCACCCCAGTGCCCAAGCACGTTGTCATAAAAGGGCCACCTCATGCTTGCCCAATCAATCTGTGTGCCCCGGGAGGTGGTGCCAAAACCATGACCGCAATCCCACTCTTGACCCCTCCCTTTCCACCTCTGATGCTGTCACCACCCTTGAGGTTGTTATCTTCCCTCTCTTGGGGTGACCTTTGAGAGCTGGTATTTCTATTCCCCTATTTCATTTCACGGGCAGCTGCTGTACTCCCTCTGCTGTTCACTCCTGTGTTGGGGGCTGAGGCAGAAAATACATTGTGGATGGTGCTGCACTGAAAGTCTACCACCATTCAGGGAGAAGCACAAATGCTGCTGCCTGAAGGCTGTGGGGCCACTGATGGGGCTCAGCTGGATGATGATCGGCAGTCTGTGGGATTGGCTGGGTCTACAGAGTTCTTGACCCTCACTGTGCTGCAGGATGAGCTGCACCAGTTCCTGGTAGATGCCCTTGGCTCCAGGGGGAAGGTACAGCTCACTCTCCAGTCGTGGTGGGGGGGGGAATTTAATCTTCTTCTCCACGCCTCGAGGGCCTTAATGGGGGAAGGAAAAGGGACCAGGAAACAGGACACCACAGACTAGCAGTGGGCCAACATTTTCCATGATTCCCTGATCTACTTTGGGATGGACTGTGGGTTACTGTGGTGGTGGGTGGCACTCTTGGCTGTGACGATTCTCGGCCTTCCAAGGATACCAATTACCATCACCTCACTTAACACCAGAGGCTGTAGGGTGAGTCTTCACAGGTGTCAGCTATTCTCCTTCCTTCAGGGGGGATACTCTGTGATCTTCCTGTAGGAGACTTTCACTGATCCGGCTGCTGAAGCCAGATAGCAGCTGGAGTGAGGGAATGGGGTGTACTTCAGCCACTTCACCACACTCTCGGGTAGGGTAGCCACTCTGTTCTCCCTGGACCTACGGCCCGAGGTGCTAGGGGTTGCTGAGGTCATGCTGGGATGCCTACTGTACCTCTTGGTCTGTGTGGAGGGGCTGATTCTCAAACTGGTTAACATCTATGTCCCGATGCTGGGCCCAGAGTGGGTGCACTTCTATTGCCAGGCATCTGCCTTCCTCACTACTTTGGATCCTTGCAAGGGCCTGGTCCTGGGCGGGGGTTCTAACATCACCCTGGACATGTGGGACTTCCTTGTGACAGAGAAGTGACAGGCCACCATGGACGTCCTCAAGGAGATTGTTGATCATCACTCCCTGGTGGACGTCTGGCACAACCACCTCCCAGACATCACCACCTTCACTTATGTCCACGTGGAGGACACATTGTTGTGCTACTCCTGGTTGGACTGCATCTATCTTTCTTGATTTCACATCTTGTGTGCCCACTCAGTGACATCAGGCCAACCCCATTCTCAGACCACAACCCGGTGGCCATCATGGCCTAGCTGACACCTGAGCCACTAGGGCTGACCTACTGGCATTTTAGTAACAGCCTGTTGGAGTATGTGGGCTTTGCAATGTCCTTCCAAGAGTTCTGGAGGGTCTGGCAGAGGCATGTGGGAAAGGCCCATGCCCGTCTCTTCTGCTGTGACTACACCAGAGGACCAGCCAGAGAAGGGATACAACAATAGAGCAGCTGGAGTGGGATGTATGCTGACAATGCGCTTCTCATGTCCCAGTGCCTGGGAGACCTGGCACGGATGGAGGCTTGCAAAGCCATATATTTGGTGGCCTCCTCCAGTTGCGTCAACTGGATCAAGAACTCTTGCCTGATGGTCAGGGATGGGTGGCAGGTAGGCAACCTCTCACCTGTGCTCCATGCCATCCAGTGGGGCATCTGGGGTCTATTAACAGGAGTATCATATGGAAGACCTGGGAGGTAATTGTCCCACTCTACTCGGCACTGGTGTGGCCTCAGCTGGAGTACTATGTCCAATTCTGGGCATCACACTTTAGGAAAGATGTGGAGAAATTGGAGAGTGTCCAGAGGAGAGCAACAAAAAATGATGAAAGGTTTAGAAAACGTGACCTATGAGGAAAAGTTTTAAAAAAAACTGGGCTTGTTTACCCTTGAGAAAAGAAGACTGAAGGAGAACAGTCTTCAAATATGTAAGGACTATTCTAAAGAGGACTGTGATCAATTGTTCTCCATATCCACTTAAGGCTGGACATGAAGTAATGGGCTTAATTTGCAGCAAGGGAGATTCAGGTTAGATATTAGGAAAAGCTTTCTAATTATAAAGGCAGATAAGTTTTAGAATAGGCTTCTAAGGGAGGCTGTGGAATCCCCACCCTGGGAGGTTTTTAAAAAAACAGGTTGGATAAACACCTGTCAGGGATGGTCTAGGTCAGGGGTAGTCTATTTTTGGCAAGGTCCAAATTTCTTGGTCAAAGTATAGTCAAGGTCCAGATTCAGGGGAGAATAATCATAATAATAATAAAATAATGATAAGTAAATAAAAAAAAATTTAGGGTCCGTTCAAAAGGATCTGGTGGTTTGGATTTGACCTGTGGTCCACCTATTGACTACCCCGGTCTAGGTTTATTTGGTCCTGCCACGGTACAGGGGACTGGACTTGGTGACCTTTCAAGGTCCTTTCCAGCCCTATATTTCTATGAGTCTATGATTCAATGTGCAAACTGAGATTTTTTTCAGTGGCTTGTAACTTGGCCAAAAGTTGAATGTTTTTTGTTTGTTTTCATGCGAGAAGCAAAAAGCAATCCCTGACACTGGGGTGATCACCTTCAAACCTCAAATCCCAGCTCCAAAGCATGGGGGCACTAGAGCTTCTGAAAAAATTCTTACCACTTTGTTAAAATGGGTAAAAAATGAACTTTTCGCTAATCTCATTCTCTGAAATGGCTGAACCATTTTTACTGAAATTTAAAACAAAACAAAAAAACAACCCCACCACCAAAAAGCGTTCAGCCAGTGACAGAAAAGCATCATGGAAAATTTCATCCCAGATTATTAGAGTTTGACAAAGCTATAAATAACTGAAAACAGATTCTTATAGTAGGAAGCATTGAGCAACCCTAACTATAGTCACCATTACCAACTACCTATAATAAAAATCAGCTGAACTGACCACTGACATGGGATTAGCTGTTCATTCTCATTTAATGTACAGTGAGGTTTCAACGAGATGTGTTTTGCCAAAGTACGTGTTAAAGAATGATAAAAATAATTTGACATAGAAGCAGAATAAATTCTTAAGTACAACCACTGTAATGATTTTTAAAATCTCTTTTAGTTTTAATAATCTAGATATTAAGTAAATGATTAAATAATTTAAAATGCTGTGTATAATATTTGTAGCCAAACCCAGCAACCGCCTCCATCAGCACTGGTTTGATTTCCAACAGCTTTCTTGGTATGGGCATTGTGAAGGGGTGTGACTCACCACTGTGGTGCCTCCCGCTGGCTGTCCTGGGAATTAACTCTATGCCCTCTTCTGGTGGTGTGTCACCTCTGTTCCTGAACCTGTGTTACTCCGAGGACATAGGCCTCTGGCTGTGCTGCACTCTATGTTCCCCCCTTTGGGGGAAGGTACTGCAGTCCAATGGTCCAGCCACTTCCTCAGTGGCAAGTGGGGTGAAGGGGACCCGGGCCTGCCCACCAATGTTCCCTCTAATCTTTTATATCCAAGTGCAAAATGAATTTTATTATATGCGTCAATATGGTGGTGATGTGTGGTGGGGGTGGGGCCGAGGGGCTCGGAGTGTGGGAGGGGGCTCAGGGCTGGGGCACAGCGTTGGGCTGCGGGCTGTGAGGTGGGGCTGCAGATGAGGAGTTTGGGGAGAAGGCTGCCCTGGGGCTGGGGCCAGAGGACTCCCCCCAGCCCTCTCACCGCCAGCAGCAGTGAGCTTCGGGGGAGGGGCCCCCTTCCCCTGCTGGCAGCAGTGAGTTCTGGGGCTGCTGGAGAGGCCTGTGGCAGCCCTGCATGCCCGAACTTGCTCCCCTCCCCATTCCCCGCCCACCCCCTATCTCTCTCTACTCCCTTTATAGCCTGCTGCACAGTCGTGCAGCTGAGAGGGAACTTAGCTGCCCACTATTCTGCGTCCCAGCCCAGGGACCCTATAGATGGCAGCCACATGCTGCGTCTCCTCGAACCTCTCAGTCTACTTCCCTGGGCCACTTCCCCACAGCTCCAGCACCATCTCTGCCCTTATATCACGGCCTCAGCACGCCAACAGCCAGCTGGGAGCTTGCTCTCACTCCCCTGATCCTGCTTAGCACTAGTTTGTCCAAGGTGCTAGCTTTCTTTCTCCTGCAAGGCAGGCAGGCTTCCTTCTTCAAGCTCCAGGGAGCAACTGTCTCTACTCTGCAGGTCTTCTTATATGGGCCTGCCTAGCCCTGATGGGCTGCTCCTCACAGCCCCTTTCCTATTGGCCGCTTTTCTCACAGCCTCCCTAGGGCTCCATTAACCCTTTAAAGGGCAGTGTGGGGCGGATGCCCCATCACAGGCATATTGTTAGGATGGAACCCTAACAAATTATGAAGTGTGTTTACCATGGAATATCACTACGGGGTGGTCAGTGCTGCAATAAGATAACCAGTGACTGATATAGACTGAACATCCAGACTGCTTTAAGGAGCCACTTAGAGATGGATCACCACCGAGAGCAAGCTCTAAGGAGGCTACATTCTTTTGGGATTAACCTTAATGATGACATATATGATGCTCAGCCTTATAGTACCCCCTTTAAAATATTTTCACTATGCATGCTACTTAATATTCTGTCATTTTAAATTAAGGATAGATTTGTAAATTGTTTATAACAGTTATTATCTTTTTATAAACATGTTATGGACACGAGCAGTATGTTACACATATTTATATGCACATTTGCATAAGGTCGTACAGTTGGTCATTAGTCATGGTTACAAGGAAGCTATTAACCTGTTGATTATTACAATTGATTAACCATTTATTAAAACACTTGTTAGTTATTAACCTTTATAAAAACTATTTATAATGTACTTTTAACATAGAGCCTGACTAAATATTCTCCAGAGCTCTACTATACGTTCAAGAAAATTGAACAGCCTAATGCGGGCAGCAATTCCTTCCTCTTCTGCCCCCCACAAGGTCTTGATTAAACAGGGGGGAGGCAACATCAGGAAAAGAGTGAATTCCAGATGTTCCTGCCATCAGTGACCAGTTCCACTAAAAAACGTGAACCTTTAAGTAATAATAAATTGCAGTCAGATACCCACGGCCCCACCGGGTGCAGTCATAATACTGTCAAAGAAAGTATAAGTATAACTAGCATTAGTTAATAGGAATAGAAAACGAATTAATGATGATCTTCCTTGAGAAAGCACTGGCCCTTTCAAGATGCATGGATACATCTGCAAGAAATTAAGACAGCAAAGTGCGGCATGCAGCACTCCTGATAAAAGTCTGGTTTTGCACATTTGTTATGAACTTTACAAATGTTATTAATTCTCTGCCTACTTCAATACTAAGTCCTATTTATCATGTTACAAAAGACAAGAAAAAAACCCTACTGATTTATTAAGGATCTTGTGGTATAAAACTATATTATATTCGCATAATACTAACTAGATTAGCAGAGCACACTATGTAGAAATTTCTCTAGCTGTTTAACATATTACCTTTTCGTAAAACTTGGCATCCTTCAGGAAGAAAAATATCTATTTTACATTTAACTTGTCATTGTTATTACTTATAAGAGCATTTTAAGTATGTTTCATTCAATTCCTGTTTCTTCACACTTATGTGCTCAAGTATACATCAATTTGAGATCAGTGGAAATGCAATAAGTGACACCTATCCATATGATCTAGGCCTCAGCTAGTGCAGCTGAGCTGACCCAGAGGAAGAAGTAAGCTACACCAGGAAAAGGGCTGACACTATCTATCCCCCGCACCACCGTCACTGCCACCCCATTAAGCTAGGAGAAAACAGGGACAAAATTGTGACTGAGCCACTATTCAGAACCTACTCTGCTCACTCCCCATTATTCAGGGCAGATTGTAGTCTTAGTGAGCTATGTCTTTGAATTTGCAGACTTTCCACTACTAAAACATACCTTATTAGATAACCTCCTGGCATTTGTGTGCAACACAGGCAAGAGACTGACCCACTCAGGTGCAGCAGTCCAGCCACGCTGATCACAATGCAGGATGTGGGGGCCTAAGGGGCTTGTCTAACTGGGGAGTTAGTTTGCAGCAAGATAGGGTGTTAGTTTACAGCACGCTAGCCTGCCTCGCCTAAAAGGTCTCGTGGATCCTGCTACCTCACTCTGAAAGTTCCATAGTGAGCTCTGATCTACTGCAGTTTGAACAGCAGTCAATCAAAGCTCACTATGAAACTTTTAATGCATGGCAGCAGGGTCCACAAAAACATGGATGGGGTAGATTTACATCACAACTTGCTGCTCACCAGCTCTCACAGTTTAGCCAAGCCCCAAATCTTGACACAGCTGTCATTCAACATTCCACTGATACTTTGTTTTACCATAAAGTAGAGAAACTTTAAATGCTGAGGTTTCTTTTAATCAACATCATACAGTGGCTGGGCACACGTTGATCCTGCATTTCTTGAATATCCAGCATTTCTATTGGCTTTAGGGATACAATGCTACCACATTGCTTATTTCCTAATGGGATTTAGGCCTAGAACTGACAAACACTTAAAACATTCTTAACTTTACACAAGAATAATCCACTGAACTCTTTGTAACTACTCACATGGCATGTATAATGTTAAACGTATCTAAGTGTTTACAGAATTTGGACCTTAATTATTACACTGGAAATAAATACCTATTATTAATAAAAGTGATACAGTTTGCATTTAAAAACAAGTAAAATATGTACTGGATTTTTTTCAATAGTGGGAAAAGTGAGCACAAGAGAGGTTATAAATCATCAGGACACACAAGAATCACATCATTAAAAACCTCCGTGTAACATGAGCCAAAAGGGAAAATATGAGATAATGTAATATTAAGTCAAACAGCAATACTTCATAATGACTACAACCCAAACTACCAGCAAAGTTCATCTATAATTTAATGACAAAGATAGCCCTATATTTCATTGAGTTAGATTAACATATTTTAATAGATTTATGTATAGTGCCTTGAGCCAACACAGAAACATTTGGAAGATAGTCTGTAAAAAAATGAAGGAAACAATCTCAACGTTTCCATGTGTACCTTTAGTAATTGCTACACATGTCTGTGTTAAGACATTAACCCTAAATAGCGTTCAGCAGCTGCTCAACTACCAACTGAGCCTCTCCACAGGACTTGAGAGAATACTAGGAGAGAGACAGAGAGCGTAAAATAACCAGCCAGTCCCCAGATGGGCTCAGTCTACTGCTTCGGGAAGGGGTGGGGGGGAACCTTTTTTCTATCTTGGGCCATTGACCCACAATAAACATCAATCGCAGGCCACACACAAGTAAAAAGCAACTTTATGTGGGGGGGGGGGGGTTTAGAGAGAGAAATATAAAATGTTCAACTCACCCACCTGGGAGGTTCATGGAGGCTCGGGGCTTCCCCCACAGCAGGGCGAGCTGGCACTCGTGGCTCCAGCCCCACAGTGGGGCTCTGAGGCTTGGGGCTTCCCACTCACGGTGGGGCAAGCCAGCGCTTGCAGCGCCAGCCCCGGGGGAGGGGAGGGCCCCAGACTTGCCGCGGACCAGATGAAATTAAGCAACAGGCCAGATCCGGCCCACATACCATAGGTTCCCCAGTCCTGGCTTAGGGAGACTACCCAGCCATCAACCCAGGTAGAACATGTGTTGTACTCAGCAGCAAGCACTATTCCAGGTGTATGCTGCTGTTGATTAATGCACCAGCAAAGGGGACTTGAGAATCTGTACTCCTGGCCTGCCTGTAGGACTGCTTTCACTAGCATGTTTCTTACAGCAGAGGACACATCAGCGTTATCTCTGCTTTTCTGTGCTCCCTTGGGAAGGATTTGCTCCACTGTTTGTAGATACTGAAAGCCATCCCCCATTGCAAGATGCTGCTCCTTTGGTTGTTGCAGCCAGGAGCCTAATCAGATACAATTGATTCTCCTGCTTTAAAAACACTAACTAGCAAACCTGTGCAATTTACACATCCTGCCTTAAGCGTTGCCCTCAGGTGGATAGCCTCACACTAAATCACCTGCACAATTCATAAAGCAAGAGCCTCTGGTTTGCCTATTTCAAATGGGGAAATAATTTAATAATCAAGAAAATAATAAGAAAATAGAAGTGACAGCTAAGGCCCTATACACACATACCATCATCCAGACAGGCAGAGGAAAAAATATATTGGACTTTAGCATTACTTGTATAGCTTGTCATAGCAATAAAGTGTTATTGAATGGCACTGAAATTGTGATAGACTCATTCAGGGCTACTTACATCAACTGCAGCTGTTGGGAAGAGAGCCCTTTAATTTATACTGAGGCTGTGTTTAGCTGCAGAGAGTCTGGCCCAGTGTTTGCTTCTTGGGATAGTACTGCTCTCTGTTTAAGAAATGGTTGGAAGAGCAGACCATGGAGGTTTCTGGTGAACCGTGGCATGGCTGAAATCTCCTACTACCGATGTAGGCTGACTCAAGGTAGCTGCTTCTTATAAACAGGTCAGGATTGTTGCTCTAGGCTTGTACTCACCGGTGGGGAGGTTCCCTTGGGAGAAAAATGTATCTCCTATAGCAGCTGCACCATTCCTGCAGCTATGAGCTTGATAAGAGGGAGGAAGTTGCCTGCTCAGCCCTTATATGGGGTCTAGAATCACCCCTCAGAGCAATGAAGCTATAAATAAGGTCACTGGACATTGCGGATGAGCAGGCTCAGTTATACTGATGCTGGAAAAGAATGAGTATCTAAGAAGAAGCAGAGTTCCCAGCCACTGTCTCTAGCACTAGGATTATCACAGGAAACAACAGTAAATGTTTGTGTGAGTCTTTGTTTATTGCTTTAATTCCCGTTCCTCTGTCTGTTCATACCAATAAATCATTCTGCACTGAACAGGTTGAGTCTCTGCTCCTCTCCCTACCATTTGGAACATCCCCACGGTCACAATTGCTGTATTCAGAGCCCAGAAGAAGGCTTCGCTGCTGAATCCCTGTTTCTACCCAGTGCTTCCTTAAACATCTGTTCCCCAAAAGTGCACTCGTCAATGCTCCATTGGAACTGATAATTCTAGGTCCCAATTTCCCCCTCCTGCTGTAACTACTCTTTTTCTTTCCACTAGAGATACATTTTGGGTAATGTTGGATACACCTGTGGCTATGTCTTCACTGCAGGATCACCCTGGGGTCTTACCTGGGGTTTAGCCTAAGCCTTCCTATTGTCTTCACCCAAAACCTTTATGCCTGGGTTTATATATGGCTTTGATTCTAGAATTGCTTGCCTGGCTGGAGCTATAGGTTAGGTGATATAGGAGCCTAAATCCCATTTTCAAAAGCACTTAGGTGCAATGTTACCTGCCAAAGGGAGCAAGGAGACCTGCATGGAAGGTGAAATCAATGGTAAAGCTCCCACTGATTTCAGTGGGGTCAGGATTTCACCCACAGTCAAACACAGGATATGCCATGCTGGATCAGATCACTGCTATAGTAAGCCTGGCTTCCTCTTTCTGGCATTGGCCAATACCGCCAGCCTCAGATGATGGCAAAGGAAGAGGGACTCCTGCTCATCTTGAATATCGTCTATGCAGAGCTGTTCAGGAGTGAAAGAAATTCCTTCCTGTTCCCCACAGCGATCAGCTTATCACCAGGAGCATGAGATTTAATTACCCTTACTACTGTAGCTTGCACTGCTACAAAAAGGTTTTAGGGGTCAAAAAATTACCCATCAGTTTGCCAATCCTGCCATAGCATCTAATTCAATGACCCCTCCCCCCCGCAGCATGAATTCCACAGATGCAGAACCCAAATACCAGCCCTTGAAACTGACACGTACATCCCCATATGTAAAACAGAAACGCACGAGTTACTCGCACAGGAGAATGGAAAAGCCAGTTTATCTAAATTATGTAAACCAAACGTTGAGAGAAGGTTTAAAGCCTCAGCAGTTATTTTTAACAAGTAAAATATAAACGGCAACACAGCTTTAAAATCTGCCTTTGTACCATAAGCAGCCAAGCTATTTTAAGAGCTGATCCTGAGAAGGAGCTGAGTGTCTGCTGCTCCCATGGAACACAGCAGAGTTGTGGATGCTCAGTCCCTCTCAGGATTAGGCCCTGCAAGCCTCAGCTTCCTAATTCTCTGGTGTGCTTTTATTATTCTACATGAGAGAGATTTGAATCATTGTGAAGAGCTGAATGTGAAGTTAATTTGTATTTTACTTCTGCTCACTAAGAAGAGAGGGATGGTTGCCTTACTGCCATTTTCTCTCACTTTGCATGAGAGATGAGTTGGAACCAGAACACAGGAGCAATACCCACTGATCTTTGAGGACCTTTTACCTCTGGTTTACAGCTGTTACTAAGGTATCCCTATATCAATGGACAAGTCAGTAAAAAGGGAGATAGATGTGATCCAGTGGATAGAACTTTTGTCTTAAGATTTAGAGACCTGGATTCTATTCCTAGCTCTGGCCCTAGCCTAAAAGATTGCCTTGAATATGCCTTTTTGCCTCAGTTCCCCCGCTGTAACACGTAAGATGAATAACACTTACCTACTTCGTAAAATACTTTGGGATTGATAGAGGAAAATTACATAAAAACTAGATATTGTTTACAGCCCAGGAAAGGAGGTGGCTGTAGCAGCCTTAACACTGCTTTATTGTTACGCTAGAGAGGGCAGGCAAAAGCGAGTTCCCTATTCCACATTTCTAGAACTTGACAAGGCATAGCTGAATGCTTGTGAACTGTGCTGAACAATATGGGTGAAAAAACAAACATCCAGAAACTTTGGGTTACATTTCTTAGTTCATTTTGCAAGAGCTTTTTCTTTTCTTTTAACCCCTGGAATGTTGATTTTTGCAAAACATGGAGGGACTGGATTATTCACAGCTGTGTGTGTGTGAAATCTCAAAAGCCCTTTTTTCATGTCTGCAAAAAATTCTCCCTTGGCATAGGAGGAGGAGGATGACAACTATGATGTAGTCTTCCCACCTATACCAAAGCCAGGTCTTCTAATGGAGTAAGTACAGGGCTGGGAGATTGTGATTTCAGCCCTACCACTGACTGACCTTAATGTCTTGCACCTTAGAAAAACAAACACTTTTAGCAGGTGTCATTATCTTCATTTAACAGTGGGGAAAAACAAAGACTAAGAGAAGGTAAGTGACTTGCCAAATGTCACAAAGAAATTCAGTGGCTCAGCTGGTAAGGAAGGGCTGTGTTCTGAATAGTCTTAAATTGGACACAGCTAAAACCTAAGGGGCCAAATCCCTCCCTGGTCTAACTCCATCAGATCTATACCAGACAGGAATTTGGCCCAGGGTATCTAATATGCAGCAAATCAAGTCTCATGATTTAGCACAGAAGGAACTATGGGCCAGATTTACAAATGCTTACTATCAGATGCTGTACTTACTACTGTGAGTAATCCCATTAGGAATGATCTTGTAAACACTTATGACTAACTTTACTAACATGAGTTAGCCCCATTGTCCATATGAACAAACCCTTTGATTACAACCTCACATGTTTATTTACAGGATTTAATCCCCATTAATTTTAGAGGAACTACTCCTGGTATTAAACACTGCTCCTGGCAGCAAGTAGTTGTAGGATCATGTTCTATGAAAGTAAGCCCTTACTGCAATAAGCCTTCTGTTTCTTGAATTGGATAGTTGTGGTCCCTAGCCAGATTGAAAGGAAAAAGGTGTAGACAGTCACAACTGGATGCTAGAACTTCATTATATAGGGTGTGATTTTCAGAGGTACAGAGAACCCACAGCTGCCACTTAAGTCAATGGCCCTGTAAATCAGAACCTTAGTGTGCCCAAACTTGAACACAGCTTGAAATTTCTTATCTTGCAACACATGGAGTGATTGTAACTTTTCTCCTTAAGGTCTGGCTCCTGGTCCTTCTGAAGGCAATGATCAAACTCCCACTGACTTCAGTCGATGCAAGCTCAACCCAGAGAACTAAAGTTTACTGCTTTTGCCCTCACATACATTTAAATTCATTAAAGTCTCTGGATGGAGTTTCTTTTAAGGCAGAATGCCTTTCCATAGTACAGACATTCGCGGCATTTCCTCCCTCGTGGTTCTCCCACTTGGGTTAGGCGTTTAGTCACAGCTCTCACTACCAGCCCATGAACCAGCCCCTCGCTCATTTTCTTGCACACCACGGCTTGTTCTGCTCAAGCCAGCATCTTGGTTTCATTTGATCGTGTAGGCACGGTTCCGATGCTCAACATTTAATAGGGGGAAGCCTCCATTTCACCTGCCACTATGCTGTAGATTATACCACCTCATGCTCACAACCTTTTACACACCCCTTCCCCTTCCACGCTGGTCCTGCTGCCTGCCCAGCTGGTTTGCGGCAGTCCATTCCGCATCCTAGCGCCCGCGGCCCTGCAGGGGGCGCCAGAGAGCTTTCTTGCCGGCAGGCGAAGGAAGCCGCGGTGAGCTGGTCCTGGGGCTGTGTGAAGTCTCTGCGTTCTGCGCCAGAGGGACGAGACCGGGGGAGAAAGGAGACCACGGGCAACCCACGATGGCTGAGGTCGGGTTCCTTCTCTGATCGCACAGCTAGGTGAGCTGGCCGGCAACAAAGACCAGGGCTGGAGTCCCGTCCGCCCAACGCACCCTCGTGCTGCTTGACTGGTGCGGAGAGGTGAGTTTGATGCATTCAGGCATCTGGCTGAATAGGGCTAGCGCGCACATAGCCAGGGGCTACTGCCGCGAGAGGGGGACCCTGGCAAAGCCAGCCACTATCTTTGTCCTTTGCCAAGAGCAACAAACAAGCTGCTTAATTGTTACCGGTTTATCTCTTCGGCGATTCCCCAAATCGGGCAGAGCTAGAAGAGGATGGGCTTCCTCGGATCATCTCCGGATTCTGCATAGGAAGGTATTAGGGGAGACACCCTCTACTTCTGGGGTTCCCTCCTGGCTGCTAATTTTAACAACAGTAGCGAGGGGCAAATCACATTATGAGCTTGTCCATCTGCCCAGGAGTGGGGGAGGATTCCTTCAGCTCTTTCATTAGGAAAGTAAAATATTACCTGTTGCACGGTATTATTTAATCAGTGACAGTCGTGGGCTTGGAACAGCTATCTGTAATTATTTCAGGGACTGTCTTGCTATGCTCATCACACTTGGGAAGCCAAACATTTGCAAGCTGACCGTCAGAAAACGAGAGAGAAGCAAAGTATCCCTTAGAAGATCACACTGCAGCTCTATATGCCTCTAGGCTCTTTTGCTGTGATAAGGATACTGAGGCAGAGACCTACAGAAAATAGGAAGAGAAATAAATGTGTAAACTAGTTTATTAAAGTGGGGATGGCAGTTGTGTGGTTGACTTAAACCAAATGTACTTTTTTTATTTTAATGCATGGGCCTGATTGAGAAGGGAATCTTTGCTCATAGTTTTTTAAAGATGTTCTTGGTGACAAACCAGCATTCATACTTTTTCAGTGACATTTGAGTATGAAAATGAATATTGGATTTCTTTTGGAGCCAGAGCACACCTAGTAGTATGTCAATCTTTATTTAGAGAGAGTTTGTTTTACAGCAACACGTTGTCTTGCTTTCTCTCTTTTGCTCTGCTGTAGAAATATGGGGTTCAGATTCTCAACTCAGTTGCTGTAGTGTAAATAAGGAACAAATCAAACTGATGGAGTTACTCCAGATATAGACCAGATTGGCATCTAGCCCATATGTTTTAGAGGAAGGTAGCATGCAAATATAGAAAAGGGACACTTGCAACCCTCTAATTTACAGTGTGCATTTATAGTCATCCAGAAATAAGTGTCAATCTCTTTAAACAGTCAGATTCTCTGTGTAAATTGACAAAGCTCCATTGACTTCAGAGCTACTCCAGTTTACACCAGGTGAGAATCTGGCCCAAGCTGCAAGAAGGTTTTTAGGGTTGTCAGCAGTTATGTGTATTAGAAACCCCAAACCAAGCAATTAAAACTAGGGATTATAGTACAGATTGATATAAGTACTTTCTTCTGCCAGAATATTCTAGCATTTTTGATTTCCTACCTAAAGCTGAAAGTGAGAGGAATGTATTGGCTGCATCACATTTATGCCTTTCTTCCATGAGCAGAACTAGAGTAAGAAAAACAAGTCTTGCTACAAATGATTTTACATGACTCGCTTTTGACAAAGCATGCAACCGTGACTTTATTAGGTTAGAAATTGGAAGGCAAATGTATGTATTCTTTGGAGTTCAATTCCTGTCTCTCTGCTGGTAGATGAAACAATTCATAAAAGGATTTTCCTTTCTAAATGCTTGTACAAGATGAATATGATTTGTCGTTTACTCGTCTGCAAAATAAACCAGAAGCATGAGATCTCAAAAATACATTCATATCCTTCTCTAGATAAAGTACATTGGACAAGATTTGTGCAACATATTGTATTCTGGAGAAAATTTAATAAAACATTATTTTATTTCACAAAGTTTCTTGAAATGTGTTATTGCTTTAGTGTGGGCAATGCTAATGCAGCAATTAATGTAGCTGATATTTATGATTAAAATAATCTTACGTCTTTCAAAAGAAATATTGGCAAACCTTTCTAACAAACAGAGATTGACATTTTTTGTGAAACATGCTGTGTACAGAAGTAAAATTATACTATGGTATAATTGGTGAGATGAATTATCCACACTAAATGGTAGTATTGGTACAATACTAATAATCTATAGTGCCTTCATTAATAGATCTCAAAGCACTTTACAGAGGAAAGTAAATTTAGTTATCCTTAAATTCACAGATGGGAAAATTGAGGCACAGAGAGGTGGCATAACACACTGAAGGTCATACAGCAGGGCAATAGAGGTAGTAAGAACATTCTTATGTGGTCTTTAAAAATATATAAAGAGAAAATTCAGTGTCTCCTAGCCCTGTGCTTTTCTGAATATTTACGTCTGAGCTGAGTCTTCTTACACAAAGAACATCAAGGAACTTTGTTTAAAGACTTTGTTTACTGGAATGGGCAGGTGCAAATATTTAGAACTTCTGAAGACATTTAAGTAACTGCTGCTGAGTAATTGGGGCTTTGAAATAATTGAGGGTTTGGGAAAGGGAAAGGGAGTTCAACTATCCGCAAATAGATTAATGAATGCTTATGGTTTTAAAATATATTCATTAAAGTTAGTTTGGCCAAAAGTAGTAACTTAATATAAGCTATCCCAGCTGGCTTAAAAAAAAAAGTAACAGAGAACCTTATATGGCATTATGAACTGAGCGCTGAAGATTATTGAATAAGAGCCTGTGTTCAACAAAGTGTCACAGGGGCATGTCTCAACAGCTGAGCTAGAAAATTACTGTGATATATATTCTACACAAAAGGTGACAAACACCAAAGGTGTCCTAGCGTTACTTCTGTGGTTGAGGACATTAGCGTATGGTTTAAATAAAGAAGTATTTAGGAAGAGTCTGATTTCTGCCTACTCACTGTATTACACCGCTTTAAGGTTCTGTGCAGAAGTCACAATGACGTGGTGAAGCTGAAGACGGGACCTGGGAACCTTCCGTCTGCTCAAGTTTGGGTAATCCAGTGAATTCTCCATCGTTCCATTTTCCCACCATGGCTAAAAGTGCGGAAGTGAAGCTGGCGATCTTTGGTCGAGCCGGCGTGGGGAAGTCAGGTATATTTGTTGTCTGTTTTTCTTCTGCCTTTGATCAGGTGGCTTATCCCTCACTCTCTCCAGTGTTCTCAAAATGAGCCTTTTGTGTACGCAAAAAACAGCTGGGCCTTACTCTGATTTTATGTATACCAGCATGAATCATGCAGAGCATCATGGAAGCCAGTGGGTGATATGGGTGTAAAGCTGGTGTCAGAGAGATCAGTATCAGGCCCCTAACTTTTAATTTAGCTTTCCACACTATTTTTCATGCTCTATGCTCTGCAAAATAAAAGGAATAGTATAAAAATGGAAGTGGGAACAGGCCTACTGTTTGAAGTCCATGCCAAGACTCCTATTGATTGCTATGGAGATAGAGATGGACTAGCATTGTTTAATTTGTCCCTATATAGCTTGCCCAGATTACGGCATGTTGACTATTATTGTTTAATTCCCTATACGAAAGGAGGTGAGAGCCGAGGTAGAATAATGCACTCGTCCTGAGCAGTATTGAGTGCTGCAGTGCCTATTGATTCCAGTGGGGATTTCTGGTGCTCAGCAACTCACAGGATCAGACCTTAGGAGAATGCGTTGGAAGCCATGTGGAGCTAACAACCACACAGCAGTTTTCACAGGATTCTAAAGAGCAGTGGAAGGACCCAGTCAGGTCAGGGTGGCTTTCTGGATGACCCAGCTTTGCCCTGTTTTGAGGAGGATAAAGCAACAACTGACTTTATTCACAACATCACTATTTTGGCCCCCTGCAGGGTGGAGAGGAAACAGCTGGCATCTGTTTTACATAGAACATCCCTCCTCCTGGCTTCCACTTAAAATTAGCTTTGAATGAGCAAGTTAAAATATTTTTAGGCTCAGAGGAGTCACAGAACTCCCATCCACTTCAGCGCCCAGGGAGCGACTGAGTCCTTTAGAGAGCTGCTGGCTAAATTCACCTGCCAACTCCGTTGGTGTACCTAGTGAAACAAACACCTAGAAGAAAGTGACAATCTCAGCAGAAAACAAACATTTAGACACCTCCCTTTTCTACTGATCTATTCATTCCAAGCTCAGGTTTCTCAATATTGTCTGGGATTTTGACATCCGAAGGTTTGCATGTGATGCACCATTTGTACTTAGAGCAGTATAATGGTGCATTTGTAGAAACAAGTACTGACTGGTAAGTGACATGAGGTGCACAAGGTACCTTGAGTAGCTTTGTAGTCTTGCATTTACTTGAAAACTTTAGGGCCACCTTAATATACTCTTCAGGCAACAGGACCAGAAGGCAAGGCATCTCTTAGCCTAATTTACCTCCTGTGACCGTTTGGGAACTTGAAAAATATAAGGCTGGCCTCCACAGGTACCATGTATTGTGGCTGTTTGTTTGAAGTGTGAGCAACATGAAGTTTCCAGTGTGTGCTTTTCAGAAGATAGGGCTAGATACTCAGCTGCTGAAAATCAGTGCAGTTCCATGGAAATGTGTTTTAGTTTACAACAACTGAGGATCAGGCCCATAAACATTATTATTGTTTCGTTAATTTGGACCCGAGTGTGTTTGTTCAGAAGATATTGTACCAGGAAAATATCAGTGAAATAGCTCACTTCCATCAGCCTACAAATTAAGAGTATACATGGGACAGAGGACATTATAGCGATCATATCACAAAGGCAACACAAATTGAATTATATCTACTTATATAACATATTTCAAAGGGTGCTCTTAAGATTAAAAACAAAGATTTAAATTGCCTTACCTGTGTTATAATGCGACAGACTGTTAACTGGAAGTGCCATAATAAATCTGCCTTTACTTTCTACCATTTATCCTATTTAAGTTTTGCAAGTCAGTTTGGACAGTGAAATAAAGTCAGTTAGTTTCACTTTTTGTTTGTAGTCAAACTCTGTTCATGGTTGTGGTTGCTTAGCACAATGCTTTGGTTGGATTCAAGATAATGAAGGAGAATCTCCCTCCCAAGTGTCCCCTCTCCCAAAAAGCTTTTTCAGCAAAATTAACCCCCCTCCACACACACACAAAATATTTCTCTTCATATGAGGTTTTGTAACTTTTGAGAAAAAAAAAAAAAGAGAGAGAGAGACTTTAAACGTTCAGTCAAAAATAATCAGCAGTGTCCTTCATAAGAACATCTAGCATGTGAGTGGTACAGTTTTCACATTTGGTCTTCCCTTTGTGGCCTTCACCACACTAAGGTTTTCTGGCAATTATTCCCCACTGTGCTAATATCAGGACAACTTCACTGGTGGTAGCAATACTGAGACTGCTATTGTGGATTGAGCAGGATGAGAGACAAAATAATTCCCAGAGAGCAAACTGTAGTGGACAGAGAGGCCCAGTGTTAGGATGTAATAGATGCTGCCTCTAAATGGCTTTTTTTGAGAGAGATGTAGATTCTTGAGTGTCCATATAATTTTCCATTAAGATATGTGTCCAGTTTATGATATGTAGTGTGTGAAATCCTGATTTCTCTGATTGTACAGTACCAGACTTGACTAAGCCAGACAGCTGGAAATTAAGCCAAGTTCTAAAAGCCAGAACATGACTCAAGACACTGGAGTGGACAAGATGTATATGAAGAAGGAAATACACGTGGCAATAAATAAGACTGTTATGATTACCAGAGAGTCGTTCCAAAATAAGGTCACTGGGTTTCTCTCTTTTTTGGCCCATCCTCATTTAACAAGACAGGGCCAGACATTAGGTTCTAGTATGGCTTAAGCCTTCATTGGCTTCCCTCCCTCAAAGCAGAACATTTGTGAAGTTACAGAAGCATATTGTAATGTCCTGGAAAGAGTCCCCTCCCAATTCTTGATCAGGGTTTGGGAATGACTGAACCTGAGGTAGCCATAACAAATTTTTTGCAGAAGAAATAGTGTGTGCGGGGACAGTATGCTTTGGGAGTTTTAGGCTTCCATCATGCAACAGTGAAGCCAATGGGAGTTTTACCATTGATGTTACTAGCAGTAGGATCTGGGCTTTAGTCTGATCTATTTAGTAGTCCACTTAATAGGATGTGTTCAATAAGACTTCCTATTCTTTCTTTCAGTATATTAATTCAAAACTCTCAGAAAGGTGGGATGGATCATGAGTGATGAAGTCTCAAGGGGCTAAAGCCAGATTAAAACAAACTTCTACACTTGCTGCTACTTGTCAGGTTTCCTTGCCCTTTGGTTTTCTAGGCTAGAGGGTTTTTTGTTGTTTTAAATGGTTACATAATATCTTTTCTCAGTCACAGCCACTATTTACTTATTATCCTACCAGATTAAGACCAGTAGATTTCATTGCTAATCTACCTCACCTATTTTATTTTCCTCTCTAGAGGTATGCCCTTCAAAGATAGAGGACCAAATCTACTTGCACAGGTGTAAATCAAGAGTACTTCCACTGAAGCTAAGAAGGTTACTTCAGAATTGCACTGAGCAATAAATGAGCATTCGGTACACAGTTTCTCTCTTGTGCAAATTAAACCAGTGGAAGTGTTCCAATGCACGAACACACCATGAGCTGGATTCTCCATTCTGTTAAGGCCAGTTTGCACTGCATAGACAATACAAAGCGGCCTTAAACTGGCTGCAGATAATGGATAGAAAATTCCTTCTGGGCAGGGGAACTGTTTGCTGTCTCCTGTGTCAGCCACTCCCATTTAAAGGGAAGAAAGGTAGTGGCATTCCAAAGGCAGGGAAGGGGCATGGTAGTCTACTCTACCCAGTCCTCCACTGGCATAAGTTAGGGTGCACTTGCACTGGAGCCAGGCAACCCTGAATGAGAATGGCCACCAGCTCTCTGTGTCCTCTCCTCTCCACAATGTCTTGGATGGAATGGAGAATTAAAGCTCACAGTAGTTTACACTACGGCTGTCAAGCAATTAAAAAAATTAATTGCAACTAATCACGCAATTAAAAAAATTAATCATGATTAATCATGCTGTTAATAGTACTATTTATATAAATATTTTTGGATGTTTTCCACATTTTCAAATATATTGGTTGGTTTCAATTACAACACAGAATATAGAGTGTACGGTGCTCACTTTATATTTATTTTTATTATAAATATTTGCACTGTAAAAATAAAAGAAATAGTACTTTTCAGTTCACTTTCTACAAGTACTGTGGTGAAATCTCTTTATTGTGAAATTTGAACTTACAAATGTAGAATTATGTACAAAAAATAACTGCATTCAAAAATAAAACAATGTAAAACTTTAGACCCTACAAGTCCACTCAGTCCTACTTCTTTTTCAGCTAGTCACTCAGACAAACAAGTTTGGTTACAATTTGCAGGAGATAATGCTGCCCGCTTCTTGTTTACAATGTCACCTGAAAGTGAGAACAGGCGTTCGCATGGAAGTGTTGTAGCCGGCGTTGCAAGATATTTACATGCCAGATCCGCTAAAGATTCATGTCCCTTCATGTTTCAACCACCATTCCATAGGACATGCGTCCATGCTGATGATGGGTTCTGTTCAATAATGATTCAAAGCAGTGCAGACCAACGCATGTTCATTTTCATAATCTGAGTCAGATGCCAGCAGCAGAAGGTTGATTTTCTTTTTTGGTGGTTCGGGATCTGTAGTTTCTGCATTGGCGTGTTGCTCTTTTAAGACTTCTGAAACCATGCTCCACACCCTGTCCCGATCAGATTTTGGAAGGCACTTCAGATTCTTACATCTTGGGTTCAGTGCTGTAGCTATCTTTAGAAATCTTACATTGGTACCTTATTTGTGTTTTGTCAAATCTGTAGTGAAAGTGTTCTTAAAATGAACTTGTGCTGGGTCATCATCCAAGACTGCTATAACATGAAATATATGGCAGAATGTGGGTAAAACACAAAGCAGGAGACATATAATTTTCCCCCAAGGAATTCAGTCACAAATTTAATTAACACTTTTTTTTTTTAACAAGCTTCATCAGCATGGAAGCATGTCCTCTGGAATGGTGGCCAAAGCATGAAGGGGCATACAAATGTTTAGCAGATCTGACAGGTACATACCTTGCAATGCTGGCTACAAAAGTGCCATGCGAATGTCTGTTCTCACTTTTAGGTGACATTGTAAATAAGAAGCAGGCAGCAGTATCTCCAGTAAATGTAAACAAACTTGTTTATCTCAGCGATTGGCTGAACAAGAAGTAGGACTGAGTGGACTTGTAAGGTCTAAAGTTTTACATTGTTTTGTTTTTGAGTGCAGGTATGTCACAAAAAAAATCTATATTTGTTAGTTGTGCCTTCACGATAAAGAGATTGCACTACAGTACTTGTATGAGGTGAATTGAAAAATACTATTTCTTTTGTTTATCATTTTTACCGTGCAAATATTTATAAAGTGATATAAAGTGATAATATATATAATATAGAGTGAGCACTGTACACTTTATATTCCGTGATGTAATTGAAATCAATATATTCGAAAATGTAGAAAAACATCCAAAATATTTTATAAATTTCAATTGGTATTCTATTGTTTAACAGTGCAATTAATCACAATTAATTTTTTTGAGTTAATCGTGTGAGTTAACTGCAATTAATCGACACCCTAGTTTACACACTGCTGTTCTAATCACTGTTCAGTTTGATTTTACACTTTCATTCCTATGTCAAAGAAAGCTGGGATTTCACAATGCAAGTGGCTATTTTAAAACTCTGTGGTATTAACAGCCATTAAAGAAAGACACACAGGTCTGATCCACCAGTGGTTGCAACTAAGATCTGCAATACATGCATGGGCGGGAGGGGAAAAAGAAAGGATGGAGAGTACTGACCTGTATGGAAGGGGAAGAGCATGAATGTGAGAAAGAGAAAGAGAGAGAAAAGAATGAATGGAAGCACTGAAATGGTTGAAGTCTTTTCCAGTTCCCAATTTAATTGGCCTTTAAATACAGTATCTATGCCTAGGAGACTTTTTTTATTTTGACCTTGGAATGATTAGTATCCAGCTAAGGTATGTGCTAGCCTAGCTTCCAAAAGCCTGTATGGCTTTTACTCTGTATGGTCCCATCTCAATGTGGCAGATTGCAGGGTTTTGCACTGACAAATAGATCATTTCTATGTCACTAGGATCATGAGTTATTTCTGCTGACTCATGCTGGCAAGTGGCTCCCATCAGTTTCAAGCCAGGATGGAAGAACCTGCCTGAGAGAAAGGTAGCTAGGGATACAGGAGCCCTGCAGAGAAAATGCTAGGAATAGCCATGCTCAAGAGAAAAGACTAGACAAAGGTTGTGGTATTTTGTTGTGGCTATTTAAGTGAACAGCAAAGGCAAACCCCAGGAAAGGCCATGATTCAGCAAAGGCTTATTCACGTGGTTAGCTTTGCATACTATGACTGGAAGGGCATAAAGTTAAGCACATGCATAAATTTGGACCATATCCGGCATCTGCTTATGCTGTGCTTGGAGCTCTGTCAGAACTGCATTTGGGCCTGGGGCCCTATGCTACATTGACCCCACTAACTGCAGCATGCAGACCCAGGTCAGCATATGGCCCTTGTTCAGCGACCACTTTGTTGCAAGAGATCTGCTTTATTCTGTGTTCAGTTTCAATGGGCTGTAACAGGAGCTTCACAGTGCCGCATCCAGACTATGTTTGGGAAGGTCATCCCTTAAAGGCATAGTCCCCAATACTACAATCATCACTACCAAAGCAAAGCTGTGTGAAAAATGAAATGGATGAATCTGGGCTTTTATTCTGTGAGATGTGGTGGTGGTCTAAGGAGATCCTTTCTGGATGTGTGATTTGTGCATGTTTTAAGTTTTATCAAAAGGGAGAGACTTCAACATTTGCCAGAAAACCTGAGAGAACAAAAATAATCTCTTCACGAGAGCCAGTCAAAAACAAGGCGGGGGGGGGGGGGGGGAGTGGGGGAGAAGGGAATGTACTACATTTGTATATTTGTGTGTGGGGAGGGGCAAGGGGGGTTATGAAATTTTACAAGGTTCTGAACACACACAGCATCTGGTGGAATCACACTTTAACAAGAGAAACATCTGAAATCAATTCCCTTTTTGTGCCCAGTATGTAATTAAGTACAGAATAGAGATGCAATACAGTGCAGTACCATTTTTTTTTTTTACACAGCACTTTTCATCCAAGTCTATAGCATAAAATGTTTGTTAAACAGCTGGTTGGAAAACGGTGGGGCACACTTAACATTTTCCCATTTATATTTTTGAAGTCTCAAATTTAAAAACATATCAGCCAGCTCTGATTTGTTATGCTACAAAGTTCAGTCTTCAAGACTGAATGGCAACAAGTTACTGAACTCAATACTAGAGTAATTGGGTGAAGTTCTACATCCTGTGTTATCCAGGATGTTGGACGACATGATCTGAACATCCCATCTGGTACAAACATTTTTGAACCTATGGATGAAATAAATAGCAAGGGAGGAAACCAAGTGGTTGAGGCAGGAGACAAAAATATATCTTCAGATGAGATTTTAAATGTACAATAGGTAACTCTTGTAGATGATCAGGGCCGGCCCACAACATTTTGGCACCTGATTTGGGGAGCTCAAATGATGCCTCCGTGCCCTCTCGCTTGGGCCAAAACTTTGAAAGTTCTCAATTCTGCCTTCTTCCTGTTCTACACCTCTCATGGTACTGCTCTGCTACCTACCCCAATAAAGGAAAACTAACAACTTAAAATGTCTTGTTCAAAAATTTTAAGGAACACTTGACTTTCAAATGCCTGAACAGCAAATGTAACTTTTCTTGTTTGCATAGTAAACACTGGCATTTTTATCTGTTTGAATAATCCAAGTGGTGCTTTCCATGACTTCTTAGTTGCAAAGATTTGAAGTGCTTCCTGCTGAAGGTCCACAGTCTGGGCCAGCCCATGATCTATGGGATGGTTGGAAGGCCGACCAGCCTCTCCTGTGTCATTGTGGTGCATAGATGTGTTTTTATTAACTTCAGCTTGGAGAAGCTGCGTTCTCCACTGGCAACTGTTACAGGAAGTGGTAGAGGTATGCACAGAGCAACAAAAGCATTTGGAAAGAGGGTGGTCATCTTATTTGTGTACATATATTCCAGAACAGCCTTTGGAGTTGATCCTGCTGAAATGTATCTTGAAAGGGCTTTCAGTTCATCACCTAAATCACTGCATCAATATCGCGCATGTCATCATGTGTCAACACTGTCTCTAGTGTCCTGCATTGCTGGTGTAGGTCTTCTTCAGGTATAGTGAGGAGTTTTGGAATATCATACAACATCCCAAATATACTGCTGTGTTCCTTGAGCTGTATGCAACGTTCATCAACTGACTGTATTGCACAATCTAGCACGTGGTTAAAGAATTCAACTTTGCATTGTTGTTTGGGCTCTCTTATGGGATTATCCTGTGCCTCGTAATCAAAATGTCTTCTTCAGTGACTCTTGTATTCTTGAATGGGTGGGAAAATAGCTTCAGTGTAAAGTTCCTCTGCCAGCTTCTGTGCACTCTTCAGAACGTTTTGAATTCCCTCATCTGACCGGCAAGAGTGTAGGTATGACTTTGCTTTGTCCAGTTATTCCATTGCTCCAGATATATCAAGGTCAACACCTTGGAGTCCTTGCTTACAACATTTATTTCAAACAGTATGTCATGCCACAACACTAAGCCACACAAAAATTTGAAGTTATGTATGTTTCTGGTGATTCCATTTCCCTCTGCCACTGTTCTCCCACGAAAGTTCCTGTCATAGCATTATCCTCCATAATGGCAACTATGGCATCCTCTATCATCCCAATTTGGTGTTTGATAGGCTTTATTGCCTCCACTCGACTTTCCCATCATGTGGCACTCAGTGGTTTCAGTGTCAGAGAGGATGTTCCCAGATGTTGCTTCAAAATTTGCCATCAATGAGTTGATGCAGAGAAAAATACATAGATGCTTTGATGGGGCACGGGTCACTTGCTGGAGGATTCTCTGCTCCTTGAGGTCTTCAAACTACAATTTGAGGACTTCAATAGCACAGATATAGGTGTGAGGTCTTTTTTAGGAGTGGTGGGTGAAATTCTGTGGCCTGCATTGTGCAGGAGGTCAGACTAGATGATCATAATGGTCCCTTCTGGCCTAAATATCTATGAATCTATGAATCTATGAATTACATTAAAAAATTCAGCAGCCTCACTAGAAGCTGATGCTGCATCACTGACCAACAAGTTCAATGAATGAGAACTGCATGGGACAAAAAAAGCTCGAGGGTTTAACTCTTGGATCCGTGTCTGCACTCCTCTGTTCTTTCCTCTCATGTTGGCACCATTATCGTAGCCCTGACCTCTCATGTCAGCTATTGCAATTCCCGTTATCTTCCAGCTTTTTAAGAAGCACATTTGTCATACCAGCTCCTGTAGTATCATCAATGTCAATACATTCTAGAAAATGCTCTCTGACAGTCACCATTGCAGGGACATTTTCACTAGGTTCTCTTGTTGTTACAAAACGCACCAGTCAAGTAATCTGTTCCGTATAGCTGATCTGAAGTGCCGCACAGTGCTAGGTTTTGGGTAGCAAGCATTCTCACAATGGCAACGAGCCTTTTCAGAACATTTTGCCAGTAAAGAGACTCTGATGCAATCTTCTCTTGAGGCTGATCATCTACGGTGGCCTTTAACCTTAGTCTTATCTCAAGCTCTTTCCACCCATGGAATGCTCTCTGGTGATTTTCTGCCTTCTCATGCCATGCCAGATTTCTAGCCAGATTTTTCCATTCCTTTGTTTCTGTAGAACCCAATGTAGCTGGAACATTAGACTGGAAGAGATTGCAATAAAAACAGTATGCAGCATTCTGGGTTTTTGAGTACATAAGCCATGGCCGCTCCACTTTGTCACCACTGGGAATTTCATGCCAGTAATGTGTTGGATGGAAACTTCTATTTTCATTGTCTTTGGGGAACATGAAGTTTTTCACTTGCTGTGGCCCATGCAGTACAAGGAAGTCCCTCAGGCTACTGCTCAAGTGGGTCCACAGTCCTGGATCATCTAGACCAGGGGTTGGCAACCTATGACACTCGTGCCAAAGACAGCACGTGAGCCCATTTTTAATGGCACGCTGCTGCCTGCCAGGGTTCCGGCAGGCAGCAGCGTGCCATTAAAAATCCGGTCCGGCCCGCTCTTCTCCGCTCCCTGCCCCCTTCCGCGGGGGCTAGAGGCAGAAACTTGGTCCTGCCAGCTCCCCTGCCTCTTCCCGCAGTATGCTGGGTTCCTGCCCCTCGTTCTCCTCCTCTCAGTCCCTGCTGGATGATCAGCTGATGGCCCTTGTCAGGGAGGGGGTGCGGGAGGAGCGGAGTCAGTGTGCTTGCTGCTCCCGGCGGAGGCAGAGAAGAAGTAGGGCCAGGGCGTTGGGGAAGCGGGGCATATCCCCTCCAGCCCCCTGCCATGAGCACCCCACACCCCCAGCCCTCTGCCCTGAGCCCTGCACACCCCCAAGACCCCTGCCCTGAGCCCTGTAACCCCCCCTCATACACACATAGCCCTCTGCTTGACTCCTTCACCCCCCCCATGACCCCAGCCCTGACTCTGGCACCCCCACACATACCCAGGCCCCCCACATCCTGACTCTTGCACCCCTCCACCCCCACCCTGAGCACCAAATGGGAGCTCCTGCACCTCCCCCCCCCCCACATTCCCACCTGCACCCCTCCCACCAAATGGGAGCTGCCCAGGTAAGTGCTCCACACCCAAACCTCCTGCCCCAACCCTGAGCCCCCTCCCTCATTCTAGCTCCTGGCCAGACCCTACACCCCAACCCCCAGCCCTGTGCTCAGTGCACTCCCACCTTCAGCTCAGTGCAGAGAGAGAGACAGGAAGAGAATGGCCAGAACCAGGGAGAAGGTAGGTACCCTCTGTATGTGGGCAGGGTCGGGACCCCAGACAGGCAGGCAGAGCGGGTTTGGCAGCCGGGATCCTAGCTGGCAGGAGCCAGCGGATGGAACCCCTGAGCGGCAGCGGGCTCAGCCCACTGCTGGTCTGGGGTTCTGGCTGCTGGCCCCTTGCCAGCCGGGGTCCTGGCCGCAGGCCCCGCTCAGCCTGCTGCCGGCCTAGGTGAACAGAACTCCAGACCAGCAGCGGGCTGAGCAGGCTGGCGGCATGAGATCAACATTTTAATTTAATTTTAAATGAAGCTTCTTAAACATTTTGAAAACCTTGTTTATTTTACAACAATAGTTTAGTTATATAATATACAGACTCAGAGAGAGAGAGAGACCTTCTAAAAAACGTTAAAATGTATTATCGGCACGTGAAACCTTAAATTAAAGTGAATAAATGAAGACTCGGCACACCACTTCTGAAAGGTTGCCGACCCCTGATCTAGACTTAAAGAACTAACCTCAGCAGCAGCTGTTTCTTGCGCCTCCACCACACTCTTCTCTGATCTACACTTTTCTTCAGGAATGTGCATGATTACACATGCATTTGAGATGGAGATATGAACACTGCAGTAGCTGCCAGGTCATCTGCACTCTGACTAACTGGAAGATCAGGCATCTCCTCACTGCTCGCATCCTCACTGGGGCTGGAAGGCTCACCATGAACATTTGTGTCCATGTATCTCAGGAGAGCTCCTTCCTGCTTAGATAGAAAAGCTTCCTTTGCTTGCTTGCTTTTTCTGAATGCTGCCCCAGAAGGGTGTTTTCTTCTTTCTCTCATGACTGCTGTTCTGTACCAGCTATAATGGCTCTCAACACTCCGTTGAAGGGGACAAATAAGCAGGCTGGTAGCAGGGCCTGAGTGAGGGAAGATATCAGCCTCTTAAGGGCCTAACTGGCTCCTACTGCTTAAGTTGACTGCCTGTTCTCCTCAAGTGGGTTCAGGGAAGCAGCAGGAAACAGGAAGCTCCCTGAGAAGCTGGTGTGAATCAGTCCAGGCTCCTGGGGGTGCTAGAGAGGTACATAAGAGGCTCCTCCTCCTCCTCCTCCCTCTCCCTGCAGCTCCTGCTGCTTTCTGTTATTCCCTCTCACCTTTTCTCCTGCCTGCCTGTTATGTCTCTTGTGCCCTCCTTCCTCCAGCACTGCATTCCATCATCTCTGTGCATCTAGAGCAGGGAGAATCCATATGCACCAGTAGCAGACACAATTTTCTACACTCTGGGTCCTAGTGGGCGTCCTCCCCCCCCACCAAGTCTGGCACCTGAGGCAGCGCCTCAGTTCACCTCATGGTAAGGCCAGTCCTGTAATCCAGATGGAAAGAGCTTCAGAAGAGTGGGCTCTCATACTAGTTGTGGCCAGACTGTATGAATTCAGCAGGGAGAGGGGAAGGTTATGCTCGTCATCGTTGCAACACCAGGGAGGGGTGTAGAGAGACAGTGTATGGAGGCAGGCTAGAACGAGTCCATAGAGAGTTGTAGGTACAAGAAGGCAAACTTTGAACCAAGTTCTATGCTCTCCCCACTCATTTTAGACTTTAACTCCACCTCCTTTTTTCCAAAGCTGTACACACAGTTACCAAAGATGTCTCTTTAAAAGTGATTTTCAGCCTCACAAAGCACATTCTTATACCCCACCCCCTTCCTTTTACCATTTTTAGTTCAGTTTATTTACTAGGAAATGTCAAATTTTTCTTCAACAGCAATTACTCATCTAGTTATCAGTTCAGTCAGGGAAAAAATCTTCATTACACAAAAGCTTTAGTCAGCTTTTAGACCAGTTGACACGGCCGGGGCAAGTTACCATAACAGGTTACTTCAGAAGTCCAGAAAATGGGGTGGAATTTCAGGGTGGTACAGTGGATCAGTTGCTTTCATTGCTTATCTAAAGACACTCTTATTATAATGCTTGTTAGAGGATCAGCTGTATTTGTTTTTCCTAACGTGGTGCTGGTGAAATATTATTATTTTTCCATATTAAACATCTCCTGCCTCTTCTGTCCTCTGGTTTTATGCTTTGGATGAGAGGATGTGCTTGTCAGAGGGTCCTCTGTACATGTTTAACCCTTGTGTATTACTAGAAATAGAATGGTAGCCAGTGCAAGGAGAAGGGGATGGGAACATGCCTCTCTGGCCATGCCCCTAGGCTACTCAAACATGTTCCTTTTTGATGTACATAATTCTCTAACCTGTGATAGGACTCTCCTGTACCCTCCACCTGGGGTGAAATTGATCCCTTTGCATAGGGCCACCCCAGGCCCTATGCACCAATTAAGCCCCTGAAGTAGATCAGTTTCACCCATGAAAAGCATGTACAGGGATTCTGGCCACTCTATCGCCTCCTCACTACCCTCTGCACACTTGCCCACGAGCAGCCAGTATCAGACCACAGAGTAGACAAAGTTTGTTTCCTTGTGAGTATGTTTGACATTACATCCTCCTCCCAGCTACCACAAATCAAGGAGTAACTAATGCAGGAATTTGCTAGCCTAAAACCAAAGATGTTCATACAGTTTTATCCCTGCTCTCTGCTTCATCTTATTTAGTGTCACTGGCATCTACTCTACCTGCATCTCCTCAGGGCAGCTGGTGACAGCTGTCAGAATTAAGTCTTGTTCTGCCGTTTTTGGTGTCTGTTTAGGTTGTGCTAAATATAATCTGCTGCTTGACCACTGGGGAAAGGATGCCAAACTCCAAGGTTTGTATACACTGCACTGCTCTCTTAACATACATAAACAAACCACAGTGCTTGGCTTGGTGAGATGGGGACCTTGATTGTTTTTGGCCTCCAAGAATTACTGCAAAAGATCAGCAAAACCTCCTCATGGGGTGGTCAGAGGACTCACTTGCCAGATTACCGTAAAACAGTATACAGTATTTTACCACTAACTGCACAGTAACTACCTGAATGTATCATTCAATGCAGTGATGGCTCACAGAGGTGTAACCCCAGTATTTCTTTTGGGTAATTACAAATGCTGGCTTTAGGATTTGTGTCTCCCCCAGAGAGGTTAATCTCATTCCCTAATCCCACCCTGAGTGCTTGCAGTTCCTACCTTCCCCTTGTTTCCCCATGTCCCTTCACATATGTGTCTCTCTGCCCCAGTTTTCCACCCGCCCCCAATTGATCAGCTCCCATTTCTGGTCTTCCGCCTTCATCCACTAGCTCTGTAAGGCTCCATAGCCATCTGCTGGACCTCTTCCTTCATTCACAGCTGCCTCTTTAGCCTCCCGACTCAGATTAAGAGAGCGGACAGCTGGAGGTGTGGAATGGCATGTAGCTGCCCGTCACAAGACACTCGTGCTGTCCTAGCATCTATTATCCAGATTTGGATTTGTGGGTGCTCAGAACCTCTCAAAAATCAGGCCCATTGGCTTCCTGGAGACAGTTTCTTGCTGGGTGGGGTTGAAAAAGGCAGCAACACATCTGTTTACATTGTGCAATGTTTTTAGCTCAGGCAGCCCAAGCTGGGGAGTGAACATAAGGGCTCATTCCTCAGCTGTAAGTTGCATGCCATTAAGTCAGCATCCTTGCATGTCATTAATAGACTCCTGGAAGTCATTCCGCTGCTGTGGTGATGAGGCTAGTGTAAGAATGTGATTAGAATGTAAGTGAGCACCAGCTGATGTAACTCATCACCTGATTTGCAGAGTTGCTGAACTCCAAGTCAGTGGGAGCTGATAGGCACCCAACATTATTGAACATCAAGTCAGTAGAGTATATGCTTTGGATACAAAGGATAGGATTATAACGAGAAAAAACAACCTTGTCGTTCCCTATATTTCCACACCTACTGTCCCCACTTCACTCCTGTTGGTTGCTTTTTTCTGCTACATCTTCCCCTTTTGTCCTCATTGGGGCCTGATCCAAAGCCCAGGAGAAAGACTCCTGTTGACTTCAGTGCTCTTTGGATCAAGCCTTCAGTGCCAGTTTCTTTCACACCAGTGTGTAGTTTATACAGTTTGTCACCTCTGAATTGCTCTGTTGTTTGATCTAGTATGTCCTTCCATTTGCCCTAGATTATACCAAACATTGCTTTAACTGAGTCACTCCTTTTTTTGAAATAGAGAGGAATTAAAAGAAAAAGGAGTGACTCCTTTTCATAATTCTGCATTCACACAAACACACACAGACACATGTATGTATTTTTAATGGGTGAAGTACTGTTATGATTCTTGTGTTCCCCAGTATATATACACCAGTCCCTTTGCTTGGAGTTACTGTCTGGCAGCTTTTATTATTGTTTCTAATGGATTTATCATGTAAATTTTGTGAAATGCTGCATATTATAGTGATAACTCCATAAATTAAATAACTTGTGATCATTACCATTGTATAATCTATATCTGCAGGCCAAAAGATAATGGTGAGAGGTATGAAGCCTAGGAAAAAGATGCAAGAGTTATATTGAACATATGTGCAGCTTTAAAGTTGCAAGTAGAAAAAAAAGCCATACAACTTGGCCTAAGTGGCAGATCAGATTTCCAGAAATGTTAGATGTAGTTGGAGTGCAGCAAAATGAGACTGTGATGAAATCACCATCTTGGTTTCAAGAGACCATGAAATCCTTGATGCTCACAGGTCAGAAAGCTGCTTCCATGCAGGAGTTTGCAGAAGGGAAGTTGTGGATATGTAACAGAAACAGCTTGTGTCAGAGGTGCATTAAATAGCTGGAAATGTTTATATAATGGTGTATGGAAACCTTTCAAGTTGGAAGGAAGCAACTGGTCCAGAGAGCACAGGATTTGCTACACTAAAAAATGATGAACACATTTAGTGTTTACACTGTGGGTTACATGTCCAAAGTGCAGTGGTAACATTAATCCACCACTAAGACACTCCTCTGAGGTAGGTCAATTAGTGGGATTATCCCCACTTTATAGAGGTGGAAACTGAAGGGATGACAGAGGGTGCCGAGCTTGCTCAAGGCCACACAGTGAGTCAGTGGGACTATCAGGACTCTGTTCAGGAGTTCCTGATGCCCAGTTCCATGCTTATTCCTCTTGGTAAAATCCTTCTCCTCATAATGCCTGAAGCCAGTTGTATAGGGTTCTGTGTGGTGGTGAATCCTGTGTGGTGATGTACACTTGAGGAGGGTTTAGAAGCTTTCCAAGTGAACTTCAATAATATCTATTCAGCGCTGTAACATGCGGGGAGAAGCAAAAGCAAAGTGAGCTATTTATTTGTTCACTGGAAGAACACTGCAGCCTATCGACAGAAATACATTTGGGAGTCATCCCAGAAGAATGCATAGTCTGTCACCCATGGATAGATTAAAACCCTGCCCCCCCCCCACAAAAATGGGGCACCGCATTGCAGTGCCAAAGAAAATACTGTGTTAGAGTTCTGCAATAACACACCTGACTCCAGAAACTATTGCTTAACCCCTGATTGTATGTTAGTGGTTGCTGCATTCTGGCATTGGCCACATGCCAGGCTCAATTCCTACATTAAACCATTTTGTACTAGTGAGCATCAGAATGAATTTGTCCCATGAGTCCACGTCTGACAGATCCATTTCCAGACAAACAAATCTCCTGAAATTTTATTTTAAATTAAGAAAAGCTTGATCTACATCTATTGGGACCATTATAATTCACAAGAGATGGAAGGGAAGTGAGGGAAGAAAGAGTCACTTCAGTGAAACTATGTACACCAGCTGAGCTTCTGGCCTAGGAAACTCTTGGCAAAGCTGGGAATAGAAGCCCGATCTCCTGCCTCCCAGTACTGTGCTTTAGGCACATCACAATCTTTCCTCATGCCATTGTGGGTGCTGAAGAAGAGCCCTTCTTGACTTCAGAGGGCAATTAACTTCTTCTCTAAGGCACAAGGATTGACAGCTCTTGTAACCTGTACTTAGTATAACTGCAAGTGTGGTTCTTATTTATATCTAATTCTTTTATTATTTAACCCTACTTCTCTATTTTGTCTTACTTTTAAAAAGGCTAAATCGGGAGCATAGCATGCTATCAATTTGGACAGATATGTAACTCTGGAAGCAGCCCTGATGGAGTTGCTAGAGAAGTGGAGGGAAAGGCAGCAAGATGTGATTGAATCCAAGATAGTCAACCTCCTACATTTTAAACCATATATTGGGGTGTTTTTAAAAAAAACAAACAAAAAAACAACTTCATGCTCTACTGAGGATATCTTGGCCACAGCACTGTAGCAAACCTGGGGCTCTGACTGTATGTTAGCCAGGATAAATTTGCTATGGAGGAAGACAGTGGAAATTGAATAGAAAAACACTAGTTCTTGAACCTATAAAGGTGAAAAATATGGACAGATGTTCTCCTAGGCTTAAGGAGAGAGGATTCATTTTCAAACTGAACTGGAAAGACTTGAAAAGCACTGATCTGATCCAGGCTCATTTTTCAAATTGAGAGGAACGGAGCAGCCAGTAATTTGGAAGGAAGAAGGAGAACTGGTTGAGGACCATTGGTGTGGGCAAAATCTTCTTCTGTTCATATCTAGGCAATGCTCCAATTGAAATGAATACAAGTGTTACCCAAGTAAGGTGGTCAAGATTTGGTCCCTAACAAATGCCTATCTATCATAATAAATTCTTTGTAGAACAGGTACATAGACAGACATAAGAGGTCAGGGGGTGAGCCCCTTAATCCCAGGTGAATGTTCCTGAGAGCTAGTTTTTCAACAGTGTAACTAGGAGGCTCACAATCTGGTTCAGACCATCTGCCCCCTGGCATCTCCATGTAATCCAGGGTCACTTCTGTAGTGTCTTTTGGACATTCTTTCCCCAATCCTATGGAGACTGCCCCCTAGTGTAGGCATACAACCTAGATTGCAAATTCTCTGCGGAAGGGTCTGTTTTCTCTGTTACTGATCTGTATAGTGCCTAGCACAATGGCACCCTGATCTTTGATCAAGATTTCTAAGCACTACCACAGTATATATTAACACGGTTTTACACAGAGCCCAGTGCATGTTGGGGGAGTCCTTTGGGAGTTGAATCAGTACTTTGGGAATACTTGTGCAGTATGGACTTCATTAACAAACCTTGTATAGTTATCACCTCCCTATAGAATCTCAGTGCTATGATGTAAGGAGTCATAGATTACTTCTGTTTGGGAAAACAAGCATGCTTTATAGATTCATAGATTTTTAAGGCAAGAAGGGACTGTGATGATTGTCTTGTCCAGGGGTTCTCACAACAAATTTTTTGGTGGCCTCAGAGTGTGGCCACCAACACTTGCTGGTGGCCGCACTGAAACTTTTCCCTAAAATTACTTATTTTTCCTAGATTAATAAAGTAATATGCAAATACATATATATGTATCGCTATATCCAAATCATTGTAATTTATTTATGTAAGGTTTTGAGGTTTTTTTGCAGACTCAATAATAAAAATAATTCACAGTCCTCTCTATTCTTTACTGGAGCTAACAGATTAGAAACACAAATAAGGTGCTTTGCATGTTCTTGTCTTTTTTTATTATTGTTTCTTTTGCTTTTTTGGTAAAAGTGGTTGTACAACAATGCTGAAGTAAATTTAAAAATGCCTTGACGTAATAGAAGTCCAAATAATAATGAAAAACACCTGGGTGACTTGAGCCTGGGGCGGGGAGAATAGGGGCGGCATGGCTGTGGCTGCAGCTGTCCCGGGGCTCCTCCGGGCAGGTGGCGGGGCTCAGGGCTTTGGCTGGCCCTGAGCTCCTCTGGCCGAGTGGGCGGGGGAGGGGCGCTCGGGGCTTCAGCCAATCCAGGGCTCCTCTGTGTGTGTGTGTGTGCGCATGGAGGGGGAACACTCAGGGCTTCAGCCAGCTGGGGGGGCAGGGGGCTTGTGGCTTCAGCTGCTAGGGAGGTGGGGTGGGCGGAGTCAGGGGCTACCCTCCCCAAAGAGGGGCTCCACCTGCTGTTCATGTGTCCCCCCCGCCCCCTGAACCCCCCCCCCGCCTGCCCGCCCGCCACTCGCCTCCTGCATTCCTCCTCAGCCCCCCACCTGCAGCTCGCCTCCTCGCTCCCCCCCACCTGCAGCTCGCCTCCTCGCTCCCCTGCCACAGACACCCCCCTTCCCACCTCAAGAACCCCCACTCGCTGGTTGCTCACCTCCTTTCTCCCCCTGCTGTTCACCTCCCTCCACCCCCAACCTTGCTCCTTAAGCATCGTGTGTTCTACCTTTCTCTCCAGAGAGGCAACGCATGCAGCGTTTACAGTGTTTCCCTCTAATTTTTCCTAGCCAGGTGCGGAATGAATTTTGTTATGTGCACCAATATGGAGGTGATGTGTGGTGGGGCTGAGGGGTTCGAAGTGTGGGAGGGGGCTCAGGGCTGGAGCAGAGGGTTGTGGTGCAGGGGAGTGAGGGCTCTGACTGGGGGGTGCGGGTTCTTGGGTCAGGCCAGGGATCAGGGCTGGGTCAGATGGTTGGGATGCAGGAGAGTGAGGGCTCCGGCTGGGGAGGGGTGTGCAGGCTCTGGGGTGGGGCCAGAGATGGGGGGCTCAGGGCTGGGGAAGAGCGTTGGGTATGGGGGGTGAGGGCTCCAGCTGGGGGCGAGCTCTGGGGTGGAGCCGGGGATGAGGGATATGGGGTGCAGGAGGGTGCTCCGGGTCTACGGCGGGGAGAGAGAGGACTCCCCCCAGCTCTCTTCCCGCGCAACAGCACCTGGGCGAGGGGAGGGGGGGAGCGGCGCCTGTCCCCATCACAGCAGCTCTGGGGATGCAGGATAGGCACCCCTTTGCCCCAGCAGGTCCAGGCTAGGGCTGGATTCGGGCTGGGGGAGGGGCACCCGGGCCAGGGCTGGGCTCAGGCTGGGGGAGGGGGCACCCGGTGCCTGGGCAGGTTTCCTGAGCACCTGTGCGGCACTAAAAAGGTTGCTGTGCAGCCGCATGGCTTACAGGCAACTTGCAGTGGCCTCAGGGAAACCTCCTGGTGGATGCATTTGGGAAACGGGGGTCTAGTCTGGCCGCCTGCTTAACACAGGCCACAGAATTGTAGGCGGATGGAGTCTATTACTGTGCATGTTTTGATGCGAAAAGCTCAATAAAAACGAATTTACAAGAAGAATACCACCCACAAGGTACAGTAGTCGATAAAAATGTGGAGGGAACAGCTTCTTCTTAGGGAGTTAGCAGATCTATTGTGCAACAGAACTATCATCCACATCAAGTGTATGTGGAGTACTGTATCTTCCTCATTAACTGAGATGACGCAATGTGAGTGCATTGCAGTTAGCATGTTCCTGCTACTTATCAATGTCGGGATTGACTTTAGAGGAGTTTATGCTCCCCGCAAGCCTGTTCTTTTCAACCAGAAGGTTTACATTGTGATCCTGTATAATAGATCTTCAGGAGTTTCATTACAGCATATTTGAGTCACATAATTTTCAGCAGTGAAAGCAGAAACAATCTAAGCAAGTATTATTTGTGGTAACTTAATGTCACTCTCTTACTGCTACAGTGGGGAACATGACTTGCTGGGTAGAGGACAAAGGGATACATGGGAGTGCACGATTTTCAAGGCTATGTTAAAATAGTCTGTTAACACTCTGATGCTACTTTTAGGCTTTGCGCAAAGAGGCTTCTGACATTTGTGCCATACCAAAGGTTGGAAGAATAGTGACGACTGTTTGGTTCTCAGAACAAGGCTTTAGCAAGTATGTTCATGATTGAAGCTGGATTTTGTTGTGGCATCTTCTATTCATACCACAGCCTGCTGCCACATGATGAGAATCTTTTGTCCTGTCGGGGTGGGAGGCAGAGAGGATTAAGCGGGGGTCTTAATGGTATCCAGTGGGGGCATTCTGACTTCATGTGTTAAGAGAAATGAACTAGCTGTGTAATTGCTAGATCGCTGTGCCTACTATACTATTTTTGGCACTTTAGGTGCATAGACTATTAGATGCAATTGTTCTTGGTTGTATAGCATCTTGATTTTAAAAAAAAAATATTTCTTATGGGGGTATAAAGCATTTTGCAACAGTCCTTCTGAAGTGCTTATATCAAAGGCATCCTCAGATCCCAGGTGACAGACCAGGGCAGCAACCTACCTCTGATTAATACCCAAAAGGGCATGGGATTTACTAGTATGAACCTTCCACCCCTATTCTGGTGGAACACTACTGCATAACCAAGTGTAGGTCTGGAACATAGGTTTACATGTCATAATCCCTGATTAGAAGTTCCCAGATGGGGTAGGGGAGGATAATCTGGTTAAGGCACTGGATTGCAACCCAGGAGATCTGGGTTTGATTCCTTCCTCACTCAAGGAAGCAGTGCCTCTCAATCTCTGTACTTGTTCCCCAGCTGTAAAATGGGGTAATTTCCTGGCTTCACAGGGGTGTCGTGAGGATAATTATATAAATATTTGGAATTTCTCAGACACTAATCCAATGGAGACCATGTAAGAAGGGTAAGAACTGCATCTTGTCTTGCACCTACCATACAATTGGTGCTTAACAAATAATGACCACTATGTAGCTATTTGTGTCCTTGCTTCTCCAAAATTGGATGAGTACTGCTGGGATAAGCCATGTGTGCTAAAAGCATCTTGAAGGGAGAGGGATATGAAACTCCCATGTGTTGATAGAGGCATTATGCCTCAAGAAGAGTTCAGTGAGCCTGGACAGAGCTGGTCTTTGCTACTCCTTTACAAGGATGTCACCAATGCTCCCCTTAAGACACAGGCATCTTGGCAGTCTGCCCAGATGAAGTAGGACTATGGCTATGTGCCCAGCTCAAGGCCAGCTATAGTTCAGCCTCAGATGATCATAGAGGAAGTGAGGAATGGAAGTGGTATGATGCCATTTAATCTGTCCCTAGGGAACCAGTGCAGGATTGTATTGCAGTACTCCCAGATTTTGGCCATCCATTTTTAAGTTACTCATAGAATTTCCAGTCCTCTTGGGATACTATTCTCTAGCTAATAATTCTCTCCCCTACAGGAATCCTATGGTCTGTATTATGCAGGAGGACAGCAGACAGGATGATCACAGATTTTTAAAGTTGTAAGGGACCACCATTAATCTAATAGACCTCAGTTTGAGTAAGTGTTTTGTGATCTCACTTTTCCCTTTGCTTAATTTCAGTTCTTTACTCATGACCACATCCCCTTGGATCCCACTCTAAACAATTCCTTTCCCGTTGTGGAGTTTACACCCTTCAGATACACAGAGATTGTTGTTATTTCCCTCCATAGCAATCATCTGGTCAGAATCACTCCTCCATTTTGGGGACAAAGGTTTTTTCCATAATGTGATTATAACATCTTTTAAATTTGATGTTCTCTAAATACCAAAATATTAAAGATGATTCCTGTAAAATGAATGTGAAAGAAATGCATTCAACTTTATAGCATGAACTTATATGCATTAGTTCCATCAAATTTTTGATTGTGCTGCAGCTACATTTAATAAAACTATCATAAAAAACCCTGATTCTCATGAGTATTTCCATTGAAATCAATGGAATGCCTTGTGCGGCTGAGGCCTGTTTGCATGAGTAATAATTGACAAAACTGGGCTCTGAAATGGAAGACAGATGCAAGCTCTTCTGTAGAATCACACTAAGCTAACCTGCTGAAACCCTTTGGAAAGAAATAGTACTTTCTGCAGACTCATGCTAGCAAGTGAATCTTGTTAGTTTTAACCAGGATATGAGATAGAATTGTCCTGGAGCAAAGGAACTAAGGGTTCAGATAGAAGAGGTCTCACAGAGGAAACTCCAGGAACAGCCAAGCTTGGGGAGAAAGTCTGAAGATTTGTTATTATTTCATTTGCCAATAAAGCTAAATCCCAGAAAGGTGACAAGTCTGTGTAAGTCTTTGGAGCTAGAGGGGAACTTCACCGGTTTTTTTATAAAGCTGAAGGCATTAGTTATGGGAAAGTACAGCACTGATGGGTAGAGTAATGGGTGAAATGAAACAAAAGCTACACCAAATATTTGCATCTTGCATTGTTTCCTGAAATTCACTAGACGCAAACTTTAGTGAGCAAGGAGGAGGTTTTTTGGGTGATAGATTCATTCAAACAGACGTGAATCAATGCTGGTCATTGAAACTACTTCTGTGCTGCCATATTCCTTTGTAGAACTAATGATCCATTAGAAAGTTCTTGGCTCAATGGAGCTGTTCCTTGGTCAGGTGCAGCACTGGAGGGTTTGAAAAAGATGTGGTTTAAAAAATTCATTCAGCCAAAGGGCTGAAAAAGGTGAAGTTCAAGTCATTTCTGATTTGATTATGAACAGGTTTGCTTAGCCCTATTTCTTTAGGGCAAGCAATAAGTTTTTTTCTTGTTCATTTTCTGACAGATCTGTGATTTACAAGGAGATTCTTTCCACCAGACAGATACTATTTTCAGCTTCTTCTCTGCATTGCCATGTTACATTTTCCCAGCAATATTTCCACAATTGAAAGGGATTGATAAACATCTGGGGCCTGACCCAAAGCCCACTGAAGTCAAGGGAAACAGTCTTTGGGCTTGGAGGCAAATCCATGGAAAGAAAGAGAACTCGTTTTTTGGGCTCAATCCCACCATTTCTCTGTGGGAGTTCCGCAGTTCATTACTGGAAGCTGAACTGAATTCTGGTGACAGGAGTTCCATGCACAGAGTGTTAGCAGGGTCAGTCCCGTAGAAAGTAATTTATGATAAGTTAGATAGTAATAAGTTCAAGTTAACATCATTTTAAAACAAACCTTCTACTGGGACTGCAGTAGACTATTGAAGCAAAGGTTCTGTTCTCTGTCTTACTCTGTGCTGTAACGTGCATTGCATTGTTTAGAGTTCAAACTATTTGCGGGACATTCTACAAACCCCCAAAACACACACACATTTGTCACCTGAAAAGCTAACTGTCTGACTTCCTATCTGCCCCCAGCCCACATCAGTAATAGAACCTGAGTACATTAATTTATCTTACCAAATATCCTTGTGAAGTAGGGAGTACTATCATCCCATTTTACAGAAGGAAAATTTAGGCACTAGGTGACTGACCCCATATCTCAAAAGTTTATAGAGCTGAAAACCCAGATCTCCTGGTTCACAGTTCCAAGACCATTCTTCCTCAGTAAGCAATTTAATTCAGGTAGTCTCTTGTAATTAGGTTCTAGGGGGAGATTTTTCAAAGACTTAAGTACTATAGGAAGACTTACCATGCACCTAATAGCCTCACCTCTTAGAAGCAAAGACCTATTAAGACACAACCAGTTATCACAGAAGCAGAAAACACATACAGCCCATATCACTCCTGCATGTGGATTCTCATTTGGAATGTTGACAGTTGGCAGTGATACAGTGTTTCTGGTCCTGTTTCACAAATGCTACTGTGAGGGCACTATATGATCAAGGAAGAGGTTATTTGTTAGAGGTTTGTACCATTCATATAATGAGCTGATAGTGTTCGTCATCACAATGGGGAGGGGGGGAGAGGGATAGCTCAGTGGTTTGAGCAGGGGGTTGGACTAGATGACCTCCTGAGGTCCCTTCCAACCCTGATATTCTAAGAGCAAAGGTACTATCTTTGTCAAGGGGAGGGATAGCTCAGTGGTTTGAGCATTGGCCTGCTAAACCCAGGGTTGTGAGCTCAATCCTTGAGGGGGCCATTTGGGATCTGGGGCAAAAATTGGGGATTGGTCCTGCTTTGAGCAGCGGGTTGGACTAGATGACCTCCTGAGGTCCCTTCCAACCCTATGATTCTATGAACACAGGGCACCAGGGTCAACTTTGAAATAGGAGAAATTAACAGCAGCCACAAAATGTGCTATTTATGCTTTGAATAAATAAAGTCTGTGTGGCTCCCGTATTTCATTTTCTAATGGGGATGAATGTATGTCTGTCACACTAACCCTCAGTCTTGAGCACCACCGGTGGAGCTGGTACCACCACCTTTAATTAAGGTTGCCTAATTAAAGCTGTGCAAATAGCAAATTTTTCAGTTTGCTGGCCATGCCAAAGGGGAAAAAAATGTTTCAGGTCAAAGCAAAAGGAAATTCTTTGGGGGAAATGAAAAGTCAAAGTATTTACTGTCAGTTCAAATAAAGCACATTGTTTGAGTTTAAAAAGTTTATTATTTGAAATAAAATTGAAGTAACTTGTGAAGCAAAGTAATTTTGAATTTAGAGAAATCAAAATGTTTCATTTAAAAAATGAAACAAAACATTTAAAGTTTTGGGGATTTTTGTTTTTGAGAATTCAAACACAAATGCATGAAGTGTTTCAATTGACCCAAAGCTGTAGTTCACTGCATGGACACTGCTTCGGTCGATGTAACTTGAATCACTAAGGGGGTGTGTGTGTGTGTGTGTGTGTGTGTGGCTTTTTCACATCCTCAGCGACTGAGTTACATCGACTTAAGTGATTGTGTAGACAAGCCCTAAATGCCTAAGTCACTTCTGAAAATGAGACTTAGAAGCAGTGGAGAGCTGGAACCGGTTGTTAAATTTAGAAGCCCTTTTAGAACCGGTTGTCCTCTAAAAAGGCTTCTAAATTTAACTGGCCCAAAGTAGCACCTTAGGCGCCACCTCCGTGGGTTCTCCAGGGTGGGAGCAGCCACGGGGAAAATTTGGTGGGTGCAGAGCACCCACCGGCAGCTCCTCGCCCCTCCCCACCCCCACCCCCAGCCCCAGCTCACCTCACCTCCGCTCCGCCTCCTCCCCTGAACGCACTGCCCCGCTCTGCTTCTCCACACACACACACACACCCCGGCTTCCTGCGAATCAGCTGTTCACGCGGGAAGCCTGGGAGCACTGAGAAGCAGGCAGCGGCTTCGCATTCAGGCCCAGGGAGGTGGAGCGGAGGTGAGCTGGGGCGGGGAGGCATGAGGAGGGCTGCCCACGCTGCAGCAGATAACCCGGGGGGGGGGGCAGGCGAACTGCTCCCCATCCCAGCTCACCTCCGTTTCCCTGGGCCTGAGTGCAACGCTGCCACTTGCTTCTCAGCCCTCCCCGGCTTCCCGCATGAACAGCTGATTCATGGGAAACCCGGGGGGGTCATGGAGAAGCAGAGCGGGGTGGCGCGTTCAGGGGAGGAGGCGGAGCAGAGGTGGGCTGGGCGCGGGGCGGGGAGCTGCCGGTGGGTGCTCTGCACCCATCCAATTTTCCCTGTGGGTGCCCCAGCCCCAGAGCACCCAGGGAGTCGGTGCCTAAGGCGCCACTTTTGATGTGATTGGTGGGGGGAGCAGCTGCTCCCCCTGCTCCCCCCCAGCTACTCTCCCCTGCCCCTAGGAGCCAGAGGGACCTGCCGGATGCTTCCTGGGAGCTGCCCCAGGTAAGCACTGCTGGGACTCCCCACCTCGCCCCCCGGCAGGTCCCTCTGGCTCTTAGGCGCAGGGCATGGTGGGAACCCACTACAGTGACCCACGAGACCCTTCTGCCCGGTTCTGGGGGCAGTCAGGGGACAGGGGAGGGGTGTGGATGGGGCAAAGGTCCCGGGGGGGGCGTCAAGGAACGTGGGGGGTTGGATGGGGCAGGAGTCCCAGGGGGTGAGGGCGGGCCACGATCCCCTCATGGGGCGAGGAAGGAACCAGTTAAGATTTTGGCAGCTCATCACTGCTTAGAAGCCTAAGTCATTTAGCTGCTTTCAAAAATTTTACCCCACAACTGACTACACATGGGCTGGACGGAAGCTTAGCCAGCCTCCAGCACACCTGGGGTGCTCCTCTCTAGGACAGGATTGAAGTATGATGGCAGAGGAAGCTTCCATTGACTGCCCATGCTGTTTGGATAAACAGAGGCCTTCAGTCTGCAGGGCTCTCAAGCCAGCCGGCACTTTTCACCAGCACTAAAAATAAACTAAACACTAGGATGAGGTTTCTCTCTTTTCAGTCAAAAAATTTTAGCTCACAAATCCAAGTAGAACTTGCTTTTTTGGCTGTCGTGAAGGTGACTTCATACTCGCTGCATTTGGCATGGGCCCAGAAGAGACTGCAGTATGGGCTCCAGCTTTTTGAACAACATGAAGGTTATATAGACTACTTGAATTTGAGAATGTGGAATGCGGGTAAGAAAGTAAAGCCTTTCTAATAAGACCTCTTCTTATACCCAGGCCTCTTAGGGGATATCAGTGTTTCATATGTTTTTTCCATTCAGTCCAAGGGCCTACACAGAAACCTTTCCAGAACAGTTATATTCCCCAACCTTAGCACCCCGCCTTTCTGGTGGTGGGAGGGAAAGAAATATCAGTTTTCTTTTGGCCTCTGAATGATTTTTTTTAGTGCAAAGGCAAGAATGCAGTGCTCAAGGGAAGGCAGTGAGTAGCTTTGGAGGCAAGATTTCACACACTGAATACAGTATATACAATGTATCTGCAGACCTAGCTGGTCTTATTGGTGCATTAAATTATCATTAGGGGTGTACCTTCACAGGACTCCCAAAAGGCTCTTCAATTAGAAAAAAATAATCCAAATCCTTTGCACAGGATTTCAGTGCTTATCATTTTCCAGCTTCTGGCTAACATTGCAGATGCAACAGAAAATGATGGTGGTTTTGTTTTTAAAGGCTCAGTTAGCCATTTCATGGATCCAAATAATCATTGTGTAGTCATTTACACCAGTGCAAAGGGTGTGCAAGACATATTACCATTTTGATTTGAAAGCATGTTTCAGATAAAACACAAAGGGGGTGGGAGAAACAGAGAGTGCAGAGAATCAAAATTTTGCAGCTCAGGCTCGTTTGTAACTGAAACAGAAGAAGGTCAAACTGATTCATTTAAAAACAACAGGCCTGAATCTTGTGCTCTTCCTATGAGCCAAACTCCCAATTCAAACTTCGAGGGTTGAAAGTGTTTGTTGAACTCACCCCACCATTTATAGTCCCCTCTTTGCTTTGCGGTGGAAGCAAAAGTGCTGCACTACCGAGAGGGATTGTTCTCATGGCCTTTCTTGCATGACCCACAATGAGAATTACCAGCAATCCAACTGCCCCAGGGAGTTTTCCAGTCCAATATTGCAGACCCAGGAGGCAGGGCCGGCTCTAGGCATCAGCAAACCAAGCACTTTTCAAGGGGTGGCATTCCGGGGCGCTCCCCCCCCCTTTTTTTTTTAGCGCTTCAGTGGCACTCTGCTTGGGGCTGCAAAAAACCAAGAGCTGGCCCTGCCAGGAGGTTCAGATCAATTTTGGCTAAGAACGTATGCCTCTGGGAGTTTATCCAGACTCAAGCTTGTGTTTGTCCATTGCTAAGTGAAACCCAGGGAAAAAAAGAGAGAGAGAGACATGGGTTGGTACGTAGCCCCTAGATCGCATGTGCTGCAATACCTTACTTAAACTGTACCTTGGTTTGCTCAAGCCCTTAAGCATGTGAAACTGAAAACTTAGCAGAACTCCTATTTATATAGTAGTGTCGCTGTTCTATACAACCACATAGTTAATCATTTTTTCTGTTGCCTAGTGTCGCTGGCATGTGGGGCAAACTCCCCTCTAATGTAGGTCAGTGTAAACAGCAGTCAGTCTGATTCTTTACTGGCTTGCATCTTGTATAGTCATTTACACCTAGCAGGATTTTACACATACTTGACACAGAGGCAAATGACGGAATAGGTTAGAAGCTGGTAGAGAATCAGGGCCATTGTGTTGCCCACTGAAATACTGCAGAGCTCAAAGATATATTACAAAATACAGAGCTGGTGTTTTAGAGCCCAAGTGTTGGTTCATATACCTGTGAGTCCGTGTCTGATGTCACTATTGCAAATAATGCCAGATAGCTAGTCACATGGTGCCATATTAGCATAACTGGATTGAGCTACCTGATCCCCAGTGAAGAAGGAGTTAACTCAGCACTTAGTTTTCCATTGGGCAGGCACTCAGAGAAAAGTCTAACCACAAAACCTAGTTCTTATATGACACGTATCATCCCTAAAGAACTTCGCAAGAGAGGGCACTAGAATTATCCCCATTTTACAGATAGGGAAGTGATGTGGGGAGATCCCCTGATGGGAATCACCTTTCTCTCTGGTTTCAGAGTAGCAGCTGTGTTACTCTGTATCTGCAAAAAGAAAAGGAGGACTTGTGGCACCTTAGAGACTAACAAATTTATTTGAGCATCAGCTTTCGTGAGCTACAGCTCACTTCATTGGATTCTCTCTACCGCTCATCTTTTGTGATGGGAGAGGATGCTGGGACTTCTACCAAGGACCCTAATAGGATCAGCTTAGAAGAGCTTGCCTTTGGAGAAGCTGGGCTTCACACCTTGTGGTGAAAGGACTGGTTAAATCCCAGGCACCACCCTCTAAAGGAAAAGGCCAGATACTTCTCCTGTGTGAATCAGAAAGCATGCGTCCCTTGAAGTCAGTAGAGTTATGCTGATTTCAACTAGACCTGAGCCATACTAACCAGCGACTCATTACTTTCACCCTGATGCCTGGCCAAGTTCTGAGCAGCAGCAGAGGCACTGGAGCGGTGTGTCTGCAGATTCAGAGTCAATACAGCATCAGTGACACTCCATCTATGTTTGGAAGGTCATTTGCACCAACAGAAGGACAAGACACATTTTCCCCCTCTTTAAAATGAAAACTTAAGTTCTCAGTAATCAATGTTTAGCCTTCCCCCTCTCCCGAAAGGCCAAGCTTCCCATACCTCCAGGTGAATGGATTTTCTAAGCCCTGGTTATGGCCTTTTAAAGATAAATCCATAAAATGGTGTTACAGAAAAGCCACTGGAAAAAAATAATCTGTTCTGCAGCTTTGTCATCATGTTTTCACACACTGTATAATGAAGAGGAAGAGAATTTCCCAAGTGTAGTCGAGAAGTGCTCCAACAGTGGCTTATTAAACAATAAGCTTAAAAAGAAAGTGTCAACATATATTGTTTCCCCTTTCGTTATTTTGTTCGCTTCAAGGACATTAAATGTGATGAAACAGTCAAAATAGATGTGGGCATAATACAAATAGTGTCCTCGGAGATACAAGGAGGATGGAAGAGTCAGGATCTGACCTGCAATAGATGAGTCATATAGGCTTAAGTGCTAGTATGTGGCTGTTTGCAGTAATATGCCAATCTACCCTATCGGTACATTGGAAACGTGGTGTTTTACTGTAGCTGAGGTGTGCATATGAAATGTCTGTGCACACAGTGATGAATAACTCTTAAAAGTCTATACTTTATCCACTTGTACAGTGAAACAGACTTTAGATTTTTTTTTAAATAGTTTGATATTTAACCTTAAAACAACAGAATTGGATTAAAGTCCTGAAACAAGGTTAAGCATCCAGAAACTCAAAGTGTTGGAATGAGCCAAAATGATCTAGTGCTGACAGCAGCAAACAGGAACCCAGGATTTCTGGGTTGTATTCTTAGCTCGGCAATAGATTTTTTATGTGGTCTTGAGAAAAGCAACACCATTCTGGGTTTCTAAGCTCATCTGTAAAATAAGCATTCTTAAACATCGCACCACAGTGAAGTACAGAGAGGAGGCTTAATGAATTGCTCTTAAGTGTTCAAAATCCTTGAATGAAAAAAACTATATAAATACAAAAAGAAAAGGAGTACTTGTGGCACCTTAGAGACTAACCAATTTATTTGAGCATGAGCTTTCGTGAGCTACAGCTCACTTCATCGGATGCATACCGTGGAAACTGCAGCAGACTTTATATACATACAGAGATCATAAAACAATACCTCCTCCCACCCCACTGTCCTGCTGGTAATAGCTTATCTAAAGTGATCATCAAGTCTCTAAGTCTTTAAGGTGCCACAAGTACTCCTTTTCTTTTTGCGAGACAGTGGGGTGGGAGGAGGTATTGTTTTATGATCTCTGTATGTATATAAAGTCTGCTGCAGTTTCCACGGTATGCATCCGATGAAGTGAGCTGTAGCTCACGAAAGCTCATGCTCAAATAAATTGGTTAGTCTCTAAGGTGCCACAAGTACTCCTTTTCTTTTTGCGAATACAGACTAACACTGCTGTTACTCTGAAACCTATATAAATACAAAATATGAATGACTCAGATAGATTACCCTTGAATAAAATCTTGGGACTCAATCCTGTAAATTTATGTACGTAAGTACATTTACTCACATGACTAGTCCTGCTGAAGTCAATGGTACTACTCGTGTGTAAAATTATGCAGGTGTTCAAGCCTTTGCAACATCAAGACTTTAGTGCTAATTAAGTTACACTGGATACCATGTATCCCAGTAGAGAGACAGCTCTGTGCATTGATTTCCTTCCAGTGGAACAGCCTCAGGCATTCAAATCTCATAAATCAGGATTCCCCCTCCCCCTTCCATGAGATTTGATTGAAGACAATGATATTTTTAATATCTACACTACATTTGTGGGGGGTGCAGGGAGACCTTTTTATTTACCTTCTGGTTTCTGAGCTTTTAGGACACATTTACTTCATGTTTTCAAGCTCCACAACCATGAAGGATAAAACTCTTTTCTTAAATAAAAGCGGAGTTTCTCATGCAGCCTCTTGATACTATCTGATGGAGCTGTGATTAAAAAAACAACAACAACAAAACAAAAAAAACAAACCACCTGATAGCACAAGACTTGCAATAAAATGAGGAGACACTGCACTTCAGTTTTGCTTAGTCACAAAAGTGGAGCAGGCTGTAAGCAATCTAGAAGTTTTTATTCTCATTCAAGAGACGTCTGGCTTCAATCCAGTTGCAAGTGTCCACATCAAGCAAAAAAAAATCCAAGCCCCTGTCACTTGAAGTCTCAGCACAACGGTCAAAGGATGAATAAGTAATAAGCTAAATAGCCTTTTTACCCCGAGTGGCCCCTTCTCATTGGGATTGGGGCACATAGCCATAGCAGTGTGGGGAACTTTCCACAGATGTACTTGTGCTGTGAATTAAACAGAGGACTTCAGTCTCAAAGGCTGCCAGTTGGAAACCTTTCCAGAGTACCACATAGTTGCATGGATGGACATCAGTATAACAGAGAAAAGAATCTAATCCATTGCTTTTCTACTTTCCATGATTCCTAAGTGTTTCTTACGTTTGATTGTCCTTCCATATGGTATTTGCTTTGCAGAAGCCCTTTATTCCATAAAGTGTAGTTCTTTAGGTTATGTGCCAAATGACGGCTAACCATATTCCCTTTATTTTCCCATGACTGCTTCAGAAATAAAAAGACAGCAGCCATCAGAATAGATTGACAAAGATCCAAACACTTATTCACAAGATCAATAAGATTTCAGTCTAACGTTTTTTAAAAAATTTTAGAGTAACCCCACCATCTAGAAGTAAATTACCAAAAGATAAGAAATACCACTTGGGCAGTACCAAAAGGCAGGAAAAGTCAAAATTATCTGATTGTAAACAAATGTCTACTGTATTCCTGTGTTATGAGCTATTTCAGTCTCTTTAGGAGTTCGTACTCAGCTAAAATACCCCAGCACACTAAGACATGCTGCCTTTGTCCTCTAACTCTCTGGATTAGGACAACCGTATCGTCCGCATTGAAATTCAGGTGTTTAGTCCTTAACCCAAGAGGGTGCAACCTGCTTCCACCCCAGGCACATTGCATGGTGGCTTTACCAATTGAAAATCCCAACCAGAAGAGATTCTTTGCCTGAATGCCTAGTTGTCATGATGACAGGTAGCCAAGAAGACATTTCAGGGTAATTGGAGTCTTAACATGCATAGCATGAATATTTCAGAAGTACCATGAAAGTACCAGTTGAAATGTTATCATCCATGAAGAAAAGACTCCACACCCTATGGCTCTTTCATTTACAGTACAAAGAGTGACCCTCGCTATGATCTCTAGGAAATGCATTGCACTTCCAAGGTCATTGCTTAAATTAGAATACCATATCAAGGCAATATCTAAACTCAGATTACCTTTTTCTTTAGGATAAATCTTGTTTCTGTTGGAGCAGCAGCATATCTGCAGGCTACAGTTGCAGACTACGAAACATGAGTCAGTAGCTATGCCACTGACTCACTGTGTGACATTTAACTGTCCCGTGCCTCCGTTTCCTCAAACTGTAAAGTATATAATGCTTTCCTATCCCACACTATTTGATTACAGTACCAATCCCAGGCACCAGTCAAGATCAGGGGACCCATTACTGTATGTGCTATACAAACAATGATGATTTGTAGCTTATTCAAAGAGCGTTTGTAAACTGCTTTGAGAGTCTTGACTGGAATGAACCGTATGGATGCAAAGTACTGTCTGGCCTTTTCCGAGATCTAGAGGAGGGTTGTACAGCTAAAACTCAAATGTTTAAGAAAACTTCCATTCTATTTATGTGAGCCTCTTCTCCCTCCCACCCCCACTTTCCTAACATATGGAAAGTAAGACAGGTTATGGATCAGGGAAATGTTTACTTGTGAAATGAAAAACTCTTGCTGGAATGCACTTTTTGCAAGTGGGTAGCTTTTTGCTTCTTTCAAGGAAGGTTTGTGCAGCATGTGTATATTAAATCTTGCATTTCTGTAAAATGCCATTTGATTTGTCTGCACCAATGTTATAGACTTTTTTTTAAAATGTTTGCCTTCTTAAGTGGTTGCCAAATAAAGGCCAAGATTTAGTTTTCCAACCAAAGTGTTTTGCCCTTTTGATTTGTTGACAACTTTGCATTTGTGGCATCAGTTGTACTGTATAATACCCAGTAAATTAGAGGTAGTGCTGAGAGGCAGGATTGTCCAATGATTAGGGCACTAGCCACAGACTTTGGAGACGTGGGTTCAAGTCCTTTCTCTGCCATGACTTCTTGAGTGAACTTGGCTAAGTCATTTAGGAAACTGAGGCACAGAGGCTCTCTGTACTGGGATGGGGTGGGAGGAAGATTAACAGCACTTTTCTGCCTCACAGGTGATGCATTCTCAGAGTTATGCAGGATATACTTTACCATGAAAAGAGAGACCCTGTCATAATTATAATGATGCACTCAGATTTCCCCTACCACTTTCCATTTGTTTAATCTCACCATCTTGTTTTAAGCTTGTTGGGGCAGGGACCTTCATTTCGTGTATTTGTACTGTGAAGCTGTGACCTGGTTGAATTGCTACTGAAACATCAATGAATGAGAAGTAACTGTTTAGGGGCTACCATCCTTCAGAGAAGTCAGAATGCAAGGGATGTGTCTATTTATGGGGTCTTTAATGAAAATTTTCCGAAGTACCTATCTGATTAAGGAGCCTAAATCTCATTGAAAGTCAACAAGACTTACGCTTGTGTGTGCCCAAGTCATTCTTGAAAATGAGACATCTTAGTTACTTAAGTGTTTTTGATAATTTTCCCCTCTGGTGGGTTTTGTTTTGTTTTGTTTTTAATTAATTAAACAGAAGTGGAAGTGTCAACTGTACTGTCCTGGCCAAATACTTCCTACCCAGGTTCCCCCTGCAACTTTGATTGGATGTGGTATTCTTCTCTTCTTGTCCTAAGTGTTGTGTTTTGTTGGACTTTGCTAGTAGACAGCGGTCCCATTTTGTGTCAGAGGTGGCTGCATGTCAGTGATCCCCGTATATACGGCTTGAATGTATAAACACCTTACATGTCTATGGCACAGTATCAATAATTATCTCTGTTAAACTGGTTAAGTTTGGGGTTTACCAGGACAAAAAGGCAAAAGTGTGAGTTGCTATTATTGCGGTCTTTTTGCTGGAGGCAGAGTTAATGGTGTTGTAGAAGTAAATTTGACCCCCTGATCCTCCAAGGTGGTGCAGGTCTTGTGAAAAGTGCTAAGTACTCTCCACTCCCACTGACTTCAAATGGGAACCCTTTTCGGGTTCTGGGTCATGAATAGTTCATGCACCTTTTGAAAAGGCTGGAAGATAGATCATGCTTCTTAAAGAGGCTTAAGAATCTGCTGCTATCCTGGTAAGCTGTTAAACAAGAAAAAAAATAATCACTACTCCCCTTGATCCTTTTTTAAACTTTCCCTGTATTCCTTCCATAGGCACTGAAAGCGCTCAGAACCCTGTCTCATCTGGGATACAGCTAAAGTTTTATTTCAACTGTTTCATTCATGCCACTAGTGAGACAACAATCTCACACTACACAAGTTACCCCACAGTGACATTCATTAACTCTTAGACATATCTGGTGTGCTTCTCATGTGTGGCAGCAAAGTTGTGTAGAAAGTTAATAGCTCCTTGTAGTATTGCAGCTTTTTATTGACATCAGTGAATTAAGAATTTCTAAACTTCGGAAACGAATGTTGTAAATAGAAAACCAACACGAAGTCACTCCAAAACAAGTATTTAGAGACTAACACTTCTCCAGTGTGTTACAAGAATGGACAGCCATAAAATGACTACCAGCTTCACAAAACTCCACTGCCATTCATTTAGGGCTTGTCTACACAGGGAAGTCATTCTGGATTAAGGTAGGGAATGATTTTAGAGCACAGTAGCTAATTTGAAATAGCTCCCATGTGAACATTTTTATTCTGGAATAAAAGTATCCACATGGGGAGCTATTCCGCAATTGCTATTCCAATTAATTTCCCCCATGTAGACAAACCATAAGAGTTCAACCTGTTCCTCTTCACCTTCCAACATCAAGGACCCAGGAGTGAACTACAGAGAGTAATACTCTGTGTGGTAAATGAATCAAATATACCACATCATTCTCTCTACAGGTTCTGTACTAAGGACTGCAAAAACTGTTTGGAACAATGAGACTGTAGCTTGTTTAGTTACAGGGATAAGGACAAGCGAATGATGTATTGTTGTCACTTCAGATAATGTTGCTCATCTAGCCAATGCTGTCAAGATCATGCATTTCAGCAGAGAAGACAGAATATGGTTACTGACCCAGATTCTTAGCTGAACCCCAGAAGTGCTGTCCATAGCTGAAGGTGCAAAGGAGTCATTTAAAGCATCTACATCCTGAAGTTGATTCTATGCAAGCCCATCCCTTGGGTAGTAGGGATCAGCCTCAGCCATGCGCCAGCTACCTCCAGCCCTCAGGGGCTAAAGAATCTGGCCATAGGAGCTTAAGGAAGCTCCTTGAACAGAAGTGGATAGGGCTGATTGATGTAGCATTCTTAACTGCAGAGGTGCCGCTACCGGCGGTGACATAATACTGGGGTTTCCATTAATCCCTTAGATCAATTGGCACCCATTCAGGTCCTGTACTGTGTTTCACTATTCCTCTTTTCTAGCGCAGATCTGATCGCACCTAGATACCACCATAATGAGTGCTTTGCAGGGATAAGCATTTGAGATAAACAGGTTACTCCTATGCCGTTATGATTTGCCACCACAGGAATCAAGCCAAAAAGTTGTTGGCTGCTAGTGAACACATGCAGATTATGTGCATGGGTTTATGGTGGCTCCTCTGTTAAGATATGGGATCTAAGAAGCTGCTAATAAGAGTGGCATAGAGGGATCCCCTAGCATGCAAGAGAAAGTGGGGAATATTCAATCATGGAAAAGCTGGCTTTCTCGTTGTTGAGTATCCCATAGAAACAACATAACATTTTCATTGGATAAATGCCATCGACAAAGGATTCCAGCTAAAAGTCTACAAAAAAAACCAAACAAACAAAAAAACCCACACTGACTAGTATAAGCTCAAGTGCCAAGTCTTCAGGATGGAACATTTTCTACCTAGGTTGGTTGCTCAGTGCATTTCCCGCTAACTGAAACAAGGCACCACCTCAATTTCAGTTGTCGTGGAACAAAATCCTGGGCATCCCTTTTACCATGTGCACAAAGTGGTGTCCCAGACTTTCCTTTGTTTGGGTCAGACAGACAATAGAAGGGGTTTCAGTTGTTGTGCAAGCGTCTGTCCTCCTTCTCTGGGATTCCCTCACACTCGTTCCCTTACCTCAAACTCTTGAATCCTTTGTGTTGCTCCATCCTTCCTCTTAGGATAGCTTTGGTTGTGCCTAAAGACCCAGATGACAGCCACATTGTGCTAGGCTCAAATAAGTAACACAAAGACAGGCCTTGCCTCACAGTGTGCCCTCCTCCAGGATCTCTTCCTGTTTCACTTTTTCCTCAGCCACCCTTTCCTCCCCTCCGCTCGCCTTTCTCCTTACACCATGGACTCACTTCTCAGAAGCTCCCAGTCCGCAGAGTTTGTCCCTCTCCCTCCAATCACCACTTTGCTGTGCATCCAGCTGTGCCTGTATCACACAGAGAGCCAGGCAGCAGGTCCAGTAATGGGGGACAAGGAAGTATTGCATTGGTCTCTAGGATAGAACAGCAGAAGCGGCTGATATTATATTGCAGAGACATGGAACAAAGTAGAAGACTAGCTAGGATGGAAGGGAGAGCAGAAATTAAGAGCTGTTAGAATAGCATTGCAATATACCAGCTATGCACACCAAATTTTTGATATACTGAAGAAAGCCAAATATAGGTCATCCTTAGGCATATTTGGTTTCAACTTGTGCAGGGCATCTGTCCATCTCTCATAAGTGCTGGTATACATTGTGTGGCTAAAACCCCGTGCACCCAGTGGAGAATCATCTAATCTAAGTTAGATCACAAAATTGGCCCTTCCTACTTACCTAGTGGGAATGTGCCTTTAAGGAACCAGTTTGAAGCAGAATTCATAGATCAGTCCCAGAAGTGCGGGAAGGAAAACAGTACTGAGTGAACATGTTGGTGTTCCACTTTCTCTGGCAGAGGGGGTCTCACCAATCACCTAAACACAAGGATCTTGTGGCACTTTCGTGCTAGTGGGCTTCCCTTCCCAGGTGATGGGAGAAGACCCTGAAAGTCTGGTGACTCCAGCACCCCATTTAGTCTGAATCCAGCCCCGACCCTGCACACAAGAACATTAAGTACCTTGTTTATATTTCTAGTATGAAGTGGCATTTCTATATGAAGAACCATCTGCATCTTGATAAAACAGCTTTATGTTAATTTGACTAGAAATTGAGTTCATTGCCCTAACTAGGCTGAATCCAAGTGAACAAAGGAAACACATCCAACCCAGAAGGAGTTCATCACAAACATCTAAATGAACAAAAAGCACTTTAGTCTCCAAATGTGTTTCATGTTCAATGCAGTCCTGTCCTCAATGACAAGCAAATCTCCCTGGACATTTATTGCAGTGTTTAAAAATCAAAACCCTACACTTAAAAGCAAAAATCAGCAGCTGCATTACATAGATGCTAAATGTCATTGAAGTTGCTTAGCCCTATCCTTGAGCAGAAGCTGATGATTAAAAAGAATAAAATGGATGGAGAGCTAGTTTTATGACATCTCAGAATGACAGATTATCAGATAAACGCTCATTCAGCATACACAACTCCTCACGTAAGAGGCACAGCAAGACAAACTACTGCTGCAGTGACAAGAATGTGCATCTTAATACATTGTAAGAACAATGGATTTCCAAAAACAGTGAGGGGGGAGGCAGAGGGCAGGGCACTGGAAAGTACTGTAGGTATGGGTGCTACATCTCAGATAGCAGGACGCTTGAATGGTCTCTGGGCACTTATGCCTATTTTGACCATCTACTACTATTGTACACATACATATGGAAGCTCCTAAGATTCTCATGAATGCTTTCCATAGGTTCAACTCTTTCATTTTCTTAGTCATACACCCCCAGTGTAGACTTCTGCTATTTATCATGTACTGTACTGGTTCTTACCTTTCTGGTGTCACCATCTCCAATTCCCTTCTGGTCTCCCTCAGTGATAGGTTTGGTGCTTTTTGGTTTCCAACCAAAGCAACAGTCCACCTCATCTGCAGCAAACCAAGTCCCTGACAAAACAAAGAAAACACCGCCCCCCTTCCCCAGGGGCTCATTAATCTTCTACCCAATTGGCACAGTGCTCTTCACCCTCCCCAGGCTAAATATCCTCTTTTCTGTTGATGCAGGGCTAAACAGTTTTCTTGGTCTTCCACAGGCCATAAACTTCACCCCATGTGAGGCAGGGGAGTGAAGAGGGCCTTCTTCTAACCTCCTCTGGAAGCCCCAGTCTGGAGCCTCTAAATAATCTGAGATATCAACATCAGGCCCAAGCACAGAACTACTGCATAATCCCTAGCCCTTTTACTTCACTAGCATGCTCTCTCTCTCTCCCCCCTTGGATTTCTTTCTTTTCACCAGCCTCATTCTAGATTTCTTCCCCAAGCTCTGCACGTGCCCTTTTCCTGGACTGTTTCACTCATCTCACTTGGTGGGGAAATACACTCCAGGTCTGGTCTTTCCCAAAGAGCACAGTGTTTGCAGTCCACCCATCACCTGATCTCTGTCACATGACCCACTGACTACACCTTCCATCAGCCAGACTACATCTCCCAGAATGCCCTTATTTGGAACTTCGCTGGAATCAGGACTATTCCTGGCCTATAGGATCCTTTAGCGAGCACATTTACACCCTGTTACAGATGCCTATCAATTTGGTATCTAAGTGCAATGAAATAGATGGGAGGCAAAATAACATCATATACAAATATTGACTAGGGGTTTGGTTTTGTTTTTTGTAGTCAGCTTTGGCTTCTGCAAAAGGGGAGCATTCAGTTCATACAATTAAAGTTGATATTAACATACTGAATTGGTCAACAAAACTTGAGCCTTATAACTCAGAGTATATGAAGTTATGGAGGCAATATACAAGTTCCTCAGTTAAAGCTGTGCTGAGATTTGCATTTAAAGCACAAATTCAACCTAATTTTTTTTAAAATGAAGAATAAAGTGTATCTGCCCAAAATTATAGCATGTAGTTTGTGAGTGAAGACTGAATTTTCTGAGGATTTATAAGTAAATATATTATTTAGCTTATTAATAAATCTTCTACTATATTCTTGCATGCTGTCCAGTTTTCAGTTTTGCCCAGTAAAGTCAATCAGTTTGTATTGGATGTACCTCACCATGGAATTTGGCCAAATGTGTGCAGAGGCAGGTCTGCCTTGAGAGATTTTAAGCACTCACTCCTTGATCCACACTCCACTTGAGCCATGGTGAAACAATTGCTAGACAATGGTCAACCATTCACTGCTGTGGTTAAATATGTTGCCACGTGGTCTTCCCATCACTGGGCAAAGTCTCTTTGGCCTCATTTACTGAGGTCTGTTATTCTGAGATGCTGTCTCAGAGTGACATTCATCTTGGTTTAAAGGCCCATGCACCATTTCAGCCCTCAAAGTAGAACCTAAGTGGTGATTTGGCATTGTGCAGCTCTACTACACCAGAGCAAATTTCACCCTTCGAGAGTTAATAGCTGGGGCTGTGGAAGAGGGAGAGGCCTCAAAGTCAATGCTGGGGAAAAAAATCCCTGCACGTTGGTTTAGCAAACAAACAAGAAATCAAAGTGCAAAAAACCCTGAATGTTCTGCATCTAATTTTGTTTGAAAGTCTCATCTTCCTACCAGGAGAGATTTTACTAGTAAAACATGAACCTCCAGAGGGCTGATTCAAATAAACAGCCAAAAGTTCAGATGTTTATCTGAAGTAGTTGGACATTTCTTTGGGCTGCGAAATTAGGTTGGAAATCTCACAAGAACACCCTTCCAGTGAGGTTTCTGGTGCTTCCTGCCTATGGTTGAATTGAAACATGGAAGCACAGAAGTTCATAAAAAAATGATAAACAAAAATAACCAGACATTTTTTGAGCCTGAAAAAGGTTTGGCTTGAGTTCTGAATGTAGGTTTGGGTCATTTCTTATTTTTATTCTATATTCTTATGCTGCCTCACTCGCCTCTGAAGAATCCTATATCTATTTGAACTTCCAAGACAATGCAGGTTGGCAGAATGGAAGGTACCTGATGGAATTTGGCCACGATTAACACCTCTATTCTCTCTCCCGCTAAGGTGGCCATCTGTTAAATTCTCCCCTTCCAGCTTTAGAATTCTGGTGTGATCTTTGGCAACCTCCTTGTTTCAGTTTCCTATTTGTAAAATAGGGATTGTAGTCATTCCCTGTCTTACAGTAATTTTATGAGGTTCTAAAATGGATGATGCTCTAAAGGTATAAAATATAATTGTTACTATAACTTGGAAAATAATTAGGATCAGTTTAAACAGTAAGAAACAACCTAGTAGAACCAAGATCTAGCTAAATGCATTCATTTCTAGCTAGACATCACATTGATTCAGTACCTCAGAATAAGAGGTAACGCCTCCTCCTTCACATCAGCTCTAGGGACGCATCCCACTGTCACTTGTCAGACTAGCAAGTGTTAGGTAACATTCCAGACTGGACTTTATATTTCAGTGTTTCTAGCACTGATGTTAAGTGGATAAACAGGAAGGTGTGATTGTTCCAGCTAAACAAACAGGACACAGCAGCCAGCTGTACAAATCCACATTCTGGCTGCAGCAATGTAAAGGCCAGGTATATGGGGCCCGAAAGACTTAGAATTTTAGGGTGTCTGTAAGTGTTGTCATGCATTGGGAGGAAGTGCTGCCTAATAGTTAGCCTCCAGGACTGGGTTTTCTTTCCAAATCTGCCTGTGACATTGGGCAAGTCATTTAAGGAACTCCTGCCTCAGTTTCCCCACTGTAAAATGGGGATAATTATACCTTGCTATCTTTGCAAAGTGCTTTGATACCTATACAGGTAAGGTCTCATAAGTGCAGAATATTACTTAAACATCCAATAGTTGCTAGGATACCACTTCATTACATACTATAGGAGTAAAGGGCCATGAGGGGCTAGGGAAAACCAGAAATACCAGCCCCATGCCCCCACTCCTACCTCATTTAAACTACTGTTCCTTTCTCAGAACAATTTACAGTGTTCTAACCAGTTATGAATTTGGCTGTGCTCCCTCGATGTCATTTTCTGTGAATTATTGCTTTCAGGACAGTCCTTAGGCGCATGCTGAATTTTAAATTTGTGCCTAACTTTAGGACATGGCTAGTCTCACTGACTTTTTGAGGGCACTGACTTCAGTGGAACTACTCATGTGCTTAAAGTTCATAGAATCATAGAATCATAGAATATAAGGGTTGGAAGGGACCCCAGAAGGTCATCTAGTCCAACCCCCTGCTCAAAGCAGGACCAATTCCCAGTTAAATCATCCCAGCCAGGGCTTTGTCAAGCCTGACCTTAAAAACCTCTAAGGAAGGAGATTCTACCACCTCCCTAGGTAACGCATTCCAGTGTTTCACCACCCTCTTAGTGAAAAAGTTTTTCCTAATATCCAATCTAAACCTCCCCCACTGTAACTTGAGACCATTACTCCTCGTTCTGTCATCTGATACCATTGAGAACAGTCTAGAGCCATCCTCTTTGGAACTCCCTTTCAGGTAGTTGAAAACAGCTATCAAATCCCCCCTCATTCTTCTCTTCTGCAGGCTAAACAATCCCAGCTCCCTCAGCCTCTCCTCATAACTCATATGTTCCAGACCCCTAATCATTTTTGTTGCCCTTCGCTGGACTCTCTCCAATTTATCCACATCCTTCTTGAAGTGTGGGGCCCAAAACTGGACACAGTACTCCAGATGAGGCCTCACCAATGTCGAATAGAGGGGAACGATCACGTCCCTCGATCTGCTCGCTATGCCCCTACTTATACATCCCAAAATGCCATTGGCCTTCTTGGCAACAAGGGCACACTGCTGACTCATATCCAGCTTCTCGTCCACTGTCACCCCTAGGTCCTTTTCCGCAGAACTGCTGCCTAGCCATTCGGTCCCTAGTCTGTAGCTGTGCATTGGGTTCTTCCGTCCTAAGTGCAGGACCCTGCACTTATCCTTATTGAACCTCATCAGATTTCTTTTGGCCCAATCCTCCAATTTGTCTAGGTCCTTCTGTATCCTATCCCTCCCCTCCAGCGTATCTACCACTCCTCCCAGTTTAGTATCATCCGCAAATTTGCTGAGAGTGCAATCCACACCATCCTCCAGATCATTTATGAAGATATTGAACAAAACCGGCCCCAGGACCGACCCTTGGGGCACTCCACTTGATACCGGCTGCCAACTAGACATGGAGCCATTGATCACTACCCGTTGAGCCCGACAATCTAGCCAGCTTTCTACCCACCTTGTAGTGCATTCATCCAGCCCATACTTCCTTAACTTGCTGACAAGAATACTGTGGGAGACCGTGTCAAAAGCTTTGCTAAAGTCAAGAAACAATACATCCATTGCTTTCCCTTCATCCACAGAACCAGTAATCTCATCATAGAAGGCGATTAGATTAGTCAGGCATGACCTTCCCTTGGTGAATCCATGCTGGCTGTTCCTGATCACTTTCCTCTCATGCAAGTGCTTCAGGATTGATTCTTTGAGGACCTGCTCCATGATTTTTCCAGGGACTGAAGTGAGGCTGACTGGCCTGTAGTTCCCAGGATCCTCCTTCTTCCCTTTTTTAAAGATTGGCACTACATTAGCCTTTTTCCAGTCATCCGGGACTTCCCCGGTTCGCCACGAGTTTTCAAAGATAATGGCCAATGGCTCTGCAATCACAGCCGCCAGTTCCTTCAGCACTCTCGGATGCAACTCGTCCGGCCCCATGGACTTGTGCACGTCCAGCTTTTCTAAAAAGTCCCTAACCACCTCTATCTCCACAGAGGGCTGGCCATCTCTTCCCCATTTTGTGATGCCCAGCGTAGCAGTCTGGGAGCTGACCTTGTTAGTGAAAACAGAGGCAAAAAAAGCATTGAGTACATTAGCTTTTTCCACATCCTCTGTCACTAGTTTGCCTCCCTCATTCAGTAAGGGGCCCACACATTCCTTGGCTTTCTTCTTGTTGCCAACATACCTGAAGAAACCCTTCTTGTTACTCTTGACATCTCTGGCTAGCTGCAGCTCCAGGTGCGATTTGGCCCTCCTGATAACATTCCTACATGCCCGAGCAATATTTTTATACTCTTCCCTGGTCATATGTCCAACCTTCCACTTCTTGTAAGCTTCTTTTTTATGTTTAAGATCCGCTAAGATTTCACCATTAAGCCAAGCTGGTCGCCTGCCATATTTACTATTCTTTCGACTCATCGGGACGGTTTGTCCCTGTAACCTCAACAGGGATTCCTTGAAATACAGCCAGCTCTCCTGGACTCCTTTCCCCTTCAAGTTAGTCCCCCAGGGGATCCTGGCCATCCGTTCCCTGAGGGAGTCGAAGTCTGCTTTCCTGAAGTCCAGGGTCCATATCCTGCTGCTTACCTTTCTTCCCTGTGTCAGGATCCTGAACTCAACCAACTCATGGTCACTGCCCCCCAGATTCCCATCCACTTTTGCTTCCCCCACTAATTCTACCCGGTTTGTGAGCAGCAGGTCAAGAAAAGCGCCCCCCCTAGTTGGCTCCTCGAGCACTTGCGCCAGGAAATTGTCCCCTACGCTTTCCAAAAACTTCCTGGATTGTCTATGCACCGCTGTATTGCTCTCCCAGCAGATATCAGGAAAATTAAAGTCACCCATGAGAATCAGGGCATGCGATCCAGTAGCTTCCGTGAGCTGCCGGAAGAAAGCCTCATCTACCTCATCCCCCTGGTCCGGTGGTCTATAGCAGACTCCCACCACTACATCACTCTTGTTGCACACACTTCTAAACTTAATCCAGAGACACTCAGGTTTTTCTGCAGTTTCGTACCGGAGCTCTGAGCAGTCATACTGCTCCCTTACATACAGTGCTACTCCCCCACCTTTTCTGCCCTGCCTGTCCTTCCTGAACTGTTTATAACCATCCATGACAGTACTCCAGTCATGTGAGTTATCCCACCAAGTCTCTGTTATTCCAATCACGTCATAGTTCCTTGACATCACCAGGACCTCCAGTTCTCCCTGCTTGTTTCCAAGGCTTTGTGCATTTGTATATAAGCACTTGAGATAACCTGTTGATCGCCCCTCATTCCCAGTATGAGGCAGGAGCCCTCCCCTCACAGACATTCCTGCCTGTGCTTCCTCCCGGTATCCCGCTTTCCCACTTACCTCAGGGCTTTGGTCTCCTTCCCCCGGTGAACCTAGTTTAAAGCCCTCCTCACTAGGTTAGCCAGCCTGCTCGCGAAGATGCTCTTCCCTCTCTTCGTTAAGTGGAGCCCGTCTCTGCCTAGCACTCCTTCTTGGAACACCATCCCATGGTCGAAGAATCCAAAGCCTTCTCTCCGACACCATCTGCGTAGCCATTCGTTGACTTCCACGATTCGACGCTCCCTACCTAGGCCTTTTCCTTCCACGGGGAGGATGGACGAGAACACCACTTGCACCTCCAACTCCTTTATCCTTCTTCCTAGAGCCACATAGTCCGCAGTGATCCGCTCAAGGTCATTCTTGGCAGTATCATTGGTGCCCACGTGGAGAAGCAGGAAGGGGTAGCGATCCGAGGGCTTGATGAGTCTCGGCAGTCTCTCCGTCACATCGCGAATCTTAGCCCCCGGCAAGCAGCAGACTTCTCGGTTTTCCCGGTCAGGGCGGCAGATAGATGACTCAGTCCCCCGGAGGAGCGAGTCCCCGACCACCACCACCCGCCTTCTCCTCTTGGGAGTGGTGGTCGTGGAACTCCCAACCTCAGGACAGCGCATCTCATGCCTTCCAACCAGCGGAGTCTCCTTCTGCTTTCTCGCCCCAGACATATCATCTGGTCCGCTCCCCGCAACGATACCTGTGGAGAGAACATGAAAGCGGTTAGTTACCTGTGTCTGTGTTACTGGAACCCGGACATTCCGCTTACCTCTTCTGGAGGTCACATGTTGCCAAGCTTCTTCACTGGCCTCTTGGCTCCTCTGTGCAACCTGCTCTGTATCTGTAGAGCTTTGTGCCCCTAGAAGCCTATCCTGAGTTTTGTCCAGAAAATCCTCAGTTTCCCGTATGCAACGCAGGGTCGTTATCTGTTGCTCCAGACCTTCAATCTTCTCTTCCAATATGGAGACCAGCTTGCACTTTGTACAGACAAAGTCGCTTCTGTCCTGTGGAAGAAAGACAAACATGGCACAACCAGTGCAGGTCACAACAGCTGAACCCCCCCCTTCCATATCACCTTCCTACTATGAGCTTCCTGTCCTTAAGTTCAGCCTGTCCTTAAGTGACTTACTGAATCAGGGCCTGTGATGATGTTTAACTATGAACTCTCTCTGCAGCGAGGAGATCTGTATATGGTTTCCCAAACCCTAGGTATATTACAAACTAATCAGTGCCCCTTACTATGGCCAGAACACCTGGACTTGAGTAATGAAAAGGATTAAGTTCACCATAGCTGTCTAATCTAGATAGTTGTGCTTTTCCTTTTGTTCTTTCCTTTGGGGTTATTTTTGGAAGAGCAGTGGGCTTGGGCTTTTGCTGCTTGAAATTCAAAGTGGAAAGCTTGCTTGTGTTTTTTAAAAGGCCTCTCTTTAAGGCTTGCTTTCTGAAGCCATGCAGCACCTTATAAATGTTTCATCAGAAAGGAGCTCCTCTACAGAGCCCCTTGCACTTTCCAGTCTGTCACATTAACGAGGCCAGACTGCAGGTTTTTAAAAATGGAAAATACCTTGTGGAGGAAAGAACTGGATTAGGAATTATTTATGCAAAAGCGATGCAGAGCTAATGGGAGAGGATGAAGTTCTCCCAATCCAGGATTTCACTAGCATTAGGATTCTGAGACCAATCTGAGACACCTTGAGCCTGATTGCAGAAGTGACAAGCACCCGTAACTCCCACTGGCGTCAGCTGGAGTTATGAGTATACAGCACGTCTACAAATCTGACCCTTGGTCTCTCAAATTGGGCCCCTAAAAATGGAGGCACCCAATATCTGAAGCTGCTTTTGAAAAAAGCTGGGCCATATTCACTCTGTTTGGGGCTCAAATGCAAGTGCTTTCAACATTTCCTTTGTGTATGTTTTCTGGGCAAAGCAGGGTTGTGGGACAATCAAACTTTTAAGAATGAGTTTTGGCTTCTGGCTACCAAGTGGTAGCCAGCCACACTTAACCAGTTAGAGTCCCTCATTTTCAGTAAACTCCTAGCCCCATTGAATTCAATGGGACTAGGATTTCACCCTTAGGAGTTGGACTTGCTCCTCAGTGGAATTCCACGAAGGATGAATTTGTTCCACTATGTGTATGTAGCACATATAATTGTAGTGGGGGACACAAACTGTCTGGGAGTCTTGTGGTCAATACAGGGCTGCTACCAAGTGTGTTTTTCCTAGGAGTGGCTTGACCATGGGACCCAGGCAGGAGAACCACTGATAACTAGTAAGGCTTCCTTCCTCCTCGCACTCAGAACTTCAACTGTCCTGGCTGGTGGTATATTTACATCTTGTCCTGTGTTGTGTAAATTGTGGCTACAGCCCTATGACTACATACAACAGATCTAACAGAAGAGCTAAAACAAATAAGAACCCAAGTGCTTCACAGGCTGCACGTTTGCTATCGCTAACCTCACACATGCTGGAATGCAGCTGTCTCTGAGGTTGAACACAGACACCATTATGAGCCAACACCACTCCAGGTAAGATTTTAAGGAGGGAAGATGAGAAAAATGGATGATTTTGGGGTGAAGGCAATAAACTGGGAATCAGAAAGTCTAGGTTCTGTTCTTGTCCCTGCCGGCTCATGTACTTAAAGTTAAGCATGTGCTTAAGTGCTCTGCTGACTCAGGGCCTTAACCAGTCTCTCAGTTTGCCTCTGCAGAAACGGAATGATCCCTACCACATATGTCCAGAATATTAAAAGACCTCATCACCCACAATCAGTGCTAGATTTTTCCAAAGAACTCAGCTCTCATTTAGCCAACAAAATAAGTGAACAGATTTACAAAAGAGTTTAGCACACTGGATACTGAGTTCCTTTGAAAATCTGGCCATAAGTGTCACAATGGGAGATTCTGAGTGCTGGGAACCTTTGAGAATCTGATCCTTATTTACGTGCCTCAATGAAAGATGAGCTCTTATGAAAAACTGACCCCCAACTATGGGTGTGGAGCAGTCAAAAATCTGGCCTTCCGCTCTTGAAAATCTGGCCCCATAATACAGGAGGATTGTGAGGATAAATAATTAATGCAAATGAGGTGCTGGGATAATATAGAAAAAGCTGTAAATAAGTAAGGAATAGCTTCTTGAGTTGAAACTTGAGCGGGAATGTCAAATAGGCAGAATGTAATTACCCATTAGAATTATGCCACAACACATGCAGGACTTGAGGTATTGCAAGTTGCAGGCAGCCATTTCATTGGCATGCCATTTAAAAAGCATTAAAATATTAAAGGACAGGCTTTTAATAAAGAGGAGAAGCACATTGTGAATCTGTAATGCTGGGTTTATGGTGAGAAAGCGTAAAGCGTATTTAAAACCTGCTCCTGCAAACTTCACCTGAATATTCATGTGTTGTCAGCTGGTTTTACATTTGCCAGATGACACTGAAAAATGAAAGGAGATGGAAATGAAATCTATGAAAGCAAAAAGCATGTTGCTAGCTCTCAGTTGTTCCTTCCTATAAGAGTTTTTGAGGGACTTTCATGACTTCTAAGTTGCTAGGAAACAGAATCTGTACAAGAATAATGAAAATACGGTGACCTCAAGCAATCATTTAGTTCTGTTTTTATTGTATATTTCCTAGAAGGCAAAAAGATGAGACACAGAGGCTCATTTATGCTCATTCTACACCTCAGTGGAGTTACACCTGATTTACACCAGTGCGTGAGAGAGGATAATCAGGCTGTGTCAGTTCTATGCTTTATTCCTCACTCATCTGTTCAGATCAGGCAGATATTTCTTAGGTTCTCTCTTCTCACCTACTTCTCAGGTATTTTTGGCATTTTCTTTCATTTTCTCAACAGTTTCTCAAATGTGCTGCAAGATTTTGGCCTGATCCTGCAAGTCTTCTTTACCATGTCTTCACTGGGACCTCTGTGTGCTGTAGCAGAGGGCCTGCAGGATCTGGCCCTCTCTGAGATGTAGTGATTATAGCTTCATGGTCCACGGATGATGTCTTTCACTTTGTTTTTGCAATGTTTATCACACAATATTGGAACGTAACAAATAATGGGCCAGATAGTCCTCTGGGGTAGCTCTGATGAAGTTAATGAAGCTACCCCAATTGACATCAGTGGAGGATCTGGTCCATTCAATTATCCTCTTCCAAGTACTCCAGTTGCACACTCTCTTAGCACAGCACTGCAAGCGTATGGAAACCATGATAATTCTAGGGCTGTTATGCAATTTAAAAAATTAATAATTATTAATCGTGCGATTAACAATTAATTGTGATTAATCGCACTGTTAAACAATAATAGAAAACAATTTATTTAAATATTTTTGGATGTTTTCTACATTTCCAAATATATAGATTTCAATTACAAAATAGACTACAAAGTGTACAGTGCTCACGCTGGCATATAACTCTTGGAGATGAGACTTCAAGACAAGCACAAAAAATAAAATTATAAGAATTGGAAACACAACCTTCTTAGGCTGGAAGTCAGGTTCTTTCTTGAGATTTTTGAGGGTTCTTTGTCCTGGTTTCATCCAAGTGAGAAATTCCAAAAAAGTAGCTATTCTCATGGTATTTTCACATTTCTGCTTCCAGCTTGAATGTTGAGTGTAATAGCATGTGGTATACGCATTTACATTAATCATATTAAGGATGTTTATGCTAATCATTCCTGAACCACTCTCTACTGGAGGGTGTGGCTTCCTCTTTGCTGGCCAGGCTTAAGTCTGTGGTTAGAAAGAGCAAATGGAAATAAAAATATATTCCCAACAAGGGTATGCTTGTGTGCTTAAATAAGACTGAAAACATTACAGGCCAAGGTGCCCTGGAGAATAAAGAAGTTATTTGAACTTTAAACCTCGAAGCACAATTGTGTTCATTTTAATTTGAGGCTTTGATGAAAGGTCCAATCATTTTCTGTTTCATCCTAACTCTGGAAACTGTCTGGTTTCAGTGTTAAATTCCTGTGCTATGCAGTGGGATGTGGGAGCATTTATTAGGGTTGGGACATTTGTCTTAAGTAAGTCCACAACCAACCACCCTGCTTAGTAGGGCTGGGAATTAATAGAGGAAGTTGGGCCATGTGGAGTTTGAGGTCTAGGAGAGAACAAGCTGGGGAGTTGGTGCAGGGATATGGGTGAACAGAGGAGGACAGAGCCAATAATAGGGAGTCAATTTGCAACAATTTCTGGGAAGAAATGCATGGAGAGTGAGCAGGAAGAGGGTCAAGTCTCTAGTCGGATCTAAGGAGGAATCCACAGACGTAAGGAGGGTTGGCAGAATTTGCGGTCAAATTCAATGCTGACATAAGCAAGTGCAATTCCTTGTCTTCTACAGAGTTGCATCTATTGATGTCCTCAGTAAGATACATCCTTTTTGGGAAAGAGGCAGGGCTGAGGCAAATTTATTCCTCATCAGTTCCTTAGTTCTAGGGCATAAATACAGACTTAAAAATATACCCTACCTTTTATTACTCACTGATTATGACTCAACTTTCACTGGTGCCAGCAGCCATTTTAACCCCTGGAAACAGCATGCAGCAGAAGCAGTACAAAAGAGAGCCAAGTAACAAGATGAGATTACTGATTCATGCTGTGGCTATGTCATCACTTCAGAGCTACTTCCCATCGCTTGGTGCTATCTAAAGAAAGACACCGTTCATTGTCCCTTGCTAAGCAGCTCATGGTTTGTTCTATGTGTTTCAAGGAGAAGATGAATAATAAATTTCGGGTTGTAAATAACAGACCTAATACATTGCACTCAAAGAGGCACTAGTCAGTCTCCCTCCTGCCCTGCTTCTCTGCCTCCTCATCTCTTCCGATTTATTCAGAAATAAGAGTACATTCTGTCACGTGCATATGGGAATGAGAACAAACCATATTCCAAAGCAAAATGCTCCACTGCATACACTTCTCCCCCTGGGGAGAGGATGTGAGAACAAACACGGTGACAGATGTTAGTCACGTTGCTGAGAGAACCACTGGAAGGTGCTTAGATACTACGGTGATGAATGCAGCATAGGAACTGATGTAGAATAGACGAGACCATGTGACATAAAACGAGTAGTATTTTCTAAAATCTTCAAACTAGACACTTAAATCATCTTAAAAGAGAGAGGAAAAGTAGTTTTATTTTTACATTATAACAAAGCTCATCCTTAAACTGTCCATTCATGATGTCTCTCATAAGAGTCCCATATGCTGGATTCTAACCTTCTGTATAATAATATTACTACGACTCATTTTCAGTTCTATGGTAGTGTGTAGTACCATTCATCAGAGAAGCTCAAAAAGCTTTACCGACACTGATTCATTCTCACAGACCTGTAAGAGAGAGGTGTTATTGTACCCACTTTGATGATGGGGAAACTGAGGAACAAAAATTGCAGCGATGTACCCAAGATCACCCAGTAAGTCAGTGGAAGACCTGGGATAAGAAGACAGCAGTCTTGTCTCCTAGAGTCTGACTCTAACCATTAGAGATGTTAGGTAAAGCTGGTCAGAGAAACTCTGAGAGAACCGTATTCCATCAGAACATGCAGTTCTGTCAAAATTGAAATGCTTCATGAAATCAGGTTGACTTTGCTGGCACTCTCTTTTGGAAAAAGACGAGGGAGGGAGGGAGGGGAAGAGTTCTGACAACACCAAAACATCCCATTCTGACATTTTTGGACTGAAACATTTCCATTTTTCATTTTGAAATGACTTTTCATTTCCATTTTTTTAGTTTGTTATAATACAAAATAAAACATTTTTGAAAACAAACCAAAATGCTATGAGAAAATCTAGCCTATAGTTGGGCTTTTAGCAAGGTTATTTTTGTATATTAATGTGGGAAATTTAAATGTTTTCATATCTCCCTGATTATTCCCTGGAACCAGCTGTGGGAGCCAGAATGGCTGCCTAGACCCACAGTCCCAACACACTGCAGTGCTCTGCTCAGCGGACCTTGTTCCAACTTGGCTGCTTATCACCTCTTATACAAGGGAGAAGATTGTCTAAAAAAGATACATGAGGCAGCCAATATGCAAGACACAGAAATAAAGATGAGTCAAATATAGATGTGGTTCAGTTACTGATGGATTTATAGCATACAACCCTCCCAAAACTTTCAACTTTTACTTTTCTTTCTGAGAGTATCTGAAAGTTCTGTTTAATAAGTCTATGTGTGTGTGTATGTGCATGTTACTGAGTGTTACACAGACTTCTGCACTTAGGGGAAAAAATGCTACAGCATTCTCCACTATAGTGAGAACTTTACCACATTGATTTGGACAAATAAGGTTTGAAAAAAGCTGTTTTTTCTCTAATCGCCAGAAATTTGCCCATCTCTTAACACAAGTTCAAAGCAACGTGTATAGGGCTTAGAAAAGGAAATAGATAGCCCATCAACCTGAAAAGCATAGAGAATGAGAAAGAGGAATGGGGTGAAAAAGGGATTTGGGGCGGGTAGAAAGTACAGAAAGAAATAACACACAGAGGTGTGATGGTGCCACTAGCAGTAATATGTCTACTCTCCTCTTGCATTGCCTTCCCATTATTTCATCCTTCAGGACTACTCCTAGGATTAGTCTGCTCATTCACCAAACGGAGCCACAGACTGGGCAAGCAAAAGGCAAAGGCAGATGCAGTAAAGTGTCCAAGGAGGCCCCAGGATCAAACTACCTGTGCTCATGTATTTAGGACACTATTCAGAACTCAGGAGGGGAACTTTGGCCACATCATTGAGTGACGTGAAAGGAGATAAAGGCAAAAAAGAAAATTAAAAAGCTTTTGTTCTCCTAAGTGGTAGGGACTTGATCCTGCCATGTGCCTAGCACTTTAGTCCAGTCCATCCAAGTACTTAAGCATGCGTGGTCCCACAGAAGTCGCTTCAATACAAATAATAATGAAAGCTGAACAGCAACCAGTCAGCCTAAGCCCATGTCTAGAGTAGGAGCACTATACTGGCATAGGAATACCGTTATACTATACTTGCAAAGCACTCCTGCAATGGTCAGAGCTATACAGCAAAGCTATGCTTTGTACTAGTATAGCTAGACAACCCCGATTCCCACCCCCACCCCGAACAAAACAAGCTGCCCCAGTAAAAGCACAACTTTGCCAGTACAGCTGTAATCCCTACACTAGGGACTTCTCTGCGGCCCAGCTGTGTCAGATAGAGATCACACCTCTTAACACGAGTGCCTGACAGCTATGCTGACAAAAATCTATAGTGTAGACACGGGCTTAGTCACACATCTCAAATATGTTGACATTTAATTTAAATAGGCAGCTCTTATATGAAAATATACCACTTAAACCAGAACATTTGAGATAATCAAGTAGAGTTTATAGCCGATTATTTTTAAACACATTATTAAGGTACATTAACAGTCTAACTAAATCTAAATTAAATGTGTATTTGGGAAGCTGACTTGAAGGGGTTGCCCAAAATGTTTGGATGAATCATCATTAATTACAATCTCCTTTATTTCATCCAAACAGCTGCACTATCACACGTGCAGGATTTATACAGTGTATTGTTACAGACTTTGATTCAGCAAGGTATTAGAACACGTGTGTTTAACTTTGAGCAGACTCATTGGCTTTTACAGGATGTGACACACATTTAGTTAGACTCTTATTGTACCTTAATAAAATAATAATAAATTGTTAAAAACCTTATTTATGGAAGTTTAATTATAGTATGAGGTATTTAAAAATAATCTATTACAAACTCTACGTGATTATCCCAGATGCTCTGGTATTCTATTTTCATATAAGAGCTGCCTATTAAAATTAAAAACCTTGCTGAATCCAGGCCATAGTTCCGAGTAAATGTCAAGAATGCTCAGATGTCATCAGCAGTACCAGCTTTGGTGTGTACTTTAATAAACAAAGCATAAGCAAATTCTCAATGATATATGCAATTAGTGGCAGCGACAGCTGCTGAACTGATAGCCCTGGAGAGTGAGGTCTTCATACACAACATACATATTGTATGAGAAATGCCAGAGCAAGCTGCACCATGTGGCAACTGCTACTACCCTTGGAGGGATCCTCGGAATGGGTGAGAGGCGAGTTCTGTCTTCATACCAGTGGAAGCCTTGGGCTCTCTATTGAAAGTGCCAACTCGTGCTTGTCATGGTTGCTTTTTGTTCAGTAGTTTGGATTGTTCTCTTCTAGAGAAGGGACTACACTGAAACCCTGGGTCAGAGTTGGTGTCTCAAACCAGTCTTTACAAGGGGCTGAATCAAAACACCATGAGCTTCAGGAAGGGTCAGATTTAGAGCTGGACTTCAAACTCCCAAGGTGACGGCCAGCTCAGGGTCACACCAGTCTCCTGGAGCAGATTAGAACAGCCTGATCTGTGCCAGCTGCCAACGTTCCCCAAGAATCATAAGAGCAGCCAAGGATCTCTGGGGCATAGAGATACTTTGCCCATGTCCCTTTTCTCATAAACTAGGGGCCCCATGCTGTGGGAACCCTTCCTAGCTAATTATACCAGCTTCGAGCAACTTTGGATCAAGAGACTATCACAAAGCTGCCCTAAATGGACAGGAACATTTGGCCTATGAAGTTCAGATCTGAGGTTGTGGTTCCAGCCTATTTCTAATATCTACTTGAAACTTGACTGAGCTTCAGCAACTCACTTTATGTAAACCATCAAACAACCATCAGACACAGGGCTGGCCTTACCATGAGGCGAACTGAGGCAGCTGCCTCAGGTGCCAGACTGGGGGTGGGGGGGTGGGGTGCCACTGGGACCCAGAGTGTAGAAAATTGTGTCTGCTGCTGGTGCATATGGATTCTCTCTGTTCTTAGATGCACAGAGATGGTGGAGTGCTGTGTTGGAGGAAGGAGGGCACAAGAGACATAACAGGCTGGCAGGAGAAAAGGTGAGAGGGAATAACAGAAAGCAGCAGGAGCTGCAGGGAGAGAGAGGAGGAGGAGGAGCCTCTTATGTACCTCTCTAGCACCCCGAGGAGCCTGGACTGATTAACACCAGCTTCTCAGGGTGCTTCCTGCTTCCTGCTGCTTCCCTGAATCCACTTGAGGAGAACAGGCAGTGAACTGAAGTAGTAGGAGCCAGTTAGGCCCTTAAGACACTGATATCTTCCCTCTTTCAGGCCCTGCTACCAGCCTGCTTATTTGTCCCCTTCAATTGAGTGTTGAGAGCCACTATGACCGGGATATCATACAGGAAGATCTGGATGATCTTGTAAACTGGAGTAATAGTAATAGAATGAAATTTAATAGTGAAAAGTGCAAGGTCATGCATTTAAGGATTAATAACAAGAATTTTTGTTATAAACTGGGGACGCATCACTTGGAAGTAACAGAGGAGGAGCAGAACCTCAGAGTATTGGTTGATCACAGGATGACTATGAGCCGCCAATGTGATATGGCCGTGAAAAAAGCTAATGTGGTCTTGGGATGCATCAGGTGAGGTATTTCCAGTAGAGATAAGGAGGTGTTCGTACTGTTATACAAGGCACTGGTGAGACCTCATCTGGAATATTGTGTGCAGTTCTGGTCTGCCATGTTTAAGAAGGATGAATTCAAACTGGAACAGGTACAGAGAAGGGCTACTAGGATGATCCGAGGAATGGAAAACCTGTTTTATGAAAAGAGACTCAAAGAGCTTGGCTTGTTTAGCCTAACCAAAAGAAGGCTGAGAGGAGATATGATTTCTATCTATAAATATATCAGAGGGATAAATACCACAGAGGGAGAAGAATTATTTAAGCTCACTACCAATGTGGACTCAAGAACAAATGGATATAAACTGGCCATCATGAAGTTTAGACTTGAAATTAGACAAAGGGTTCTAACCATCAGAGGAGTGAAGTTCTGGAACAGCCTTCCAAGGGAAGCAGTGGGGACAAAAGACATATCTGGCTTCAAGACTAAGCTTGAGAAGTTTATGGAGGAGATGATATAATGGGATTGCCTAATTTTGGCAATTAATTGATCTTCGACTATTATCGGTAGATATGCCCAATGGCCTGTGATGGGATGATGGGGTGGGATCTGAGTTACTACAGAAAATTCTTTCCTGGGTGTCCAGCTGCTGAGTCTTGCCCACATGCTCAGGGTTCAGCTGATCGCCATATTTGGGGTCGGGAAGGAATTTTCCTCCAGGGCAGATTGGCAGAGGCCATGGGGGTTTTTCGCCTTCCTCTACAGTGTGGGGCATGGGTCACTTGCTGAAAGATTCTCTGACCTTGAAGTCTTTAAACCATGATTTGAGGAGTTCAATAGCTCAGACATAAATCAGAGGTTTGTTACAGGAGTTGGTGGGTGATATTCTGTGACCTACGTTGTGCAGGAGGTCAGACTAGATGATCATAATGATCCCTTCTGACTTTAAAATCTATGATTCTATAGCTGGCACAGAACAGCAGTCATGAGTGAAAGAAGGTAATGCCCTTTCTGGGGCAGCATTCAGAAAAACCAAGCAAGCAAAGGAAGCTTTTCTATCTAAGCAGGAAGGCGCTCTCCTGAGATACATGGACACAAATGTTCACGGTGAGCCTTCCATCCCCAGTCAGGATGTGAGTGGTGAGGCGATGCCTGATCTTCCAGTTAGTCAGAGTGCAGATGACCTGGCAGCTACTGCAGGTATCCATATCTCCATCTCAAATGGATGTAACCATGCACATTCCTGAAGAAAAGTGTAGATCAGAGAAGAGTGTGGTGGAGGAGCAAGAACAGCTGCTGCTGAGTTTAGTTCCTTAAGTCTAGATGATCCAGGACCGTGGACACACTTGAGCAGTAGCCTGAGGGACTTCCTTGTACTGCATGGGCCACAGCAAGTGAAAAACTTCATATTCCCCAAAGACAATGAAAATAGAAGTTTCCATCCAACACATTACTGGCGTGAAATCCCCAATGGTGACAAAGTGGAGAGGCCATGGCTCATGTACTCAAAACCCCAGAATGCTGCATACTGTTTTTATTGCAAACTCTTCCAGTCTAATGTTCCAGCCACATTGGGTTTTACAGGAACAAAGGACTGGAAAAATCTGGCTAGAAATCTGGCATGGCATGAGAAGGCAGCAAATCATCAGAGAGCATTCCATGGGTGGAAAGAGCTTGAGATGAGACTAAGGTGAAAAGCCACCATAGATGATCAGCCTCAAGAGAAGATTGCATCAGAGTCTCTTTATTAGGAAAATGTTCTGAAAAGGCTCATTGCCATTGTGAGAATGCTTGCTACCCAAAACCTAGCACTGTGTGGCACTTCAGATCAGCTGTATGTGCCAAACAATGGAAACTTCTTTAAAATTGTGGAGCTGATGGCTGAGTTTGATGCTGTACTCCAGGAGCATCTAAGAAGAGTCACCACCCAAGAAATGTACACACACCACTACCTTGGAAAAACAATTCAAAATGAGATCACACAGTTACTGGCAATAAAAGTCAAACAGAAGATTGTGGCAGATCTGAAGTCAGCAAGCTATTACGCTGTTATTCTGGACTGCACACCTGACATCAGCCATACGGAACAAATTACTTGAATGGTGTGTTTTGTAACAACAAAAGAACCCAGTGAAAATGTTCCTGCAATGGTGACGGTCAGAGAGCATTTTCTAGGATTTATTGACACTGATGATTCTACAGGAGCTGGTATGACAAATGTGCTTCTTAAAAAGCTGGAAGATAACGGGAATTGCAATAGCTGACATGAGAGGTCAGGGCTATGATAATGGTGCCAACATGAGAAGAAAGAACAGAAGAGTGCAGACACAGATCCGAGAGTTAAATTCTCTAGCTTTTTTTGTCCCATGCAGTTCTCATTCATTGAACTTGGTGGTCAGTGATGCAGCATCAGCTTCTAGTGAGGCTGTTGAATTTTTAATGTAATTCAAAGCATCTATGTATTTGTCTCTGCATCAACTCATCGATGGCAAATTTTGAAGCAACATCTGGGAACATCCTCTCTGACACTGAAACCACTCAGTGCCACACGATGGGAAAGTTGAGTGGAAGCGATAAAGCCTATCAAACACCAAATTGGGATGATAGAGGATGCCGTAGTAGCCCTTATGGAGGATAATGCTATGAGAGGAACTTTTGTGGGAGAACAGTGACAGAGGGAAATGGAATCACCAGAAACATACATAACTTCAAATTTCTGTGTGGCTTAGTGTTGTGGCATGACATACTGTTTGAAATAAATGTTGTAAGCAAGAGACTGCAGGGTGTTGACCTTGATATATCTGGAGCAATGGAATAACTGGACAAAGCAAAGTCATACCTACACTCTTGCCGGTCAGATGAGGGATTTCAAAATGTTCTGAAGAGTGCACAGAAGCTGGCAGAGGAACTTTACACTGAAGCTATTTTCCCACCCATTCAAGAATACAAGAGTCACTGAAGAAGATGACATTTTGATTACGAGGCACGGGATAATCCCATAAGAGAGCCCAAACAACAATTCAAAGTTGAATTCTTTAACCAGGTGCTAGATTGTGCAATACAGTCAGTTGATGAACGTTTCATGCAGCTCAAGGAACACAGAAGTATATTTGGGATGTTGTATGATATTCCAAAACTCCTCACTATACCTGAAGAAGACCTACACCAGCAATGCAGGGCACTAGGGACAGTGTTGACTCATGATGACATGTGCGATATTGATGCGAGTGATTTAGGTGATGAACTGAATGCCCTTTCAAGATACATTTCAGCAGGATCAACTCCAAAGGCTGTTCTGGAATATATGTGCACAAATAAGATGACCACCCTCTTTCCAAATGCTTTTGTTACTCTGCGCATACTTCTACCACTTCCTGTTACAGTTGCCAGTGGAGAACACAGCTTCTCCAAACTGAAATTAATAAAAACACATCTATGCTCCACAATGACACAGAAGAGGCTGGTCGGCCTTGCAACCATCTCAATAGAGCATGAGCTGGCCCAGACTGTGGATCTTCAGCAGGAAGCACTTCAAATCTTTGCAACCAAGAAGGCACGGAAAGCACCACTTGGATTATTCAAACAGATAAAAATGCCAGTGTTTACTATGCAAACAAGAAAAGTTACATTTGCTGTTCAGGCATTTGAAAGTGAAGTGTTCCTTAAAATTTTTGAACAAGGCATTTTAAGTTGTTAGTTCTCCTTTATTGGGGTAGGTAGCAGAGCAGTACCATGAGAGGAGTAGAATAGGAAGAAGGCAGAATTGAGACCTTTCAAAGTTTTGGCCCAAGCGAGAGGGCATGGGGGCGTCATTTGAGCTCTCTGCCTCAGGTGCCAAAATGTTGTGAGCCGGCCCTGATCAGACAGTGGTGACTCATTGAGTGACTGAGAAAGAATTGGCCTCGTGGCAAAAGACTCCATATCCTGTTACCAATCCCCCTGCATTTTTGCTATCTCCAATGCCAGAAGGAAGAACTAGGTCTAGAAAACACATTCAGAACTCACATAAAACTTTAAATCTGAAATCTTAATTTAACTTCACTTTTCCTTTAGGTCTTACCAATTAAGAACTTTATTGAGTAATTTATGCCCTTTTATTTCACTGTATTGGGCAACATACCAGCATTTATGTTAATAGAGGAAAATACATGTAAAGTATCTCCTAATATATTTCCCTTGAAATACATGAAGATTACAGCTGCTGCAATAAACTCCTAATCTCTGAATGCTGGACTGGAAATATTTGACATTAACAGGCTGCTTTTACAAATGAAATATCCACAGAAAGGATATCGTGAAATTAAGTACTAACCTGAACTTTGTACTAGAAATTGAACTCTATTGACCCCCAAGTGGATGGTGGGTGTTTTGTGGGGGTTTTTGGTGCCATTCAGAAAAGTTCAGTGAACTTTTTTAGTTTTGCACATGCCTCTATACTTCTTGGTTTCAGCCAGAAACAGAAGCAGCAAAATACCACAAGAGGGACTGCTCTTGTGATTATTCATAACTGACTGAATCCAAGTATCGGAAATCTTTTGGGAAACTCTGATCTTTCTGTATTTTCCTGCCTGTAAAACTGCCATGGAAATCCCAGCTTCTGGAGACTGCATTCACAGAGAGACTTACATCCAGACTGGAGCATAGACTGCAAGAATATGAAGTGGTTTGGACTTTGAGAATATTTGTGTTTAAAATAACATTGAGTTCCTAACAATGTGTTGTTAATTTATCACTAATAGGCAGCCATTTTAAGATTAAGGGCCCAAACTCTCAGTCCCCTTTTCACGTGAGTTATCTCATTGTTTTTAGGACTATAGGAGTGGGTCCCCCATGTTACTGTGAAGTGACAGACAAAGCAGAGATTGAGGAGTATCACATTTTCTGTTACAACAGTTTTACATCTATGGGATTTTACTGACTTTGCTGGCCATAAAACTGGTGTAACAGAGTGTAGAATTAAGCCCAGAGTTGGGTTATTAGGCACAGCTGAAATTAGAGAATATGGTAGATTTGTACTTTATACCTACTATTAATGAGATTCACCCTTTCAAATAAAATGGGGCCCAATCCTGCACTCCTTGCTCACCTGAAACGCCCACTGAAGTGAGCATGAGTTGTGTGTACATTAGGAATGCAAGATTTTCTTCTTTTCTTCTCTTACATATTGTTCTGCTTCCACTAATCATGCCCCAGGAGAACACGGCAGTAGAACACAACTTGACCAAATGTTCGCTCATTACACTGATGACTCATTGTTTTGTTTCATAGTTTTAATCCTTTAGTACTGTTACACTGAACTTACTTCTCATTTTTTGAAAGGCCATAACTAATTATCAAATTCAAGCAACATTGCCTACTGTGAATTCCTCTTTCTAAGGGACTAGATCCTTTGTCGTGATGAATGATAGTTATTAAAACTCCTCTCTTAAAAAGTGTATTCAACGATGGTCTAAAAAATGAGAAGAAAAAGCATACCACCCCCAGCCCCCTTGAGTTGTTAAGCATATAATAAGGACCATTCATCTTCTGGAAGTCTTTTGTTTGTACTATAGAGTGCAGCTTAGTTACAAGAGGCGGCTGTGTCAGAAGTGAAAAACGATACCCCCTACTTGCCCCATCATACTTTATCAGCTGATGGAAATTCAGATCTAACTAGCAGCAGAATTTTAAGAAGTGAAGGCATTTTTTTGTTTTAAAAAAATCACTTACAAATAAGAGTATCTATTTTGCCATGGAAGGACATTAAAATATATTAATAAAGATCATCTGTATACATTTGCTTTCCATAGAAGAGAAGGAGCTTGTTTAGAATTTAATTTAGGAGTATGTTTCACTTCCCCTACACATCTAGCAAACTGTAAACAACCCACTTACTTATAATAGTCCAATGAGGTCAGTTGAAAACCATCTAGTCCTTAATTCTGGTGAATTAATACATTTATCACAATGCGCCAAAGTCTATTGTGAATTCCACCAGCATGAATCCAGGGTAATTTCAAAGGAGCCAAAGAATAAATCTCTGATTACTTGTGTAACTGAGAGCAAAACTGGGTCCTTTTCTACTGGCCAGCTGGGCAAGTCACTGTCTCTCTCTGTGCCTCAGTTTCCTCATCTATAAAACAGGGATAATGATCCTGACCTGCTTTGTAAAGTACTTTGAAATCTACTGAGGAAAAGCACTAGGTAAAAACTGGATATTATTATTTTTATCATACTCATAGAAGTACTACCAAGATAAAAATTACATAGGCCCAGATTCTATTATTTTCACTTGGCTTGAATAAAACCTTAGCCCTTGAATTGACCCGGAGAAATCTTTGGGACCACCTTCCTTAAAAAATACCCAAACAAGTCTTATTTTGGGGGCCTTACCTAAACTGGCAGAACCCCTTTAAAATGTTTCCTTTTGCACTTTTAGGGAGATGATTTGAAAGACATGGTGCTCTTCCAATACTGGGAGGAATTATGTTTCTGTACTCAGAAACCTAAAAAGAGCACAGAGCAAAGCACCTAGTCACACAATTTACATAGCAAATTGTAGAAGTTTAATAATACAGCCTGATAGTACAGCTCACAATGATATTAATTCAGAAGCTCTGCTGACCTGATAACAGGCACCAAAAGGCTTTGTACACTAATATTAATTATTATTATTATTATTTATTGTTATTATGTTTAATAAATGAAAATGCAGATAAAGATGTCTTTGGATGATTTTCATAATTATATGATACTGAAGAGAGTTAGACCTGAAACACATCAGATTAGGTGGAATACACATCAAAATTAAATAATAATAAAATACTTCAGCACATTTTCACCACCTGATTGCAGTGGGCATGGGGGGGAAACCATTCAGTACCTTTCAGGCGAAACTCAGTAGCTTGCACAACCCAATTACTATTTTACTGCATCATCTTCTTTAGTTCTGTTCAGTATTTGCCAACTCCTAATGTTCAAAAATCAAGCCAGGTTCCAAAAAATCATGAGTGTGTCTTCAAAATCATGAGATGATTAAAGAATATGTGTGTGTGTGTGGGAGGGCATTATTTGCCTTCCTGTTTCTGAGCCTTTAAGGTACATGAAAATAACATTTTCAAGCTTTTTTCTGCAGCCGTGAAAACTAGATTCTCACATAAACATATATCTCTAGGTGCTGGTGCATCATGTAAAATATGAGCTATCATGAGGGTCATGATAAAATCACTGCTTTTGTGAGTTACATTTTAAAGACCTGCTATGCTGTTCCAAATAGAGCTCACAGATTTTTTTTCTCCCCCCAGTGAAATTTTTTTACTTTTAATTCTAGTGTACGTAATGTCTTTGAGTCAAACCTGAGGTCTTTACTTGGTTAAACTCCTATAGATTTTAATGGAAGTTTTGCCTGGGTAAGGATTGAGGAAAGACTGAGTGAGGCGCTCATGATTTGGGCCATTATGCATATGTCAAATATCCACTAAGTCAAGTTAACATAACACATTTATCTTCATGAGTGTGGAGAGGTCATCAGCCTAACAGGCTGTGACATTCATCTGTAATTGAAAGATTAAAATGCCCACGCTAGCCTCTATTTGCTGTAATTGATTGGCTTTTCTATTTATAACTCACGCCAATGGCTCTGCGTTCAGAAATGACATTTAATAACGGGGCGACTGTTGCCCAGGAATCTAATTTTTAGGTGCTTGTCAGACCTGCTCTTATAACTGATCTGTGTGCCAGAGCCCTGAGCCTGCTGTTTCAGTGTGGCATTGGAGGACTGCAATAGCTGCTGAAGTGGGAAACTGACAATTCTGGTCATGGACTACCACTTTGTTGTGTAGCTTTTGCAGCTGCACAGTAAGTGTCTCTGATGCACAGCATTAGATTTCTCACTGAAAACTGTGTTAATTACTCAAACACCATACTCTATGTTAGACACCTTAATGCATCCAGGCCTGCTTCGTGTACAGCATCAGCTCTGTACACAGCATTAGTCCGTGTATGTTGTGTGTACAGCATTGGCTGCCTGCACACCATTAACTCAGGTCTTCTTTGATCCACTTTAATACTTGCAGAATAATCTAGCTCTCAGATTCATCCCCTGATGTCAGGTGGGGTCATTATCCTGTTTGAATGTTTTATACAAGCTTGCCATCTTTAGACTGGGTATGTAGCAAGATTCCAGGTTGTGGTTGGGGTTTTGTTTTTCTCTCTCTTACTTGCTTTCTCTTTAGAGTTTCCTGCTCTGCATGCTAAGTTCAAGTAGACGACCTATGTATATTTTTATTTTTGAAACTTAAGAGCTGGGATCCCAGTGAGTAAGGCGTTGCTGGAAGTTAAAGCTGTACAGTACCGAACAAAGTGTTTTAGGTAATTTGATACCATGAATAAACTGTTCCCGTTCTTGTACAATTGTAACACTCGATAGTGGGAGTTATCTGGTTCATTTCACGCACGTAATGCTATAAATTTAAATATGAGGTGCAATAAGATGATGATGAAAATGAAATGTCATATCCAGGTGCTTGCTCTCTGCTCAGAACTTACTGCTATGTGATATTTAGCCAGCATGATAAACACTCAGGACTCCACTGTGCCATTATGGGGTGGAGGGATAGCATGGAGGTACACCAGCCCAGTGAGAGCACCTGAGGTACTTTGCCTCACAGAAACTGAATGCCTCCAGGAGAGCCCCAGTGCACAGGAGAGAGTGTGGGCACTGCTACACACCTTTAAGGGATGCAGTGTACTCTCTCTCCCCCTGACATGAGAGTGGTCAACTCCATGGTTGTGCATAGTGGTGGAGCCATGACTTTGCCAACTCTGTGCCCCTCCCTTGAAGTGCCTCATACAGCTCTGCAACTAACTAGTTTTTGTGTTCGCTGACCTTTCTGAAAAGTTAAAAAAAAAAAAAAAAAAAAGTTTCATTTTGGTTGAATGAACATTTTGTTTGACATGAAATGAAACATTTCCTGTCATGTTCAAGCTTCATTAAATGTTTTTTATAAACAAAACTTGGAGAAGGAAAGGCAAATCCCCAAATTCCTGTAGTTGTGTAAAGACTCCTCTTCCTTTGGCATAAGACCTTACAATCAGATTTTGGTTTGTACATAGAGTAGGTTTTACTGTATCTGTCTTCATCAAGTGCCGGATGCTGATCTGAATTGTTTCAAACAGCATGTTTGGAATTCTAAAAGTTTAGACCGTAATAGGACAAGACACAGGGGATGTGTAAATTATATCATTACATATTGCCAGAGGTCAGCTAAAGTTCATTCTGGAATGTCTGTGGAAATTTAATCTTTATAGAGATTTTTGAAATATTGTGGAGCATATGAGCTTTCAAAAAATCAAAGTATGTTTTATATACATATTAAGAAGACCTACCTATATTTTGAACTTTGAAAAAACTTTGAAAAAAAAACTTTGAAAAAAGTCTTCTGGAGCCAATAGTGAAGACCACAGAAGCTGATCCTGCAAAATTCATCTCCTGAACTTCTACCGAAATTCTATCAAAACTGGTCGAGTCAGATTGTGCTTTGAAGGCACTGTTTTTTATTGGGATCTGTGCAGGAGGACACTGCCAGAGTTCTAGTATCAAGAGAGGAGTGCATGCCTGCATGGGGAAGCTATTGACCAAGAAGAATGAGATGTTCCTGTAACCCATTCCTGGGGCATTGGGAGGGGAGGGGCAAATGGTAGAGAAGAGAAAGAAGCAGCCCAGGTTAGAATGTACAGTAGAATCCATATCCAAACATCTGTGTTTCTTCATGAACAGAGGGAAACACTCTGCTGTCATTATCCTGAATTTGACGGTGGTAGGGTGATACTGTGAACACGGCAGTGAGTAATACAATGAATACTAGAAGTCTGCATCTGTGGAACAGTGTTATATTCAATATGCTCTTAAAATCAATGTGCCTAATGAGAGTTAAATCCTCAGGGTCAAATTTTACCTTTAAACCCCAGAAAGACATCCGTGGGGTTGCTTGCATTTATTTGAGAGCAGAATGTGGCCCACTGTAATTATGCTCAAAAATATCAAAGCCCTTTAGAGGAAATTACTTATCACTGGAACTACATTACTTACCACAAGACCAAGTTTCTGCCTTGATACTGGTTAGCTTTAGCGGCCTAAGATATACATGTTGTAGCTGGATTTTCTACCACTTTATATTAGATTTTGATGGCAAAGAGCCTATCGTTTATGTAGACTCATAGACTTTAAGGCCAGAAGGGACCATCATGATCATCTAGTCAGACCTACTGCATGATGCAGGCCACAGAACCTGACCCACCCACTCCTGTAATAAACCCCTAGCCTCTGGTTGAGTTACTGAAGGCCACAAATCATGATTTAAAAGCTTCAAGTTACAGAAAAACCACCATTTACACTAGTTTAAACCTGCAAGTGACCTGGGCCCCATGCTGCAGAAGAAGGCGAAAAGCCCCATGGGGAAAATTCCTTCCCAACCCCAAATATGGCAATCAGTTAGACCCTGAGCACGTGCACAAGGCCCACCAGCCAGACACCCAGGAAAGAATTATCTGTAGTAACTCAGAGCCCTCCCCATCTAGTATCCCATTACAAGCAGTTGGAGATATTTGCTGCTAGCAGTCACAGACTGGCTACATGCTGTTGTAGGCAGTCTCATCATACCATCACTTCCATAAACTTATCAAGCTTAATTTTGAAGATGGTTAGGTTTTTGCCCCCACTGCTCCCCTTGGAAGCAGTCAGACCAATGGTCCATTTAGTCCAGTATCCTGTCTTCCAACAGTGGCCAATATCAGGTGCTTCAGAGGGAATGAACAGAACAGGTAATCATTAAGTGATCCATCCCCTGTTGCCCATTCCCAGTTTCTGTCAAACAGAGGCTAAAGACACTTCAGAGCGTGATTTTGCATCCCTGCCCATCCTGGCTAATAGACATTGATGGACCTAGTCTCCATGAATTGATCAAGTTCTTTTTTGAAACCTGTTATACTCTTGGCCTTCACAACATCCTCTGGCAAAGAGTTCCACAGGTTGACTGTAAGTTGTGTGAAGAAATACTTCCTTTTGTTTGTTTTAAACCTGCTGAACATTCATTTCATTTGGTGACCCCTAGTTCTTGTGTTTTCAGGAGTAAATAACACTTCCTTATATACTTTCTCCAAACCAGTCATGATTTTATAGACCTCCATCATATCCCCCTTTAATTGTCTCTTTTCCAAGCTGAAAAGTCCCAGTCTTATTAATCTATACCCCTAATCATTTTTGTTGCCCTTTTCTGTATCTTTTCCAATTCCAATATATCTTTTTTTTTTAGATGGGGCAACCAGATCTACATGCAGTATTCAAGATGTGGGCATACCATGTATTTATATAGAGGCAATATGATATTTTCTGTCTTATCATCTCTCCCTTTCCTAATGATTTCCAACATTGTTAGCTTTTTTGACTGCTGCTGCACACTGAGTGGATGTTTTCAGAGAACTATTCACAATGACTCCAAGATCTCTTTCTTGAGTGGTAACAGCTAATTTAGCCCCCCATCATTTTGGATGTATAGTTGGGATTATGTTTTCCAATGTGCATTATTTTGCATTTATCAACATTGAATTTCATCTGCCATTTTGTTGTCCAGTCATGCAGTTTTGTGAGATCTCTTTGTAATGCTTCACAGTCTGCTTTGGACTTAACTGTCTTGAGAAGTTTTGTATCATCTGCAATTTTTTCCACCTATTTACCCCTTTTTTCAGATCATTTATGAATATGTTGAACAATACTGGTACCAGTACAGACTCCTTTAACCTCTCTCCATTCTGAAAACTGACCATTTATTCCCACCTTTTCTTTCCTATTTTTTAAGCAGTTACTGATCCATGAGAGGACCTTTCCTCTTATCCCACGACAGCTTCACTCCTGTGATGGTTAGAAACCTTCATCTAATTTTCAAGCCTAAACTTGTTGATGGCCAGTTTATATCAGTGTGTACTTGTGTCCACACTGCCGCTTAACTTAAATAACTCCTATCCCTCCCTGGTATTTATCCATCTGATGTATTTATAGTGAGCAATCAGGTGTGTCCCATCCCCCCGAGACTTCATATTGTTATGCTAAACAAGCCAAGCTCCTTAAGGCTCCTCTTAGAAGGTAGGTTCTCCACTCCTCTCATCATCCTAGTAGCCCTTCTCTGCATCTTGGTAAATAAAAAGGTTTCCTTTCTATTGCAGTTTCATTTAATTCCTTCTGTTTCAAATGTTCTGTGTGACTTTCAAACCCATTATCATTCATATATCATTCTTACATAAAAGGCCTGGAATAATATATATGGTATTAAAATACAGGGAGGAAAACCAAGCTTGTAGGTTAGAGTGCTTAATTGCTTTAAAGATGGCTATGACCATCTTGCCTGGACTTGGATAATTTCTCATAAGAAATGAGGTCAGGCAAGACAGATGAGTCATTGACTAAGTCTCTCTCCTGCATACAATGCACTCACCAGAGACAGAAAAAACACTTAGTGAGGTAGCTAGGAAGCCTAATTAAGGCCAAATTCTGATCCCAGATGCAGTTGTGCAGTACTTAATTATTTCTGTGGGAGTCCTGAATGCTCCCAGAAGAGCAGAATGTTGCCCTTAGGCATCTCAATACTAAATAATAAAAATACCAACAGTTTATATAGCATATTTCATCAATAGATCTCAAAGCACTTTACAAAGGTGGTAAGTATCATTATCCCCATTTTACAGATGGGAAAGCTGAGGCACACGGATGGTAGTGACTTGCTGAAGGTCACCCCAAAAGCCAGTGGCAGAGCTGAGGTGTGTATATGTGTGTGGGATCTTTGTGGTAGGCAGGTGTGTTTTGCCATCCCTGTGAAAATCTTCCCAAATTTTACCAAATGATAAGCCTTTGGAAAATCAGTTTGCATGTGTTCAGTAGAAACTTCAATTCTAGCAGCTAAAATCTCCAAAGATTCTGTCCCCACTGAGCATGCACAAGCCTCTCTCAGCTCCTAGTGCTGATCAGGCTGTGCGTGTGCCATACCCATAAAGCAAATGAGCATGTTTCAGCCCAGAAAGCCAAGCAAAGTCAGACTTTCACTAGAACAGCTGTTGCGGGGCAGGGTTGAGGAGGGTACTGGAACAGAGAAGCGGGAGCCAGTGTCTCCTGTGCTCTCACTGATCCCCCTGCTGGCACCCGGGCAGCATGGAGGAGGTAAGTGGCTAATCTGAATGCTAATCTGAAGTGGGGACAAAAGTCTGATGAGTGGGGAGGGAAAGGAGTTGGGACAAGGCGTCAAGTGAGACTGAGACTGGAGAGGGGACTAGGGCTGATTGGGACAGGAGACTAGGAAGGCAAGCTGTGGGGATGAGGCTGGGAATGGTTGAGCAAGGACACTGGAAGCTGGCAGGGAGGGGGACTGGGAGCCAGTGAGGGAAACAAGGGGAATGACTTGGAGTCAGTTGGCTGTGAGGGGCTGGTGAAATTGAAATTAGGCAAGGAGTTGTGAGGAGAAGGATTGTCTGGACAAGGAGAACTGGAGAGTGGGAGTGGGGAGATTGGGACTGCTTGGGCAAAGAGCCTGAGATTGGAAGACAGCAAGTCTAGAGGAGGAGATTAGGACTGGGTAGGAAAGGAGAATGGGACTGGGACCAGGAGCCAAGGATAGGGAAGGCACAAATCCATTGAATAAGGCAGGGGCCCTGCAGAAAAAAATAGTATGCAGTCATGTAACTAAAAGCTGTCATACTGCCTACGCAGAAGGAGGCTGAATGAAGGTTGCACCAGAGCTGTCAGTGCTGGCATTTCCTACCTTTTGAGGGGCTGACTTTGCAACCTCAACAATGTTGTTTTAATGTAGTTTTATAAATGGTTAAAATATGCATATAAGAATTTCTTCAAAATGACATCGATTTGTGGACAGGTGTTTGGGTATAGGCATACTTGTACACAGTGGAAACATCCCCTACTGTGACAGTTACCCTTGTGAAGAGAATCAACACAAGGCCTGCGCACTACCCTGAGGGTTTAAATAGGATGTAGATTGTGCCGATTCCTTTGGTTGCCTCTCTGCCCAGAGATTAATTCCCCCCACTCCACGAAAACAATCTCACTACAGTGAAAGTTCACAATACCTTGACCTAAGTTTTCATGTGGTAATGTCCGGAAACAATTCAAGACCTTCATTCCACTAAGCTATACATTGTTTTGTTATATCCAATTCTAGGATAGGCCAAATCCCTCAGTCCTTAATCAAGCAAAACTCCCATTAATGTCAATGCCAGTTTTGCCTGAGTAAGACCTGGCCTTCTAAGCAGATCCCAGTGAATATTAGAGATACAGCATACTGGAACAATTTATGTTATATCCTCTTTCCAAGTGCCACAATATACCATCTCTCTCTCCCCTTTTACCTTCATTTCTTTTGTATTGACCCAAACCCCAATGAAATAGTATTTTTAAATAGACAGACCTATTCCCATTAAATTTGGTACGCCTATAAAAGACACCACTTCATTGCATGCCACAGTTAAGATAGATGGAAATAACATTTTAAATTCCATTTATCTTTTGAATAGATTATTAATTATCCAAATATGATGGATGGTTACTGTGGCAGTAAAAATAATCTTGAATTTTTCCCATTCTTTCCCTCAGATATAAATTATGTAACAATCTGAGATGGAATATAGTTTTCCAAGTGAATTGCACCAGTAGAAATGAGATACAAATTATGATGGATGTTCTAAGAATATAATGGAAAAACACTGGAGGCCAGATGATCTCCTCATTCCATGTGCAGGATTCCCATTAATATCAATGGAAGATCTGCAGGCAGAACGAAGGTGGCATATAGCCTATGGGCCTAATTAGCTTCTCTGTTGCTGTGGTGTAAATCAGAAGCAGTTCCACTGAAGCAAATGAAGTTACATAAAACCAGCATGGGGGGAGAATTAGTGGTTACAGTGGAGTTACACTGGTGTAAAACTGGAGTAACATAGTGGTGAATCAGGCTGTCTGTGGCTTAAAATATCCTGCATTGTTTTTCATAGAAATGTATCTCCGCAATATGTTTTATTATGGAATTTTCAATATCACTTATGCCCCTGGGAGCTGCTTATGTTTGTCTTCTACACAGAACAGCATTACATTGCTGTTTGGAATATTTTGCTGCTGGCTCCAAAGTCTGGAGCGTGTTCTTGTCCAATATAATCAGGGGAGCTGCTAAATACATGGGTGTTGATTGACGTATCCCACGAAAGTTCTATTTCCCTGGGGGAAAGCGTTTCTGATGGCAACAGGCATGGCTTATTTTATTTTTTCCCACATCTGGATTTCTATCAAAGGTAAACTGAAAAGGTTTTGCTACAGGATAACCACTGGAGGCGGTCTGGATCACTGGGTGATTAGTAGTGGGGTTAGTGGGGCAGGGAGCCTTTCATTATTAAACCATTGGTTCAAATCTAGTCCAAACAGTTTTTGATCAAAAGTCATTTTTTATTTGCTTGACAACTTTTGGAAATGAGCTGATGATTTCAGTCCTGCTCCTAAGAACCACATGTCTGTACCACAGAAGACCCACCATAACTGGCTTGCACTGGACCCTTCGCACACTGTTTTAACCCAGACTAAGGAGATGGTCTATCCTATCACTCCGAGGGCTTGTCTTCACTGTATCACTTAGCTTGCATTAGTGCAGTCAAGTTACTCCACTTGAGCTAGCCTAGCTCCAGTGAGAAAGGCGACATTGTGAAACAACACTTGAGTCACCCCGTGAATTTGATTAGCAGCACAGAGTATTTGGATTAACATCTGATGAGTTGTGCTAACTCATGTTGCAGCCTGTACCTGCGTCCCCACTAGCCCAAGAACCACCAGTGCTCAAGCTTCAACCCATAACCCCTGAGGGGCCAGTTAGCCTGAATTTAAAATAAAGCCCCATTTAACTCCAACTAGAGAGTTGTGTGTGTGCATGGGCATCGGGTTAGGGGCAACACTCAAGTTATAACTCAAGCTAAAATCATAGCAAAAGGCAAGCCCTTAGTGGTGGACCCCACCCCCACCCCTCCCCGCTTCAGTATGGATACACAGTAGTGGAGAAAAGTGTAGGAGCCATTGTACACATAGTACCTATGCTGTGGATAAATAGAGAGCTTCATGTTCCAGCATTGCCTACACAGCACCTTTCAGCAGCAGTAAATTCACTCTCTGGTTTGTGAGAGCCCCAAATAGGATAAAGTACATGGTTGTAAAAATGTTTGCTTCCATTGTACCAGGACAAATCTTGAGGCTGTAATTGCTTCCTTGAGGCAATTCTAACCCCCTTAACAACATGAGAAGTTTAATATACACATTTCCTGGGCTTGACCAGAGTGAATGAACTCACAAGTATCATAAACAGAGTACGACTGAAAGTGCCCTCTGTTCTAATGAACTCCGATTTTCAGTCCTTCATAACTTAAAAAATCAAACACCACCAAACTTTGAGACTGAAATTTCTCACTCCTACTTTCAACCAAAAGGTGAACTCCTTTAGAAAGCTTTGAGAAATGAGAAAGTTGAGCCATTTTTAGGTTACGTGTGTGCCTTTTGAATTATGTGAACGTGAAAAATGTCTCTTTTAAAAAAGCAGCACACACACACGATGGGCTAGATCCTCAGATGGCATAAACCAGCATAGCTCCATTGACTTCCATGGAGCCATGCCAATTTACACCAGCTGGCCCAAAGCTTTTTTTTGGCAGTCAGATAATTCAGAAAAAAAGTTAGTTTTTAAACTTCAAGCTTGCTCCGTCCTTATGGTGACATGGTTATGGAAATTTGGTTCACAAATTAAAGGCTACAAATGAAGTATTGTGCATGGCCAGTGCATCATTTCCAATCTTCTTTAATTGTGTTTGTGAACCACATTTTTCCACCCATTCTACAAGGTATTTTTGCCTCATAGAGAAGAAAGACTGGAGAGCTGTTGGTGGTTCCTTTGTGGGACTAACAATATGGGTTTGAGAGCCAGAGGAGAAGGAGCAGTCTATTTCAGCTGAAAGAGATTAGGGTACCAATTGGAAGTGATAGAGTTAGGCTGGGGGTTGCTGCTGCAGGGTAAGGAGGGAACAGAAGATAGGTCTGGAGGAGGATCCAAAACAAGGATGCTTATCCAAACAAGAGGCCAAATATACCACTGGTGTTAGTATGAGTAACTCCACGAAAGTCAATAGAATTGCACCCACTTGTGCCAGCTTTGAATTTGGCCACCCAGCATTTCAAGGTTTGTCCAGCACTAATTTCCAACCATTGCGTATAGACTGTAACTGTGGGATGTACTCAAAGTAGTTGCAGAGCATTAGTAGGAAGGAGTTTGACATAACCCAGATCTCAGTGACCTCCTTAGAAACGGAGCTTTGAAGGTTCTGACTCAAGATTGTAAGAAGCAGAGAAAAAAATGAAGATATAGGGTGCCATGACACTACTAGAAGTGAAGTTACCAAAGACTATCACTCCCAGAGCAATCATTGCCAAGACATGGAAAACAAGCTCAGTCTGAGACTTAAGGGGGAGGAAAGTGGGGTTTATGATGGAGCTGAGAATGGATAATTTTGGCTTCTATCTATGATGATTAGCTGAGCTTCTTAGTTCTACATAAGAGCTGGAGCGTTTAATTGGGCACCCTTGTTGCTGGGCATCCAGTCTTTGCTTTCAAGAAAGTGGGGTACAGCAGGCAGAAGAGGTAGTAAGCATGTGAAGGGAAGTGGAGCAGACGGAATGAGTGTCTCCAGAAACATGGAGTACTGTGTGACCGTGTACTGTACTTGTCATGTGCATTGGCACAGCTCTACTTTCTGATCTTGTATCGGAGACAAGATCTGCTGGGTTACTGTCACGGCTGGTTCTGGGTTTTAAACTTCCTGCCTCCAGTTCAGGGCCCATAATCCTAGCACTTTGCCAGAGTCCCAGTTCCATATACTCCAATTCACAGTATGATACCTATTTGTTCGACCAGGATTTTGACTAACTTTTCCAATAATAGGAAATTGGGGGGGGGGGGGGGGGAGGGTCTGTGTTAACAAGCAAGGTTTTATTGAAATTATAAAGCAACAGAACATACCAAAAATATTGTAGCTTTAAAAGTTGGTGATGGTGGTTGCTGATAAAAAGACCCTAGATGCCTTGGTGCTGGGCACCAGATATAAATTTCTAAAGTCTAGATTGTGGCATTAGGCAGAGCCATAATCAAATGTCAGTGCATAAGAAGTATCACTTCAGGAATAGCCTAAGAGGCATATCTGAGTTGTTTTTCCACTTCTACTATCTTCTTGATCTGCTGGGGGTTAGTGATTTAGAGCTGGTCTATGCCAGTAGCAAATTACTAACCCTATCGCCACTCTACCCTGACTCTGCTACTCGACCTTGTGGGTAGGAGGACTAGACCCACAGCTCCACCCATCCCCCACCCTTCCCACCCACGTGCCTCAGGGACGGAGATGAAGCAGATCAGTAGCTTCCCTTACTTTTACCCACTCTCTAGGGAGCCCATGTAGGGATGTAGCTGGAGCTCTTACACCCTTGCACAAGAGAATAATCCAAGTCAAACCAGTGTAAACCAGTCTAGCCTTCAATCAGTGAATATGTGTGATGCTTTTACAATTTGTATACATTTCCCTTTCCCCAAACAGATGTTGCCAGACAAGAATTAATGTATAATATGATAGCTGAATGGTGGTAGAAATAGCCTTGCAGTATCTGTTCAGTTACTCTTGTTCTCTGTCTGACCTACTCTGCTTTTGCTCAGGGTTTATTTTAAGGGACAGGAACATACTACTATTAATGCAGTGTCACGGATGCTGATGCTGAGCACTTGCAGTGAAGGTTTCTGTTTGATCTCACTGGTACAAGAGCATGTATGTTCTTTTTATCAGGAGCTTTCCATTCAGTTGATTCATTAGCCTTGCTAGTGCAAACCAACAGAGTTGTAACAGTGAGCAAGGATGGTGTTGTACAAAATAAAGTTGTAGAAGTTCCTTTATTTCCTCGCAGACAGAAGCTGGTTGAAATTTTTCTCTCATTTTAGGAAAGATTCATATTTTCTCTCAGTGGATCATAATAGGGAAAAAGCAGAGGAATAGCCTTGTCTATATCCAGATTTATTATCTAGCGTAATTTTATAGATTTGCCATTTCAACTACCCCCTGCCTACTTTTCTACCAATTCCTTGCCTTGTTAACTTTGTTTCCAGGAGGCACTTCCTTTCTCCTGGTCAGAAATGCTTTGTGTCCCTGACAAAAGAATTGCCATATTTCACACTCTGTCCTGTTTTCTTAGTCTGTTTTTTAAACAACCAACCAACCAGCCATTTGCCCTGGATCCCTGAAAAAAGTTACCAGCTGAGCGAGAGACACTGACAGCAAGTGGGCCATGTGCATGTACAGCTCAAGGACTAGCTCCTACAAGGCCTGTCGGATGTTGCAGCCCTTCTCCCCGCACAATCAAACCCATACAGAGAAAAAGATACTCTGTGCCTGGACAGCGTGGTGAGTGGCAAACCTAAGCAGATTGGCTGTATTGCCACCACCAGCAAGTTGCTATTCTCCTCGCACATACACTGATGCAAATGAGGAGTATCCTCATTGAAATAAACGGAGTGAATTCAGTGTAGAACAGGTGTCAGCTCAACCCTCTGGGAAAAAAAATTACATCACATCACCTGCCTCACAAGGCAGCAAAATTAAAGCTTGACGCTTCATTAAAATGCCATGTTTACTCCAAGGTTATTCTGCCTTTGTGGATGGCACTGGCTGTGGAGGTGGTGTGGTCAGCATTATCAGGAAAAACACTGATTCAGCACATCCTCTTGTCACATGCAGTCAGAAGGGCTCCTTGGGAGTCACTGGCAGAAACGAAAGATGCCCCCTGCTGGAAATTCCAAGAGATCTGTGCCTGACCTGCCTACAGGAGAACACTGCCCTCTATCCAGGCCCTTGCTGCCAGGCAGAATGAGTTAGGCCCAACATTTGAAAAATTCTATGAGATGCTGGGATGACAGAGTGTGATAATTAGTGGAGTCATGTGTGTGCCTCAATTCATTCCCTGGTTCCTTTGGCTTTCTCAGAAATTCTTTGTAGTGTTATCAGTGAAGTTGTATTGGGGGCTTATTTTAGGATTAAACACATTTTTTTTACATTACTCAGAAGGGACTGTGTCGTGATTACTCTGGTACTTCATGGAATACAAGTGCTTCAGAATCGAGAAGCACATTGTTTGCTATGCAACAGGCCCCTTGTATATCATCTCCTTCGTAAATATGTGACTCATTCATGCCACATCAGTATACAACCATAAACAGCAGAGATTTAATCACTTGAGAGAAGGCCATGTTGATGTGTGAGTGATGAATGCGTGTCTCTAGATATTAAGTCATTAAGCCGAGAAACAATCCAAACTTCATAACCAAGTAAAAAAGCGTCTTTGTTTCAGGGAATTTAATTTTAGCAAGAGGGGCCTTGCAATTTTAAGCTAAAAAAGAATAGTCCCTGCTGAGATTTTTGAATTCTTCTTTTAAAAACAAACACATATTATGATAACTATTAACCCAATACTTTTTGTTCCTGTTTTAATATCCTTTTAACAGCCAAAAATACATTCATTGTGATGCAGGCTGCTTCCAGTAAAAATGTGCCTGACAGATCATAAGTAATACATAGAAAGAGACAGTTTTAGTGCAATTTCCCACAGACACTTCTATAGGAATTGTGTTTCTAGGGAGCAATAAAACCACAGGGAGGTTTTGCAGTATAATAAAGCTTGGCTGTTTAACTGAGCTTGCAGTTATTTGGCCACTGCATGTTCTTACTCAATGGTTGGGGACTGAATTAAAAAATAACTAGCCTTTCACCTTTTGGGACCTTGAACTAAATCGAGTTAGAATATTTTCAGTGAAACCAATATGGTGGTCTGAGCTTTGGTAGAGTTATATAGAACCTAGGGTCACATGTTGCCCCCATACACTCATGTAGTTCCCACTGACACCACTGTAGCTCTGCAGCAAGTCAGATGCAGTATTGGTGACTCCATAGTTACAATTACATTGAGATTTGCACTGATTGCAGGATTAAAATCTCTCTAGTTCCCACTGTCATGGCAGAATTTAGGTTCCAGATTTAGTTTCCACAAGAGCTTTCCAGAGGACAACTGAACTTTCTATGGATGAAATACTTATGATCTCTTCCGAAGGAAACAGTTTTAAATGACCCTTGTTGTTTTAATTTGGCTTTAACAATGCCACTTGTTTGGCCTCCCATCATCTATAGCAGTCACCTAAAACTGAGCACTTCATATACATATACATTGTCATAAGAATCCAGATATGTGGCACTTTTCAAATTTTTAAACACAGACAGTAAACATTATTCCCTTTTATTCATCACACTAATCTAGTTCTGCAAAGAAAAGACAAACTGTCAAGCTCCACCAGTTACTTCCATTTGCCTCTCAAATTCACTACCCCTTTTACCATATTATTACTCTCTCCTGGTTACACCCCTGACCAGACCCCCACTCTACCTGCCTGTGTTCCTTCCTCTCACCTTCCAAACTTCCTTGCAATGTAACACTCTTCAGTGGCAGGAGTTCCAGTCTGAAAGTTTTGGTTTCATTTGACCAGGGTTCACAGGGGATTCACTAGAGGGAGAAGTTACCTTCATAGCAAATCTTCAAGCTCTGCTTTTCAGGAAAGTATGTCAGTACATCCCTCGCTCTCTACACCCCCCGTTGGGAGAGAGCAGGGGGGAGAGTTGGAGTGAAAGAAAGTTTTCTGAGAAGCTGAGCTTGCAGTTCCACTTATGGAGGCAGCTTCTCTAGCTGATGACCCTCCTGAGTTCCAGGTACACCAGTGTTGGTCTCCCTGAGCTGCAGTTTATCTTGTCTTGTAGGTGGGTGGTGACACTAATGGAGGAACCAGGAGAGCCAAGATATACAAGGGCTACAGAGCAGTGCCGGGGACAAATGAGTAGCAATGCCCCAATGTCAGCAGGGAGCCACTCTCATGGAATATGGGAGTTCTCCTAAAAGCTGGATAATATTTTTCACTGAACTCAGCTACAGCCAGTGACAATGCAATCATTTTCCTGAGCAATATAAGGCCCCTATTCTGCAGTCGGTGAGTCTCTATTCAGTCACAGTGGTCTGCAAACAGGCATTCGATTGCAAGACTGGGGCCTAATTAATTAGTTAACCTGTGCCTTAGACCTCAGAAGCATTTACCTGGATGGAGGTATCAACAGACATCAACTGTCTTATCACACAATTGCATATCCACAGTCAGTCAGAACATCAAATTCTCTAATTTTTAAAAGAGTTAGAAGATTTTACAACCTGCAATAACATTTGTAATTATATATGCTAGGACAAGGGGCATTTTTATAAAAGATCTGAATTACACCGTGAGCTGAACACTATCAGACCTGGGCTGTCTGGTCTCTATTGGCAGGGATTTCTACATCTGGGATCCCCCAACCAAGAATGCTCTGTTCCCAGTGCTTGATAGTCAGAATCTGGGTCTATCCAGCTACAACATTCCTCTCTGGAACATTTTATCTTCAGGGAGACTATGGAAGGTAAAGCAAGAGCAAGCGCATTTCTTAGTAACAGGGCATCTCCAAAAGCTCAGAGATTGAGGCTGGGATAGGCACCTAAAATTTGGATGGTCATCTGAATATATTTATTTAACCTAGAAATCAAACTGAAAATCTCACGCTTTCTTAAGAGATTATTGCCACTTTTTCTTCCAGGTTGAGTCAAAGATACGCAAGAACATTCTCTTTCATGGTATCTGCTTCCAGGGCCAGCTGAACACAGGAAAATACAGAGGTGCACAAAATTGGAAAAAGATAAAAGTTGTTCACCCTCTCCAACTTAACTAACTTTTTCAAATCCCCCAAAAGTTTGGCGAGTTCAGGTTTGTGTGGAGAAGGTAGGGGGCTAGTTCTTAATATTTCTGAATTGGAAAGCTCATTCTTCTTTCAGAAAAATTATCCAGTGTTATTGAGCCAGATCCTCAGCTGGTATAAATCAGCACATCTCTGTTGACTTTAGTGGGAACCCAAACTCTTGACTTCAATGGAGCTATGTGGATTTACACCAGCTAAGGACCTGGACCATTACTTCAGACAGTTAAATGCTGATCGTGCTTCATCTATTTCCCTAGACTCAGACAGAGCCATTTTAGCTTCTATCCTACTCTTCTTAGGGTTCCCATAATCTAGCAGGGAAGCAGGCAACAGAACAACCAGAGTCTCTCTTTCATCCTTACCTCTCCATGGAGCTACTGAGCAGTTGCAACAGGGAATAGAGAGCAGCTCCCAGGAGCATTCCCATCTCAGATCACAGCTGCTCCTAGGGCTGAAGGAGAACAACGGGGAGGCAGCTCGGGAGAAAACACTCCCAAACCACCTTCCTGTAGTATTTGACCTGACTCAAACAGCTGTTTGCAGGGTGTAACTGTTACACAATGCCCCAGGTGCATCATTAACAATGGGGATTGAACCTGGAACTTCTGGACTGTAAAAGCATGAGCCTCTACAGCCTGATCGAAAAGACCCTTTCTGATAGCCAAGGCTATAGCAGGCTCAACCTCCTCCCTATGTGGCCGAGCCACCACTATGGGGGGACAGAACACCACACTGGGAAGGTGTGGGTTACACAAGTGAGAGAACATGCTTCCTATCCATAACCAAATAGATACTTTCTTATTAGCATAGTGGCTCTTATAGGCTACACCTTAGAGACTCAAGGGACTCCACTGATCTAATTTATCTAATCTTCGATGGCGCCAATCACGATACTATGTGAGTACCCAAATCTCTGAAGATCTTGAGGGACTCAAATTCAGATATTCAGAATGGCAAAAGTATAGACAGTCAAGAGAGAGGGAGATATACTTGTAGTATGTTAGATAGGGCAATTCGGATACTGGGGATATGGAAAATTAGGAACCTACTGTATTTTTTTCACACCTTGTACTACAGCCTTGTTTTTATACACCTTCAGGTGTTCACTGCTTTCTTTAACTGAACATTAATGGTACTAGAGAGTCATTGATGGCAAATTGAAATAAATGGTTAATTTAAACACTTTTTTGAATATCCATACTATTAGGAAAGCTCCTTAAGCTGCCATGTGTTACTGTAACGCAGTTGCCATTCATAAACTTTCAGCTTGGGCATCACTGGATGTAAATTATTCAGTTCTGCACATGCGCACTAGCATGTGTGTTCCAATTTGAGATGTCATAGGACTACACAGGCATGTGTATAGGTGTATAAAAGTCTCAAATGTTTGGGTCAAATAAGCACCCAAACTTTGGGTACTTTGCTGAAGCCTACCCACATTACTAGAGTTTGCAAAAGTGATTTGCGACTCTCAATAATAGTTCTGCACTTTTGGTTCCATTCTCATCCAGAACCCAGAAACGCACAATAAAAATTAGTGAAAAAAGTTAATTGAACTTTTCAGAGCTTCTAAAAGGAAATGATGAAACAATCTGAGTTTAAAGATAAAGATTTGGGTTGATTTTTATTCAACAAATCCATAAAGATTTTGAAACAACTGAAATGATCAAGTGGGTGAATAAAACACAATATTCAAAACCCACTTGATTGCTTTTTTTCCTGGTAGAATTACACTTAAAACACAAAGTAAAGCATTAAAAAGCACAATATCTAAAACCTTAAAAAATTAATTCAAATCCATAAAAACTGTTTCCTGGCATAATGGATAGGTAGGCTTGGCAGAATTCAAGTTTCTCTCTCTAATTTCAAGATTTAATATTTGTTTTTAAGCATTTTTAAAATGTTTTGTATAGATTTACATTTTCACAGTTGTGCAAAAATATGGGTGTGACAGGATACATGCCAGGGCTGGCCTTACCATGAGGCAAATTGAGGCAGCTGCCTCAGAAGCCAGACCGGGGGACGGGCGCACCACTAGGACCCAGAGTGTAGAAAATTGTGTCTGCTGCTGGTGCATATGGATTCTCTCTGCTCTAGATACACAGAGATGGGGGAGTGCTGTGCTGGAGGAAGGAGGGCATAAGAGACATAACAGGCAGGCAGGAGAAAAGGTGAGAAGGAATAACAGAAAGCAGCAGGAGCTGCAGGGAGAGAGAGGAGGAGGAGCCTCTTATGTACCTCTCTAGCACCCCAAGGAGCCTGGACTGATTAACACCAGCTTCTCAGGGAGCTTTCTGCTGCTTCCCTAATTGGCTTCCCTAAAGGGCCTAACTGGCTCCTACTTCTCAGTTCACCTGAGGAGAACAGGCAGTGAACTGAAATAGTAGGAGCCAGTTAGGCCCTTAAGACGCTGATATCTTCCCTCACTCAGGCCCAGCTACCAGCCTGCTTATTTGTCCCCTTCAATTGAGTGTTGGGAGCCACTATAGCTGGCACAGAACAGCAGTCATGAGTGAAAGAAAAAAAACACCCCTCTGGATCAGCATTCAGAAAAAGAAAGCAAGCAAAGGAAGCTTTTCTATCTAAGTAGGAAGGAGCTCTCCTGAGATACATGGACACAAATGTTCATGGTGAGCCTTCCGGTCCCAGTGATGATGTGAGTGGTGAGGAGATGCCTGATCTTCCAGTTAGTCAGAGTGCAGGTGACCTGGCAGCTACTGCAGCATCCATATCTCCATCTCAAATGGATGTAACCATGCACATTCCTGAAGAAAAGTGTAGATCAGAGAAGAGTGTGGTGGAGGAGCAAGAAACAGCTGCTGCTGCATTTAGTTCCTTAAGTCTAGATGATACAGGACTGTGGACCCATTTGAGCAGGAGCCTGAGGGACTTCCTCGTACTGCATGGGCCACAGCAAGTGAAAAACTTCATATTCCCCAAAGACGATGAAAATAGAAGTTTCCATCCAACACATTACTGGCGTGAAATCTCCAGTGGTGACAAAGTGGAGAGGCCATGGCTTATGTACTCAAAAACCCAGAATGCTGTACACTGTTTTTATTGCAAACTCTTCCAGTCTAATGTTCCAGCCCCATTGGGTTTTACAGGATCAAAGGACTAGAAAAATCTGGCTAGAAATCTGGCATGCCATGAGAAGGCAGCAAATCATCAGAGAGCATTCCATGGGTAGAAAGAACTTGAGATGAGACTAAGGTTAAAGGCCACCATAGATGATCAGCCTCAAGAGAAGATTGAATCAGAGTCTCTTTACAGGCAAAATGTTCTGAAAAGGCTCATTGCCATTGTGAGAATGCTTGCTACCCAAAACCTAGCACTGTGTGGCACTTGAGATCAGCTGTATGTGCCAAACAATGGAAACTTCCTTAAAATTTGTGGAGCTGATGGCTGAGTTTGATGTTGTACTCCAGGAGCATCTAGGAAGAGTCACCACCCACCACTACCTTGGAAAAACAATTCAAAATGAGATCATACAGTTACTGGCAACAAAAGTCAAACAGAAGATCGTGGCAGATCTGAAGTCAGCAAGCTATTACTCTGTTATTCTGGACTGCACACCTGACATCAGCCATATGGAACAAATGACTTGAATGGTGCGTTTTGTAACAATAAGAGAACCTAGTGAAAATGTCCCTGCAGTGGTGACTGTTAAAGAGCATTTTCTAGAATTTATTGACATTGATGATACTACAGGAGTTGGTATGACAAATGTGCTTCTTAAAAAGCTGGAAGATAACGGGAATTGCAATAGCTGACATGAGAGGTCAGGGCTATGATAATGGTGCCAACATGAGAGGAAAGAACAGAGGAGTGCAGACACGGATCCGAGAGTTAAACCCTCAAGCTTTTTTTGTCCCATGCAGTTCTCATTCATTGAACTTGGTGGTCAGTGATGCAGCATCAGCTTCTAGTGAGGCTGCTGAATTTTTTTAATGTAATTCAAAGCATCTATGTATTTTTCTCTGCATCAACTCATTGATGGCAAATTTTGAAGCAACATCTGGGAACATCCTCTCTGACACTGAAACCACTGAGTGCCACACGATGGGAAAGTCGAGTGGAGGCGATAAAGCCTATCAAACACCAAATTGGGATGATTGAAGATGCCATAGTAGCCCTTATGGAGGATAATGCTATGACAGGAACTTTCGTGGGAGAACCGTGGCAGAGGGAAATGGAATCACCAGAAACATACATAACTTCAAATTTTTGTGTGGCTTAGTGTTGTGGCATGACATACTGTTTGAAATAAATGTTGTAAGCAAGGACTCCAAGGTGCTGACCTTGATATATCTGGAGCAATGGAACAACTGGACAAAGCAAAGTCATACCTACACTCTTGCCGGTCAGATGAGGGATTTCAAAATGTTCTGAAGAGTGCACAGAAGCTGGCAGAGGAACTTCACACTGAAGCAATTTTCCCACCCATTCAAGAATACAAGAGTTACCGAAGAAGACATTTTGATTACGAGGCACGGGATAATCCCATAAGAGAGCCCAAACAACAATGCAAAGTTGAATTCTTTAACCAGGTGCTAGATTGTGCAATACAGTCAGTTGAGGAATGTTTCATGCAGCTCAAGGAACACAGCAGTATATCTGGGATGTTGTATGATATTCCAAAACTCCTCACTATACCTGAAGAAGACCTACACCAGCAATGCAGGGCACTAGGGACAGTGTTGACACATAATGACATGCGCGATATTGATGCGAGTGATTTAGGTGATGAACTGAAAGCCCTTTCAAGATACATTTCAGCAGGATCAACTCCAAAGGCTGTTCTGGAATATACGTGCACAAATAAGATGACCACCCTCTTTCCAAATGTTTTTGTTGCTCTGCGCATACTTCTACCACTTCCTGTAACAGTTGCCAGTGGAGAACGCAGCTTCTACAAGCTGAAGTTAATAAAAACACATCTGCACTCCACAATGACACAGGAGAGGCTGGTCGACCTTTCAAGCATCTCAGCAGAGCATGAGCTGGCCCAGACTGTGGACCTTCAGCAGGAAGCACTTCAAATCTTTGCAACCAAGAAGGCACGGAAAGCACCACTTGGATTATTCAAACAGATAAAAATGTCAGTGTTTACTATTCAGACAAGCAAAGTTACCTTTGCTGTTCCGGCGTTTGAAAGTAAAGTGTTCCTTACAATTTTTGAACAAGGCATTTTAAGTTGTTAGTTCTCCTTTATTGGGGTAGGTAGCAGAGCAGTACCATGAGAGGAGTAGAACAGGAAGAAGGCAGAATTGAGACCTTTCAAAGTTTTGGCCCAAGCGAGGGGGAATGGGGGCGTCATTTAAGCTCCCCACCTGAGGTGCCAAAATGTTATGGTCCAGCCCTGGTGCACTCACCTCTCATGAGCACCCTCTGTCACTGGGATGCAATCCTGCACTCTTTTTCTCTGCTCCCGGCATCCCATCGGTTGTTGCCTTCATCAAACGGGTCTTCAATGCCTCTGCCCTCTATCTAAGTCTAAAATGGACAGACCCCTTCCAGGGTAACAAAGGACTATCGCTGTGTCCTTGTTAGTGTCTGCAGCCCTGTCTCTGAGCACAGCTCTCAGCCGCTTCTGGGCTGACTTTAAGTCTGTCTCTGCCCTGTTATGGAGCACTGCCCCCAGGGCTTTCTCCCCGGAGACGCTTTGTCCTTAGCAGTTCCCTGGTGTCCCAGCTCTCCAGCCAGTCACTCCTTTTCTGAGGTGGGGTGCGGTAGAACCCCGAGGCCTCCAGCAAGGGGCCTAGTATACCCCGTCACAATGGGGTTGTAAGCTTTTTTTTTTTTTCAATTTTTGTTGTTTTAATTTTCACAGTTGTGGGAAATTATGGAAGATCGGAGAATAATTATTTAATGATAGTAAATGTTGACATTTTAAAAATTAAAGCTTTATAACCATTAAAACACAAATTGTTAATATCATGTATCAAAATTTAGAAAGTAAATAGCCTTATATCAAATGCTAATAAGTTCTCAAGCAGCATTTTTCTCACTTTGCCTATATGTCAATTTTGATTATTATTGATGGAAATATTTTTTCCATCTGTGTGTGTGTACTGTGAAGTCGACGTTCATTGACATTTACCAGTAAAAATCTAATCTTTCCAAATCTATGGATAGGGGATTGGACTGGGATTTAGAGACTTGGGTGCTATTCCCAGCTCAATCACCAGATTTCTGCGTGACCTTTAGCAAGTCAACTCACATCTGTGTGTCTCAGTTTCCCCAGCTGTAAAATACACTCCTTTGAAAAGCACTTAGATTTATGGAGGAAAATCACTTCAGTAGAACCTCAGTGTTAGAAGTACCTAGGGAATGGAGGTTGTTGAGAACTCTGAAATGTTTGGAACTCTGAACAAACCGTTATGGTGTTCTTTCAAAAGTTTACAGTTGAGTATTGACTTAATACAGCTTTGAAACTTTACTATGCAGAAGAAAAAATGCTGCTTTTTTAGTAGTTTATGTTTAATGCAGTACTGTACTGTACATTTTGTTTGTTTGTTTTTTGGTCTCTGTTGCTGCCTGAGTGTGTACTTCCGGTTCCAAATGAGTTGTGTGGTTGACCGATAAGTTCGTAACTCTGGTGTTCGTAACTCTGAGGCTCTACTGTACATAAGAGCTAGGTATTAAATGTTGTTATAGAAAACTGAGTTTGTTGCCAAAAACAGAGTATGTGTGAAAGTGGCCAAAGAGTAGAATTGTCTAGAAGTGCCTACTGGGGTACTAAAATATTAATGGTAGGCCCAGTCTTTATCTAATATCCGCATTAATTATCTGGGAGACAGAGTAAACATCATGCATTATTCTTAATTGGAAGGAGTTGTGAACACCCATAGGGACAGAGAAATAGAATGAAAGGGCCTAGAAATATATTCAAAAAATAAGAGAATAAGATTCAGCTTGGAAAAATGTAAGATATACTAGGGGGCAGAAAACTTGAAACACACGCATTCAATAGAAAGGAGAAATCTGGAAAGAAATAATGTTGAAAAAGACCTAGGGTGTGATAGCAGACAGCAAATTAGGCATAAATTTTCAGTTTAATAGGACTGCAAAAAAGACCAATGCAGTTTTGGGCTACATGCATAAAAGCATCATGTAATAATGCAGGGAGGTAGCTAGCCTGTCTATGCACAGCCCTGCTGTGTCAGCACCAGGAACATTAGGCCCGATCATCATTGTGATTAATGGAGCTATGCCAATTTACACCAGATGAGGATTTTGTTAATTTTAGGGCATATTGTCAGCAAAATTGACATATTGGAAGGAGTTCTGAGAAACAACAGGTAGGGCTAGGGGCTGAAGGGATGAACATCTGAGGAAAAAATAAATAATCCTGAAGGGCATAATACAGTGAGAACTCAAAACAGGGTTTAATTGATGTATTGGTTTTGCCCTACTCTCTGTACAGAGGTGAATTTCCTTTGAGAAAAAAAAACACAAGAATTCTAAGCATTATGATTGAAGTTATTGACCAAGCATCCTTGATTTTTTGTGCAAACTATGCAAAAACATGAAGAAACTCTAAATGAAATAAATCATAATTTGTGTTTGCTCATACAATTTCCTGTCTGGTACAGAGAAAACGTGTGTTTTCACATATAATTGTAAGCTTTCCATTTCTGACTGTGCAGACATTTCCTCAATTCACATATGCAATTGCACATTGTATGTAGTCAACTCTTGGAAAAAGGGCTATGGAAAAAAGACTGAAAAAGAATGAGAAAAGACGACCTGAAAATAGAGAAAGGAAGAAGAGAAAAAGGAATGAAGATGAAGGAAAGGAAAAAACTAAAATGCAAAGCAGAATAATTGTCAAAATGTTTTGCCACATTTTTTTCCAAATTTGAAAAACATTGTTTTCAAACTTGAAAAACAGTGTTAAAATCGGTTAACCAAATAGGGGGCAGGGGAACTCTACACCACTCACCTTCTATAAAATCAGATATAGACAGGCAAATAGAATATTTTTTTAGGGTTGTCTGCTAAGGGAAGGAGTAGAGGTGGCCTCTGGATGGTGGTAAGCACAGCTCTGGTTCCTCTGCTAAAAGCAGAAGGATAGCTCCCCTTCTTTAGTGTCTCCTTAGCTTGAGGGAGCTCAATTTCCTCTCCTCTCCTCTCCAGCTGGTGAAGTGAATCCTAGAATCATAGAACAGAAAAACGGCCATACTGGGTCAGACCAATGGTCCATTTAGTCCAGTATCCTGTCTTCCAACAGCGGCCAATGCCAGGTGCTCCAGAGGGAATGAACAGAACAGGTAATCATCAGTGATCCATCCCCTGTTGTCCATTCCCAGCTTCTGGCAAACAGAGGCTGTGGACACTTCAGAGCATGGTTTTCCATCCCTGCCCATCCTGTCTAATAGCCAGGGATGGACCTATCCTGCATGAACTTATCTAGGGGTTATTTTTTTTTTTAACTCTGTTATAGTCTTGGCCTTCACAATATCCTCTGGCAAAGAGTTCCACAATGTCAACAGTCATTAAATAATTATGGCACCTCACCCCCCTCTCCTGACAACTTTTGGCAACTGTTAACGTATAAATTGATAACAATAAAAGTAAATGCTTAAAACCCATAATTTTGCACAACTGTGAAAATTTAAATGGATATAAATCTTAAAAAATTGCTTCAAAATAAACACTGATATTATCCTACAAAATTATAAAAACTGAATTCTGGCAAGCCTAACTATACATTAGGACAGGGGTCAGCAACCTTTGGCACGCAGCCCATCAGGGTAATCCGCTGTAATTTTGTTTACATTAACCGTTTGTAGACATGCCCCCCCACAGCTCCAAGTGGCTGCGGTTCCTAGACAGTCCCTAATTTACTTACATTTCTGGAGTTTCAGATAAGCAATCTCTAGGTATGATCTGATGGTTTTTCATACCTGGCTTAAAGCTTCTCACAGCATAACTGCTCCCTGTTCCCCACTTTCCCAGAGACCACCACCACCACAGACAAGGGTAAATTTTTTCCCCAATTTTAAAAAGTTCTAGCCCTCCCATTGGCTCTTTTGGTCAGGTGCCCACTCCTTTCCTTTTACCTGTGGGCTTGTTAACCCTTTGTAGGTAAAGCAATTAGAGAACCACCACCAAGAGGGATTCCATAGCCAACTGGCTGGCTAGGTGTCCACAAAAGGGAGTATCCCCCCCTCTCACTTATCACAAATGGAAATGTCAGATATCTAAAAGGAGGAATGATATTCTATGAAAGTGCTGAAATAGGAGAGCATGGCTGTAACAGGTCATTAATATTTTATGTTACACTAACTCAGAAATTCAGGAACCAACACTTTACCTTGAAATCCAACTGCTCAAATTCAAGAAAAATATTGAAAACATAATTAGTTTAGTTTAGTTTCTTTTTTTCTGAAAGAAATTACTATGGGGGTAGATTCTGACACCCTTACTCATGCTAAGTAGTACTTCACTCCACAAGCAGTCTCATTCAATGGGACCATTCATGGAATAAAGACCCAAATCAGGAAAACATCCCTGTTTACTAAATCAATAGGATTTAAGCACATGCCTGAAGTTAAGCATGTGCAGAAGTGCTTTTCTGAATCAGAGCCCAAAGGTACTAGTTGGCTTACAGAAGGGTTGGAAGGGACCTGGAGAGGTCATAAAGTCCAGCCCCCCTGCACTGAGGCAGGACCAAGTAAATGTAGACCATCCCTGACAGGTGTTTGTTCAATTTGTTTTAAAAAGCTTCTAGAGGTAGAGACTCCATGACCTCCCTTGGAAGTCTGTTTCAGAGCTTAACTACTCATATAGTTAGAAAGTTTTTCCTAATTTCTAACCTACATCTCACTTGCTGCAGATTAAGCCCATTACTTCTTGTCCTACCTCCAGGGGACATGGAGAACAATTGATCACAGTCCTCTTTATAACAGCCCTTAACATATTTGAAGACTGTCATCAGGTCCCGCCTCAGTGTTCTTTTTCTCCAGACTAAAGATGCCCAGTTTTTTTAACCTGTCCTCATAGGTCAGGTTTTATAAATCTTTCATCTTTTTATTGCTCTTCTCTGGACTCTCTTCACTTTTTCCACATCTTTCCTAAAGTGTGATGACGAGAACTGAACACAGTGCACCAGCTGAGGCCTCACCAGTGCCAAGTAGAATACAACCCAGGAGGATATTTGTTTTATTTATTTTTTTACTAGGATGGGGAATCTGAAATGGGAGTACCAGGAGGTCCATGACTGAGGATTTCTCTTAGCCTTCTGCAAGCGTGTTTCCATGTGGGAGAGCAGCAGTAAAACATGAGCAGCAAAGACAGGTTGTCTCAGCTGGGAATCCCCTATTCAACCTGTTCTCCCTAAAGGGGAATCTGCCCCCAGCCCCTGTTCCATATCCTGCATGGAACAGAGAAGAACAGGAACAACGCCCAGCTGCCTCTTTCACTTTACAGAGAGAGAGAAGGAAGATCTGGTTACACTTCCCAACAAGGGAAAATGATACCAACCTCCCCTCCTCCCGCACACATACCCTCTCTCATCTGGATGGTTAAATTATACAGGAGACCTAAATTCTTCATAACGTCTGTCTTTTGAAATATCACTGTTCTGAAATGGAAGAAATATGATAGGGCATTTAAAAGTTTTCTGGGGACAAACCTCCAGAACCTCAAACTGTATTACTTTTACAGTCATACAAATTTTGCACATTGGTATATACCGGGGTGGGGAAGTTCCAGAGACCTTCACATCCTAGCACACAGATGCACGCCTTGGCTAGATACCTGCATGAGGACACAATGTTTGGATACAATCCTTCTCTTGTCCCCTTTCTCATGCCCTTGCTATGTCCCACTTCCACAAGCTGATCCAACCCTGAATCACCACATAATGTCAAGACCTATGATGACGGGCACTTTACACTTGTAAGCGCCCCTTCTTCCCTTGATCTACTTTAACCATTGCTCTGGCAGGCAGCCAGATTTGGCACTCCTGCCAGAGGTAAGAATGGGGCTGCAAAGCTGCAGGAAGCACTAGTTTCTCCTGCAGCTCAATATACAATGTTGCATGTGTGTAACTAAGGGCAAAATCTGGTTTCTTTCTGGTTATTGCTCTTTGGAACTACTACTCCTGTTCCATGCCAAGTTCTGTACAGAAGCCCCTCTGATTGATATTAGATACATTAAGATGTTGATCGTTAAAAAGCAAGTGCAATTAACCAATCCAGCCACCCACACATCAGTCGCTAATTCTAGGCTAGGAGAGGCAGGAACCAGAGGGTATATTCTAACAAATATTATTAATGAGGAAAGAGAGTTAGCCCCAGCTGCAGAGTGCTTAGTCCATCTGCTAATCCTGCTTACAAGTCTATTATGATTAACAGCAAAGACTAAAATCTGTTGCAGTCAGGCTAGAGTCCTAGGGCCTGATCTGAAGATGCAGTGCAGCCACTTTGTGATGTATTGCCAGCAGAACATGGTCCTACAGCTGGTGAAAAAAAAGCCCAGAGGGATCACCCAGTGCAAGAGAGATTTTCTGGTGGCATAAAGCCAGAACAGATGCCAGCTCTTTTCCCTATTATCAGCAGGGCTAGAGCAAAGGAATCTTGGCCAGGATACTGCATTGATCACTATTATGGTTGGCCATTTGGGTTTGTCCTAATTATGCCTGGGGAATGGCCCTGTACAGAGTGCCCCAGGATCAGGGAAGTACACAGGTAATCTTTGTTCCACCTATAGACACAGAGCTCAACTTGTACTATATCCTCCTCAGCTGTAGCTGAAGACCTAGCCCTTAGACTCTAGTCAGCATATGTTGGTATTAGGCTACGAGGTCAATTCTCTCTATTCCCTGCACATCCTAATTAGAGATGGGCTCAAGTTGCAAAATGTGGATCCAAACTTCTCTGCTGTTTAGATCCAGGTTCTTGGCTTTCTCTTTCGAAGAGAGAGGAAACATTGGTGAAATAGATCCATAGATCAATCACCTTTTAAGCACCTTCTTTTACCCAACCCCCATATCAATACTTTTTAAAAATCTGGCCCTGAGTGCCTCCTCATCCCCACTGACATCAACGAAAGCTTATTACCATTGACTTCAACAGGGCTTGATCCCATAAGCAAGTGTTTACATGGGAGCTAAGCTCCTGAAAACTTGGCCTCACAAGACTGTTCCTCCTTCACAAGCTTTTGAAGGAGTTCCTAATCTAATCTATTGGATTGTTTAAGTGTCCAATCAATTTTCTGCTTTTTAAAGTTTATTTTCCAAATTTTACATAATTTCTGTATGAAATGTCACCAACAGTACGAAACTAAATGAAAGTAAAGATATCCTTTATAATAGAATTCAGCTGTTAGATTTATGGTCTATTGGGATTCTGAATGAGTTTACACTTACACCATCTAAAGAGCTATTGTTTCACAAACTAAAAATAAAGAGGAAGAAAATATATGGAAAAGTACTTGCAGTGAAGAGAAAAACAGGGCTTAGTATGTAAATATGTTGCAACAGTTTACATACTTCATGATATTTAACAAGAGTAATCCATCATGAAATTGATATTGATCTCATAGGTCTATCAAGTAAACGTTATATACCAAAATAAATACCATCCCTGACAAGTCTGTAGAAAAACAACTTCCTAAATTCATTTCAACCCAATTCCATATAATCATCAATACTGTAGTTGCAGCTCCCATCCAAAAGTGATGTAGGAATAATAAGAGCAATCAAATACTTTTGTCTAAAATCTATGATGGAGCAGCTATTGCAACTGTCCTTCTCTTTCCTTGATATACAGTTTCCTTATACATTATTCACCCTGGCATATGTCAGTTTCCTAAATTTACCCCAGTGTGCCTGCAAATTCCTTGTCTTAAACTTACATCATCACTGTCCCAACTGGAGGGACCCTTTTTTAAAAAAAAAAAAAATACAGAAATTACAATTACTTTGATCTCCTGGACATCTTTAAAGCCAAAAGAGTCTATGGGAGCCAGCCCAAAATGAAAATCTGTGTTAAAGGATAAAAGATGGCCCACTGTGTTCTCAGATGATTGCAATGATCTCTGTGTGTATATATATATACACATATACATATATATAGGCAGATATGGGTCCTAAAGGTGAAATTTACCCATCTGCAGGGGGTCATCACAATGCCTTTTCACCACTAAACCCTCAAAATAGAGCTTAAGTGGGACATTAGTTGTGCTTAGATCTTCTGCTGGCCCTCTGCATGGTTGGATTTGAGCCTGCTTACAGTGTCACTGTTAAGAAAGGTTTCAGAGTAGCAGCCGTGTTAGTCTGTATTCGCAAAAAGAAAAGGAGTACTTGTGGCACCTTAGAGACTAACAAATTTATTTGAGCATAAGCTTTCGTGAGCTACAGCTCATTTCATCGGATGCATTCAGTAATCCGATGAAGTGAGCTGTAGCTCACGAAATCTTACGCTCAAATAAATTTGTTAGTCTCTAAGGTGCCACAAGTCCTCCTGTTCTTTTTACTGTTAAGAAAGATTCCCACAGATCTAATGGGAAGTGAGGAACGTTGGGAAATGGGATGCTGCTTATCTGATTGATACAACCACCTTATTTTCTATCTACTTTTAACATATATAAGATTGAAGGGAAAGAGTCTACTGTGATACTACTAATTAAAGCTGGACAAAAATAGTAAGTATGTTTCTCAACAAAATTCAGAAAATTTCTTCTCCCCCTCAAAGTTTTTGGTTAAAAAAAATGAACTCCTCCCCCACCCCAAAAAAAGCATAAACCCCCAAACTTTTCCAAACCATTTTTTTTTTCAGTTTTTGTTTTTTCCAGGGAAGAAGAAATGAGAATGAGAAAGGAGAAAAGCATAGAATAACAATAACTGAAAACCCAATTTTTTTTGTTTTTCAGTTTTTTGATTTTTGTAGAAAAGTTGGAAATGTTCATTTTAAAAAAATCTATTTTTTCATCAAAAAAGTTTCAATAGAAAAATGTCAGCCAGTTCTATTATTAATGGTAATATACAATAGTTGCTATGAGATGGCTTTAGGTTTTTTTTTTTTTACCATATGCATGATTCTAGTTACCTTCTCTTTATTCCCGCTCTCATTTTGGCCTATAAAAGAGAGCCCTGCACTGGACTATTTGTGAATCCCACATCCACCAGCTCCCTATATTATGGCAGTGGGTCCTGCAGGACCGATGGGATCCCAGACCCACTGCAGGGCTCTACAAGAGTCCCACACAGGGCTCTATTATACGATAGTTGTAATTTTACCTTGACCTCTTTGGCAAGCAACCCAGCAATGCAGACTACCTTTTGGGATTCATTAGTCATCTGCTGACTGCAGTGCGTCCAGCTGCTATTAATTAGGCAGTCTCCTAGCTGCTATAGAGAAACCAGCAATCAGCTTGATGAAATAAGTAAGTATCAGGGCAACAACTGTGTCTGTAATGTAAGACTGCTCTATGGGCTAAATATCATTAACTTTGTGTTTCTGTGTAGGAAATGCTTTTTTTGTTTAGCTACACATTATCTTTACAATTAGTGTAGCTTGAAGAAAAGATGTGCTGGAATAAATTGATGATGGCTGGTAATTGGATTAATGAGAATGGAATGGAAAGGCAAGGTCAACAGCATGAGTGACATATTTCACCAAAATAGGCCAAACATAAAATATAGTCGCAGAGGATCAGGTGAGAGCAGGGACTAATCACACCAGTGTATTACACAGCAGTTGCCAAAACATAGCACATTAGTCCCGCTACTCTGGTATCCTACCTCTGGTGACAGTCAGAAACTTTTGCCTTCTCTCTGTAACGTATCTAATCAGTTGTGCAATGTCAGGCATAGGTGAGCAGATGGGGTTGGGGATTCATTTCTGATCTCAAGACATCTTAGACTTGCATGGCATTTGAACGGTTGCTTTTGAACCCCAGTGTGAGTAAGGAAATTGGGAATCCATATTGCAATTTAATAGTCTGATGATGCTCCCATTGAAATCATAGGCATTGTCTATCCATTTCCATGGGAGTAGGAGCAAGGTCCATGCCCTGAGGTTCTAAGGATTTGTTGACACAGACACATTAACCAGAACAACTATTCTTCATTAGCTATTCCAGAATACCTATTATGCTTTAAATTCACACCCTACATTCATACCCTTTCAAGCTTAGACATGCCCTCAGAGCCTTGAATGGCAAAGCCAGGTCAGTCTTAAGATCAGTATCTGGTGAGGGTGTTAGTGGATGTTAGTACTCACTTAGGGGTGTGGTTCACAGGGGAGATCAGAACATTGAAAAAAAACCCTTTCATTGTACAATGCAGGAATTTAACGTTCATTCTGCAAGCACCAGCTCCTTAGACTCCCTTTCTCTTTCTTCCTGTGTGGGTGGGGGAGGGGAGACCACGGCACACTCCTGACCACTTACACACAGTCCCCAACAAAGGCCTGATCCACAGCTCATTGAAGTCACAGGAGAGGCTCCCATTAACTTCAATGGGTTTTGGATTAGGCTACAACAGATGAGGATGGATTCAGTACAAAAATCAGCCTATAAATTCATGGCCAAGAGTGAGCAGTGACAGGATACTTCCCAGCTGTTGAACAGCTTAAGAGCCTAACATAAAACGTCCACTTGCTGTAAGATCCCCTAAGAACAATCTCTGTGACACTTGAAATCCTCTGTTCCTGATTGCTGAAGTTTTCTTTCCAAGGATTTCTGCCCTGTTTTCTAGTTGTTAACATTTTCACTCACCATGGTTTTATCTAGTGGAGCAGGTAATAGGCTATAGTGACAGCCTTATGATCTCCCTACTCCCCTACCCACATTATATTTCCTAAAATGGGAATGTTCCAGGATTTTTTAAAAAGTGTATTTTATGTAGCCAAGGATGGGAGTGTAACGTATGCCTGTGTCACCCACACTTACCCATTTAGATTAGTGGATTTTCCATGACTTCTTGCCATTCTGGGCTCAGTTCTCACAGACTTTATTTGGCTGCGTGAGCTAGGGATGGCTAAGGGGCAATAAAACCCCTCCTTACTGCCCTGCTCAGACTTTGATTCTGGTTGCAGTGGACAGAGCAGGAACAACTCATCTGATTCTCCCTGCTGTGAGAAAGTGGGCAGGAAGTGGGAGGAATCCTAGCTATGCTCCTGCACATTCACACGCGCATAAGACAGAATAGCTGGATGGGCATCAAAACTGCTCCAAATAAAGGTGTGAAATAGCTTAAGCTTAACTGAGGATTCCCCTACATGCCCCCCCCCCCCAACGCCCCCATTACCCCTTAGTGGTCGCAGTGTTACCAATTTAGTCATTTTCCAACCCCCCTGTAAATTCGAACAGCCCCTCTAATTTCAATTCCTGGGGAAAACTCAGCATGTAAAGAACAGGGGTAGAACTAGAGTACTTGTGGATCACAGGGTGTCCTCTAAGCTGCTCCTAGGGCTGTGCAACCATGTGCTGCCCCCATAGGTGCTGGAATTGGGGGTGTTGCCTCACCTCCTGGCTTGAAGTGGTTTCATATGCAGGGTTTACAGTTTGGTTCAATGGCTCCCAGCACCCCCATTATACAAATTGTTCCAGCACCCCTGATTGCCCCTTATGCAGGATAGACTGTAACATTATAATCTAGCCCTCTGAAATATTCTATCGTCTGAATTGGCAAGCCAGCCCTCTGGGGGCAATGCCCATCAACAGAGTTAAAGGTGCATATCTTCTCTTTTAAATAACGGCAGGTAGATAACAAGGAGATGATACTGCTTTAAATAATAATAAATAAATAATAATAATAATCTGATCCAGGGAAGCACTGAGGAAAGCCCTCAACTCCCAGTAAAGTTCTCAACTCCCATCGGTTGGGGGGTGTGGGGGAGGAAGGTACTCTACACTTTGCAGGTGATCCATTTGTAAGATCTAGCCCATAGTCACTGCCTTTTGTAGAGGAAGTTTCAGGATGTACCAGTAAAAAGAAAGAAGCCAACATAGTTAGACCCTTTGTTTAGGACAGTGGTTTTCAATCTTTTTTGCATTAACAGACTCCTAAAAAATTTCAAATGCAAGTGTGCACCCCTTTAGAAATCTAAGACATATTCTGCGGACCCCCAAGCGTCCATAGACCAAAAGTTGAAAACCACTGTTCTGTGATAACCACAACCTCTCATGAACCCCTTAGATAGTCTGCAGACCCCCAGGAGTCTGCGGACCACAGGTTGAAAACCACTAACTTAAGAAATATTAGAAAAGAGCTGGCTGTGGAAGACTCTCACTTTCTATAAATATTTGATTAAAATGCAACAAGTTCTGACAAAATGCAAGTAATTTGAGGAAACTGAAATCCATTTTAAAATATATGTGAAAAACAAAATTATTTTAGCTTCCAACTCACTAAAAGAATACACCCATTACATAAGGTAGTTAGATGGCCCCACCACCATAGCATCTGAGCACCTCACCATCTTGAATGTCTTTATCCTCACAACACAATGTGAGGTAGGGAAATTCTATTATCCCAGTTTTACCAGATTTTCAAAGGTATTTAGGCGTCTAAAGATGCAAATAGGCACCTAGTGGGATCTTTTAAAAACCATCTACACACGATAGGTACCATGAGAAACTTTAATGTCTATTCAGTGAAGACAAGAACTTGGTTTTTAAAGGTCTCCAACCAAAAGAACGATGCAATCCCATTGCTTGGATGAGGTAAAACTAAACTGGACAAACCACTAAATGAAATAATGAAAAGAACAATCCTGCCTGTGTGGATTAGATAGCTTGGACATCTATAATTTCTATGGGCTTGATTCAGCTGCCCCTCCTCAAGCCGATTAGAATCTTCCTATGCAAGTAGTTCCATTGAGGATTGCCCGTGAAGTAAGGTACTGTTCAGCATGAGTACAGGTAACAGAATTTGACCCTGGGGTGTGAACTACAACATCAACACAGCTGGAAAGCACTCCCTAAAGTCGAATACATTCTAAGGACGTACAGCCAGGTCTCCTGGCAGCTGTGATGAACATTATAAGCCAGTGATTTTACAACATTCATTATCCACTACTGTGGATTTTATTTTGTTAGAAGATTTATTATCTTTGTTAACTAAATACCCTTCACTGTTGAAAAGGAAAGCAGGCTTTAACATCCTCAAACTTTACGATTTAAATTTAGATCGTGTTTTTTTCCCCCACCCCATTTAAAAGTTTATTCTGCAAACTGTTCCCAGGGTAGTGAGTCCAGATCCCAAACATGATGCTAATAATAGCACTCACTTTGCTAAATAAGTGCTATAAAGCGGTATTTGCAGACTGAGATCTGAGATTATAGTTGTTTAGTTTGCTGGGAAAATTAAGAGAATTTAGCATTGTTACCAGAATAAGGTGCCAGGCTCCCAGCCCTGGAGCCTTAAGCCCTCCATTAATTCACAGCCTAGATGGTGTAAATTTCACCACATCACTCCCCACCAGTGTGCCTCAGCTCTGGTCCGAAGGAGCCTCCTCCATGTGGAAAGGAGTCGTTCAGACATCATGGCAATTCGGGTTTTTTTGTGAGATGAACATCTGCCCTTTAGGGACTAGGTTAAGACCACAAATCTCATTCAGCATAGGTCACCAACCAGACATTAGATTGTAACAAAAACATTCGGTCCCTATTCACCTATTGTTAGATACTCTAACTTCCCCCATCCAGCTGCTTCCAACTGCACCACAAAATAGTGGTCACAGTTTTTGAGAGGGCATTATCAGGTGCTAGTAATTTCTCATTTTATTCCCCCCTAATAATCACTAATCACTCTCCTGTTTCACTCTGCACTAATCACTCTCCTGGTTCACTCTGCAGTGGAAATTTTGTGGATTGTGCACACTTTGCCTTCTGGAGATCAGGATTTGTATAGCATCTTACAGCACAGACACTTTTATCCTGTGCAGAGTATTTTGCGCCAATCTTTTATAAACCTTGCAACTATGGCACTCAAAGACAAAGAGACATATGGCCCGGGGCATTTAAAAACAATTTTGCTTTTATTGTTGATCACATCCTTTCTTTATTTCTCTTCTCTTGTCCTTTTTGTTACCATGAACCTTTGCATGGAAATGAGTTCTTAAGAGATCATCTGGCCCAGCCGCTGAGTCCCCTAATCCTCTGTGTGTGACATTAAAGTTGTTTACTGTGTAAATTGTTACATTACAGAGGACTTTTGGATACCAGGTGGTAAACAAGCAGCAGGAGCAGATGTCTTAATAATAAACAGAACAGAAAAAATACAGATATAAAAGATCAGGTATGTGAGCAGCATGCAAAGCGTATATCATAGTTTTCCAGATGATTTTAGAAGTTGTTTTAAGAATATATATTGGCAATAAATACTGACAGACATCTGAAGATCACTGTGGCCTACACCACACTCTCTCCTGTTTTTGCTCTTTTGCCTCTCTCTCCATTCATTACTTTTGGACCCCCTCCCTGTCCTTGCAAGTTTCATTTAGGGGGCTGTTAGCCCCTCAGATCAAAGAGGTCACACAAAGCAAATATTTATATAATCTGCCTCCAAATTTCCAGTTAAACAAGGAACTGTGATATGAAATGAACCAACTGCATAATCAGAAATGATTGATTCCCAAAACTCTCCTATACACATACTCGGTGCAAGGTAAGAAATGGTGCTGTAGCAGAGAATCTCCTTTAGGGGCAGGCTTATAAAAGTGGGAGGGGAATCATGAAAAATCCATAATGTCAGTTTTCAGTACATTCATTGTTACCCTACAAATGTCCACCGCCCCATCACATGTCCTCCTGAGTTTACTCTGTGAACACTGTAGAGATTTGTGGGATCGTGAGCAGTAGTTCTAGAATCTTTAACATTCTGATGTTTATCTGAACCTCTTTGGCCTGTCATAGTGCTGAAAACTTGGAAGACAGATGCTTTTGCAAGACTTCTCAGTACTTCCTGCTTACAGTTGGGCTCTAACTGCAACAAGGAAGGGCGGTCTCTTGATAATTTGTTACTTCCCTGTCTAATTCCAGCCAAAACCAGGAAGCAGTGGGGCATGTGAAAAACCAAACACAAAAATTAACCATTTCCAAACCTGAGAAAAGTTTTGGATGTGGATCACTTCTCATTTGCTTCAAACTTGCAAAAGATGCTAGTGGATGTAAGGAATATGAAATCCTGAAATGGTCAAGCTCAGATTAGTGATGAGAAGTTGTGGTATTCTACTCAGGCTCTGTTCACAGTCCAAAACAGATGTTTCTACTAAAATAAACAGTAGTGAATTATGTAGCAATGTTGACCTTTACATTGTTATCATTAGGTTTCAGAGTCAACACCACACTAAGATGAATGGGAGCAGGCACAGTTCATGCGACTCCAATGTATTTTGGTCCAACTGTCTGCAGACTTAATAAGACCCTACCACATCGAGAACCATCCAGAAGGTTCCCTTTGCAATCAAGAAAAATAAAAATGTAACATGTGATACTGCCTTCGATTCCAGTTGATTTTAATGGGACATAAGAACTCTCCATCCCTTGAAGGATAGACCTTCAAGGAAGCCTAAATTCTGCAGATACTGATAGAACTAGAAGAGGAACACTGGTATGGCATGCTGTCACCTACCACCATAATTCAGAAAGAATGGTACAAATCAAAAGCCCAATTTCTGATCTACAGTTACACTGAGACTTTAACACAGCACTGAGCAAGAGGAGGTACGTAAGCTGCACCACTTCAGAAGTAGGCCTGGGAGACTTTGTATCAAAGAATCATAGAACCATAGGGCTAGAGGGGGCCACAAGGGTCGTCTATTCTAACCGCCTGCCAAGATGCAGGATTTGTTGTGTCTAAACCATCCAAGACAGATGGCTATCCATCCTTTTTTGAAAACCTTCATGACTTCCCTAGGCAGTTTGTTCCATTTTCCTATTGTTCTTTCAGTTAGGAAGTTTTTCCTGATATTTAATCTAAGTCTACTATGCTGTAGTTTGAACCCATTTTCTCACTGTGACAAGAGAGAACAATTTTTCTTCATCTTCTTTATGGCAGCCCTTCAAGTATTTGAAGACCACTATCATGTCCCTCCTCCCAATCTCCTCTTTTCCAAACTAAGCATGCCCAGTTCCTTCAGCTCATATGGCTTGCATTCCATTCCTTTGATCATCTTTGTCACTCATCTCTGGATCCTTTTCAGTTTCTCTACATCTTTTCTGTACATTGGTGACCAAAACTGGACACAGTACTCCAGCTAAGACCTAACCAGAGCTGAGTAGAGCAGTATTATCACCTCCCATGCTATGCCTCTGTTAATGCAACCCAAAATTGCTTTGTTTTTTTTTTTTTTGCAACAGCATTGCACTGTTGACTCATGTTGGGGTTGTGATCCACTACAATTCCCAGATTCTGCTCAGCAGTGCTGCTGCCAGGCCAGTTATCCCTCATTCTGTATTTGTGCATTTGTTTTTTCTTCTCTACATGTAGCACCTTACATTTGTCTTGGCTGAATTTTATTTTGTTGTCTATAGTCCAGTTCTCCAATTTATCAAGATCCCTCTGAATTTTAGTTCTATCCTCCAAAGTGTTTACAAACCCCGCTAACTTTGTGTCATCTGCAAATTTGATCAGTATGCTCTCTAATTCTACATCCAGATCATTAATAAAGATGTTAAACAACACCAGACCCAGAACAGATCCCTGTGGAACCCCACTTAAGACCTCCTGCCAATCTGATGTCATTCCATTAATGGTTACCCTTTGTTTGCGATTGTTTAACCAATTATGTATCCACTTATTGGCAGTTCTGCCAAGCTCACTTCTCCAGCTCACTTCTGAGAATGCCATGTGGGACTGTGTCAAAAGCCTTGCTAAAGCCTAGGTATATTATGTCCACTGCATTCCCCCATCCACGAAACGAGTTACCTGGCCAAAGAAGGAAGTCAGGCTGGTTTGGCATGATTTGTTCTTAGTAAATCCATGCTTTATATTGGAACAGCATACTATGGGCTAGATAATGTATTTAAACTATACCTCCTGCTCATATTTGATACATGGCAACTGTTATCAAAACATTTTCTAATACAGATGGTAACAGGGTAGAATATTACTGCCATTTCTTTCTACGCATTAGAAATTGAGTGAATTATTGTTTTATTGACTAATTTACAAAATAGGTTCATTCTTTCAAGCTGAATAATGTATATAGGATTTTGAAAAGCTATTTTGTTATGAAATTTTACCACACTAGTAGCAGGATAAGAGATAATAAGAATAGGTAAAATTAATATTGGAGTGTGATAATTGCCAGAAGTTTTCATAAATAGCTCTCATATATTTCCAACATCTTAAATCAGAATGATTTTCTTTGCTGTGCTAAGGTTCTGAAAACAAAAGGCAGTGAATGGATCTCTTACCCTTCTGCCAGAATCAACTTCTACAGCATTTAAGGGCAGGGTTTTCAAAAGCATCCAGGCATTGGTCTAACTCTGCTTCCGTTGACGTCAGTGAGAGTTTTATTAGACTTCAGTGGGAGCAGAATTAGACAAATACTGTGTGCTTTTAAAAAAACCCACCATAAACTTTTATTTTTAAGATTAAATATCTATACTTTATTAATTGTGTTTATTACAGTAATAGCTGACAGCTAACCAAGATGGGACCCTATTGTGCTAGGTACAGTACAAACACAGAGTAGTAGATGGTCCCTGCCTGAAAGAGATTTCAGTCTTGCATTTGTGAAGCTTGTGACCCAAGTGCAGTGCTTTCTTCAACATGGTTGAGGGGAGACTGTTAATTGCATAAAACTCTTTGTCCCCTAGAGACCAGAATTAGCTTGTTGAATGAATATACATACAATGAATGAACATGAGAAAGGCCATACTGGATCAGACCAATGGTCCATCTAGTCCAGTATCCTATCTTCCCACAGTGGCCAGTATAAGTTGCTTCAGAGGGAATGAACAGAACAGGGCAATTAGCAAGTGATCTATCCCCTGTCATCCAGTTCCAGGCATTCAGAGATTTAGGGACACCCAGAGCATGGGGTTGCATCCCTGACAATCTTGGCTAAAAGCCATTGATGGAACTATCCTCCATAAATTTATCTAATTCTTTTTTGAACCCCATTATACTTCTGACCTTCACAACATCCCCTGGCAATGAGTTCCACAGATTGACTGTGGATTTTGTGAAGAATTACTTCCTTATGTTTGTTTTAAAAATTCTGCCTGTTAATTTCATTGGGTGATCCCTGGTTCTTGTGTTGTGTGAAGGGATAAAGAACCCTTCTCTATTTATTTTCTCCACACCATTCATGATGCTATAGACCTCAATCATATCCTTCCCTTAGTCATCTCCTTTCTAAGCTGAACAGTCCTTTTGCTTTTAATCCTTTTAGTGATATGAAAGCTGTTCCATACCCCTAATGATTTTTGTAGCCCTTCCCTGTACCTTTTCCAATATCTTTTTTGAAATGGGACAACCAGAACTGTATGCAGTATTCAAGGTGTGGGTATACCTAGATTTATACAGTGGCATTATAAAATTTTCTGTCTTTGTTATTTATATCTTTCTTAATGGTTCCCAACATTGTTAGCTTTTCTGACTATCTTTGCAAATTTAGCAGATGTATTCAGAGAACTATCCATGTTGACTCCAAGATCTCTTTCTTGAGTGGCAACAACTAATTTAGACCCCATTGTTATGTATGTATAATTGGGATTATGTTTTCCAGTGTGCATTACTTTGCACTTATCAGTACTGAATTTCATCTGCCATTTTGTTGTCCAGTAACCCAGTTTAGGGAGATCCGTTTGTAGAACTTTGCAGTCAGCTTTGGACTTAACTACCTTGAGTAATTTTGTATCATCTGTAAATTTTGCCTCCCTGTTCACCCCATTTTCCAGATAATTAATGAATATGTTGGAAGTGCTGGTCCCAGTATAGATACTTGGGGGACATCACTATTTACTTCTTTCCGTTCTGAAAACTGACCATTTATTCCTACCCTTTGTTTCCTGTCTTTTAAGCAGTTACTGATCCATGAGAGGACCTTCTCTCTTATCCCATGACTGCTTGTCAAAGGTTTCTGAAAGTCCAAGCACATTATATCAACCGGTTCACCCTTATTTAATAAATTGAATGGATAAATACTTCTATCTAGACTCAATCATCCAGAAAGTTCCCAAAGCATTTTAAAAATTGATTTTTTACATCAATGATTTCACTTTGATCAATCGGTCCTTCAGCCCTCATATAGATTGCACCGATCACAACATGTCTTCCATTCTTATCTTATCTTGGCCTTCCTTCTCCACGTGCAGCCATGCCTTTTCATGATAAAATCTTGCCATCGCTTTGGAGGTTGGCAGAGTGGTAGTTTCAATTCCTGTGGGTACCACTTGGCGACAGCTGCAGTTCATTGATTCTCAGTGAGGCTAGCTGTATGCCTGACCCATCGCATTTTATTATACCTGCTTTCAACAACGATGTCCTGCACTCCACTCTGCTGTCTGATCACTTAATTGGGGACTTGATCACGGGTTGAAATCCCCAGAATTCTTCTTTCCATCGCCTTCTCCATGACAGACAATTGTTGCTCCTCTATCTTCATCAGCGCCCAGGTTTCGCTGCTGCCCAACATTGTCGGCAATACTGTTGAGTTGAAGAGGTTGGTGTGTGTTGTCTTGTTGATTTTTCCATGGAGGACATCCTTGATAGAACTGAATGCGCACCAACCAGCTTTCTTTCTTTGCGAGAGATCGCCTTCCTGATCATGGCGCATGTTAATTTCTTGTCCCAAATAGATGTATTGCTCAACTTCTTTATTTGTTCTCCCTTGACTATTATTTGGGCTTTTGGCAAGGCATCAGACTGCATAGATTTTATTTTAGAGTGATTCATTTTCAGTCCGACTTGGCTGCTTTTTGTGTTGAGTTTTCGCACCAATTTCTGTAGTTTGATAGTGTTTTCGGCAATCAGCACACTATCATCTACAAATCTGAGGTGGTTTATCTGCTCTCCGTTGATGCTGATTCCACCCTTCCTGTTCATGTGCCTCATTACCATTTCGAGGCAGGCTGTGAAGAGTTTTGGTGAAACCGTGTCTCTTCGCTTCACACCTTTTTTGACTGGGATGCAAAGGGGAATGTTGAACAGAGTTATATCCATAGTGCAGTCACAGTTTGCTTCCTGTAGTAGTTTGATGTAGTTTGTGTCAATGCCCTACTCTGCAAGAGATTTCAGAACTACATTGATCTCTATGCTGTTGAATGCTTTTTCATAGTCGACGAAGGCAATGCATAAAGGGAACTTGTAGTCCCTTCAGTGCTCCAATAGGTGGTTTATAGTGAAGATATGGTCCATTGTGCTGAAATTTCTTCGAAAACCTGCCTGCTCTCTCAGCTGCTGTTCATCCAGACTCTGTGAGAGTCAGTTTGCTATTATTTTGGAGAACCGCTTGTAGACAAGTGAGAGCAGGCATATTGGATGATAGTTCTTTAGATCTTCATGATCGCCCTTCTTGTGCAGCAAAATGGTGTTGGTCTCCTTTCAGCTAGATAGTATTCTCTGTATTTTTATGTAACAGCTAAACATCTGAGCAAGGATTTCCCAGAGGTCTTGGCTTCTGACTCTTATTATTTTGATTTTCAGTCCATCTTTTCTTGGAGCTTTTTCTTCTTTCATTTGGTAAACTGCATGTCGAACTTCGCTGATGAGAAGCAGTGCAGCAGTGACCCTGGCTTGTCTGACAGCGATGATAGCTGAGTGTATTCTCTAGTAGGTCTGACCATGCTATTAAGGTGTCAGACGGCCAACCCAGTGAGGGGAAAGTTGCTAAGTTGAGGAGGTAAACATGCCACTGACAGCACAGGTAGCACATGGTTGAAGAAATGGCTAAAACAAAATAAATAAATTGACCCCAGTTCCCTGGGCGTCCCTCGATCCATTCCATGGCAGCAGTGTGGAGTTCGATTGATGAGAGGCTGCTAAGAATCTCAGGGGCCATAAAAATGACTGCCCTCTCAGTAAAAAAGAAAAGCAGTACCTGTGGCACTTTAAAGACTAAGAAATTTATTTGAGCATGAGCTTTCCACTGCATGCATCCGATGAAAGCTTATCTCAAATAAATTTGTTAGTCTCTAAGGTGCCACAAGTACTCCTTTTCTTTTTGCGGATACAGACTAACATGGGTGCTACTCTGAAACCTGCCCTCTCAGTGTGTACCTACAACTGCAGGACACTGATGAGTTATGACTTGATCAACCATCTAATGGAGGAGAAGGCAAGGGCAGCCTGCGACATCCTTGGTTTCTGCAAAACACAATGAAGAAAGGAGATGGAAGTACCATTGGAGGAATTGGTTTTTTTGTCAACCAGGAATGGTCTTCAAAAATCATCTCCTGCAAGTTCAAGTCATCACGCATCAGAGTGCTAAACCCCCAACTGAACATAAACAGCACCCTCAAGATTATCTCATCTATGCTCCCACAAGCACAACTGAAGATGATGATATGGAAGAATTCTATCAGGAGCTCGAGAAAACCCTTGCTTGAAAATCCACATATACAATTGCAATGGGAGACTTCAACGCCAAGGTCGGAAGAGGGAAAGAAGGCAAAAAGTTCATTGGAAGGTATGGCATCAGCAAACTGAATCCATGAGGAGAGTGACTGGAAACTCTGACAGGAGACAAAAGAAATGTTCATTGGTAACACCTGGTTTAAGAAGGCAGCCAGGAGGAGGTGGACATGAGTCATGCCCTAATGCAAAGAACAAGAATGAGATCGACTATATTCTGATCAATAGATGGTACATCGTACAAGACATCTCAGTAGTGCTATTATTCAACACCGATAGTGACCATTGCTTGCTCAGAGCATGGCTCAACTTCAATGAAAAGGTGGAGAAGAAAGTGGTAGAGATGGCAAATCAGAGACAGCGGCCTAAATATTCAACAAGGCAATCCTGAAAGTGAACATTACCAAGAAAGTCTGGAGTTTCATAGATAACTGTGACAAGGACTATAAAAACTTTGCTGATAAGCTGAGGTAATGTGTGAAATTAGCCAAGAAAGGAAGACCAAAAAGAGTGAAGGGAAGAATCTTGGAGGAAACGAGGAACTTGCTAGAGAAGAAGAGGAATATGAAGCGAAATGATAGGAACAAACTCGAGTACTCCCTCCTCTGCAAGCTGATAAGACGACTAAAGGAGGACTTTGAGAAGTACCAAAATGAAAGGCTCTCAAAGACAGCTGAAGATTGCAGAAGCCTCAAAAAATGCAAACGGGAACTGACACTGTACAGGTTGACAATAACAGTGCTGAAGAACAAGGATGGAAAAGCAGTAATCGACAGAACAGGGATGGAAGCTGTCTGCAAAAATTTCTACACTGAACTGTTTGCATCTGAAATAAATGTCCTATTACCAACATTTCAACAGACCAACAAGTATGTACTTCCAGTCCAATCATTTCACCCAGGATTAAAATGCAGGCATTTCTAGGATGAAATGCAACCACCATTTAGCATTGTACAACAACACTGCTCACCTCTTTAGTAAAGAAAGCAAAAGAGAATATCATACCAGATTGAATATACAGGGACACTTTCAAATAAGCAGAATATAATACCCAGTTTGGAGTTTGGCCAGGGCACTAGGATGAACACTCAGACTTTGTGAAAACTGCTCTAGTCTTATTAATAAACACATAGCTTTACATTTAATCTATAAGAGCCCTGTGTCTCCTAACACACTAGTGGAACGTTGCTTCCCTTTTGACTCTGTGGGAGAGCTACCCACTGAACTGCTGACATTCTGCTGTTGCCAGGCATTCCCTGATGTTCTGCCATCCAAGCACTCCCACGTCCACCCTTGTTTAGCCTAAAGATAGACCCAAGATACAAACCTAAGATCTATAATTCAAATATCTCAAAACCTGGAGGTGCCTGGGTGTGGGATATTGGCTTGGGCCCTTACAGAATTGTGGAATAACTGTGGAATTCAGATTGAGGACTGAGGCTGGAATTCCAAACCCTCCACACCATTTTCACAATACAGGTGTGGTTGAATCATTGTGATGTCTGGTTTTGAGCTCATCTCTAGATTAGTTTGAGATCTAATAGAATCATAGCCCAAGCTAATATGGTTGGACAAATTCCTTGGATGACAGTGATAGGGTGAAACAGCCAGGATAGGATTAAGGGCTGCCTGTCACACAATTCAGCAGGGATTTAAAGGAAGGGTATGTCCTCTTTCCAGGTTAGACAGAGATGCAAGGGGAAAGGCCTCTGGTCCAGTACAGCTGGCTGTGGGTCAGGGTTAAAAAACAACAGCTTTGGTTTGCATCACTTTGTGAGTATTATATTCAAATAATAAACTGTGTCCTGAGATAAGAGCCTGAAAGAGACCCCAGCATGGCATTGCTTCTTTCTTGGGCTGGGGAGGGGGTTCACCAGCCTACAGTATCCCTAAGCCACACAATCTCCTGAGAAAAAAGAGCAGTCCAGCAGCTCTCAGCACAGAGCAAGCCAGTCCCAATCTGTCTGCATTTACTATTCTTATTATTTGTGTCATGTATATTATCATAGCCTCAATAAGAATTGAGGGCCTTGTGCTGTCATTGCAAAAACATAGAAATAGACAGTCTCTGGTCCTAAAGTGTTCACAATTTAAGACAATGAGTAAAATGTACTAGTTAGGGGAACAATGAGACAATGTAATATTTTCAGTTTTGATGTTGATAATGTTTTCCTTTCTTTTTTCCCCTCTGATCCCGCTCCATAAGCCTATTAAATCCCCCCTTTTTGTTTATGTGCTAAACCTCAACAAGGGGATTAACCACAATGCATGTCCTGAAAGAAGTTGAAATGCAGAGAAAAATGTTCCCTTAGTGTTTGCAGCACCACCACTGATCTCTATGTCTAGCTTTGAGTTAGCTGAAAGAATGTCAGACAAAGACAATCCAGAGCCACGAATGCTGGGCCAAATGTATTTACTCTATACTGGTATAACTGAGATCAGAATATGGCCCTTTGTGCTTGACGTTGATGCAGATGTTTCTCCCGAGGGATCTGCACTTTTAGAAACAAAGAAAATGCTTCTGTGTATTGGTTTAAAACAATCCATCCTCTTTTTGGATTGAATGCAGTGCCCTTTTCTGATCACATTACCTTCCATAATACCGTACAGCTGCCATCTTACAGGGCTTGTCACGTGCTATGAGTCAGGGGAGATTCAGGTTCACAGGAGACCAGGAAAAGGAAAAAATAAGCAATGGACTCAAAGAAAAATATTTTTAGAAAATGAGTAGCTTAGTTTACATAACTACCCTTTGCTCGTTATAACAACTAGTTTTAGCCACATCAGCTTCTCTTACCAAATATAGTTTAAAGACGATATACCATCATAACAACAACAACAGACTTGCTGATGTTTTAAATAATGTGATTACTTCAAGGCCATCTTTATGGCTTCAAACACTCATTGTCTAAAAGAATCATCATTCATCAATTATTTCACTGGAGAGAAATGTATTTTTTCTTAGTGAAACTCTAAGCTCTATTGTCTTTATTTAAAAAACAAAACAAAAATCCTAAATCCATTTTCTCTCTCCCACTAAAAGCCCAGCTTGTATTAGTTGGCAAGATAATAAATTCATGAAGTCATGTATTCAGGCAGATTGTAAATTTAGCAGAAGCCAGAGCATTTGTATGTCACTGTATCCAAACAGAGATCTAAGTACAACTGGATGATTTAATATAATGGTCCAAAAGATATGGGTTGAGATTTGTAATGCTGAATAGGGGACTCAGTCACACATATCCCAGTGAAATTAATTAGTTGTGTGGCTAAATCCCTGAGCTGGTTTTGCAAATCTCAGCCCAAGTGCCAAATTAATTGCTGGTGTAACTTCCTTGCCTTCAGTGGAGTTACATTGCGGATGACAGATGCTCATGTTTCTTTTCCAAGAATAACTTGGCAGGAGACTTGAAAGTGAGTGAATGACAGTGATGGGAGAGAGTCTATCCTCACTTAAACTCTGCGCAACACAAATGACTTCAAATCAGTTGAATGTGGTGACACTGATTCCTTTTTGTGGGTGTTGTGTCTATGAAAGGAAAAGCAAATTCTAATCTGGTTTTTCCTTCCTGACAAGTCTGAAAGATGAAGCACTTCACAAGCAGTACAATGTTTTGAGGCGGCAGCACAAGTGTTCTTTGTGGCAGACCCCGATCTGTGGAACTCGCTGCTATTAGAGATCAGGCTGAGCCAGAGTCCTACAACCAGAAGCAGATTAGAGGTTTGTGGGGCCCTTGGCCACAGCAAGTGAGGGCCCTTCCCCACCCTTTCCACCTGCAGTCCCCCCTCCAGCACTTATTTAACTGGGAATTGGTCCTGCTTCGAGCAGGGGGTTGGACTAGATGACCTTCAGGGGTCCCTTCCAACCCTGATATTCTATGATTCTATGACTTCTAATGGGGAGCTGGGTCCGGGCGCAGGAGCTTGACTCGCTCTCCGGCAGGAGTGCCGGGTGGACTTGGGGGGGGAGGGGGAGAATGGGGCAAGCCCCCTCATCCAGCTCCCCATCAGGTGTTCTGAGCAGGATGCAGAGATGCCCATTTTTTCAGCCCCCCACGATTGGCCAAGGCCCCTGGGCATGGTCCCATTGGCCCAGTGGATAATACCATTGCCTACAACCTTCAAGAGGCATTACAAGAAGCATCTCTTTCTGCAGGCCTTTGGAACTGACCCCATAACATTATTGCTGAAAATAATCACCTAGATTTAATTTCTCATACGTGGCTTCAATCTGAAGAGAAGGGGAGCAGATGTTGGTCCCTTTTCTAGAAGGAACTGATGTTCTTCTAAATATATTCAATGGTGCCTGGTTAGATCCTCCAGTGATAGATGCCTTAGCAATGCTGGCACCAGTAAAATGTATCTGAAAATATTATTTTTTCAATCACAATTGCATTTTAGATCAGATCCTGTGGTTGGATTTTTCACAAAGGGCTGGATTATTTGATGGTTGGTTATCATACCTAAACAAACCTCACGGTTCAGGGCAAAGGTGACTCCTTTTATCTCTTTTATCATCATCATCAATGGATAAGTAGGTGAGTCACTGTCCTGTCCTTTCTGCCAAGAGTGCAGGTATCTTAAGATGTGGGTAGGGGAAACTTAAGACAACAGGAAGTCAGTCAGTCAATCCTCACAGTGTGAAGAGAGAGGTGGCTTGCGGGGAAGTGATGGAAGGCTGGGAAAGGGAGGTGGGAAATAGCCACTCAGATCCATTCACCGCCAGGCTCTGCATCTTCCAGCTCTCTCCCCACCTTCCCTTCTTGCATTCTGTTTCCTCCTGAGTGTATTACTATATTTTATTTCTACAGAATCTGAGGTCTCTATGGAGACAAATACAAGACAACTTACCCCACTTCCTGTCTCATCTGCAGAACTCATGTTGATCTTCTATTCTTCATCTTCCTTGTGCTCACCAACAGCTGTCTCTTTCCTTTCTCTGCAGCTAATGCTGACATCTCCACTCACTCTCTAGGTTTAAGGTCATAATGGTGACATTCAATTCTTCTGACCTTTTCTTGTGACTTTTGGCTCCTTCACCTGCACACCTTGGTTATCTTTGAAGTCCACTCCAGACAGCTGCTCTCTATCTTTTCCTTCAGAGTGGCTATTTCCCACCTCTCTTTCCCAGCCCCCACCCCATCACTCACCCCCAAGCCTCCTCTTCTCAGACTCTGCTGCTTGACTGACTGACTTCCTTTCTGTCACCTTAGTTTCCCATGCCCTCCTCCTAAGATACAATGTAAAATGAAGTAAGTGTAAACCTAATTTTTTTTAAATGGGAAAAAAGGTGAATAGATTCCCTAGACCCTCATCCTTCCTCTTTGTGAGCAACCCCAACTCAAGACACGGGCTCTCTCAAAAGTTGTTACAACACGGCAGCACATCACCACGTTGGCTGGTGATAGCTGATCCATTCCAGTGCAGAGATTTTGTAACAGTGAGCCAGGTATTAAACTCTAAACATTCTTTTTAGTGTAGGATTGCAAAAGTCAGACAGGTAAGAAACGTTTCCAACTCAACATAAGTCACACATGGGACTTTCCACTCTTTTTGGTGGTTTAATGTACAGCAATAATTATAGGTGACCTCAGCAAGAACTCCTATACTCAGTAGAATAAACAGAAGGGGAAGCAGTGCTTAGTGTTGTTACCCTGCTCTTCTCTCATTGCACAGTATTACACAGACCATTCCTCTTTGCCTGTTCTGGGGTTATACAAATAAGTGGTGAAATGCTCGCTGCTAGCCTATCTATGAGTATGCATCTGAGGAGTACTCACCAAGCATGTGTGCTGGTGCCCTCATAATTAAGGTTGCATCTAGGTTTTCCCTTTGGCAGAATTATGTGTTTAGTTTTCTATTTTAAAAAAGAAGTAACTATTGAGAAGGTCTTTCATAGAGCTGTTTGGAATATTAATTGTGAAATTAAGAGAGGTATTGAAATTTACCCCCTTTAGAGTTCACGGAGTTAAAATTATTTGGCCTGTTTCATGAAATTTTCTACATCAGCAAAACTTTCCTTGGCATATGGAATATATACCAATTTCTGAATAGCTGTGGAATCTTCATGGCAACATTTCACATTGTATTTTGAATTTTAGGCGGGATTGGTTGTGATGGACTACATACTATTAGTTCTGGATTCATGATTGAGTGAGAGCCTACTCTTCTAGAAGGCTACAGGGTTAACAGAAACCATTTGAAAGCTTATCTCTGAAGGAGAGAATGTAGTTAGGATGCTTTCTGGATGCTTGTCAGGAAAACCCTGTCCATGTATTATTTCCCCACTCCAATATAAACTTTCTATAAAAAAACCCAAACAGTTCAAAGTCAAGGCTAAGGTCTTGCCTACAATTAAGAGTTTTGCCTCTTTAACTATGCCATAGTTAAGTGGCCAAAACCCCATAGTGCAACTGCAGTTATAGTGGTACAAAAGTGTTTATCATATCAGTATAGTTTAGCCCAGTGCAGGAAAGTGAAATAACTGATACCATTATAAAACACCTTATACTGATGTAACTGTGTCTGCACTAAGGCTTTTATTGGCATAATTATGCAAGTAAAAAAAAAATCACACCCTCTCTGATACAGTTATACCAGTAAAACTTGTTAAGTTTAGACCGGGCCTGAGAAATGAAGCAGTCAAATGTCAGGTATTTTGAGAAGTTAAGATTGAGCCTTAAATCTTAACTTCAGCCCTTGTGCCCACATTTTAAAATATTGTCTTTCTAGAGTTAAATTTGCATCATAAAACCCTATTTAACTCTGAAAACTTTTGGCCTGGAAAATTAGTTTGGCCTGAAAATTGCCATATCCACTCTAATCAACTTTGCCTTTAATTTTCTTTATACTTCTCAGAAATATTCTAAGAGCTGCTTTAAAAAAACAGATTATCCAAAAATTACCCGAATTTGAAACGGACTTTTGTCCAATGTTGTCATCTCCTTGAGGAATGTCTTATTAATATTACCTCTCCAAACTTATGTTTAGTTAAGTGTTCTTGAAAACTCATGGTCTGGCTATATTTGAAGAAAATAGGTTGTAATTAAGCAAAGTTATTAACTATATTTTTTCGATCAATATCTTTCTGAGTAGGATCAGAAATTGTGCATGTGTTGCCCTATATTGGTTGGTTGCAGCTTAGAAAAAACGTAAAAATTATCGCTTTGGCTAGCAGCCGGCAGAGCTTTTCCTCTAGTTGAAATGGAAGAGGCCTGTGTTTTTCAGAGCTAAAGCAATAGGATTCCTGTCCCAGCTCTGGAAACGTGTATTTCATTATGGAGAAAGGATTATGGTTATCTGTTGTTGGTAAATGGCCTAAAATTGTCACTTCTAGAACTGTGGATTCAAACCACGCTTTTGTTTCAAGTTAAATTTCTTGAATTACATCTATACTAGACTCAAACCATCTTAGATTTTTTAAAAAAGAAAGAGTCAAAATCAGGCATGATCATATAGTATATAAGCATTAAGATTTTGCTTCTAAAATTGACACTTACTGTGACTCATCTGATGCTCTAAAGTATTTATTGCAGGATGCACGTATAGAACTACGATTTCATTAATTGAATTTGTTTAACAAGTAGATGTGAAATGCTATAGCTGGATACACAAGCTGGCAAGTAGACAAGAGAAAAACACCCCAAGAGAAAAACCAAACTATATATCAGATTTATAGATTTGCTTAATGATATTTAAAAGACCTAAGCCAAGATTTTCAAAAGGGACTGGTTACTTTGAGTGCCTCAGGTTTTTCTGGATGCCCAACGTGAAATGCCTTGAAGGGGCCTGATTTTCAGAAGGTAGGTGTTTGGAACACTCAAAAGCATTTCAAGTGGGGAACCCAAAACAGCTAATCCCTTTTGAAAATCTTGGGTCCCCTGGTCACTACACTGGCAATATTCAGCAGCCAGGCCCTTCCTTGGTGTGTGTTTCTGAGAAGTTATAAGCTATTGGGAAAAAGAGAAATTTTAACTGGGGAGTGCCATCTCAACCTTATCAATAGCATTTTCACGGCAATATTATGTGATGGAGTACACACAAGAAGTTAAGCTCTGTATATTTTTCGCATAATTTTGAGGGCTTAAGTGGTGCATAGGCCTGGTGTTTTCCCTCTACACACAGATTAATTCTACTCACTTAGTGATAAATACAGGAAAGTAGTCTGCATTTAACTGAAATATCTCAACCTGCAATGAGACATAACTCAAGAATTGACACAGTGGGATAAATTTACTTGTACAAAGGTAATTACCAAAGACACCCAGGGACATAAACACAGTATTCAAAGTTCATCCGCTTAAGTGAGCATTTTCCCCATCCAAAACATCTGTGATGCCATGACAGTAGACCATTAAAAAAACATAATTAAAACTCCTCACTGCTAATTCAGCACTCTGAAGGAAAATATCTACAGAGGTGCAGGTGAAGCTTTGTTCATCGTCATGCCACATCCATGAAAGGTGTTTGATGTTTATATTGGTTGATTTCTATCCCTCTAAACTCAGAAGAATAGTATATCAGCTGCTGGCATTTAGTATTCAATCCTACGTACAGTGAATTAAATTATTCCTTGTGCAGATGGCCAGCACACAGAGTATGTACCACTTAAAGCCAAGAGAGGGATTTGATACTTTTCCTCTGTACAGGGTTGAATTTCACCCAGTGCAAGTTTTGCCTGGGTAACTCCTACTGGATCAAGTCCTTTATAAATTGCTCGTGACCTTGTCACTTGTGTTTCTTCTAATATATTACAGGTTAGCTTAAATGAATAATTTCCCATTATGAAATGAAAACTAAACATACTTTATTCTCCCAAATATATTCAACTGCATGAATGGGGGGGAAGAGGGGCATGGGGGGGGGAATAAAGATACCAAAAGCTCCATTTGCTATTACTCAAGAAATAGTTTGAAAACAAAATTCCAACACATAATTTTTACTGTACTACCGAACAAGGATTATAGCATACTGTAGCTTAAAAATGGAGGAAACAAATGGTTAAGGAGATGCAGAGCCTGTTGATCTATTTATAGATACACAGGTTCCAGTATTGGCACCCATCACTGCAATATCCTAGTGCCCCCCAAGAATAAAACACCAACAAAGTGCCCAATTTATCATCCTCCTGCATTTGTGCAAAAAAAAGTGTAAAATGCTATTGAATCAGAATGGTAGTTCTTTTTACAACTGCTCTTCACTGGCTACATCAGGAGCAGGGCAAAGGAGGACCAGGCCCAATATCTTTCTCTTTTCCTTTACTGGGAAGAGCCAGGCTTATGTTTAAAGCCAGACAGGATTGGTATTGAAAGTTACCATCTGATGGTTCTTCAGTAGCCTATGTGTAGTTGTTTATGAATCTCAGTCTTGTTGTCAATTGGTACTTTTGTTGGCAATCTCAGCAAAAAAGCTGGGCGCTGGAATAAGCTCTTGTTCTTATGGCCTGGTCCCAGAAGGATTGAGCCCATAGGCATGAGGGGAGCTTGCTTTGCCACTGCCTTTGCTTTAGATATTTTCTAAGTAAACCAAGGAATTCAGTTTCCAGGGCTGTCAATCAGGCATCTTTCAAAATTAGTAACCCCAAGGCTCAGCATTTCTATATGAGCCTACAGTCAAAAACCCTCCCCTCTGAAGTGAATGAGTCAGGGGGTTTTAAAATTTCATATGTGATGTTTTTGTCCCCCCAGCTCTCGTAGTGCGCTTCCTGACCAAACGGTTCATCTGGGAGTACGACCCCACTCTAGGTAGGTTATACTTTATTCTAAATACTTACAGAATGCTGCAGGTGTTGGCTTTGTAGAAGCAATGGAAAGGCATGCACTAAAGATTCCAAAACCTCATTCATCCTTTAAATATGATGTTAAAGCTTCTCTGAGGTAAATCCCTAGCTAGAATGAACAGCCAACTGATGTAGCACAATGAACAAGTATAAATACATTCAAACAAAGGCTGGATGTGGGGTTAAAACCTGCCCCCTATTGAAGTTAACGGGAATTTTGCCACTGATTTCTGTGGGGCTAGAATTTGACCCATGGAAATAAAGATGTTAGTTTTCTGCTTTGGAGTAACTGACCACTCTTTGTGGAAGGTAGAAGGGCTAGGGAAGAGTGTTCCAAGGGGCAAGGGAGGAATAATCCTGTGGACAGTCATTTCCTGTGTAAGCTGTGCAAATCACTTGGGACCATTGCAATGCACAGAACCCCTGCTGAAACACTGGAGGTACCTAAACTCACTCAGTGCCTACATTTTTGCAGTGAGTCAATGTTTCTGCCTCTGAGTAGGCACACTGCTGCCTCCCTGTGGGTGTCCAGACACCCATCTCCCACCTAAGCCCCTCAGCGATTTACAAACCAGGGGAAGACAGATGTCCAGCTTGAGGGGCTCTATCCGGTAGGCGTGATCAGAGGCTGCCTACTGGATCAGGTCCCCATAGGCGAGCTTACACAAAACCGTTGGGGGCAAGGGAGGGAGAGGATGACTTCCCTCATCACTTCTTGCCCAGTGGTGTGAGACCCCCCCCAGTTCAAGTCCCCCCGCCTAAGAGGGAAAAGAGATTTGAACAGGGATCTGCCACTTCTCAGTGTCCTAACCCTTGGGCTATGGGATATTCTGATGTGCAGATCCCTTCATCTCTCCTGTTGCACTGTGGATAAACAATGAAAGTCACTGGAGCAGAGGGGCTGGATCCTGGGTCTCCCACATCCTGGGTGAGTGCTCTAGCCACCAGGCAACAGAGTCATTCTCATGCTTGTGCTCTGTGTGTGTGTGTCCCAAATGACCACCCCACCCACTGGCTTCTTGCTAAAATGGCAGAGGCACCCTAACTCCCTGGCCGAGAATTGCAAGCAGAAATAGATGCCTTCCTGCAGCCTGGACTTGGGTGCTTATCTCTGGAGAGAGGTGCAGGGCTCGGCTTACACCACCTCTGATCAGCATCTCCCATTGGCTAGCATAGGGCAGCTCCCCACCTAGCTCCCTGCTGGCTTTTATGGATCACATTTGAAGGTGCCTAACTCACTGAGTGTCACACCATCTAAATCCCTTTGAACATTCAGCCCTTAGTCCCCAGTTTTAAAAGGGTGCCTCTCATTTTGGGAGTCTCCACTTTTGGGTGACCACCTTGAGACACCCAGGTCCTTATTACAGCTCTTGAGCACCCACAGCTCCCATTGACTTCAATCTCAGCTGTGTTGGTGTTTGACACTTCTCAAAATTGGGCCCAAAGTGTCTCAGATTTGGTCACCAAATAGCAAAGTACCCTAAATTACAGGCCTCCTTTGAAAATTTGGGGCCTGATTTTTCAGAAGTGCTAAGTAATTACATTATTGCATGCTCAGCCCCAGTGAAAATCAGGTCCTAGATGTCTGAAGCTGGGCACCCACAAAAGTAGAATCTATCTTCAGACCTGTACAACTAAGTGACTTGTGTTGGGTTACACAGGAAGTAAGTGGCCACAAGATCACCTGCCCTCCCATGATCCTTTGACATCTCCTTCCTTCCACAAAAGGTACTCAGCTTCTAGGGCTGCTACTCCTTTGATTTATTAAATTCTACATATTCATCTAATTTTGGAGAGAAGTATCTGATACAGCTGTTGTGAAGCTAAGCACTTTGAGATGGTCAGATGGAAGAGATTACAAATGCAAAAATTAACAAATGTCATCAATTGGACATTAATCAATGATAGGAGCCTCTGGTGGAAGCAGTTACTATATCTAGCCTTATCGTCATGGGCATCCTTTGGTGGCTTATAGCATCTAGGCATCTCTTTAGATAGTACATAGCTGGGTTTACTATGGCTTTTTACTGCGAGAGGTTTGTTTTGTTTGGTTTTGTTCTGTTCTTCTGAAGAATCAGATCAATCTGTTTCTCTGTTTAAAGCAACATAAACTGTGTCAGTGTGACATATTTACCCTACACTGAGAATAAGCATGTTTGTCAAGTGACTTTTCAAATGTAGAACTAAAACAGACGCATACCACACGGCTACTAAGCAACAAGAGATTTTGCCAGAAACACTGAGGCTGCAAGCGACAAAAAAGAAAAGAAAAGAAAAGAAAAAGAGTAATATTTACAGCTGATTTTTTATATCAGATCCAATGGGATCCATTAACTCTCCCATGCTAGAAGTTGGTTTTCCCTTGGCAATTCCCATTTCTACCAGGACTTGCATCAAAACTTCCAAGGCACAGGAAATTCACTAGGGTTCTATTTAAAGTGAATAAAACAGCATAAAATTCCTTGTCCTCCTGTAATTTCTGAAAGGGATAATACATTTTAGATGAAAAGGAATTTATGTGATTCAGTACCACTTTAAGCTTCAAGACAAAAACTAGAGACTTCATGTTACCTCTGTGTGCAGTGTATTATTATGTCTCCAGGATCTAAGTTAAATAATGTTCAGCTGCTACACACATGAAGAGGGAGCATGAAGGAGTAGCATGGCTTTGCTAAGGACCCTTGGTGCATGGAACTCCCATTTAAAGTGAGGGTCTTGCAGCACTAGTGTTGCTGCTCAGGATATTATTTCTATACATGTGCCCTGTGTGACAGCTTGGACAATTTCCTGGGCAAACCATATTGAATTAAGCTAAACCTTATTGAATTAAGTTTATGTATCATTGTGGGCCAGGGATTGTGTGTAATTTCATAAGGGAGGGGGACCACAACCCTCTAGGAACTAAGAACAGTTGGGAGTGGTTTGGCAAATTAACTCAGGTTGTAACATCTCCAGAGAGCTGCTACCACCACCTGGAAAGAGGCTCACATATACTGGTTCATATTGGAGTCTCCAGGCACAAACAAAGAAAGGACTTTTAGTTTAATAGCCTGAGTTAAAATTTACTCGTGACCTTTTTTCTGAACCAACAAATGTGCAAGGGTGTGTGTGTAATCTTTCCTGGAAGGGTTGGAAGGATTTGGCTCAGTCTGTGTTATTGTTCTGAGAAAAGGAGTTATGAACTCATAATCATGGGATAACCCCTTGGTGGGGATTGAAGCATGTTCAACAGCCAGAGTGAGCCCTTAGAGTGAAGGGTTGATCTCTGGTAAGTTTATTAGCATGCGTGTAGGCTTTTTTAATTTTTTTAACATATTTTCTCTTTAATGCTTTTACCTTAAGAATAAATGTGCTTGCTTAGAAAGAGCTGTGTGGCAACAGCTTTTGCAGTTACACTGTGGATGAAAGTGTGGATGCAATTACACTGTGGAGAAGAAAAGTAATGCAGGCCTGCTTAGGAAACTGGTCTTCACTGAGGAATTCTTAATGTAGGCAAGGAGCTCTCAGTCTTGAAATATCCCAGTTAAGAGGGAGAGAGACATGTGTCTCCATCCAAGAGAGGAGGCAGCTGGGGAGCCAGAAGCCTAAGAGTGTGTGCCCTTGCTGGACCATAGAAGGGGAATACAGGTGCAGTTGACCCTGCACAACTGTATCACCCTTAATATTTTATTTTTCCATTCTCAACGTACTAGGAATGACAATATCAGCAGAGCTCATTACCCAGAGAGTATTAACTATCTGCCAACTCTTGGCTGCCCTACATCTTTATTGCTTAGTTATCATTTTCTTGGTAGGTGTTTGCTATCTTTTTTTTAAAGGTACCAAGCCATTGAGGCTAATTGCTAGAGTCCTATGCGGATACAAAATTTTTATCCGCATCTGATTCTCAAACATGGTCTGCAGATATCTCTGCATATCTGCACATTTGCAGGGCTTTACTAATTCTTCACCTGCCTGGGTATATGAGGCATATCAATCTCTGTTTATAACAAATCAAAACATTGTGCTATATATGCACACCGAGGATACAGAAGGTACATAGAAAAAGAGATGCACCACTCCCATCAGCATAGGTAGTGTGTATACTGAAGCGCTACAGTCTAAGTATAGACATACACTACAATTTTTAAAGTAATCTATATATTATGTTTAAACTGATATCAGAAAGCTAATAATCTCAAACAATACTATCATTAATTCTAGTAGTCTGTCGTATCAAGAAAACTTAAATGGCAACATAATTAAAATGTAAGACTCAAGATTCTTTACCAGCATCCCCCGTCCTTCACATCCTCCATGAACATTTTTTTTCTTTTCTGATCACAGTCAAATAATACAGTGAAGTTAGAGAAATGCTACAGACAATGGAGTTTGTATTATTTACCAGTAAAATATCACTCCATGTTTTTTTAATATTACACTGGTAGATTCTTGCCCAAAATACAGCCTTTGGATAAACACTTTGCATTTCTATGCACTTTTCAGACATGGAACTTAAAAAGTTTACTGGTGAGGAACTGAAGAAGAGAGAGAAAGAGAGAAACTATGCAATTTGTCAAAAGCCACGCTGCAAGTCAGTGGCTCAGCTAAGAGAAGTATCCAGGAACCCTGCCTTCCTATCTCCTGCTCTTACTAAATGAGCCACAAACACTTATATCTGCCTTATATCACTTAATAGAACTTATATGCCTTAAACTGCCGAATATCACAATAATGAACGTTATTAGAGCGCACACATCTTTGAGTGTGCACATACACCCTCCCATCAAGGTGCTGTACATAAAGTCATATTAAATGATGTTGCTTTATATAGAGTATGATATCAAAAAACCCAGTTCAGCCATACCCTGGTTAACTGAAACCCCTATCAAATCAAGTGCAGTCATAGTGCCTAAAAGATCAGTATGTTCATTGCATTTCACCACCGGTCTTTCTAAAGTCTGTCTTTTGTGAACATTTTAATAGATTCCAAGGCCAGAAGGGACCATTGTGATCATCTCATCTGATCTCCTGCATAACACCGACCAATGGACTTCCCCAAAATAATTTCTAGATCAGGAATCGGCAACCTTTGGCATGCAGCCCATCAGGGAAATCTGCTGGTGGGCTGGGACAGTTTGTTTACCTGTAGCGTCAGCAGGTGTGGCCGATTGTAGCTCCCACTGGCCGTGGTTCACCGTTCCAGACCAATGGGGGCTGTGGGAAACAGCGTGGTCTGAGGGATGTGCTAGCCGCCGCTTCCCGCAGCCCCCATTGGCCTGAAACAGTGAACCGTGGCCAGTGGGAGCTGCGATCGGCCAAACTTGCGGACACTGCAGATAAACAAACCGTCCCAGCCTGCCAGCAGATTTCCCTGACAGGCCGCATGCCAAAGGTTGCTGATCTCTGTCCTAGATCACGTCTTTTAGAACAACATCCAACTTTGTTTAAAAATTGTCAGTGATGGAGAATCCACTGCGACCCTTGGTAAATTGTTCCAATAGTTAAGTACTCTCACTGCTCAAACTTTACTCCTTATTTCCAGTCTGAATTTATCTAGGTTCAACTTCCAGCCATTGGATCATGCTCTATCTTTCTCTGCTAAAGTGAAGATCCCATTATTAAATATTTGTTCTCTATGTAGGTATTTATCAACTGCAATCGGTTCATCCCTTAACCTTCTCATTCTTAAACTAAATAGATTAAACTCCTTGAGTCTATCACTGTAAGGCAGGTTTTCTAATCCTTAAATCATGGCTCTTCTCTGAACCCTCTCGAATTTCTCAACATCTTTCTTGAATGGTGGATGCCAGAACTAGACACTGTATTCCAGCAGCGGTTCCATCAGTGCCAAATAGAGGTAAAATAACCTCTCCATTCCTATTCAAGATTCCTCTGTTTATGCATCCAAGGATTGCATTAGCCCTTTTTGGCTACAGTGTTGCACTGGAGTTCATGTTCAGCTGATTATACACCCCTCTCCAAATCTTTTTCAGACACTCTGCTTCCCAGGATAGAGTCCCCAGTCATATAAGTATGGCCTACATTCTTTGTTCCTACATGTATACATATATTAAAACACATATTTTTTGCTTGCACCCAGCTTATCAAGCTCTCCAGATCACTCTGAATCAATGACTTGTCCTCTTCATTATTTACCACTCCCCCAATTAGTGTGTCATCTGCAAACTTTATCAATGATGATTTTATGTTTTCTTCTGGGTCAATAATACAAATGTTAAATAGCCAAAAACCAACCCCTGTGAACCCCATTAGAAACACATCCACTCAATGATGATTCCCCATTTACATTACATTTTTAGACCTGTTAGCTAGCTTTTAAGCCATTTAATTGGTTCCATGTATATTTTATATGTCTAGCTTTTTAAATTAAAATTTCATGCAGTACCAAATCAAATGCCTTACAGAAGTCTAAGTATATTACATCAACACTATTACCTTTATCAACCAAACATGCAATCTTATCAAAAAAAATATCAAGTTAGTTTGACAAGATCTATTTTCCATAAACCTATATTGACTGGCATTAATTATATTACTCTTCTTTAATTCTTTATGGAGCAAGTCCTGTATCAGCTGCTCCATTATCTTGCCTGGGATCAAAGTCAGACTGACAGGCATATAATTAACTTGAACATCCCATTTACCATTTTTAAATATTGGCACAACATTAGCTTTCTTCCAGTCCTCTGAAACTCCCCCAATGTTCCAAAACGTATGGAAAATCAACAGTAATGGTCTAAGTGAGTGCCTCAACCAGCTCTTTTAAAACTCTTAGATGCAAGTTATCCAGATCTGCTGATTTAAAAGTGTCTAACTTTAGTAGCTGTTGGATGAGGAAGTGCCCCACATCAGCTGGGTGCCTGAGGTGTTCTGACTGATTTAGTGCAGTGCCTTCCAGTTGGGAAACTGTGAAAATCTTTAGAGAGAGCAGCATTTGCTTCTCAATAGACCAATACCCTCTCCTCACCCCACTGCCAATCTGGGAGGAATCTAGCAGTGACATTAGACTTTCCTAGTCCTTGCACTCAGGAATTATAAGCAGTTGGATTCTGGTTGGCTCCTAAGCAAGGATGTAAGGGGAACAATCTTCTCCACTTTGGCTTGTGCTTAATGCTGTGCTGGAATGGGGCCTTATGCTGGGTCAGCTGCAATATGCTTCGTTGGTGTCCTCTGTGAATTTTATTAAGGATGCTACTCATTCCTTCTGGATCAACAATGTTAAATAGGATGGGACCCTACACCATTCCCTTTGGAACCATGGTATGCACCTCTCCTAGACTTAATTTTCCCATTTTCAAAGAAAAATTAACTTGACCTCATACAAATTTAAGATATCTTCTGTTGCCTCCCACTGTGCTCCTCTGCAATGGGAATTTATATAAAATGTATTATGGAAATGAGCTGTGAAAACATTCCTTGTTTCTCTGAAGTATCCATAACGAAGCAGATGGGCATGGCCTAGAACTTTTTAAATCCATGACACTGGCCTTTAAAAAGCATGGCAGACTCAAAAGCAAGAGGCCACAATGAAGAACAGCAGAGGAAGAAGCTTGGAACAACATGGGAATCATTTATTTAATATGTTTTATGTTTTCTTTAATATCGGCCTCAAGATGTAGCATTCTTGATGGCAGTGATCAAATACAGCCTGTTTTATAGCAGCCTTTACATATATACAGTATCCCAAAACACTTCACAGAATTAAACAAATGGAAGACAACCGGAAGTAGTATATTGGGCACTAGCTATGCCTACAGCAGTTATGATTGCAAAATACTGTACCCTATTCACACTTGCTCATTTTCTGAAACATTCGCCGGATGGACTGAAATGTCCCATGCTTGCTCTATGCCTCAAAGTGATGAAAAAATAATCAATTGTGAGCAAAGGCTCTTTGGCTAGTTTTCATTTAGAGGAGGGAAGTGCACACCTGCTCTCGAATGACGCTTTAAAAAAAGGTGTAACTACAGCACGAATGGCTTATTTAACTTGAAGCTTGTCGTGGACATAACTCGCACTGAGGACCAGTACCTCTGCTTGGGTTTGGGTGGGGGAGAATTAAAAAGGAAAAGTTAAAAATTTGAAAAATTCTGAGGCTAGTCAGTACTGACACAGCAAAATCATTTAACATAGCCTAGCGAATCCTGCGCTCTTTCTGATATCGTTGCTTATCTCTCTGCCTGGCCTTAGCAAGATGTTGGTCGGGGCAGAGGCTTCTGCTCAGACAGTTGGCATGAAGGGGGTTGTAAAATTCAGCCTTAATTCAGCCCATATTTTCTAGACCCACATTTCTGGGGGTTTTTTGTGTAGCTTAATATTGCTGTGGGTGTTGTAAACTTTGTACTGAGAGACAAGCATATCGGACATAGTACATTACCTGTTGAAGCCTTAAGTGTTGTATTTCCTGACTTTTTTGGGTTAAAAATTTTAAGTGATTTAAGAACTTAAATCACATTTTCAAAAATGACTTAGGAGCCAAAGAGCCTAAATCACTATTATCCAGGTTTTTAAAGCTATTTAGGCATTGCAACAGTAAGAACCACAATGCTTAACTGATTTAGGAGTCTAAATTCTATTGACAGTCAATGGGATTTAGACTTAGCGATAATATCTTTTGAAAATGAAATTTAGGCTCCTAAATCAGTTAGGCATTGTGACACTGAGCATAGCAATGCCGAAATAGGTTTAAAAATCTGGGCCTAAGGTCCTGTCTATAAAAACACTTAGTTCACAACTAGTTGCGGTGTAATCTATCACACACTAGCCTGCCATGCACTAAGCATCCATGTTGACCCAGCTGCCCCCCCACTAAAATTCCCCAGTGTCCTTTAACGTACTCCCATTTCAAAGTGGGGTAGATCAAAGTGCGCTAGGGAACTTCTAGAGTTCAGCGGCTAAGGTCCACACTGACACTTAGTTCGCAGCAAGGTGAGGTGTAAATCTGCCCCACACTAGCCTGCAGTGCCCTAAGTTTTTATATAGGCAAGCTGTTAGTTGCTTTTGGAAATTTTATCCTTTGGGGTTTTTGAGTGTGTAAGTTTAACATAGCGTGAATGGAAAGCCCCATGCATATTTATGGCTCTACATATATGACAATAAAAAAAAAGAGGGGAAGGAATGCATTCACCATTAAAAAAAAACAAAAAACTGTTTTATAAACACATAGGGCCAGATCCTCCACTGGGGTGAACAGACATTAGCTCCACTCCAGTAAAATAAAAGCATGTCATAAGGGCAATAAGAGATAGAGTAGGCAATTATGAGTCACAGGCAAGGAAGAAAAATATTTTTAGATGAGGTTTGACAAAAGATGTGGAGGTGGGGAAGAGTCACATAGAGAGAGAGAGACAGACAGACAGACAGACAAAGTCACGCCCTAGACGGTAAGTGCTAAAGAGATGTCCCTGGTCCCAGTAGTGGTAAGATTGAAAAGGGCTGAGAGGAAGCAAGTGAGTAGATGCAGAGAGCAGCGAAGAGAGACAAAATTTACTCACGCAGCTGGAGCAAATCCATGGAAAACAATACGAGACAACACTAGGTTTGTGTGGAACAGAGATAAACTGGGTGTGCCGTGATTCATAGTTCTCAAATCAGACGGAGACGAATTCTGCAGGAATATACGCCATGCAATGCCTGCGACCTCTATGGAGTTTCATGGGGGTAACAGAGGAGATTTTGGCTTGTTACTTTATGACAAGTAATTATGGCAAGCACTAGTCTCCTATCCATATTTCTTCATCCAAGGGAAAATGAAGTTTTTAAATGATGGTTTGAAAGTTCAGTGCTATTAAGCAAGTAGAAGTTCACATGCTTGCATCTCATTTCACCTTATCTGCATCTCATTGGTCTACAGACTGGTCTGAAAATTTCACAGAACAGACTCGCTAGGTCTTCAGTGCTTCCAGGTTGCACGGGGGTGGAAGACACCATGAGCACAAACTTTCTCACACTATTTCTATATGTCACCTTCCAGTGAGGCTGTCTTTTTTTAACATTGAAACTAGAGATGGACATGAGCCAAAACTCTGGATGAGAAAGAATTTGGGCCCATCTGTACTCAAAACAGACCTGGCTACTATTCAAAGTTTGGGCATAAATTTCTGGAGGTGTTTATTTCATCCAAATTGGTTTGCCTATTCCTACAATAAACATGTTCCTAAAAGCATAAAGCAAAAACCTCCTTTCAGAGCTGTAAGACGACACTTTACCCCCATTTTCTGTTCTCCCCATATCCATGGAACTTGTACTGATCAAGACATTGGAGTCAAGAGACCAGATCAGCTGGTGTAAGTTAGTGTAGTTCCATTAAAGACAATTTATGCCAACTGAGGTTGTGGTCCAAGAGCTACAAAATGGATCTCAGAGGAAGAATTTTCCGCAAGAATTGAAATATGCTCTTCTGGAACAAATGTATTGACCAATTCAGTTTTATTCAGGACAAGAAAATGTGTTCATTCTTCAAGTAAATACAACCCAAATCTCCCTTGAATGTATTTATCAAAACCTCAGGCTTTGGAAGACATTCAGATTTGCAATCTGTGGATCATATACTTCAATATTTTCTCTATATAATTTTAATAGCATTGTTTTTTCATAATGACTTTTAATCCATTGTTCAGAAAAATACAGCGATTCTCAAATACTCTTATTAACAAGATAGAACAAATAAGCTCAGGGGAAGCTTTCAGTCTGCTTTTTGCTTCTCCTTGTAAAGGACTTTCTGCATCTGGGAATTTAGAAGTTGATTAGTTAATGGGGACTGAATAATTGTGCCAATATACTGTAGGCTAAAAAAAATAAACTGATTAACGTTGCTTCAGAAATGCTTCTGGGGCCCCTTGGTATGGTCTAAATATTTAAAGGATGAGCTTCAATTTTTCAGATGATGAATCTTGCAAGAGTTAAGTGTGTATTATTGAAGAAAAGTGCTGCAGAATGCACTATTATACAAAGTGAAGCCATCAGAGTAATGAGATCAACTGTAGGTCCAAAACAATATGGTCAGCAACCCTTTTCTTTAAATTACCAAAAATATTATATGAAGTGTAACACCCCAATAGTTAACCAGGACTTTCAAAGTTTATAATAAATTAGGACCAAGTGGTAAGTTTTACAGCTCCATTTCAGTATTTCTGATGTTGATTGGCTTACCACAGCTCTGACCATAGTAGCTGTGTGGCTCCTCTGGGGCCAGCAAAATCCTACTTTGATTCAAGCATTTATGGACAGAGAAACACAACTATAACATTTTCCTTCCACCTAGTTGGTGGTAGCCATAAAATTACAGTATGGAATTATTACCAGGTCATATTGTGCGTGGTAGAGGCAGAAAATCCAAGGCTCAGGAAGTTGCCCATGGTCACCTGAAAAGTCCATATCAGAACCATAATTAGAAGACAGCTCTCTTCTGTTATACCTATGCCTCATCAACTAGATCATGCCAACTCCAGTCAAAGCACTTTAACTTCTCTGTCACAGTCTCTCTATATGTACAGTACGGAGGAGTAAAGATACTGAACTACTGTAAAGCAACGTACTGTATGGTGTGAAGTACTACAGAAATGCGAAGTCAAGACCATTTAGTTTCAGAAAGGGAATACAACTCAAGACGTCATGGTTGGCAGCTCTGTGCTTTAATCCACTGGGCTTTTAGGAGGCTCCATCCCTTTAGTCAAAATTCATACTTGTCAATTTGAGACTAATAATGGCTATTTGCTTTTTCACAAGCATCCAGATAGTGCTAAAATATCATTAAAATGGCCCCAAAGCCACAAACCTTACTCAAACTCAGAAACAGATACATCTTTATCCAAAACTACCAACATTTCACACCTCTCTTACCCATAGCAATGCTACACATCCAAGATAAAACTCACCCCTGAGCAGAAGGCCAGAATAAGGTATATGCCCTACATAAATCCCACTTAAGTATTATTTTGAGGGTAACTGAACTTCTGGAGTGGACCCAGATGCAGAAGAGATGGAGATGGTGCCCTCATCTCCTCCACCTCTAATCCCCAGTATTAGCCTGATATTACCCAGGAAACTGTGAAGTTAATTTTTGTACCCATTTTTGTCCATTGTGACATTTTTGTAACAAACACCAGTAAGTTCCTAGAAAATTTTAAACAAAATAAAAACTGAAAACAAAGGAACTTGCCATTTGGCTTCCACCTGCCTGACTGACTGATGGAGGGACTGTCCCATTTGTCCATACTGGTGACAGCTGCACCACTTAAAGCAATTTGAGTGACAAGGGCAAGTTACTTTTTTGGTGGGGGAGAGGGTGTTTGGTGGGGGAAAATAATGTGAGAGTTTAAACACATTATTCTGGAGAGATGGCATCCCTCAGTAGGGAAAGGAAACATTCGTGGAACATAAAGCCTTTCAGAAGTTCTGGTTCAATAAATAAGCTTCCTTGAGCATATCCTCCCATTCCCATTGAAGAGATTTGCACCAAATAAAATGTAAATCTCTGACAATGAAAAGCGATCAGAATTGCTGGCTACAGTTTTACATCATGTGCATTTGACTTTTGATATAGACCATCTGTGAGTTGGCAACAGTAATAAATCTGAATGTTAGCACGGATCAACTAGGTCAAATGCTATCACACTTAAGTGTCATACTCATTAAGATAAAACAAGTGTCCTTGTCATTAATTATTTGATTAGTTGCCCATTTCCAGAACTTTAGAGGCAGCAAATGCAGCCTTATTTTCCTATAACATGGATAGTGTGTATGTTTAACTCCCCTTGGCAATTCTTATAAATCATACACATTGCTTTGAGCCTTTGCTAGAAAAGGGGAAAGTGATGATTTCAGCATTTTTCAAAGAAACATTCCGAAAATAAATCCCAGTGTTCTGTAATTTCATCACAGTGTAAGGGCTATACTTAGTGGGTAGCTTGAGTAGATCCCTGGTCTGCAGCCACACCATTTTCAGCTCTGAACTGGTCAGATTTCAAGCTAAGTAGGGACAGGCATTATCAGTTTTCGAATTGGAGACCTCCAAAGAAGTGGCATTGGTGTTTCAGGAGGTGGCACTCTTCCCTCCAAATCAGTGGGAAAAGTATCACAGCATGGGATTAAAAGGCTGTCAGTTGCTGTCCTTTCAGTGAGGCACAAATCCAAGATCCTGACCACTTAAAAAGCTTCCATAGTAATGGACTCCAACCCCCATATGTAATACTAACAAGTTAGATAATATCTGTTGGAACAAGCAGGAATGTGAAGGGTACATCAAATATTCTAGGAAGAGGTTATAAACAGACTAAATACGGTTCTGAGAGATATCCTGAGTGAACCCAGGATTCTTCTTTTAATTACAAGATCTTACACCAAATTCATGTCTGCTGTAAACCCATCTTATATCATGTGTGCCCATTTGGCTTTTTATCAAGCGGTAACACTAATATGTATTGCAGAAACTATTTTAACTGAGAACTTTTTTTTAATCGGTCTCATGTATTGAAATATGGAAACCTGCATCTGATTTCAGTATTATTGGCTAGTTTGATATTATAGGAAAATCTTTTGAAAAGAACTTATGCTGATTGTTTGAAAGATATTTTAATGTGATTTAGCCCTTTTCCCTCTTAAAAAAATAAACTGAAGGGGAAAAAAAATCTATCAAAAAAAACCCCCAAACAATAAGTGTGTTAGCCTCACTGCCATGTTCCATTTTGAATAAACAAATTGGATCAAATTCAGCCCTGATGTAAATAGAATCATAGTCATTGAAACCAGTTTCATTTTTTGAAAGTTATGATGATTTTTAAAACAAACATTCCATCTCAGAAACGTCTTGGGTTACATGCTCCAGATATTGTTTATATTATTGTCCAATAGGAAGACCCAGGCCTGTCAATATTACTGGATAGCTGGTTAACTTTTTAAATTGTTCAGTCCCTTTGTGGTAATTGCAGAGGTCCCATGTATATAGTACAAAGGCTGTGTCTCTGAACAGTCATAGTTCTGAGATGTGGTATAAAAGAAGGTTATGGGGTGGCACACAGGGAGAGATGGGTAGGTCTTAGCTGTGAGAAGAGGAGCTAGGATGTGCCTATGTATGAAAAAGCTCCAATTCATGGATGCTGGGGAAGCTTTACATCACATCAGAACAGTACTTCAAGTCGTGTGATAGAACAGTAGCAAGGAGCATAAAGAAGATTCTGCTTTAACAATCTGCATTTAGATTTTAAACTCTTCTAAAATTGTTTTTATTATTTTTAAGAGTCTACCTATCGTCATCAGGCAAATATCGATGATGAAGTTGTTTCCATGGAGATACTAGATACAGCTGGTCAGGTGAGTGAGAACGGTCGAGAAGATCTGATTCTCATACACGAATAAACAGGAGAAAAGGGTGAGACTAAGACAGCTGCACACAACACTTCTGGTGACTAAAATCAAGTAGAGCCCGTGCCACTCCGAGCAGCGGCTCCCAGACCCGGGTATTACACACAGATGGATGTTTAGAGTTTTGTAATGTGGAAGAGCGGGTAGAGATAGTGTGTGACCATCTGGGGAACTCTTTATTTTAGATGCCTTAACTGTAACAAAGGCTGGTGCCCCAAGGTACTCCACTTCATCATCTGGAGCAAATGTCTCTGTACACAAAGAGCCTCCCACATAAATCTGCAAGATGAAGGCTCTGAATGAAATCAGTGCAATGTAATCTATGGTAACAGTCACCTGCTTGGCCCAGATCACATTACCAGATTTCCCCTAATCGGTTATCACTCTTGCACGGTGCCATTATCCAGAGCAAAAACAGACAGTTTAGCAGTATTCCTCTAAGTGACCTATGTGGACACCCAAGAGCACCTCATGAAGTTAACCCCTTAGAAAGGGATCACCTGGATATAGACGGCATGGTCATCCATGCACAGCCAGGACACAAATATAACTTGTAAGCTACACCCACCAAAACAAATACTGTAGATTCTGCCTCACCATGGCCACATTCACTCTTACCAAACACTGGCAGGTGCTCACACTGAAAACCACCAGAAACCCATCCAAACCCATCTGACTTTTCCTCAAAATCTACTACAGGGACACACAACAACATTATTCTGCACACGGCTGCAGATCTTTAGGATCTGATTCTCCACTGCCTCGCACCCCGTGCAGTCATCTCCACCTTTGAAGAGTGGGTGTAAAATCAGAAGAGTTGTGGTTTTACATCCACTTTTCCCAGGTGTAAATGGCTTTGCACCCTGCTCAGTCATTGAGAGGTGAGCCTAGGGGACAGATGTCTACGTGAAGGGCTTGTATTAGTTTCCCAAACTGTATTCAGCCAGTGTATGATCTTCTCCTTAAACTGGTGTCCTTCTTTCCAAACAGGAGGACACTATTCAGAAGGAAGGACACGTACGATGGGGTGAAGGCTTTGTGCTAGTCTACGACATCACCGACAGGGGCAGCTTTGAGGAAGTGCTGCCACTTAAGAACTTGCTGGATGAAGTTAAAAAACCCAAGAATGTTACTCTGATCCTAGTGGGGAACAAAGCAGACCTGGATCACTCCAGGCAGGTCAGCACAGAGGAAGGAGAAAAGCTGGCCACGGAACTAGCATGTGCATTTTATGAGTGTTCCGCTTGCACAGGTGAAGGCAACATCATGGAGGCCTTCTATGAGCTTTGCCGTGAGGTGCGGCGTCGTAAGATGGTCCAGGGCAAGACTCGGAGACGGAGCTCCACCACCCATGTCAAGCAGGCAATTAACAAGATGCTCACCAAAATCAGCAGCTAAAAGAATTGTAACAAAGTAGAGAACCGGGGTAGAGAAGGTTATTTTGGGGGTGGGGAAGAGGCAGCCAGGACATATGAAAATAAAAGATGGTCAAAGCTTTACTTTAAAAAAAAATCACTTCATCCCTTTTTGAGTATATGGGGCAGATTCCTTTCTACTTTATTTAAATGGTTTTAGAGTGGTAGCATCCACTCCACACCATTTCCATCCAACATCACAGAGACATTCCAAAGGATTGGCTGACTCAAGGGATTGGTAATGAGACAGCTAGGTTGCTGGCTCCAATTCAGCCCAGATTGGTAATGACTGAAAATCATTATGTTCTGATGGCTGCTCTGCGGCCTATGAGTAATAAGTATCAGTCCAGCGATAACTGACATCCTTAGCGGAGAGGCCAAGGACTGAATCACCTGGGAGACTGCTTAATTGTTCTCTCCAAAATTGTTAATCTGGCACCTTTCAGTAGCACTAAATTTACACACAATTTTTTTTATTACAACCCCGTTTTTCTTGTATTATTTTTCCAGCCCAATACTAGTGCCTACATTCTTAGGTATGTATTTAAAACAGGAAAAATATTGCATGACAGTAGAGGTTTCAACCAGTGATGGGTGAATTTCAATGGGTCTGAAGGACATAAATGTGGCTGGTTTTCCAGGTCTGTCATATCTGCAAAAGTGTGCAGGGAATATTGCATAAACAGCTTTTCTAAAGGCAATTTCAGCATTCCACCTCAAAGATCAGAAGTTTGTGTGGGGGGGTTGGAATCAAACAAAGATAACCAATCTACTGTGAAGTTCCAGAGATTTGGTTATGGTTAATTATGAGGTTTTTGATGAAAGTTCCACTTTGCTGATTTATCCGGAATGATGCATCCACCTCTGCTTTAAACTAAAGATAGGCCCAGCCCAAGCCTCAAATTCTAGGAAGGCTGAGAATTCAAAATCCAAACTCATATGCAAGTACAATGTAAATGGCTCCTTTCTTTACAATGGGGCAAGCCAAAAGCCCCCAGACTTTCAGCTGTTTCGAACGCAGATCTAAATTTTATGGCCTGAGCCAATGGTTCATTTAAACCAGCAGAGAAGACATTTTTAGGCTTTCTTGAGTTTTTAATAGTACTGATCTGATTTTTTAATTTTCTCCTTTCCTCCAACCCTGTGGCTTCAGCAAACTCTTAGCTTTCCCTCTACTTTACTCACCTATTGGCTGCATTTCTGAGGCCTTCTTGAGGGGGAAGAGGGAGGGGAGAGAGAGACAGACGACACATACAGAAGCTAGAATTAGGAGGTAGTTAAGAATTTTCAGATTATTTTTGTTTCTTTCTTAGCAGTTACATTACACCCTGTTAGGCAGCTAGGAATGTAACCAAAACTAACATCATGCAGAGTCACAGGCAACTGTGTGGATCCACTAATAGAAGCATGAGCACCTCTTTCCTTTGGTTAACATCCCCCTTCAATGCAAATACTCAGAGCTTTATTCTCCACTGCTTGGCATCTTGTGTAGTCATTTACGCCTGGGCAAAGAGAATGAAAAATGGACAGAGAATGCTATCATTGGGTTAGGCAAGTGGTGATATTTGATTTGTTAGCACTTTGCACAGGTGTAAATGACCACATAGGGGGCAGCATAGTGGAGTAAGCCCTCTGCTTCCACACAAGCAGGAAACATGAGTCCTAAATCAGTTTTTAAACCAAGAATGACTTAAAGAGACTCTGTCAAGTTCATTTTCTTTTAAATAATGTCACTCACACTCTCTCTGATGACTGTCATAGAAGGAATTCATACTCAAATGTACTTTAAAGACCTATATGCTCTTTGTTTACTTTCTGAACTTCATCATGTTTGGGACAGTGAAATTAGACTGTTGTCTGTGGAGTAAGTTTCTTCTTTTTGGTTCTCATACGCTCGCACTTTATGATGTTTCAGTTGCAAACACTACAGTAGAATCTTTGAAGGACGACTCTGGTCAGAAGAGCAGCAAATTGTTACCTTCTCATTTAACAAGTCTTCCCAAAACGTGTCAGTCATATTGCTAACTTTAGTGACAACCATCAGTTTTTGCCTGTTTTTTTTTAAACTCCTGTTAGCAATGCAGAGCCAACATAGCTATGGGAGAGTGAGCCATATTCTGTTCTGGCTCATGCATCAACACTTATTAACTATGGCACTGATCTTGTAAACATGCATGTGATTAACTTAATATGCATGAGAAAGTGTTGTCAGGTTCAGGACCTGAGTTTCTCCTATAATCTTTAATAATGTGATGTCACATGAGCCCAAAAGGACAGACCTTACCATTACATCCCAGGGCAAGATTGCAGACTTGGAAATGGATGTGTATGTGTGTGAGAGAGAGGGAAGAGTGAGATTATTTTACTTGTACACTGAGGAAATTTGATTTGAAGATCAGTGAGAGAGAACATGGGATGTCATGATGCTCTTTGGATAGACTCTATTTTGAGATTAAAACTGCAGATGAAAATATACACACAAAAGTCAATGGCAATGTTTGTAGTAGGAAGGTTTGTCAACTAAAGAAATACTAAATTATTATCTTACTTCTTGGCAATGTCCCTTGAAAATGTCTCTTTCCTTTTACCATTCGTTTATGGGGAAGTAATGAAATCCCTTGTGAAAGAACACATAATGCTGAACAAATGTGTCTTACTTGTTAAGGAGAGACCCTCTAATAAAAGTAGCAACATTTATTTTTGAAGATTGAGGTTGGAGACTACTGCAAATGACAGACGACTGGACAAAAAAAATGGGGGCTATTTTGTGATTTGGGTATTTTTTCTATTTTGTTTTTAATTAAGAGCGCTGTTTTTCCTCTGTTTAATGGGCTGATTGTCAAGCCAATTGTAACACAGTGTGACTACAGTCTAATTTACTGCTTCTCAAGCTGTTGCAATTTATTATTGGCTGTTCTGCAGAAGTTTCCTATTTCTACAATTTCTCAAATGAGCCAGAAAATGCCAAAGTGTTGAAAGGCCCAAATGCAAAGTGAACCCCTATCCACTGATCTTTCAAGCAGGAAACAGGGTAATTAAAAGACTTCATTTGTATTCTTACTGCCAATTTTTCTTTTTTAATAGTATTTCCCCTCCCCTTCTTTTGTACTTTCCCCCTAAAGTAGTTTCCTCATTAGTTCAACATGATTGATCGCGATTCACTGAAGTCACAAATAAAGAGTTAGAGATGCCCATACTGCAAAATTTGGATCAGGAGCCAAACTGTCTTCAAGTTGAGGTGTTAATAGCTAGATGATTGGTGCAATCATTACAGAATGGGGGGAGGGGGGGGGGCGCAACCATGAAGTCTGGATCCATATCAAGATAAACTTTCCCAAAATTTGGGGATGTTTGTTTTTGGGGTTTGGGTACATATATACTTAGCACATATATTGTACCAAATTATATATAACTGTATGCATTTTGACATACAAGAATATGAATGCCTACGCCTATAGATAATATAATATATACGAATATAAAAATAAAGAAAATCAGTGCTCTCTGTACTGAACTCTTACATGTTCATTTTCCTCCAGATACCTGTGATACTCTGTCTTTCAATTAACAAGGGGCCGAATCCTCAAGTCCTCACTCAGTTTTTATTTAGACAGATTTTTAAAGATATTTCAGTGCCTACCTCTGGGAGTTCAGCACCTAAATACCTTTAAAAATGTGGCCCTTTGTTCTTACCTCAGGCAAACTCAAAGTTAATTTTGCCTGAATAAGCTGTTCAGGATTTGTCCCAGAGTGAACAGATCAGTTTAACTGGTGTGAATCACAGATATTTCACCACGACACCTAGGCATCCAGTAGATCCAAAAACATTTATAAGGGAATATGGAGCCTTATACTATTAACAATTATAGCAATTCAAAGCTGATCAAAAGTGTTATAGCAATCTGGCTATTTGGTTGCCTGAATGAAATTGGTTGACAGAGCTCTGTGCAATCCTTATCATGCCATGTAAGTGATAAGTGGGTCAAAGCCATAATGTTCAGGGTGGTTGCCACTGACTTCATTGGAGACAGGCTTTCCCCCAGATGTGGCTGTTCCCAAATATCAGGAGTAATTGGAATTCAGCCTCCAGGGCTGTCACTCTGGCAACACCTATTGTTAGCACTAAATTCGGTAAGGAGGTGGTGGAGGGATGCCAACTACGCTGTTCTAGGGCCCTAGTCAGTTTCCTTTACATGTAAGGTAAATTGTCTTACCCCGATGAGAAGAAATGGGATTTTCCTGAAACATTGACTAGCATTTCCCTAGGAAACGTTGTGGAGATTTTATTCAAATATGGTCAGGCTAGATCCTAAGTTGTAGCTGAGATAGGCTTAGTAAAGTAAAAGGCTGGATGTGGGAGGCAGGAAATGGCCCTCAACACTTTAGTGTTTCCCCCAGTCCTTGGGCCATTCAGGCTATTTCCCATGGCAACTAAGGATCACCAGGGCTTAGGGACGCCTAAGCCATGCCCCCTTCTCCTGGGAGCATCCCTTCTGACAGGGGTGGTGTAGAGCTTCTATGCTGGCCCTATGCCGGCCCTATGCCATATGGGGAATCCTCTAAAGCCAGGTAAGCCAGCTTTCCAGTTGTGATGTGCCACTAGGGCAGTGCAAAGCAGCTGGAGTAGAGTCAAGAATCTGGCTCTTAAACTATAACTGCCCAATCAACTAGACTCAAAAACTTTCCTGCAAAATATTTACTGCAATTCTTAGCTTTTAAGGGGGAAAGGTCCTAAAGGTCATGTATGCATAGACTTTCTAGTTCTTCTCTTTCTCTAATGGCTCAAACTATTTACATAACTTGCAAGAGGGAAAAAAAGCATTTGTAAAGATATAGAGGCTTTAAGTCAACAATACGCCTTGACAGCTTCGTGTAGCTGACTTATTTTCTTTGAAAAAGTAAATCTATAATAAAAACAGTGTCATTTTAGAAGCTCTGGTGTTATGTGCTTTATTTCCATTACAGATGCCAGGGAGTAACTATATGGCCATTAAGATGCAAAGGGCTTGAAATTCAACCCCTACTTTGTGATGTTACAAACTGCCTGGGATGGTGGCCTATGGGAATTGAGTTCAGTCTTGATTCTAGTGGGCATAGGTCCATATCATGGAAACAGTTTACATGATTTACAGCAGTAAGCATCACCTTGGACTAAATTAATCTCTGGTATAACACCACTGACTTCAGTGAGGTTACATCAAGGGTTAATCAAGCCCTTTGTTGGCAGTCCTAGTAGCGTCAGTGACTGAGTGGACAGGGAGATAGCGACCCTATTCCCTCTACCCTATAGGCAACTCCTTTCCACCTTGGATTTGAGGCAGACTGGTGGGGTATTGTGGAGAAGTCATCAGTAGTGCAAGCTTACCATCGAATGGCTGTGGTTAAAACGGGACTTCAGTCTCCAGGATTGTCAGGCTGGCCCCTTCCACCAGCACTAGGCACCCAAAAGCAGCATTTATTGTTATTTGAAAAGGATGTGGACCTATCACCATGCTTTGATGTACCTATAAAGAGGCTATATGGCTACATAGCAGAAGTATTCCATCATGAGTACAATAGGTAGACATTGCCTTGCAGGCAGATTTTGAAAGTTTAACCATTAACATATTACTAGTCCACAGACTTTGATATGAATGTTTGTTAGGAAAGAAGGGTGTTCGTTAGGAAAGAAGGGTCTTCTGGTTCAAGTACGGGACCTTTGTCAGGAGAACTGGATTCTATCCCAGACTTTCTGTGCAATCTTGGGTGAGCCACATAACTACTCTCCACCTCAGTTCCTTAGCTATAAATGAGGAATAACATTTCCCTAAACTCCTGGGAGGTCTGATGCTTAATTCACTGACACCAGTAAAACCGTTTGCACCCACAATAACAACTTCTATTCATAGATCTCCAAGCTTCAGTGCAAGAACTATAGCTTTGCAAATGTGTCAATTTTATGGGCAAGTAGAATTTATTTGCTCAGGAACAAGAAGTTACGGTCACATCTTCACTTCCAAGGGCTTGTCTACATGGTGCATTAGCGTGCACAAGCTGAAACAGAAATTCTAGCACACACCAGCAGGCCATGCACTAACTGCCCATGTGGATGATACTGGCATGCACTAAGAGTTCTCTAGAATGGGTTGACTTACTGCAGTTAGAAATGGGCAGTGCTTGGGTCCTGCCAGAACACCATTCCTGGACTCTTTTGGGGAGCTAGAACGCCATTCTGGTACTTCTGCTAATTGTAGGCACTTTCCAGCCTCCATGCAGGGGGTAAGCAGGGCCCTGGTGCCAGTGCCCAGTGCAGGGAGCCAGTGCCAGGCCAAGACACCCCTTTCCCTCCTTGGCTGCAGAATGTCCTCTGAGCCAGCAGGTGCTGGTACTGAGCCTTGTTAGGGGGCGGTCAGTGGGGGGTAGTGCAGAGGGAGCAGGGGACCAGAGGAGGTAGGCGGCTCAGGGGCTGGAGCTGCTGGAAGCTTGGAGCTGGACCTGGGTAGCAAAGCTGCTCGGACAGCGGAGCCCCCGTGCCAGGCATAGATAAAGAGGACACAGGAATGGGATGGGCTCTGTTAGGAGTCAGCACCCCTGCTCCCCATGGCCTGCCCCACTGCTCCTATCTTCCTCCCAACTCCCACCACTACTGCCCAGCTCCCCATTGCTTCCTCCCAGGGCCTCTGTATCTGTGGCCTCCCCCCTCCCGTCCTAATATTTAGAACGGGCTTCTGCCTCCTCCAGCACTCTTTTTTTTTTTTTTTTTTTCAGGACTCCAGCACTGGAAATGGGACTATGTCATCGTGCATGAGGGAACTTTTAGCATGCACCAGCAGACACTGAGTGCATGACATGCTGATGCGTGCTAGAGATTACACCCAAGCTGCTGTGCAATAATGTACCCTCCCTGTAGACAAGCCCCAAGTAAGGCAACCCCAAGTTAAATCTATCCATTACTAGCTATGTACTTTCAGTTAGCGGCTGATTAATAGATCTGACTAATACGCTTGGGCCGTAGTGTTGTATTTTATCTATAGCTTCAACCTACCTTTTCCTGCCCTAGTCAAAGTTATCATGGTAAAGATCACTGTCAAATATATTCAGACGGAATGACTAAGAGTAAAATCAAATAAAAACAGACAAAGGACATAACCTGCGTACAGCTTAAACTCCCACTCATGTCAATGGGAATTTTGCCCGAATAAGGAGTTTGGGATTTTCCACATAAGCATTATAATTTATTAACAGTGTATTGTATGCTGATGATCCACCCAGAAATGTAATTAGAAAGATAAAATGCACGACGGTTTTTTTTGTAAAAATACTGTTTACAAATCTAATCCAAAAGAAATGCAAATATTATTATTAACGCCAGTTGAACGGAGTTGAAATTTGAAATTAATTTCAGGCTTATGGTGTCCAAGTTTTAATTCCTGTGTGGCAATACAGCTTCTGGGTCATTCAGTGTTTTAGAATTAGTTGAACTATGAGAAATGGCTATCCCTAAATCATTTTAAATAATTTCCTAACAACTGTATTACCTTGTCTCCATGCTCTATCTACATGACAAACTACAAACGTATAGTGGTTATTAAAAGAACAGGATGGCACATATTTTGTCTTTAAATCTTAAGAAATTAGACAAGATAAATACATTACCCAAGATATATTTTGGATCAAAAAGGTCCCATATTCACCTCTAAGTTCTGAAATTTATTATATTCTGATGCTAATGCAACACCACCCACCAAGCTTTTCAATGAGGATATAGAACTCTGAACCTTCAGAACCAAAAACATGGGCCTCCATCACATGAACTAAGAGTATTTCGCCTGTCTGGTCCAGCCACTTATAGGGTGACATCACCAAACATACTTAGACGGTGTGTTACTTAATAACTTCAGCCTGGATTTCCAAGGCACTAAGGATCCTTGTTGATCTCATTTAGTTTTGGTTGCTCAGTATTACTACTGCTGTGTCCCTTAGAGTTCAAAGTCTGAGTCAGATAAAACCTCAGAGTGTTTACTTTGAACTTCTGTAGCATCATCCATTCAAGAATTCCCAAGCACTTTAGGTAGATGAATGAATGAGGTCTCATAGCATTCCTGTGAATTAGGGAAGTATCATTATTACCTGTATATTGATAGGGAAATGGGGGCACAGAGAGGATAAGTGACTCGCCCTGGCAGAGCCAGGAATACAACAAACCTTGTGACTCCCATCTTTGTATTTTACCAAAAGCCTGTATTCTTCTCTCAGATTATCAAAAGTTTATCTACAAAATTGTGTTGAAAAACCTCACACAGAGCAGTTCCATTTCTAGTTCCATCCCATTCCTAACATGTGCATGCATGCGTGCACGCAGGTTATTGTCCAAACTTATTCCCTTCCTGAGTGATCCCCTTGATTCTTAAATCATGTAGCAAAGTTCTAAGGCCAGGACTGTGCTTAAAAGCACAAGTGCTAGCCCTCAAGGTTCTTCCCTGAGCTATTTGTTTTTAGAGATTTTTGTGTGCGTGTGTGCAGAGCTTCCCGTCCTCTATATTGCTCCAGAAAAGACACTCAACATTTATACTTCTGAGCTGGAGGTAGTGAGACCCGACATGGTCCGGCTGCCAGAGTGAGTCAGCAGCACAGCTCTGCAGTTACACACATGACCATTTGTTATGATATCTGAATACTTCCACATAGGATCTGAAAGAGCTGGAACCGAGAAGTGCCGATGTATATGGAAAATTTAAAGAAAAGTTAACCACACTTAAATAAAGGTTTAACTTGCATTAAGTTCAAGGGTTTGAGGCAGAAGTTTATATAATCTCTTATCCAATCTATTTCATCTATCCTGAGCGGACTCTGGGGTGTGCCTAGCATCTGTAGAGATCAAGGGCACATGTGAAATCACCAGATGTTATTAGAAATACTAGATGAGCATATTTTTACCATGCCACTAGTGTGCTTAAGGAGAGATGCCTGCATGAACTGAAAAGAGCAAAACAGGGGTGAACACGCTCTACGAATATTAACATATATATGAGTTTCTTTAAGAAAAAAATTACCATGGGCTGCCTTTTATCTCCTCTCACTTTTTCCCCAATATTGCAGCAGATGTGAAGCTTACAACCTCCATCAGACACTTTCATTTAAAGACAATAGTTCTCTTGAGGCACAGTTAGGACATGCACATTTAAAAAGTTAATGAGCACAATAGGGAAGATATCAGAGGAGATGCCAGTGGTACAAGTAGTTATAGACAGGGACAGAAAAGGGAGAGAGCTCTACATGACATTTTTCAAAAAAGAAACCACTTAAAGACCCATATGAATTCTGACATTTATACACAAAGATATGCTGGGCTAGGTGTACCCAGGATCCTCTGAAAATAATTAGCATCTGGATGGGAGAAGTAGGGATAGAGGAATAGAGAGGTTTAGTATGAGAACACCAAATCTTCGCCTTTAGGATCAAATCTAGCCTTGATTGCTACTACGTGGGGTGACCATCATGAAGAGAGTTAGTTATCAGTTCCAAAGGAATTAATGTCCACATCACAAAATATCACCACGACTGGTACTAATTGGCACCTGTAATTGGCAGGTTCAAATTAAATTGAGGATTGAATGGTCACACGGATCGATTTATTCTCTCAACCCTAGAAGCGGCTCATCTAGAGGTTTAATGTATTTAGAGATCAGTGTGTGTGACTGTCCAAATACACACTGCCGCTCATTCATGCACGCACCCATACCATATCCATAGGGCTTTCCTTCAAAACACTTTTCACCAGCAGGACACTTCCTAGAAAATGAAAAGAAAAGAAGTCGAATGGCTACTTTCAGAGAGTTATTCAAAATACTTGCAAATAATGGGCCAAATTTATTTCCCACTGAAGTCAGTATTGAATTTGGTTCATTGTGAATAGTCAGACCCAATCCACAAGCACCAGTAACGGGCCCCATGATAGGCAGGTAGCTAAAAAATAAATAAATAAAAGAACTACACATTTTTAAAGATCTAAATAAAGCTTGAAATAGTCCAATCGCTTTGTGTTACAATTTTCAAAAAGCTGCATCTTGTTAGGCAGACATTGAATGTAAGGAATAGGGTCTTTTTTCTTGGCTCTGTATCTATGCCCTTTTGAGGAACAAAAACATCACATTCTACACGCCCAGCCAGACGCCTCTTTCTATCCCTGAAGCCAACACAGACAACCTCTGCCTCATTCCCTGCTGTGTGTGTCTATTTGTATCCTCCAGGACTTTTCTTAATTTCCAGCTGGGCATCTCCTATTGCTCCCTCTTTACCTAGTCTCTAGTTTAGCCTCTCCTCCTCCTCCTCCCCCAGGCCTTCTGAAGTTAACTCCTGAACTTGCCTGTGCATCCTCCCATCCTCAAACCAAGACTTCATCTTTATTACTCACAAAAACTCACTAGGGCCCTGATCCAAAGCCCACTAAAGTCAATGGGTATCTTTGGATTTGGACTCTCTTTTCATGAGCCCAGTCATATGCACACTGCATTTATTTCTCATAGGTTGAATGGTAGGGAAACAGTGGCTCAAAGTGTCACTAGCTTTCTAACTCTCTTTTTCCCCTCAGCAGGATTTGGCAGCTGGTCTAGACCAACAATTATTGTTGAGTTTGAGAGCCAGGTCCCTCACTGTGAAAAGCTGGTGTAGCTCCCTTGACTATGCTGACTTTCACAAGCTGAGGATCTGGCCCTAAAAGTTTTACAAAACCTAAAAATAATTCAGTTCTCTCTATGAAATGTCATTCTGGCTCCCCCTGAAATTTTGTTCTGATTTTAACGATTTTATATTAAAAAATTAAAAATATTTTTAAAGAAACTTCAAAATGACAGGTCATTCTGAAACAAACACCTCAAAAGTTTTGTTCTGACAACTTTGAAAGAGGACATTGTTTGGTTTTTGTTTTTTTTAAATCCCCATAATTTTTTGGGGGGGTGGAGGGGATAAACTAAATATTGTCCAAATCAATAAGATTTCATGAAAAGAACATCAGTTTTGTCAAAATAATATTCGTTTAGTGGAAAACTCTTTAGATGAAAATTTTCTGACCAGCTGTAGCCTGATTTACATTATGCTGGGTACTGCCATCTTTGGGGACTGGAGTCTAAGCACATAAACACCTTGATTTTATTGTTTTCATTCATTTCTTCTGACGTTGCAGGTCGTAGCCTTGCTGTGTATCTATTAACTAATGACCCTTTTTAGAGCTCAGGACTGCAGGAGACGCTGCTCAGCTAATGCCCAGACAGTTGTGGCAAGCTCACTAAGTACGTACATGGTGGCATGGTGTCTGTGTTTGTATGTGTTCATAAGCACAAAGTGTACGTGTCAGTGCCTCTGTTAACTACCCATCAATTTTGTCCTTAAGTTTATCAGGAGACTCCTCAAGGACCAAGAACAAAAATAAATGTGAATTGTTAAGAAGCTGATAATGTTTTAAAAGTTAAATGCTGCTAAAGTCATCTGTTTATTATGTTTTTGTGTCCTTTGATAAGCAGGGTGGGAGCTGAGGGGCTAGGGTGGGGTGACCGGAGGGGGAGTTGGGAACCAGGCAGAGTCAAGAAGAATGCAGCCTCAGATGTCTGGGGTCTTCCTAGAATAGGGCAGTTTGGGGCTTGGGCGCACCAGAGAGAAGACATTCAAATATTGGCTTAGGTTGTCTCAGGCTCAGGGACCTGGAGGAGAGGAGCCAAGAATATCTAAGGCCTGCATGCAGCCATCTTGACAGGTGACAATGGAATATTACTAACAGAGAATATTAATAAGGATTTCAAAATTAACACCAGCACATTGGAATACAAAATATTTACAGGAGGTTTTCTGTAGGTTAAGCAGGATGTTATGGACCTGATCCTGCTTCCATAGAAGTCAATGGCAAAATTCCTATTAGGAATTCAGCCCTAACTGTATAGGAGGCCAAGACTTTCTAGGACAACTAGAGATTTGGAGGGGCCAACTTTAAACAGAAAGAGCTAAGCACCTGTCCTTTGAAACCCTGGTCTCCAGCTGGGCACCCCAAATCACTAGTTACTTTGGAAAAATCTTGGCCATGGTGTACAACAGTATAAGTGCTTCAACCTTGTGAAAGGCACTTTGAAAAGTCAGTAGTTCATATCAGTGCCTCACTCCAGAGATAAGTCGGTAAGGCACATGGGCCTTTGAAAACTGACTCTCAGCCTCAATGAACTTTTCAAGCCTCCGAACCTTCTCTCCACAGAACTTGCATGTGGTTTGAATAGACTTGCTCTCGGCCATCCCTCCCCACCGACCCACATAAAGGAGCCTCCAGCTATAGCTGATGCCTTTTAAGCTAGCATCTGGATTTTATTTACAGCCACTGCACTAGTTTCAGCTGGGGGAGGAGGGCGCTACGGGTTGCACTTTTCACACGTCTTCATGAACTTGATCCACTCAGTTCACGGATTCACTTGAAGCATGAAGCACCAAACAGCGATGTTTTAAATAGGCGAGAGCTCCAGCTGTGCATTTCCAAGAATGAAATAAGGTGTTTTTAATTACATTGATCAAATGTGTACGGATTGCTCCACTTGCACATTTCTCTCATATTCAAGGAAATGCTTCCAAAATCCCTAAGGGTCTGTGCTTACAATACCACTGCAGCTAATGAAACCCTGATACACTGCAGCCAATTGTTGAAAGGCATGTTCAAATGTTTTTCCGAAATAAATCTCTTCCTCCGCCCTCCCCCCCTCAATTCAGCAAAAACTTTGGGGACACTGAGTAGCTCAGGGGAATGAAACAGAAGGATGGTTTTGTGGTTGAGACACTGGTAGATCTGAGATCAGCTCTCAGATTGCCACATCATTCTTCTTTGGCCCCAGGCAAGTCATCTAGGGCCTGATCCAAAGCCACTAAAGTTAATGGAAAGACTCCCATATGCTTCAGTAGACTCTGGATCAGGATCTTTATCTCTGTGCTTTAGTCTCCTTATCTATATACTAGGAACACCACCACTTCCTTTATCCCTGCTCTTCATCTGTCTTGTCCATCTCTAGACTGTAAGTAATTTGGAGAAAAGTCATAGTAAATGTTTGAACAGCACCTTGCACAGTAGGGCCCCGAACTCAGTTGGTGCCTCCGAGAATGCGTCTACACAGCCCGCAGCAGCAAGCCTCCCAGCCTGGGTCAACAGACTTGGGCTAGCAGGGCTCTCACTAGTGCTCTGCAAAAAAGCTTACAAGCCCAAACTCTAAGCCCAAGCCACAACTTTCAAGTGCTGTCTACACAGCTATTTCTAGAGGCCCAGCCGGAGCTCCATTAGCCCAGGTCTGTTGACCCAGGCTGGTAGGCACACTGCAGGCTGTGTAAACATACCCTCAGTGCGACTCTCATACAAATAATTAGACTAAAATTAAAAAAAAAAAAAAGGAAACATTTATCTTTAAGTCACAAAATTCCAATCCACAGCAGGCCAAGAGTGACCCAACTTATTTAATGCCTTAAGGGTCAAAAAAGAGATGCTGATCTTGTTCTTGTTGCTAGTGGATAGATGTTCCCTGTACAAAAGCTGCTGCAGTGCCTTTGTGTTGCCAGCTCTGTTTTATTGTGAGTCTAAGAAAAACACTGAATATCATAAAAGTCCCAGCTCTTGGGACTAAAAAATTGCCTGAGAATCTTATCTTTCATTAAAAATATGTGATTCTAGCTTGTGGTTGTAGGGAAATGCTTGAAAATATGACTCAAGTTCAGTCTAATGGCTCAGAAGCCAGAAGGTCAATTTTTTTTAAATTATTTTTTCAAAAAACATTCACAATTTTAAGCCACTTATTCAATACTCTTTTTTCCCCTCTGCCATGTCTAATGCACTTATCTTGGCATCTTGTCACTAAATCTTCTTGCTTCTTCTAACCTTCCTGAGCAGTTCTGAGGGCTAAAACACCTGCCCAGACTCTGGCCGTCTCCTCTCTTGATTACTATGCCCTTCTTTGGTCAGACACCTACTTTGCTCCCTTCCAAAATATGGCAGTCAAAATGGTTGTCCTCATCCATCAATCAGTCCTGTGTGAACTGCACCCTGTGTGAACCCCTTCACTGTCTCTCCTTTAAGGATAGCACTGGATTTCTCATCCTTTCCTTCAAAGGATCTTAACAACTTTTGCCATGCCATTCGTCTCCCAAACCTCACCTACATCTCGGGCCTCTGCTATCATGCACTCGCCTATGATGTCACCTCTGAGTCTGGTCCATTTCCTTCTCCAGCCACTTCTTCCTGTAATTTTTCCACACTGCCCTCTATTCATGAAACACCAACTTACCAAGCTGCCATGCTTTTTGCATTCTAGTCCTTTCTAAACACCTGCTCTTCCCATGACCACCACAGGTAATGAATTCTTTGCACATTATTAATCAAATCTTTTTGATTGTCAACTCTTGAAGGGCAGAAACTGACTTTCTTTGCATGTGTTCTACGCAGCGCTGAGCACGTTGCGAACACCAGACAGGAAAACTGGAATAGTTAGCGTGACCCAAGCCTGCAGCCTTCACGCAGGCAAAACTCCTGTTGAATCTATGCCTCCCTGACTCGTGCCCTTTCACTCCTCCTGTGGCAGCAGCTGGGGGTAGGTATAGAAACCACTATGATCCTTCTCAATGAGAGGATTCCCTTGCTCCTACTGAAGCCAATGGGAGTTTTACCTGAGAAAGAATTGCAGGAACAGACTTATAATATATGCCCTTCTTTGCACTCTTAGCAGGGAGGCAATGGATAGAGCAGACATGGAAATCTGGCTACCACTTCACCCCTAAACTTGGTTCCTCCAGACTGTGGCAGAGGGAAGATTTCACTACTTCTGCTCATGCTGTGCCTGGTCTTTGGGTAATAGAGGCCAGTTCCCCCAGCATTCAGAACTGCCTCTAAGAGATCACCTTAAAAACCAAACAGATGATTTCACATGCAAACTACAAAATCCTAAGGTTGATTTGGTAATGTATTAAAATGACTGGTGTTTGGGTGGGAAAGCAAGCCAAAGGAATGTTTAAACATCAGAGACTCAAACTAAGGTTTTAGCTATTGAACAGGGTCACAGTTTTTCCTATAGTTTTTTTTTTTTTTTTTTTTGCCCCTATCCCTTATGGATGACTGTCCTAAGAAAAATCCTCTTTCTGATGTGGGCAGTGCACGTGTCGAACAGAAAATTCACCCACAGGCTGCTTGTTTCTCCCAGCTGGCAGTGCTGGAAGTCACATTGCAAGTGGATGCACAAGTTTGTTAGCTTCTAAAGCCACAGGAATAGTGACCTTTCTTAAGGAATGACTAATGCTGCTTTTTCATCTTGGGTGCATAAAATGATTTAGTAAGTGAACTATACCAGCTGTAGGTTGGGAAGACATTTTCTCAGGAGATGGGATTTTTTTTCTATTATGTTTAGCCCTACTCATGAAGGCTAGGAAACTAGTCTAGGAATTGAAAAAGTAGTATTCTACTCCTGCCTCTGGGGAAAATACCCTCCTTTTTAAAGTGATTTGAGATCTACAGTTGAAAAGTGCTTTAGAAGAGCTCAGTATTCATTAGAATGGCCCTACCAAGACAGTTGTTGAAGAGTGGGAAACAGAAATACAGAGAGTTATAACTGGAAGTTATACAATCAGTAGGTCAAACCTGAGCAATTCCCAAAGAGTTCTCTACAAATTTTTTTTCTCCTGGTTTTCCAGTCTGATTTCTAAGCTATATTAAGTCAGATAAGCTTCAGAGAAAACAATCTGAATTTTGTAGATACTTATTCAATTGGAAAGCTTCTGAACCTCTTCAGCTTTGCTCATCATTAATTTTATTATGCTTGCATCTTTTAAAATGGTATGATAATATGGCAAATGCCTTCTTGTAGGATGAAAGACAAGACTTCTTGTATATTCTCTTAATATTCTTGTAATAGAGGAGCAGGAAGAAATATAGTGAGAGAGAGGCTGACACAATCAGTTCTCCCTCACTTTGGAATTTGAGAATAAAGCTGAACTAATTATGTAAACCTTAAGAGTTAACTTAATCGCAGATATAACTCCAGTGAAGCCCATGGTGCTAAATGTACCTATTTTAGCTGGAAGCATGCTCTTGGATGATGCAAGTTTTAGTTGATTGCAAAAGTTTCAGCTTTTAATTAGCATGAGGATGGCACTATATGGCTATCTCGTGGAAAGGTCGATAAAGAAGAGATTGAATAAAGATGTCTGATTGACTAATCTCTCTTCTTGTTTCCCTTTTGAACTTCAGAAGTATTGTTGGAGATGGGTTCAAACTGTGGAAAAGTTTGGAACCAGATTCTTTTCTAGATTTCACAGCTGGAACACGTCTTTAGGACGGGCTGAATCAAAAACAGAATAGCTGAACACACCTAAAATTTAGATCCTTTTCAGATCTGAATTTTGTTGCTAAGGCCCAGATCTAGTTCTATTGGTATCTAGATTCACATGCCACCAATTATGTCAATTCAAACTCCAGTACAGAATTTTCCCAGTCATTTTCCTCCATTGGCTGGTTAAGCAGCCTTAAGGCTATTTTTGCACTGCTGAAGTGGCACAAAATAGTCTTAAAAGACCAGACAACCCTGCCTAGGGAATGCAAATCTCCATAACAGAAATTAGGCATGATGAAGGCACTATGGCTAATATCCCTATCCTTGACAAAAAGCTTTAGAAAAAGTGAACAGGGGAGGGGGTACCTGACCAGCACTGGCAAATCCATCAGGGGGAGGCATCTCACTGCCGGATTGAGGGAGCAGCCCAGGAATCGTTGTCCCTTTGGGACTTCCGCTGCAGTTGCAGAAAGACATCCATGTAGCTACTGTGGCATTGTGAGCTGCCACCAGAGGATTCTGCTAGTAGCCTGAGGGTAGGCAAGTCTGCAGTCTTCTTCTGGGAAGCACATGCATACTCTGAAACCAGAGGAGATAGTGGGCCACCCAGAGCAGTGGGGCAAATACAGCCTGCTAGCAATCTCCTCATAAGGATACCGATGCAGCTGAGCTCAGCCGTGTACACCAATTCAAGTGCAGCTTGTTAGCATTTGTTTTGATAGCAGGATTCTAGAGCAGCTTTTTCTTAAAAACGTGTCTCTCTCTATATTCTAGTAGTGATAAGGAATAATGGAATGCTGCACAGGAGACTAACTGAGTGTACACTAGAGACTATGGAACGGTGCCTGGAAACTGGAAATATAAAAGGAGGAGATTTATTTGTTGACAGAAAATGTTCGATACGCAGATACTCTTGCTTTTTTGCCAAAATATATTTATTAAATCATAGAATTCTATTATTTAATAAATATATTCTAAATCTAAATATATAAATAAATCTAATCTAAATAAGATTATGTCTTTACAGTCTTCAAGAAAAGACACACACACACACACAGCTTGTTGACTGCTTTCAGAGTTGGCTTTCAGCATGGAACATGTTAGACCAAGTCTACTCCTTGTGTAAGCCCCATGTAATCAATAGACACAATATGTATGATTTTGACCATTTTATTTCATCGGAATCAAATACACGCACCAGTCACTCACAGAAAATGGAATAAGAGGAAAGATCTTCCTTTATTGTCTTTCCAGACAGTTCTTTTACATGGTTTGAATAAATATTTTAATAGTTTCCGATGTAGCTTTTCATGTATTAATAATTTAGGAACATTCACAAACACACACACATCCCAAACTGTACATTTACATTGTAATGCTCTTTAGTTATTAAAAAAAATGTAAGAGACTTTTTCCCACCTCCTGTTGGGTACTTATATACTTTGAGATCCATAATACTACTTCTATACTGTGTGTAAAAACAGCCACTTCCTCATAAGGCTTAAATAAAGACCTTATCTTAAGAAAGCCCAGCCAAATGGAAAAATGTGCCATAAGAAAATGAGAGTATTTAAGGAACAAATGATGATTCTATAAAAGGCATAGTGCAAAAATTAAGGCTTCTGGGGCACAGCTAACGTACACATTCTCTGACATTTTCAGTGAGTTTTACATGGACGCCTTCCCACAACTCAGTGGAAAAAAGAAAGATTGATTATATCAGCTGCATTTGTAAATGATTTTACCTGCTCCTGATGAAGTTTTCATTGTGTAGTCAAAATACGTATACATCTCTGAAATTGCCATGCTTTCCTCTGCTATGTAGAATCCACAATGGATATTTGTTATAATCATGATATGGGGTTGCGCTGCATTGCCACCTAGTGGCAAGGTGTGTAAGAGAATTTTGCCTAAAAGAAGGCTGGCTGATCAGAAGCCTATTGGCCAAATACTACCCTTATTCTGTGCATAAAATTCCCATTGATATAAAACAGTGGTTCCCAAACTTTAACAACCTGTGAACCCCTTTCACTAAAATGTCGAGTCTCGCCAAACCCCTTTCTAAAAATGAATATTGCCAGGGATTTTCTCCTTTACCTGAGTATAAATTACAAAAGCAGTGATCTTGGAAATATAAAATTTGTTTTTATGACATGTTTATTACACACTATTTATTATTAATTATTATTGATCATTACAGTATTTTTTTATTACATTATGAAAATGGCAACACTCTTCCAAGATCTCTCTTTCGTAGCTTGTATCACTTTGAATAAGCCTGTTATAAGACAAGGCTCCTATGTTTCATCAAGGAGTATCAGATGTGAAACAGCACGAAGGTATTAAAGAAGCCAACTCAGAGAGTTCCTCCTATACAAGCATTCAGGTCTTGAGCAGTCCCGGCAAACAACCGCACGTTACAACAAAGCTTAAACTTGTTCTTCATAATAATTTTAAAAACAATACTAGCTGCCTATTTAATTTTAAAAACAGCAAAAAATATCCACCTGCCTTTCCATTTCTTATAAGGAGTCTTGAAGTTTAAATCTCCTCAGTGTGACAGATATGCTTGCTTTGATCTACTTAGCTCTTGGAAGTCCAGGGGCTCCAGGCAGCTTACTCCATGCTACCCGGGGTCCCTAGGGACAACTCCGTTCGCCATTAGGGAACTTTTTCCCGAGAACCCCCTGTAACATTTCATGAATCCCCAGGGGTTCACAAATCCCAGTTTGGGAACCACCGATGTAAAGGATTCATGTTACAAATACGGGACCTTGTCACAAAGTCACTGGACTTTGGATCAGGCCCAGAGTGTTAGAATTGGTACTGAGTATTACACCAGATTGACATATTTCCCTTCATGATGAAGGAAGATGATTCTTTAAAGAAGAAAATGAAGGTGATACATACAGTAGCATCCAAGGACAACACAACACATCTAAATGGGGGCTGGCAATACTGATGGGAAGGAAAACTCAGATTTTGTTCATTGGTGTACTGGAGAACGCTAAGCCAACATTCATTATGAGATCCAAAACACTGAAAAAAGCAGAGACCAACATTGGTAGTAAAGAATAGGACAGAAGTGAAAGTTGCACTTAAAAAATGACAGGAGGAGATCAGAGAGAGGTACATTCCAAGGAAGTCAGGAGATATCTGATAAAGGATTTATCTAACAATAGATCACATGGTCAAGAATCAAAACTATACATGTCTATATAGCAACATACACAGGTTAAAACAAAAATAGCTGACCTAGCCTGTTTGACCAATGTCCCCTTCCATTGCCAAAGAGCCATTTCTGAAAATGTTGCAACAAATAAAAATCATCATCAATGGGATACAGTAGCTTCACTTAAGAGGTTTCTTCTGTTTTGAAAGTTTATAGTAAACTATTCTTACCATCTGTGTAAGGCCTATGTTCAGAGGCATCAGAGTAGAACAAGCTCTCTACTTCCTCTATTGAAAAGTGCAGTCATGACACAGAGGACAGCAGCAGAGCAGAGTGGATTCCGGTGAGGTCCTTCCTGCCCAGCACCCCAATAAAGCTGTATCACAAAACTGGGTTAGGTGATAGCCCGTCCAGTGTTATAGCAGCTCCCTTGGAACTGGAGACAGACCTGCCAAGTGATACTTGGAGGACTGTCACTTGCTGATTCAAACCGTGGGTGGAGTTTGGTGGATGGCTGAGGTGGTGCATCCAAGGGACTATCACCTCACTTACAGATGGGAAAGGAATTAGACAGATTACTACCAAAACTACGGGAGGGTGGGAGGGGGCAGGGAAAAGAAGAGGTGGAGTATTCTACTCTTTATTTGTATATATATTCTGTTGTTGTGTTTGCCTAAGCTTATGACTGTGTTCTCTTTCTCCTAATGAAGATTCCTTTGTTCAGGCACTGTCTTGAAATGCTTCTGAGTAGAGAAGTTCCGCCTGTTAAGGGTACTGAGGGAGGATGTTTTTCATTATGCCAGGTTTCTGGGTGGGGGCTCAAGGCAGTTTAGTTATTTGCCAAGAGGGACTGTAGATGTGTTGAACCCAGCCCTTTTTGCAGTCATTAATCAACTGACACAAGGGTTACATCTGTATTACAGCAGCCCTATTGTGCTTGGCATTGTACAAACACAGGAGAAGAATCATTCACTGTCCTCAGGAGCTCACAGTCTACACAGATAAGACAGATGAAGGGTGGAAGAAAAGAATGTTATCCCCATTGTAGATGGGGAACTGAGGCACAGACAGATTAAAGTAACTTCCACAAGGTCACACAGGACATGTGCTGCAGTGCTGGGAACTGAACGCAGTTATCCCGAATGTGTATCACAGCCACAAGACCAGTCTCCCTTGAGCCCTACAGATGAGATGAAGTATAAGTAATGGCAGCAGAAATGATAACCAGTGACAATCCTGACTCGTGATTAGACATAAAGTATACATTATGTCCACAGGCATAACCTCGTCCCATCCACCTCTTATTATGTTAAAAGGTGATCGTACAAAACAGAAGATAAAGCCAACCAAGCCAGGCTGTGAAACACATTTGTGCACAATCCAAACAAATTAGTTTACCCCTGCATTTAAATCTGAGCTGGATACTATAAGACAACAAGTTATCAGACTTCAAATCATTTGTTGTAGAGGTACACAGACCCTGGGAGAAGGCAATGGAAAAAAGATGTGAAAAGTATCACCATAGGAACCAGTTTGGAAAGCATGTGGGCTAAAGGAAGTCAGACAGAGTCACTGTGAGCTGTAATCTCATCAGCTTCCAGATACTCACTGGGCCAGGCCTGGACTTGGCAATTCAGCAGGTGACACTCTTCCCTCTGAGGTACCACCCCGGGACACTGCACTCTTGGAGGTGCTGTCTTTTGGATGAGATGTGGGACAGAGGTCCTTACTGCTTGATGATCTTTAACACTCCTGGTCATGTTCTGGAAGAGTGGGGATGTGAACGCTAGACAGGCTGTAGTCCAGCCAGAACACTGAATGTCTCTCTGCAGTTTCCATAAGGATAGCTCACTCACCAGCCCTGTCCTTTCCCTCTCCACCCTGAACCTCAACTTGCAGTCAATCTACTGAGCTGCACTCCTCTAACTGGCACCTTCTAGGTCATTGTTTGCAGCACATGGAGAGCAGTTCTGATGGGAAGCAGTGGGTCAGATTAGAAATTCAGCAGGTGCAAGCCATGAGGCAGTTCTCTGGGATTCTGGGAGGTAGCCAGAAGCCCAGTCAAAGTTGGAATATTTCCACCTACGCCACAAAAGTATCCATCTATTGCTATTCAAATACACACTCCAACGAGTGACTCACTTTTGCTGCTTTTGTGAAGTAGTTTCAGCAGAGCATAGCAACACTACACAGTAGTTTAAGACAAATGAAGAATATGGTGTCAAATTAAAACAGCATATACGTAGCACAGATGTAATTCATCCACAAAGGCACTGTAGATAGGTGCTGCACCAGAGCACCCCCCTTGTGGCCTGGAATGACCTCTAGCTCCAGGTTTTGACAGCCCTTCCTCCAGGAGCTGTCTGCATAGTTTCCTCATCCCCACCGCCACCCACCCCTGAAGCAAGCTTTGTCAGAAGCTCTCTCTTGACTGGGCGTGGAGCCTCCTTTTGAGTCACCCACCCAAGGAACTAATCAGTCTCTTGATTCTACTCTTGATTCTCTTTAATAACCCCAAATACACATATGTACTTGCTCAGAGAGAGGGGAGCCTTGCCGCACCCATTCTCCAAGGCTCCTGGTCTCAGGCCTTTAAAGCAGCGTCTCTCAAACTTCGACCCCCGTGACCCCCTTCTGACAAGAAAAATTACTGCACAATCCCAGTGCCCTGTGTTACTACTGTGTTAGTGTTTTAAATAATATATGCATTACAAGGCTGTATCAATGAAAAGTAGCCACTAAATATTTTAATTCACAATATAATCCCAAGACAATCTTTATATCCAATAGTAAAAAAAAAATGTACCTAATGGGAGGGGTGAGTTTGCACTGATGAACACAAACCCTTGAAGTTGGGCTCCGTGTGGCTGAGGTAAAGACAGAGATCGTCTTCAACAGCGAGACGGGACCTGTATTTGTTTTTCAGTGCTTCAGCCCTCAGCCGTCGCAGCCGCCCTCAGAGCAGTGGACTGGCTGACTGGGGCTTCATTCTCCAGCTGCCACAGCAGCCCACAAAGAGGCAGGCTGGCTGGGGCTTCAGCCACCCTTCGCCTGTGGACCTCTGGGGCTGGGGCTTTCTGCCCTGGTGACCCCATCAAAATTGGGTCACGAGCCACTTAGGGGTCACAACTCACACTTTGAGAACCCCGGCTTTAAAGGCACAATAGTCTGGGGTTGGCCTATATCTTCCCTCTCCTAGATAGTAAGTGCTCCCTGGGACCATTGTCCTTTCACTCAGTGACTACTTCAGTGATTTTTCTGGCCTTCATCTGTTTTGCTGGATTCATGTAATGGGACAATTGACCTTCCAAACTACCCCCTCTGGCCTTAAAAGCCAGTACCCGATTACAGACACAATGGAATCACCTCATTGGAATTTGGCCCAAGGACTAACATCGCTTCTCTTGCCCTTCCAAAAATTGTAATAGGCTACTGGTAATTCTAGAGAGATCAGTGTGGTAGCCATTGTTATATAACTGCTATGACTATGTGTTCTACATCCTGCACCTGTACATTTTGAAAGGGTCTGAATGCAGTGCCATTTTGCAGACAACATGCACACAGCATGTTACGGAAGAGACACACACTGTGCTGTCTCTCATGGAGACGTAATTTTTTTTTGTTTCTGGCTTGCCTTAACTAAAATAAAATTGTTCCAATTGGAAGGACAGGGTAACTCTTGGTGTCAGAAATAGAGCTGGGTGAATAATGGATTTTTCACCTCATTGGCAGTTTTGAAAAGCCAAAAGATGAATACATTTTCAGGGCTGGAACAAAACCAATTGTTTTTAAAAAAATTTGGCAATTCAAAAAGGTCAAAAATAATTCATTTTGTACCACCCAAAATGGTTTGTTTAAACAAAACCGACCACTTTAAAACACTTGATTTTTTTTTTAAAAAAGGGAACTTTGAAACAAAAAGTCATTTCAAATTGAAAAACCAAAATGTTTTGTTTCAACATTTTGTAAATGAAATATTTACATTTTTTTTTTATTTTTTAAAAAAATCAGAATAAGCAGTTCAGCAAAAGAGATACAAGTCTATTTGGAATCACAAAATCTGTGTTTTAGGCCGTCCCCCCCCAAAAAATTGACCAAAAATTTTTGTCTAGCTCTAGTCAGGAAACCTGAGTGAGATGTTTCCTAAGAACAGCAGCATCTCCAATAGCAGCACGCTGTTCTACACAAAGCTGAAGCATCGAGTCAATACTGACTGAGGGAAAAGTGACACATACTAAATCAGCAGCATCACTTCCTGCAGAATCTGAGTGTCCCTTGGAGGTTTTTCTATACAGCTTCTGATCAGACCCAACCCAGTTTAAGCTTGAAATATCTGCTGAATTCACCGTCCAACAGGGTCTGGCTGCAGGCCAGGAATTCTCTGCAGTACTACCATTTAATTGTGCTGCTCCTGTGTTTGGCAACTGAATCACTAGTCTGCTAAGGAATAACTATATATAAGCCATCTGAGTGAATCTCTGTGTCCTGATTTGGAACGTGTGCTTTGCGGTGTGCATACTTTGCTAAGCCAGATGAATGACTATGACACACAGGAAGGACACTGAGTAGCAAGACAGCATTTTAAGTACTGCATGTGGACTTTCAATTTATTGGTGCTGTGACCAGTTATATAAAAAGGAAAAACAAAACCCCCTCTATTTCACATGCAGCGGGGAAAACAAAGTTCAGTTTATTGTTTAGTGTTTTGCATCAAAATGTTTTTCATGGAGATAAAGGCACTGCTGAATTTGCAGGGTCTCTGAGCAGGCTTGAAGACAACATATAAAGACAGACAGAAAAACCAGGAGATTATTAGACAGACAGCTGTGTTCTGCTCTGTAGTAGTAGCAGTAGCACTTCGTATGGACAATGCTGTATGTCTAAATACATCAAAGAAGGATTTCACAACCGATTAACAGAATAAGTTGTTTGTAACATGTGCCTGTTACAAAGGACTCAGGGTGTAGGTAGCGTTAACACACACACACACAAACACATGCAGCAGAAGTCATAATGCCCAATATTGTTAGCTAAACACCAACCGCCCCACGGAGAGTAGGAAGGGGAAACACTGAACAAAGATGTAAGCCGCACACCATGCCCTGATGGTCAGACTAGCAGTGCAAGAGAAATCAGGAACTGATGGTCCTCCAACTGCATTACACCTGTGCAGAAAGAGGGTAAAAATATATATTTTAAAATCACTTCCCTGCCCCTCTGTGCAGTAACAATAGCATAAGAAATAGATTTAAACAAACTGTACAAGCCACACAATTTTTCTCCCCCCTGAACACACAAACTAAAGAAATCCTATTGGCCAACTCAGACATACCTTGCTTCTCTCGCTTTCATGGCCAGACACCAATTTCCTGGCCCTGCAGACCAGACACGAGTTTATTCCATCATCATTAAATCACTCAAGCAATGGGGATTGCCACAACTTCAATCTGGAATTTATTTTTTAACATTCAGTCTCAATTTTTCCTTTGCTCTGTTTCAACCAAATTACACCCTTCAGGTCACCTTAGCCAACTTCCCTCCGCAGGATGTTTTCAGCTATTTTTCTTCCACTTAGTCACCACCCACATCTGCCCTCCTGCCGGGTGGTACAAAGGCATAGTCCAAAGCAAAGAGAACTCCCTTTACCCTGCCAGTATATCTAAATCAGTTTTCCATTTCTAACACTATTCAGCTATATTTCAGCCAACTAACGAACGCAACAAATATGAGCAAGCTTTAGTTCTGTGTGCCTACAACTGAGTATTCCCCAGAAAGGCAACAACAACAAAAAAGCAATGCTTTCTGTGCCACGTCCACATTTAATCACATGTAGTCCAGAATGGCCTTCAGCATCTTCACAGTATCATTTGTCCCAAAGGGGGATACATAACATTCTAATGTAGCATACTGCTCAAGGTGCCTGATCCAAAGCTTACTGAAGTCAAATGAAAAACTAATGGACTTCAGTGGGCTTTGACTCAAGCCCCTATATATAGATGGTACTTGTATGGCCCCCATTACCATAATATTTGATCACCTCATGAAGTTTATCTTTACAACACACCTTTGAACAGGGCTGGATATATACCTTATGCGCCCCTAGGCACAGCATCTTCAGTGCCACCTCCTCCTGCCTCTGCACGTGGCCCTGCCTGGAGCTCCCATCCCGTGTCCCTGTGTGGCCCTGCGTGGAGCCCCCCTCCCGCATCCCCATGCCTACTGTGCCTAATTGGAAATCCAGCCCTACCTGTGAGGTAGGGAAGTACTGATATCCCTATTTTACAGATAGGGAACTAAAGGCCAGGGAAGCTCAGTGATTGGTCCAAGGTCACACAGGAAGTCTGTGGCAAAGCAGGTCCGACTTGGACCCAAGTCTCCCAAATTCTAAGCAAGTGCCCAAACCTCTGGATCAGTCTTTCTCTAAGAAAAGAGTCAGGCCTCATTTCAGTCAATCACAAGTGAAAACTGGGTTGGCATTACTTCCTATTGCCAACAGCTCTCCCCAGGATAACCTTCGGCACAAATAGGAAAGAGGGAGAGGACTGGAATAGACATAGGGCATTTAGCATCAAGACTGATGTACATTTGTAGAACTCTGTGGGGAGCCACAAAAGTGGGGAAAATACTCAGGGCTACTGTAAGCAAAGTGTGAAATGCACTGAAAGATCAGTGTGAAGTCCCAAGATTGCAAAGGGTTTTACAGCTCAGGACTGACATGTATTGGCAGAGAGAATTCGGGAACCCCAAACTGGAATTATAGCAAATGCTACAGATCAGGGTTGAGTTGCATTGGCAAAACTACATAGGGAAGCTTATATAATATATATCCACTATGCCAAGCTGAACTATGTCTTGCTCTAGCTATTACTGCTAGTCCTTTGCTTTCATTGGCACTGCATTTATCTGAAAAAACAAAACAAAAAAGCAATCAAACACCATGCTGGTTTAGGAAGGAGAGCAAATATTGCACTGGACTTGATTCTCAGACACAGAGAAGACAGAGGATGTTCTGCTGGGAAATGGGCTATTCGAAGGACAATCAAAAATTAGAATTAAGGTTTTAAGTCTGAACCAAGTGACAATTAAAAGCAAAAGAGAATATTTGACATATTGGAAAGTCTATCTTCTCTCCACCTCGCCCCCACCTTTGTTCTGATATGCCTATGTCAATACCATAAACTCACTCTTATAAAGTTATTTTGTAGAAAAAAATATTCTAAAAATAACCTGCTGTCTCTTAAAAGCTCAAGCATCCAGATTGAGTTTCTCTCTCAAGTGAAGGCACCAGTACTGAATGCAGTAAATCAATGACACATGATGTTAATAGCTAGGTTCCTTAAAATATGCGTGCATGCGTCTGTCTGTCTAGCTAGTTTTTCCTAAGTTTCATCTGTTCTTAAACGAATACAAAGAAAAAGTATGTTGCTTCTGAGCAAGGAGAATGGAAGGAGCATCTAGCGAATGTTTCTATTGAACGGGCAATGGAGATAAGGGACCAGACCATGGCAAAAAGGATAAGGGGAAAGAAAGTATACGAGGGGTCAGTATTCACCACATAGTCAGTTGCTATACCTTGAGGCTTACTTTCCATATCCATCTGAAGAAGGAGCTTAACTTCTCATTGTCAGACAAGGCCACTTCTGGCTATACTTTTACTTCCTTTTCAGCTGATAGAGAGGTTCCTTTATCCCTCTGGCTAAATCATACTCTATTCCTTCCATGGTAAATGAAAGCTCAAACAAAAACAATTTTCCTGGTCCTTTCTCCCTGGGGATCACACCAGCAGCTGCTCCCTTCTCCTGCTCTCTCCTCTTCATGATGGAGAAGAAACTACATTCTGTTTCCGTCTTGCCAGCAGGCCTTTCTCTCAGTCTATAGTTCCCATCAGTCCCAGAATTTCTAGACCTAGCTCTTGTTCTTAAGGAGCCAGCATGGTCTATTACAACAGTGTCTGTCTCCCCCAGGGTAAAGCCACGTGGAGTGCCTCGAGTCGCTCTTCCTTGTTCCTGTCTCCAAGCAAGAAACTTTGAAGTGACTCCCATCCATCCCTCCTCACCCCAGAGAAGATCATTGTGATACAGGATCATGGTGAGGAGAATTTGTTTTCACTGGGGAGAAGAGGATGAAGAGAAACAGATGGAAGGAGGTTCTAGCGGAGGTTCAAATTAAAGCGGATGTGGAGAAAAACACTATCCCTTGTAGAATAAATCAATCCTTTAAATATATAGCTGAAGAGAATTCTGAAGGGAAGAAGTCAATAAACTTTATAAGCATAACTACAAGCCCCGACAGTAACCCACATAATATGTCTTTCACAGCTAGCCTGAGGCAGCATGACTTGAAGATAGGAGCAGCATGAGGAAGTCAAGAGCTTGTTTCATGCCTGGTTTGCATCAGAGAGGAACTTGAACACAACAGCTCTGAAAATTGTGGATCAAGCCTCTCTGTAGCGTATATCATGGAGAGAAGGGAATTTCCTTGAACTACCTGCTCACTGTAAAAACACACAGTATAAGTTGTGAACACCGCAGTGGTGCCAATTCAGATATTTCTTAGGAGGGGGCAAATTCCGGTCCTCACCTCTCCCCTCCCATGGAGGGACTCTGTTCCACTCCTCATTCCTCCTCCTCCACCCTGGGTGTCCCTGGGCTGAGGAGCCTCCCCTGTCTTTTACCCACACAGTGCCTCAGCTGGGACTGCCCGGACTCAAGTTCTTAGCTATCTCCCCTGCGCTATGCCATACAGGAGCAGACTCCATATGTGCCAAGTCACAGGTTTGGCCCGGCAGCACTTCCATCTGAAAGGCTGGGCAGCCAGGTCAAATTTCAGTAGCATTACGACTACACAGCTGGCGCAATGCCCTGGACAGCCACAGCAACTGCTGTACTGACTTCAAATGGGATCACTGCTTAAAAGTGGTCCGGCTATGCCATTCCCCACCCCCGGCTCCTTGGTCCATGGAACTTCGAGCATATGCAAAGCCTTGGGCTAGCACATTGCACTCCTGCTCCAGTTGGTGCGACTGGTGAGCAGTACAAATTAGAGGGCATGTGGCTACAGCCCCAATGGAATCAATGTGGCACTCAGGGTGCTCTACACTATCCAGAGAGCTGAAATCAGCGGACAGTTCTGCTGTTTCTCATGGTGCTAACCCTGAGCAGTAAGCGGCAAGAATGAAAGGAGGATGAAATGCCCTGCACAGCCTTATGAGCCTGTTGAAGCAGGACTGGGTACAGTCTGATCACACAGAAAACATGTATCCAGCCTGGAATGCTTCTTATCCATTTAGAAATGCTGTGCATGGATCCCATAAAACCTGCTTCATCCAAGAGATATTCTATGTAAAGCAGGCAAAAATAAGATGGCCTGAAGCTACCAGGCATGGAGATCAGGAGTGTTCTCAAACAAGACAGCTGTGTTATAAAGATTCTGCACTTATATGTAGATTTCATGTTGGTCACTTACTCATACTTTTAATAAATGTACCACACTAAAATGAAATTTTTATGCTATCCTATTTAATACTGTTCTGCTTTGAAGTGCTATATCCAATACAGCTAAGCCTGTCACATATTTTGACATTCTGACCTTCCTCATGTTCAAAACAAAATGCTGGAAAAAGGTGAAGAACCATGGAGAGGGCCTCTGAAGTCACTCTTCCAGAGTCTACCCTGGGGATTTGCTCCAATTTCAGCCAACAGTGGCTAAGCACAAGTGTAGCTGCCTCCATGCAACCCCCTGAAAAATAGACATGCAAAGCCACTGTTTGGACCAGTGGAGTTTTGCCTGTTTCAAACTGGATGAAGGTCTACAAATGGAAATAACAGCCTTGCCTGTCTTCATTAGAGTTTCTAAACCAGGGCAGTTACGCCAGTGGCTGGCCATTGATGGCTTCAATTGGGGCTGAATTCAAGAGATTCAATTAGCTACATGATAGTAATATGGCAAAGACATTTGCCATGTGACACCACATTCAGTAAATGAGATTGTGTCTGCTCCTGCTCCCATAATAGTCATTAGCACAGCATCCGTTAGACTGCAAAGGGAGAAGATTCAAAGCATCTCAAGTACTTTCCAAGCTAGTAAATCAGTAGTTTTCAGTAGGAAAACAGGTAATAAGTGAAGATCAAATTCAGCTGAATTCTCTTCAGCTATTTATTTAAAGGATTTATTTATTCTACAAGAGATAGTGGTTTTTCTCCAGATACTATTTAATTTGAACCTGCACTGGAACCTCCTTCCATCTGTTTCTCTTCATCCTCTTCTCCTCAATGAAAAAAATTCTCCTCTCCAAGATTCCCCAATGATCTTCTCTGGGTGAGGAGGGATAGAGGACTTCTCAGACATACACACACATTTTATATCTATCTATCTCACTCTCAGACAACATTCTAAGTCTGAAAAGCCACAAACTTTGAAATCTGGATGTGCATTTTAGAACCATCTCTAATGTCATTTGATATCGTACTGAATTAGTACAAAATGCTGGTTTCTTTTCCAAGCCAGTCCTTTAAACATGGCTTATCACTGAAGGAATCAAAATGAATAGACATGACTGTACAATGCTGCTAAGTCCAAATAATCAGTGAGGACCTGATCCTAAGTTCATTGAAGAAGCATACTGACATCAGTAAGCATCGAATAGGGCCAAATTGTGTATGTCTGGGAGCCTTTAGTTGTACTTCAGAATTTCAGCTCTTCCCAAACTGGCCAATAATATCAAGCATCTGTGTAAGATACATATTTAAAGCACTGTATAAATGTTAGTCCTCAAAACACCCCACAATCAAGTATCAGGCCCCATTATTGTCACAATGGGATTAATCTAGGATACAAAATGCTTCAGTCACAAGTAACAGGCTTTTTGCTCTTGTGGCTATATATTAATGAAAAGATTGGTAAAACAGAGAGACATGAAGATTTTATTTAATACTTAGATACAAGAAATTATAGAAAAGCAAGATAAGTATTGTCACAGTTCAGGGCAACTACACCTGTATTTCCTCTTAGTAGTTCAGCAAGGGCACTCACTCTCAAGCTGTTGAATCATAGAATATCAGAGTTGGAAGGGACCTCAGGAGGTCATCTAGTCCAACCCCCTGCTCAAAGCAGGACCAGTCCCCAATGTTTGCCCCAGATCCCTAAAAGGCCCCCTCAAGGATTGAACTCACAACCTTGGGTTTAGCAGGCCAATGCTCAAACCACTGAACTATCCCTCCCCCCTTCCAAGCTATTGCCTCTCTTGGGTGGAGACCTAAGTTTCCTATAAGCTGTGCAGCTCTGCAGCTGCCTATTAAGTGCTGCACAGGTGTTCAGGGCTGCGGCTGGGAGAGACACCTCTCCCCAAGCCCTGGACCTGCCGCCGTTTCCCTCCCCGGCCCCAGCCCAGCCCAGCCCCAGACATGCTGTGGCCAGGGGACAAGCTCCCCTTCCCTGGCCCAGCCCAGCCCCGAACCTGCTGCAGCCAGGGACAGGAATCCCTCCCCCAGCCCAGACCTCCTGCGGCCAGGGGAGGGGAGAAGGGTGGGAAGAGAGGCGTCTCTCCCCCACATCCCAGGTGCTAATGCAGAGAGAGCGAGCTAGGGGGAATCCTCTTTCCCCACCATAGCCCCAGGGAGCCCCACAGCATCCCAAGCCCTTCATCCCCAGTCCCACCCCAGAACCTTCCCCCCTCCCCCACACCAACCCTCTGCCCCAGCCCTGAGTCCCCACACACACTCCGAACCCCTCAGCCTCACCCCACCACATGAATTTTGTTATGTGCACCAATATGGAGGTGATTGTGCACATAACAAAATTCATCCTGCACATGGGTGGGAAAAATTAGAGAGAATACTGGAGACTCGTGGACAATCTGCACCCATATTCACCATAGTAATATGATTATGGTATGATGAAGATATAATTATGTTGCATCTTGATTTTGTGGCATCATGTATGTCATGTGATGTATCTACAGAAAAGATATGATTTGCTGAATATGATTATCCTATTTGTATGCATGTATCATTTTTGTATCTGAAGTTATGAATATTGACTATGTATCTGTATTTCAAATGTGCTTTCTCTGGGTAACACCTGCAACTAGCCTTTCAGGTACAATAATGAAGAAGCTAATGGCCCATCAGCAAAAACAATGGACCATGGAAAAGGCTTGTCCTCTCCTGGGGACACTTCAGACAGCCTATGGATAATCGCTGCCATGACTCATCAAGCATGCAGGGGCATGTGACCACACGATACAGGTACCAAAATGGAGTTCAGTATTTTTCCCCAAACTGGTGGGAACTTGGCTTGGAACAAAGAACAAAGCCCTATGGAAGAAACTATAAAAGGAGGAATTGACATCATCACATGACATCCACTACAAGACAACACCTGGAAGCACCAGAGGAACAAAGACTGAACTGGGGCAGGGGATCCCAGGCTGGAAAAGGGGATTCCTGCCTGTGTATAAAACATCTACAGACTGCTTTTACTATTACAGGGTGAGACACTGTTTGATTCAACTCCTGTGTAGTGTATAAGACCTAGATTGCATTTGTTTATTTCTTAAGTAATCTTCTTTGATCTGTTTGCTATCACTTATATCTCTAATTACAATACATTGGCACTACTTCCTGGATGGCAGCAAAAGCAGCTCATTTAAACTGCCTTAGGCTAATTCTACACTAGAAACTCCAAAGCACTGCTGAAGTGTGTGTGTGGTCACACACAAGCGCTGGGAGAAAGGTCTCCCAGTGCTCCTGGTAATCCAACTCCACGAGGGGAATAGCTCCGAGTGCTGGGAGCCTGGCCACACTAGCGCTTTAAAGAGCTCAAACTTGCTGCGCTCAGTGGGGTGATTTTTCACTCCTCTGAGCCAGCAAGTTAGAGCGCTATAAAATGAAAGTGTAGACAAGTCCTTAAAATCTATCTTTCTGAAGTTAATAAAACTTATCTTAATCAGTGTGTTTTTGAGTGAAGTTTTAGGGAATCTTAGCTCTGTTATGAAAGCTGGTGCATATCTTCCCTCCACTTCTGAGGGGGAAGTGGTCTAATTAATGAGCTTGCACTGAATAATTCTGGGTTTAAACTTCAGTAGCACAAGGCTCAGGAGCTGGGAAATTGGCTGGTGCCTCCATTTTTGGTCCATGAGTGGCTTAGGTAAAGCACTCAGGTAACTCAGTTGGAGGTGTGGCATCACCTAAAGTCATGTTGGGTGATAACAGGGCCCAGAGGGGCTGGCTGTATGTTATCCACAGAGCAGTGAGAGAGGCCAACCTAGTTGAATAGTTAGGGAGCACAGCAATTCCAACAGCTTCCGGGCTTCACCCCAGAGGTATATCCTGTCACAACCTGCATCTCACTCCTTTCTGACAGGATATGTCCAAGCTGCACAGTTCTCTACCTTCATTGGGTATTTACCAGCAAAGAGAGTCTGCCTAAACAGGCCCGCTTGCTTTCTCTTCACAGAATGATAGCAGAGCTATTGCTGCAGATATAAAAGTTACCACAAGCTCTTTCTAAGCAAATCTTCTTTATCCTTAAGACAAAAAGTATTACAGAGAAAACATATTAAAAACAACAAAAGAACCTGCACACAAGCTAACCCGCTTACCAGAGTGCACCCTAACATGGATTCTGGCAGTGCCCTTCCAACCCTACGCTAAGGATCACGGCCTCCATTGACCACGGGTATTGTCCAATTTCTGGTCAATAGAGACTGAAACAACCTCAAAAGTTATCATGGAAGGAATGGTTGTGGGTCATTATAGCATGGGAAGACCAGCAAGGAGATGGATAGATTGTATGTACTAGACCGCTGATAGGTCAGCTGCTGAGTGTTCAAAGCTAGCAATGGATAGAGAAGGTCTAAAAAATTTTTTTGCTATATCATAAATACTCAGACATGAATAAATGGACTTTATAATTACAGTACAATGATGCAAACTCCCTCACCCCCAATCACTTCCTCATCACTGAGCCAATGAAATATAGCTGCTTCTGGGGTGAAGAGCAACAGCAACACCATTAGCTGATTAGGGGCAAATCACAAACAATATTGCCAATCCCAGTTGCACAAAAATCATGAGTCAGGCTCCCAAAAAGTATGAGATTCACTTTACGATCATGATTGTTAAAGCCACAAATGCGGGTGGAGTGGGGGAAGAGGAGTGTTTATTTGCCTTCTAGGTTCTGATCCTTTGGGTGATCCACTTGGGACACGGTTTTCAAGTGTCTCTACACAACCATGAGTGCCTGGTCCCTTTTGGCCTCAGAACCTATGAAACTTTCATTTAAAAAAAAACAAACAGATTCTCATGCAGTCTTCTGTGACTTGAAGGAAAACACCAATATCACAAGAGCTGGCAACACTAGGAAATGAGGAAGAATACTGATTCCAGCTTCTTGTATATTGAGGAACCACTAATCACCCACTTGGATTTTCTTAACAAGCTTTGATCTTTTTATCTGTAATTTAAATATAGAGGAAGTCGAGGACTGAGGCCAACACAGAACACCAACACTTTGGCATTTTTAAATTGATATATTTACATTCGTCCAATCTCCAGCTCAGAGAATCCACTTTCAAGCCAGCAACTTGCTTGGCAGTTTTCCAGCAGATACATCCAGTTGTTGTTAGCCTTAGACTCAGGTAATTGTTGAGCCCCGCCACAATTACAGCAGTTCTTCGAGTGCCCAAATGATTCTCACTTAGAGGAACACAGCACCAGCATGAAATGCAACACGTAACTTTATAAGAGTACATTAAGGGCCTAATCCTGTCCCAGTAAGTCAATGGGACCTTTGCCACCAACTTTAATTGGAGCTTGATTGAAACTTAACTCTTAAATGCTGGATTAAAATATTGTACAAATCAATCTTATGGAAACTAGAGGCAGGGGGGAAGAGACTGAACATATCCATATTGATATTTGGCCAGAACACCACCATTATCATCCTTCTCTTGTAAATGTTTCAGAAATTCTTAAGTGGCAAGCGAGCAGAAAGAATGTTGGCTTTCTTTGAGGCAGCCAAAAGTGAGAGTATGAAGAGCAGAGACCATGAAATGGATTATGCACAGCGTTAGTTGTTTGGTATAGCTGAGCAAATTATACAAAAAGACATGGCTTTCATTGTTGTGGGGGGAAATATAATGAATTTGCTGTTTATACAAAGTCATGGGTCATAAGGTTTTTGTTTGTTTTGTTTTTTGCAATGAAACTTTTCATGCCTTCTAATAACATTAACTCTCAATTTACAAAGAGTCCTGTGGCACCTTATAGACAAACAGACGTATTGGAGCATGAGCTTTTGTGGGACAGGACTCTTTGCCGCTTTTACAAATCCAGAGTAACACGGCTACCCCTCTGATGCTCTCAATTTACAGTAATTCTTAAAATATTTACAACTATCATTGACTCTATGACCTTGGGCAAGCCATCTAACCTCTCACTTTCCCTCCTTGTATAATGAGGATGATGATCCCTGCCTCACAGGGATGCAGCGAGATGTTTGTAAAGCACTTTGAGAGCATGGATTAATAGGGGGTGGGGATAAGTGCTACATAAATGTTTGTATGTGAGATTCATATACAAAAGAAATGTTCTGCATTGTGTTGAGAATGCCAGCCGTCTGACATTCATTGTAATGTCTTTCTAAAAGTACCTGGATCTGGATTTAGGCAGGATTAGATGATCTATAGAGACTCTAACACACTCCATCAAATTTCATCCAGTAGCTCCTGTATCAAGCCCAACAACTTGTGGTTAAGATACAGCATACATTTTAGAAACACACCCCAGTAATTTACCATCTCTAAGGGATGGAAAATCAACCACATCCCTTGCTAGTCTGTTCCAATGGCTAATCAACTGCACTGTTAAACCTTTGCTCCTTATTTCCTGTTTGGATTTTTCTGGCTTCAGCTTCCAATTATTGGACCTGTTCTTTCCTTGTGTGTTAGATTAATCTAAAGGATTTAATATTGGATTTATTCTACCTGTCTAGATACCTATGGATTTATTTCAAAAATTACATCGTTGGTAGATTGATAGCAACAGACATCCATTTTGGGTAGCGTGTATTTTCAGGCTGTTTCATTTCTATAACAGAGAAATTGACAAGTGTGAGGGAGAATCTGTGTAAGAAAATAAACTTTTCTCTTCTGTTCTTGTTTTTTTTTTAAGTGGGTGGAGAGCAAGCCAGTTTAAGAGATGATATTCTTGGTCTCCAGGGTTTAGGCTGAGGGCATGGCAGCAGCTACAGTAAACCAAGCACCACTCCAATACGAGGGGGAAA